>NW_028263383.1:21222211-22422211 GCF_051168715.1 Poecilia mexicana
AAAATATGGTTTTCAGTCGTGCTCCTATAATGATAAAGCATACAATCTCTGCAGAAACTATCAATGTCTCCGCCTCGCATCAGATGAAAGTGTCCATCTAATTGAGCCAATGTGGCCTCTCTTTAAAGGACAAAAAATGAGCACTTCAGGCTACAAACGTATAATGATAGAGCGAGGGAAAATGGAAAATGGTGGACTAAATTAGAAGACTGAATGCAGTAACACAGCAGAGAGGGAGGGGTAGAGAGAAATGTACAAAAGAAACTGAAAAAGTTTTTGCTGTTTTACAGCCTCTGTTTTTGGTTTTTACATCAATCTTAAGTGTTTCAGAACAAACATATTTTTATATCAGTTATTATAGGTGAATGCAAAATGTGGTTTATAGATGATTTATTAGAGGGAATGTGTTATGCAAAATTCACATCTTTCATGTTTTTGTGCTTCCATTTGGTTTTCTACAGACCAAACACTTAAAAAAAACAACCAAGACGATTTTTGACAATAACTTAATGTTTTTGGTGTCTGGGAAACCCTTTTAAAAAATGTTTGGAATATAATGTCAAAATTTTGGCAGACCCCTCACATAGCAACCCCAGCAAACTGCCTGTTACCCGGCAACCCAAGTGGAGCTCCATCATATTTGGTCAGCTGGTTTTACCGCTATATTGCCTGTACAATGGCTACTGGAAAAGATGAGTGTTTTGTTGTTGACTTACTATCCAGAAACCACTTACTGCATCCTTGTTGATTGTGCAGGAGACTTTACTTTTGCTTTTCAAAGATGTACTGTTGCATAATAGCGCATCTGCGACCATTTTCACAGGCGAATGTAAACATTGTTAGGGGGTGTGGTGTACTCAGACTATTTGGATTTAAAGGGACAAGAGGCCCTAAAAGATCTCCTTCTGAAAGGAGCTTAAAGTAGGAAGAACTGAGCAGGCTAAAATCTAAAAATATGCTTAACAGGTTACCTTAAAGGGGAATTGCTATCTAAGCCAATGTGAAAAAGCAATCGCCTCTAAATCTAATAACCAGATGTGTGACTTTTGGAAGCAGTAACGACCATCAGGATTACTGTCAATGAGTCTTTTAAGTCACTTTGGAAGAGTTTTGTCCCAGCACTCTTTGTAAAATAGAGAGAGACATTGGGAGGTTTTTGAGGCCAAGACTTTGGCTACAGCTTACCGAAACAGTAAGGCTGGATTTTTTTTAGCAATTCTGAGGTGGAGTTTGACTTTAGCTGATGTGTTTTGGATCATTGTGCCGCTTTATATCAAAGTGATGGAGGCTGACCCACAGCAGAGGGACAGATTGAGGCTTCCACTCTACTAGAACGGCTTAATTAACTCAAAGTCAGAAGTTCCGTTGACGGTCAAACCATTTTTTGTTTGGGATGTGTTTATGGGGTTACTGCAAGGGCAATTTTAAAGAAAAAGGTTTCATGTAACTTAAACATCAGGTTTATATTTTTCTACACCAACAAGCCTGTTTTGAGAACAATATTCTTGAGCATAATTTGATAGTCTTATAGGTTTCAGCCTACTTCATGTTGTCAAACAAGTTAAAAGTGATCTGATTCTTCATGTCTGGCAGTAATGAGGCCTGGGTTTAGCTTGTGAAATTTAAAGCTGTTTTATCATAATCATTATCATAATGTACCCCCTTGTAATTAACCAAAAAGGGGTACAATAACTTATTCACAAGGTTTTTACATGAATGAATGAAAATGAAATCATTTGAAAGCTGCTTTGCATTTTACGTATGACATTTTTTGTGTGGGAAAAGCAAAAACAGAACAAATCTGCGTGGGGGAAATACTTTTTCTCTGCAGAGTAAATCGGCTGAGATTAAAATAATTCCTTGTAAACTGTATCATTGCGTATTGGCATATTCTTCAACCTACAGATATTAATTAGCCTCTGTAATTTAGCCCTAGTTGTTACTGCAGGCCTGTCAATACGGCAAATCAATGCAGACATAATTGCATCAAACAGATTCAGCAGAGAAACCATCTCCATGTGATGACAGATCTCTTTGCTCATGCTACAGATAAATATTCATACCTCTTTATAGTTTTCCCACAGGGCTCTGTTTTCCAGAAGGTTCGATAAACATTTAATCAGAGCTAATAGTCTGGGTTAATTGCTCACATGAAAGGTCAAATCAGTTATTGACAGAGTCTGAGCAGGATGAGGTCACGATGCCGAGGAGGATTATGGATCAGGACGGAGGCAGCAACAAGTTCTGCTCAGTCAGATGAAAAGTTACAGAAGTTTGTTAATTTTGGGACATTACTCATTTCAGAAAAAAATAATTCATCTTTTTCATTGGACTGACAGAACCATATAGAGTGTTATTACAGAACAGCAAGAGTGACAGATTGGAAAATTATAGTAAATTAAAGCCCAGCAGGAAGAAAGAAGGGAAGAATTGTGTTTTGGAAATTATTTCAGCTGGAACAAGCTGGAAACAAAAACCAGTATGTGCAAGCCTGCTTTAGAACCCCATTAATGAGCGTGGATATCATCAGGGCTTTAACAGCGTTTCAGTTTTAAAACATATTTATTAAATATGAAATCAGAATCAGAATTTTAATGTTGGACACATCTGCTATGAGTGCCTATGGAAGAAATTAAAGTGTGCATTAAACAGCAAACTGATGTATTTTAAATTAAAATGGTAATTCTCCAGACACATAATGATGATTCACACTGTTAATGATCTCAAAGAAACATCTCATTTGTTATATATCTGCTTACACAGTTAAATGATTTGACATGATGAGCACTTTAATAAGACCAAAACTCAGATAGAGGCACATTTAAATGTGATGTACAAATTAGATTAGAGGTGTTAAATAACTCCTACTTATCACTAAGCTATAAAAAAAATTATTCTGTTTTTGTTACACGGTGAACAATCTTAAATATGTTTTGGAGATATGCACAATCAACGTTATCTACTTTATTCTGCCCCTTGATGTAATTGAATAATTCAGACTAATTGGCTAGCATTATCATGCTCTAATGTCATAAATACTCGAACCTTAACATAATTTCAGTTTTTATAACATAAATACCTGCGACAGACTGGCGACCTGTCCAGGGTAGGTGGGTGGGTGAGTGAGTGAGTGAGGGAGGGAGGCAGGGAGGGAGGAGGATGGATGGATGGATGGATGGATGGATGGATGGATGGATGGATGGATGGATGGATGGATGGATGGATGGATGGATGGATGGATGGATGGATGGATGGATGGATGGATGGATGGATGGATGGATGGATGGATGGATGGATGGATGGATGGAGTTACAGCCTTTTCTAACAATCTCTCTGTAAACTACTTTTAATATTGAAAATTTCAAAAAGTCCAAAAATTAGTGACTACCTTTGAATACAAGGTTTAGCAAAAATGGGCTAATGTTAACCTTAGCATAGCTTCATTGCTTTCCAATCTTTGTTGTCTAATGTGTAAGACGTCTTTCTACACATTTTGATAAGTCATTTTAATTAGTCTGCCTCTCAAATATTAGCTATGGATGTAAAAGTTTCGAAGTTCCTGAAAAGGTTAAAGTTAATGCTCTCTATATCTCTGAACACATAACTTTTTTATATTGATATTAGTGTAAATATGATCAGGTTCAAGTGGTTTGGTTTATTTTTAACAAATATGTAACTCAATAATTAAAACTGAATACAAAGATCATTCTTAATTTTCTGCAGTTAGCTTGAACATTCTCTTTTGGTTCTAGCTAACCAAAATAATTTATTTTTATTTTTTTCACTAAAACTAATGTATACCTTTTTCATTTTATTCCAAAATATAATTCTACTTACATTGGGTATTTTGAACAAGTCTGAATCTTCTAGGATGCAAAGTTTAGCCTTTGACTTGCAAAAGTTAGTACTAACATACAAAATCTATAATAAAATTTATAATAAATAAATAAACTTGCTATGCCTCACTGGAGCCAACCATCCCAAAACACAGAACAGACCCTCAACCAATGGAAATAAAGTGTACTTTTTTTATATATATATAAATTATGCAACTAGAATAGAAGTGAAATAATACACCAGAACAGCTACAGCCAAGTTTTTCTACTTAAAGTCACTGTTAAATTAGGCAACAAATTATTTGGAAAGCCCTAATATAAACGCCTAAATATCCAAAAACATCCTTAGATTTATTTTCCAACATCAAATCGCTGATGGAAACAACAATTCAGATTTCCAGCAGGCTGCTACCTCCAATTTACAAATCTCATCTCCAATGTCTTAAATCCACCCATGCAAATTACAGAAATAAAAAGAATGAGACAGTGTGAGGAAAAATGAAAAAGAGATGGAAAAAGCAAAAAAGAAGAGGTCGTTGAAAGGCTATGACGCAAATGCATCATAATTCAAACTGGTGCACTATTCAGGCTAAAAGGTTGCCCAGTTTAATTTGCCTGAAGAGTAATTTCCTGCAGAAGCTTTTCATTTGCTGCCCATTATGACAACATTACCATGAAATGGTTTCGAAACTGAAAGTTGCGAACTGCGGATGCAGCAGAGGTGAGACATCGAGGCATCCCAGGTGAAGATTCGGTCAGACATAAACTACAAGTAAGCACAAAATGTATCAACTTGTTTTTGTTTTTTTGTTTGGTTGATCATTTCTTTGTTCCAGCAATCCTTTTAGGCAATAAATCTCACACCGCTGAAAAGCCTGCTTATTTCTCTTAAAGTGGTGGCATATTTTGTAAGGAAAATGAATATCTGGTTTGAGCTGCAGAGTTAAGCATGCAGGTCGCGCCCATAATAAATTCTCTCAGCCAATGCTTATTCTGCTAATGGCTCTTGTTTGAAGTCCTTTATTGGATTTTAATGTTAAATTTCAAAGTAACAAGACACACACACACTTCTTCATGCTGGTCACCGCCTTAGTGAAGGCATGGCATCACTTTCCTCACATAGTCCTAACAGTGGATGTTGCCACTGGTTGCCAAATGTCAACCAGAGGCAATATCCACTAATGCAGATAAACTACTATTTATCTGCATTAGTTTCCCTCAAATGATGATGAAGAGCGATGCTGTCCCACACCATCATACTGCCTCCACCAGAGCAGAAATTTGGTGATGGCAGAGAGAATTTGGTAAGTTTCTCATTGTCAGTGTTTTCTAAGTAAGATTTGAAACAACTACAAGGAAAATGCAGCTATCCAAGGAAAATAAATGGAAATATTTGACAACAATGAGGAAGGAAGTGTTTGACAGATCAGAGCAAAATGACTACTAATTTAGATTAAGTTTAAGTTTAGATTTAAGTCAGACAATGCAAAATAACCTAACTACTTTTAACAGTTTTTAGTGGTGGGGATCTCTTTTCTGGCTTTTAAAATTTACTAATTTAAATATGAAGTAAGAATGCCTGAATATTACTCTGTATCATTTAGTTTTTCCATTTTCAATTCACAACAAAAATTCAAACCATAAAAATGTTTTTGTTTATTTTATTTATTTTTGAATCTGTTTTAAAAAAAATAAAAAAAATGTCTTGTTCTTCATATTTTCACATTGTAGTCACGGACCAAAATCTACAAACTAGAAAAGCGGACCACAGGTTTGAATTTGATTTTAATATTTAATTTAATTGTTTACATAACATGGAAATTTTTCTGCCAAAGTGAGGATCATCTAGTAACACCAGGGGATATGTGCAACACGTTCAACTTTGAATATTTTTCAGGTAAATAAAGGAATAAATAGCTGCTTAAATTATCATTATTAAGCACAAAAGTATACTGGGCAATATTACTGCAAAGCTATATTTCCCAGTGCATCAGAGTCCAGTGAGTCGTTGTGTGTTGATGTCAAACTGGTTCACTTTGTCCTCCTCTCTTTTGAGCATTGTGGGATGTTAATCTGCTGCAGTGTGGAGGAAGTTTCTGCTTGTCATATCAGTGCTGAAAATCCTTAATTAAATTTGTGTATGGTTCCAGCTCTGCCACAATTGCATGCAGAGCAATTTCCGGGTCATATAAACCCAAGAAATGAAATATCAAAATCAAATTCGGCTGCCTGTTTTTTTTTTTTTTCTTTCCATTTTGTTGTTTTGATGCAAGACTGAAATGGAAAATTTGAAAAACAAGACATTTTTAATTTATTTGTATCCAATTCAGAAGCAAATTACACATACACACAAAATCAGTTAAAATTTTTGATTTTTGCTTTAAATTGAAAATGGAAGGTATGACTGGTACTCAGATTCTGAATGCAGGTATTCATGAAGATTTGATTGTGACCTCATTTAAAAAAAAAAAAAACAAGGTAAAAAAAAAAGTTGCTGTCATGTTTTCAGGGCACACATTTAACAAACATAGTTATCTGCATGTGCAGCATCTGCTTCATCAGCACAAACATAATCACAGCACTCGGGGGACATATTCGAGTCTTCAGTTCTTCTACATGAGCCGTTAATTGCACTAATGACACAGATGCACAAACTCAGAAATACAGAAGTGTAAACAACCATCCATACCACCGCTGCCACACATCCATAGATGCTGCAGGCCCAGCATATGGCGGCTCATGTGCAAACTCTGATTTTCTCCAAGCAGATGTTGGTGATGATGCTTCCCTGAGGAATCTGATTAACGGCGCCAGTAAAGACTTTGATCGCACCGTCCAACAGACTCGTCTGTTGCACTGAGTCTGTTCATTTCTTCACCATCTTTTCACCTTTAAAACTCACCTATCAAGTCCTTTGTGTAATCTGCACATTTATTTATTTATTTATTTATTTTTCAATATTTTAGGTGGTTGTATGTTCGTAGAACATAAGTGTTGCAATGACAGTTGGAAATAGTGAAGTTGTAGAACATGAGGCTTCAGTTGATTCTCAGGTCATCAGCAGCAGCTGATCCAGAACGCCGCTGCTCACTTTCTCACTAAAACCGGGAACAGAGAGCTCATCATCCACATTTTAGAGTCCCTGCACTGGCTCCTTGTAGCTCAGAGAATAGACTTTAAAATACTGTTAGTTTATAAATCACTGAACGGTTTAGCACCACAATACATTAAAGATATGCTGTTGTTGAGAGTTGTGAGAGCCCATAGAATTACATTCATTCACTTCAAATTAAACTTAACAAACGTGGAATAAATGAGCCATCAGTGTTGTCCTACAGAGTTGGTTCCTGTCTACAAAAGCCCAAAACGTTCTATTTTATGATGTATTTAATGTATGATGTATTAGTACATTGACCAAACAAACATGTTTTTATACGTTATCATCTTTCAGCGTGGACGATTTGTTTTTTTGGCAAACCATATGCTTAAACATCCAGGTTATTTTCCATTTGTTGAGGTAAATGTAAAATCTGTAGGATCTAAACTGGAATGCAGAGCAAAAACTCTGCAGTTATACAACAAAAGCGACAGCATTTTCTGAACTCATTTCCTTGTTGCCTGATGAAATGGAATTGAAAATGCTGAAGAATCTCAATATGTGATGATGTTGGGCTTTACTTATCACTACATCTCACTAAATAATAACCCTGCGGTTTGGTGTGCCACTAAGTGTTAACACAGCTGTTTTATAGAAGAGCAAGAGGAAACAGAAAAGGGTCTCAGCCAGTTGACTTTCCTACAGGATATATTCTTATTAATTTAGCTTTAGCTAATTTAGCTTTTTATGTATTTTTTATTTTTCTCTCATTGACGTTGGAGTTTGTTTACTCAAATTTATTTGTGAATAAATTTCACAAATAAATAAGCTGACAGGAAAGCAGCTTGTGAGAGAAAAGGAAGACATACAACAAAGGCAGGACTTGAACTGACGGCTGCGTCGGGGTCTGGAGAGCGGACAGCTTCACTCAGGTCTGCTCCATTCCCATATTTTCTTCTACATTCTTTATGGTGCTGCTTTGTTTTCAGTACTTCATTAAGTTTACCAAAAATAATTCAATTTGACTTCATGAATTCCTTTATACAACATTTCTGTTGCACATTTACAACTTTCTCTTTAGCTGTGTTTCCATTAAATATATAATTGTGCAAATTGAAATGACAAAATTCCTAATGAAAACAAGGTAATTTCTATGGCGAAAATGATGAAGAAGACAACATGAAGTAGTAAGAGGATAAATGCTTGTTTTGGAGTTTGTTGGACAATGTGGAGCTAGCTTCCCCAGGATTGCACAGTTAATAAAAAGTTGTCATTCAAATGTGTTGACTCCATAAATATCCTGGGAAATTGGTGACTACAGTTTCCCCAAAATGCTGCATTCGTAGCCACTCTCAAGGATCTTGATGATCCAATGCCCCCTGAAAACCTCCTCTGATGGCTGAATTATCAATATGTCATGTAACTGTTTACACCTGTTATTGCGATATTTTTTTAATGACTTATCACTTCAACAAGCTTATTCACGTGTGAGTTTGATTTCATTTCTTTAATGGAAGCATTGCAATTGTGAAATTGCAAAATTACAGGGGCTTTTTGTTTTTGTTGTGTTTTTTTTTTTTTTTTTTTTTTTTTTACATTAACAGAACAGCTATAAAAATTTGGAATGGAAAGGCAGCTTTTGTCTTCCAGGTAGTTGCACATTTACATGTTAGTATCCCGACAACTTTCTGAGCTCTGACAGCAGACTCATTTGTTCCAGAGTCCTTCATGGGTGAGTTCTCCTGATCTGGGCACCTCTGTGTGTTTATATATCCTGTAACAGCCTCCATCTGTAAAGACAAACCTGCATTAACAACTACGTCACCTTGACCTGCCGGTGACTTAAACACACCTACTTACAGAAGCATCTAGCTGGGCCAAGTTCAGAAGTAGGTGAAGGTAAACAAGTTAGCAGAGAGGCTGACATGAATGTGGACGGTCAGGTATACGGACAGTAGGTGTCCACAGATGGATGAATAGAAAGATGGATTCTTTTTGCAGTTGCTGCCAGGTGTCATTGATCAGCCATCTACTCCCACGGTGCATTTTTAATTGAATGGTGAGAAAACAAATTAGACAAGGCCACGGGGCACAGAGTGAACAGAGGTGAACCAATGCTGCAATCACTCAAAGACCTCAAAGAGCACTGATGACCCCAGAGGCAACAGGAACCAAAAACCCAGAGGAAATAAAAAAATGGCTCTGAATATAATGCCGTTTTAAATTAAAGGTTTTAATTTAAATGTGTCGCATAAAGAAAAAATTTAAAAGCTACAAGGCTTGATTCTAACGAACTTTTCAAAATGCAGTTCAGTTGTAATTCTTTTTTAAACGATTTCATAGAAAATAACTTGTATTTTTACAATAGATTTTGTTGTTTGTATGTTTAACTATTTATTGTGGACTTTTCCTGCTTTGGTTCAAATATTTGAATAATAATGGACAGTTTATTATGGCCTTTAGATTAAGTATATGCAGAGAAAAAATAAACAGTAGCTCCCATAGTTGGGGTTGAGAAACATAATTGAGGAGTTTAAAGATTCCCTTTGGACTTTAAACTAAATATGAAATACATACATGTACTAAATGTGGGAGTATATTAAAAAAGTACTCAGATTGGGGGAATAATTTTATTTGGCCACTTTAATAACCAAGTAAAATTGGCCTTCATGACTTTATCCTTACAGAATCCTTTGAATAAATGGTAACACTTTATTTGAAGGGGGGTGAATAAGACTGTCATGACACTGTCATAAACATGACATAACACCTGTCATGAACATGAATAAGCCTTCATGAATATTTATGACTGTTGTCATAAAGCGTCATTCGGTAAATTATGACACTTTACAAAGTTGACATTATTCAAAATGTCTTTATGACAACTTGACATTAACCAAGAAATCATTACTGTTTAAACTTTACCTTTAATAACATAAAGTTACCTCATTTTTAAAGTGCAATCAGTAATACTTTTATAACAAATTTATATCAGTAATGATTTCTTGGTTAATGTCAAGTTGTCATAACAAAGACATTTTGAATAATGTCAACTTTGTATTAAAAGTGTCATAATTTACCAAATGACGCTTTATGACAACAGTCATAAATATTCATGAAGGCTTATTCATGTTCATGACAGGTGTTATGTCATGTTTTTGAAAGGTTTTTATGACAGTATCATGACAGTCTTATTCAACCCCCCTCAAATAAAGTGTTACCGAATAAATAAATGTTTTTTTTGTTGTTCAAACACTAAAATTGAAAATGGAGAGTTAATTAAATATACATTCTTAGAGATCTGAACAGTCTACAGTTTAATTGTTGTTGACTCACACAGCAGCTTGAGTCAGCAATAGTAATTGGGTACAGTATTTGACCATATACACAAATTTCATAAAACAGTAAAAATAGCATCAAGTCCACAGTTTGACATAAACCTAATGTTTTAAGTTGAAGTGTCTTTGTTGTTCCATTGTAGAGCAGCGACAAACCACATGGAAAGAACCTGCTTTTCAAAGCTTTATCAAATTAAGTTGATGGTGGACGTTGGGTAATTATGTATCTTCATCAAGCCAGAGCAGCTTTGCCATTTTATGACATATCTAGGCTGCCAAGGAGACTATAAAGTACTTTTTAGTCAAAAAAGAGCCAAGGTATGGTTCCATCTGTCTTTATCATCATGTCACATCAGAACAAAAGATGTGATTTGCTTTCACAGGCTGAGTGTGGTATACTTCCTCTCACATTACATAAATCATCAGTTCATGCTCCTAAAACTTGCATCAATCCCTGCCGAACAATCCCTCATTGCCACCTCTTGTTTGCCTGAAGACAATAGAAAGCACTACCCTTCCTCTGAGTGCAGTTACTGCAATGAAAAACTTGTTGTTCTGTGTATATTGACGGATGGACGATGGTAAAACAGCAGCATGTGAGTCAGCGGGCAATAAAGGCGGTGTCGCTTTGTATTTTCATATTAATTTAAAGGCTGGATGTGTCTGTGACAAATTTCCTTAGGGAGCATTGAATCTATCTTCTCTGTCAACCTTCCTTACCTAGTTACTGGAAATGAGAATTACAGGTTCCCAGGTGTGTGTTATGCTACAGGTGAAATAATATGAAGTGAAGGTGTAATGCATTCAGCTGTACCTTTCTTAACAACAGCTCACACCTCCTGAATGTCCTTAGATTTGTGTGATTTGAGAGGTGACTTTGCATTTTTGGGATGTTCAATGCAGCACATCATGATCTGTCTAAAGGCCAATTATGATTACAGATTAAAGGATGTGATCTAACTTTAGCCAGAGACTTTTTGAGAAGCAGTAAAAGGAGCAGCATTAATTAATTTACATCAACTGATTATTAGTGACTAATCGTAGTTATTCTGTAAGAATTGTTGATCAAAAATGACTAGAGTTTCCTAGCAATCTGAGTTTTGTCCATTTTAGTTATGCTGCCTAAGCTGAAGTTGATGAAGTTACTCTACTCCTTTTCAAATCAGTTGAAGTTAATAGGCCCCAATTCCAAAACAAGAAAATAAAATTACATTGTAGCTTGGACAGCTAGAAGCTTTAGCTCGAGGTTATGATGTCTTGGTCAATGTAAGCTTGATTTTAATGGTTGTTAGCTTGAACAGCTGTTAGCTTGACTATAAGTTGTCAATAGTTTTGTAGCTGTTTACGTTTCATTAATTACTATCAGTTAATGCTGGGTTGATTCACTTTGACTTGATACTTAACAGTTTTAAACTGGACACTGAGAAGCTCTTTAGACAACGTATCTAGTTTGAATTCAAACTAAAATTCAAATTCTAGTTTACATTTGATTCAAACTAGAATTTGAATCAAATTCAAATTCTAATATGAATTTGATTTGCTGTTATAGCTAGAAAAACTGCTAAACTAAATCTGAGCAGGTTTAGGCTTAAATATTCATGGCTATTAGTTTGATCAACTATAATCTCTTCTTAAGGAACTGCTACTTTGCCTCAAAGTGTTACCCTAATTTGCTGTAATGTTGTATTGTTTGTTTTGGTGTTAATTACAGTCAGTAATGCAGGGCAAATATATTTCTCTTCCCTTTTTGGTGTTTAAACAAGAGTGAATCTTCATAAGTAGATATTTACAGACATGCATATCATGGGATTGGTGAGATACAAATATCCAAAATGTTTCTAAAAAATAAATAGGTTAGCAATTATTAACTTTACTCATTGAATTATACTCTTCTTAAAAGAAGAGCAGCAAAGTTTGTTCCAAACTTTTTGTGTTTCTGATAAATTAAGAGGTGATTTACTTGTATTGATTAAAAACAAACAAAAGTGTGAACTTGCTGTAGATAAGCTGGTAAAGCTCTCACTTACTTCCACTTAGGTAATACCACACTCATGAGTTTCTCTTGCCTGCGTGAGCAGATATGAGAAAACAAATGTTTTAATTATGCACCTGTAAGGTATAGCAGCAGAGCAAATGAGATTTATCGTTTAGAATTACTTTTCCCTTAAGTGTTCAAGCCAAACAGCCCTTTGCAGTCTGCTCTTAATCTAATTCATTGTACAATATGAACTTAGTTCTACATATTTTATGTGCTGAGTTTACTTTCCTGAAGTTTTGAGAAGCATTAACTTGATCACATAGTATCAGGATACACATGTCTACACTACACATACTGATACAACACAAAGTAGTTCATTAGGTACAATAAAAAGAGCTCTGCTTTACAAAGTGACATTTCAGAAGTCAGTAACATACTGAATGAACAGATTAAACTAGACAAAAAATGGAAATTAAAGAGTATACATTTTGTACAAAAACACTGTGCATAAATTACTATGTATGCAAAGATTACAAATGTCAATTTAAATGTTTATCGCCAACTTATCACTTGACGCAATATGCATATATTGAAGATCTTGGGCTGCAATAAATGTTCATTATTTCAATGACATGCATGCAGGCCTTCCATTCCTGTAATTTGGTAACATTTGTTAAACCGTGTTTAAGAAGTTAAGTTGGTAAAGTTATTAGGAAACTACAACTAAGTTGTTTTACTAAAGCAGCAGGCATTTGGTTGGCTGTTTCAATTAAGCAGGTCATTGAGATGAAAATAAGTTTTTTGTTTTGTTTTGTTTTTGTTTTTTCCAGTGAATAGACTGTTTGCCATTTTGATTATGTGTTTGGAATGAACCCAACAAGGAAAACAACAATAGATATTTATTTATTTATTTATGCAAACATAGAAGGTGGTTTGGTCAGATTAGACTGAAACTTAACATCCAAAACCACACATGTGGGCAGAAAACTAACACTTCTCATCAATCCTAAAACACAGCACAGTAAACCATAGTAGTGGCAGCATCATCATCATGACTTGACACTGAGGCAGATGTTTACCATCTCCCCAAAACAAATGCAGCCAAAACCCCAAAGAGCCCAAAAATGTCAAAATCCTGCATATAATTGAGTCTTGACAAGACTTGATATTCACAGACAACGTCCATTCAGTCCGATTGAGCTTGAGCAATTTTTCAAAGAGAAAGGGACAAACATTCTCAAGATGTGCAAAGTTGGACTGGGATTTCTGTTTTACAACACTACACAGGGACACTTGACCAACCGGTGACTGACAGTCATCGATTATTTCACCTGTGACAGATACTAGACCTTTCAAAATAAATAAAATAAGAAAAAAAGTGTAAGGACATGGCATTTTAAAAAATGTTTTCTGTCAGACAATGACAGCTATTTCAGTAGAATTTTCCTGTGAACACTTTCTAAAAACTCATCAAATGTTTTGAGAAGCAGGTCAAGTTTCAACAGTACGCCCAAAGCTGATTTTTCCATCCCAGCATTTTCAAAACCCCATTCTGGCAACACTGAAGATAATGTAAAAGGACCTGTGGCTGTAACTGCAGAAAAAAGGTAGTTCTACTGCATAAACTATTGCCTCAGGAGGACTGAATACAAATCTACTTCACAGATTTTTATTTGTAAAAGAAACTTTGAAAGACATGCATCATGATTTAGAATCCCTATAAATTAAATTGAAGCTTTGTGTCTGTAATACTTTGAAATGGGAAAAAGTTGAAATGACTTTTGAAAAGTGCTGCATGCATCATGTTTTCTTTCTTGTTCTGGCTCCAGTCTGTTTTAGGGGTTTGGTCCTCTTTGTCCACTCCTGTCGTTTACCTATGCTCTCACCTGTCACTGATTACTCCTCTGTTTCCACTCACCTAATCAATTCTGCTAGCATGCATCTTCCTCTGTTCATCCACAGTGGGTTTGTGTTTTTCCTATCCTCTTTTTGCTGGATTTTTTGTTTTTGGTGGTTGGTTTTATTTTGGGGGATTTTTGCATTTTCTGCTGCACATTTTATTTATTCAGGGTATTTATCCATGCCATCTGCTCACCAACAGTCATCTCGTTTTCATTTTGATCTTCTACCCTGCACAGCATGACACTAAGGGAATTTTAAACACTAAGTACTGTAAGAACTGCACTTATCTGTTGGTTTCTAACTTATGTTGCTACATGTGACAAATACATTACCTAAAGCTTAGAGGTCTTTTACATTTACTGAGATGTCAACATTTTCTGTTATCTGCAAATAATAAATCATAATTACTTCCTAGAAGTTCTCCTCTGCAGTATGACATTAAGTTAGCCCAAACTTGTGACATCCACCTTGTGCATAATGTGCTATCCGCAGGAATAAAGGCATGCAGAATCACTCCACTGCCACTGAATATGTATTTAGGAATGCAGGTTTTGTTATCAAGGTCAAACAGTCTTAACTCTGTCTTCGTGGCAGTCATTTTTGTCCCCTGAGTTTTGCAAATGGAGGAAAATACAGAAAGAGAAAAGAGGGGCATGCAAAGACACCAACTTTTTGTTTGCTTCTTCCAATACGGGCAGAAAATCAGTTGGCAGAAGAACTTTCTAAACTTTTTCTTTTCTCAAACACCCCATCATGTTTGCACTTTTCTCATTCGTCTTTACCAGATAGTGTTTGTTGTAAATGAATTTCTGGCATAGAATTGATGCCGACAAGGAGAGAGGAGATCTTTTTTGGAGATTTAAATCTCCTCTTGTGTAATAACTCTCTGTTATGTTTATCTACAAAGCGACGCAGAAGGAAGTGATGAATGCCTGTGATACACCCTGACATCCGTAGGCTTTCTGATGCTGCTGTGGGTGTTTGTTCACTCAGAGAGGGAGGATTGTAGTCTAGTGCTTTAATAATACCTTTTTTTAATCTACTGTTTTATTCTAATCCTTTCATTTCTTTATGCCTTTGGCCATTAATGTTTGTTCTTTTTAAAGTTGTTTCTTTTCATGTGTAAAAAAAAACAAAACTGAGGGTAAAGAAATTTTTGTTTTACTTTTGTGTAGCAGAACAAACTTCTCTGTCTCTGTACTATTTCAGAGCAGAACTCATACAAACACAGTGAAGGACAGTGAACACGAAAAGACTGAGATTGAGATAAACCACAGAGAAACTTAGTTTAACACATGAGATTTTTTTTTTTTTTTTAGTGAACATGAATGTTTTGTTAAATTTGTATTTGTAGAGAAACCTCTGCTGCCTCCTACTGTTGAGTGTGGTGGTGCCATCTTGTGTAGAGAAATATTGTGGTATAAATTGTTGGAACTGGGGTAATAATTGGGGACAGGGTAGATGTTAATTGTAGATTGCCAGGCAATGTGTTGGTGTCACCTCAAGAAACTGGGGGTCTTTCATGGAGCCATTGTCTCCATCTCGGGAGGCGTGTCTAGCAGCAGCTTGTTTGCATAAAAGTGACAGAGCCTAAAATGGCTCACTCTGAAAGGTACATAGACAAAACTGAACAGGTGAAATCTCAATATCTGAGAATGATTTTGTGCAAAATTGTAATGAACATGTTTTGTAAAACCCATAGACACATACTAACCTGTTTAAAACAAAGCTTAATCAGTATCCTTTAATCTGAGGGTTTTTGAAACCAAGCTTAAATTCCCTGTCTTTGGGTTTGTGGAATGCAAATGAATAAAGCATAATAAATAAATCTGATAATTCTTTGCACACAAAGTTGTCACACAAAGTGAATTTAAAGTTGAGTTTTGTTTCAGTGGGGTTTTTTCTTCAAGACAACAGAAATAGAATAAGGTATACTGGACACTGGACTACGAGAGTCAAGCAGAGATGTAAGGCCAGACAATGAATGGAAAGAAAATCTCCTGAAGAGCAACGTTTGCTGCAACACTGCTGCAATACCTGAACAATTTCCCTTTCCCTTTGTTGTTGATGGGTTTTGGTTTGAGCCTTACAGATGAGCGCAGGAGCTTCTCTGATACCAGGGTTACGGCTGACAAGATGACAATTTTTCTGATAGACGACGGATCAAAGAGGTTTAACGTCACAGTCAATCAAACTTGGAGGGTGAAATGATGAACCGAGGCGAAGACCCGACTCCACAGGCCTCTGCTTTCATTTTGATAAAGTCTAGAGGCACAAAGTCACGTCCAGCTGGAAAGTTAAAAATCTGGACATCTGAAAGAAAAGTTTGCAGATGAGTTGGCTGTTACAGTTTGAAGGATTTTATTTAGCTGTTGTGTATTTCCTGTGTTTTCTGTATTTTTATTTTTTTTTTTCACTTATTTTCATCTGGGTTGCTTCTTAGGTGCCAAGGGAAACAAAGTCATGATTGGAAGAAAGCTGCAACTGTGAGTAGCAGAACCTTCTGGTAACCACACCTACATTTCCTGTCAGTAATGTCTATGTAGGAGAAAAAAAAACTTCAGTTTTGGTTTTGAAGGAAAATTTCACATTTGAAGACTAAACAGTGAATAAGTTTGAGTAGACGGTTTGCACTCGAGGGGATTTGACTGAAAACTCTTTGATGTAGTGCAGTGAGGAATATACTCTGTGACAGATGAGAACAATGCCTATATTTTGATGTATGATGCATATATTTGAAATGGACAATATCAATGTTAGATGAACTTTAAATCTCTAAAAATGACCAGTAATCATATAAATAAAATGTTTCAAATATGTGCAGCGGTAGAATTGCACATCTGTTTGCAGCCTTTTTTACAAGCGAGGGTAAACATTGAGTTTGGGGGCGTGGCCAGCAGCAGCTTATTTGGATCTAAAGTGACTAGAAGCCCTAAAACAGATCATCCTGACAGGAGCTCAAAGAAGGCCAACTTGACCAGACTGAGGTCTGATCATCTGAGAATGGTTTTGTGCAAAACATGAAATGAATATGTTTTGTATAGTCTTTAAGAAAAATAATAGAATTTCTTAAATTCTAGGTTACGTTGCAATATCTACAATAACATTTTGAAGAATTTGAATTAGTTCAAATTAAAAATACCTTATTGAACCCAAAGGGAAATTAAATATGAGTCATAGGAGATATAATTTCCCTTTGTGATTACTAAAGTATTTTTCTAATGCATTTGAAGTATTTCTTTCCTGATATTCTATTAGCCAAGTAATAATTATGAGATCACACATCAGTGGCAGAAATGAGCTTCCATACCAGTGAACTGTGACCAAATTAAAGATTTTAGTTTTTTCCAAGGTCAAACCATCTTTCTGAAATAAAATATTGTATTTTAAAGCTTCTTGCATCCTATATCTTTACCTAATCAATTAAAATGGAGAAACTTACTCAAAAAGGCTTTTGAAATAAGTGTGTCCTGCATGTAGGAGCAGCACAGAATAGCTTCAGTTTGCTCAGATCAATGCTTGTCGCTCCTCTTTTTCCAGTTGGTGGCCTTTTTGCCAACCTCCACCTTAAAATAGCCCATTGCCATTATGGCTCCTGTGTATCCAAGCAGATGAAGTCCCAGCCGAGCGCTCTGTCTGCACACTCGAGCATAGTGATAACTTCAGACAGTTAGCTGGCTCTGCCTTCTCCTCATGCCGAGCTGCAGAGCTAGCCTTTGCCCCAGTCACCGCTGCTGAAGCTGTAATGACCGGGGACCTTTAAACCTCAGGAAGACGGACGCCTTCAAACACTTCACAGCTATAAAAAAAAGAAAAAAGAAAAGAAAAGACCAGGAGGTAGGACAGGAATAACAAAGCATGATTCGACTTGTGTGCGCAGGTGGGAAAACATGCCAAAATCCGACAAGTTTCACCGTGTCCTTGGCAACCGTTTCAGCAGTCAGAAGATGACTGGTGTCTGGTGAAATGCTGTTTGTTTCTGATCACTTGTAAAGAAATAGGAAAACCAACAAAGGCAAACCCAAGGTTACAGGTGTTTTCTTTCGATCTGTCTGACTGACCTGACGGATCACATCAGTCTCAGCTTAAAGGCATGTTTTATTCATGAAACACTCAGCCATCTGCAGCTGCTCCAGGGGGCAGACATGGATCACTGTGGGAAAACTTTAGACTCAAACTAAAATCTGAAAAATGTAGAACTGAAGCATGATATGAACTTAATGGCAGTGAATTTTTACTTTCCTTGCCATCACAAGAACTTGATTTTCTTGTGTCCTTTTAAAGAAAAGAATTGAAGATTTCTGATTTGTTGCATTTTTAATTTGTTTGGTTAATTTATTTGTAAGTTGATAGTTGGTACAGTTAAACTCAAAGTTAATAAGTTGAGGTTTAAATCAATTTAACCATCAATTTTCTTCAGACTCAGCAATATTGACATTACGGAAAGGACTCACCAAAGTCTGGACCTTAATCTGATAGAGAGAAGCTAAATATTAAGATGAAGGTAAGGAGCCCCTCCAGGGTCAAAGATACGTTTTCAAAATACCAGTGGAAACATTAAAAAGTTGTTCAACTACTTAAAAAAAGTTAGATTTTCCTCTTTACTGTCAAAGATTTTTCTACCGATTGACAAGGGCATACAGTAGAAGCCTGTCTATTCAGGGATTGTTATATTAATCAATAGCGCCTGATTATTTGTAAGCAAACCTTTTCATGGATGTTTTTTTTGTTTACTTTTTATGTAAAGCATATATAAAATATTCTAAAGAGCGTGCAGCTTGGGAAGCTGAAATATCTTGGTGCAATGGCTGGAGTTTGAAAGCAGCCAATACATGAGCACCATTTAGTTCCCGTGGTGCTGATTGGCTGAATCAGCAGCCAATCAGGTGCTGATTCAGCTGATTGGCTGAATCAGCTGAATTAGGAAAACTGTTAGTTTCTGCTGTAGAGTTAAAATGGTTTCCACTGTGCAGATTAATGCATACTAAGATATATTAGCTGTTTTGAACTATTAAAATAGGTAGTTTTAAGTATTTGCAAACAGCAAATACCAGGGATCCACTGAAAATGTTGGCAAGAAATTCATTTGATGAAATGTTGAGAACAGAAACAGATACATTGCCAATCTAATGTAAATGGAATTTATTTCCAAATTAATAAAGCTGAAAATAACTTTACATCTAAATCTGTCAAAATTATTCAAAATAAATAATTTTGAGCTCAACATACCTATAAAACATACATATAGAACCTAAAAACCAAAGTCCAATTTGTTCCCTGAACCACGGCTCCAATGTAACAATAAAGGTTACTTGATGAACTGTCAGGTTGAGCTGTCTATGTAAGTGTGCAGTTGAAAATCATCATTTGCATGAATAATGTTAAATATTGCTGAATTGGCTAATCCAGTTTTAGAGTATATGGCAAAATAAAGTTGAGTTTATCCATTAGGCTTTTTTATCTTTCTGACATAATTTAAGTTTTGAGAAGGAATATTGAAATTCCAGTTCAAAGTATATTTAAACGAGGATCCTATTATTGTTGCAAAATATAGCTCTTGTACGCGCTAAGGCAGGTCTAATACTTATTTCCCTTTCTTTTGGTATGCACAGATGCTACTTCAGATGAGTAGTGAATGTACCCTACGGTTTGTTTCACCAACATTCAACTGACAAACTGTTGCTGTGGTAACCTAATCCCCTAACAGTCCCAGAAAACAAAGTTTGAGAGCTGGCTATTATTTTCAGCCAACCAATCTACACAACCTTATTTGACAGCATCCTAATTAAATTTACTAGGCAGATGATTATGTGGGCATGTTTATGAAATTGAGTCTGTCTTCCTGTCAGATCGTGACTGAAGTACTCAAATTACTATAATCAATTTATGGTTGTTTGTGTATCCAATAGCTTTTATCATGTAGCCCTTCTTGCTTTTTACCTGCTGCATTTGTTTTTCCTTCACTGACAGGTCATGATTCTTCTGGCCTTCAGTGAGCCAGCTCTTCCTTGTCTAACACATTAATGTCAGCAGCTTGCCCCTTGAAACGTCCTAACTAAAATGTTCCAGAATGTTATTGGCATAGAGAGGCTACGAACTTGAATTTTCTCTAGAATTATATTAAAGGTGACACATTATTCTTCCTTGTAAAGGTTAGGATTGGTTTATGGGTGATATAAAACATGTTCATTAGATTTTTGTGCAAAATAATTCTTAGATAATGAGATTTTAGTCTGGTCTGTTCTACTTTGATCTTCAGATCAAGCTGTATTAGGACCTCTGTCATTTTAAATCTAAATAAGCTGCTGCTGGCCACGCCCCCAACTCAAAGTTCAACAAGTCAACAAGAAAACACTTGTCTTTTTTCCAGCAGCCATCATACAGTGCATACAGCAGTAAAACCAGCTGACCAAACATGCTGGAGCTCAGCTTGGGTTACTAGGTGATGGGCTGAACTTGCCTGGGGTTGCCAGGTGAGAGGCAGTGCCTGCTGATGTGTCACATTACATTTGGAAGGTTTTTGAAACGGGTTATTTTCTGTACACCAAACATTAACTTATTGCCAAAAAAATGGCTGTGTGGTTTATTTAAGCCCTACTGCTTCTACTGTTTTTAGAAGCAGTAGAAATCCAAACGGAAGTACAAAAACATGCAAAATGTGCATTTCACATTTTAAGTCAAAGTTAGGCTAAAAAATACAAAACTTTAGTATAAAAATGACACGGTCTATTTATTCAGAGTGTTGTAAGTTGTATATTCAAGATATACAACCTGGCCCAATTATATGGTATTTGCATCAACACAGGCAAAGTAATCTGAAAATGTCAAAAAACATGTCCTTTTTTCTTCCTGCTTTTCCTTTGCTCTAAAGGTTTATGTTTTTTTTTTTTGTTTGTTTGTTTGTTTTTTTTGGGAGCTTCTTTCGGTGCTCCTTGTTGCACAAAACAACCCAGAGGGAAAATGGATGACATGATGGTCTTGGCCTAATCTCTGCTCTCGGATTGAAGAGCTAAATTGTTGTGTACGACAAGTGTATTTGTTGTAATTGACTGAAAAGGAGATGGCATATTCCAGCAGAGTTCAAAGGAGACAAAAAAATGTGTAATTCTGATATGACTGTGGAGTAGATAAGAGGTCTTGGAGTAGAGGAAACATGTCATTTCCATTTCAAGAGCTGCTAAGGAACAGAAAAACATCATTCAGAAACCTGAGACGGTGAATGGTACACAGCTGTAAAGAGAAAAAAAAACATCTTTTAAAGGTCATTTTGAATACTCTAAATCATCTTTAAGAGATGGAAACCTGAAATCAGCTAACACTAATTTACTTTTGCTAAACAAAGCCAGAGATATTTGAAGGAAAGAAGTTTATAAATGTTTTTTGTTAAGAAATCCTAATGTGAAGGTTAAACTGTTCAGATTTTGATGTCAGCTGTCAATGTACTGCATGTTCTTGTGGAAAAGATCAAACTGCAGTACTTGCTGAATCATCAGTCTGATGCTCTGAATCAGGGATCTGTAACTCCAGTTCTCAAGTACCATTGTCTTGGATACATCCCTGCTCCAGCACCTGAATCAGTTTTACAAACGTTGATGACGTTTGGTCATTAACTGCTGTTCTGCATAGGCCTGAACCCCCTTAGCCAAATCATCAACAAGACTGGCTACGGATACCGACTCAAGAATGGGGCCACAATCAGTCACCTCCTCTACATGGATGACATCAAGCTGTACGCCAAGAGCGAGCGAGACATCGACTCACTGATCCACACCACCAGGATCTACAGCACTGACATTGGGATGTCATTTGGACTAGAGAAGTGTGGCCGGATGGTTACAAAGAGAGGGAAGGTCGTCCGCACAGAAGGGGTCTCACTCCCAGAGGGAACAATAGCAGACATAGAGCACAGCTACAAGTACCTGGGAATACCACAAGCAAATGGCAACCTCGATGAGGTCACAAGGAAAGGAGCCACAGCCAAATACCTCCAACGAATAAGGCAAGTCCTGAGAAGCCAGCTCAATGGCAAGAACAAGATCCGTGCAATAAACAGCTATGCCTTACCAGTAATCAGATACCCTGCCGGAATAATTAGCTGGCCAATGGAAGAGATAAAGGCCACGGACGTTAAGACTCGGAAGCTACTAACCATGCATGGAGGGTTCCACCCCAAATCCAGCACCCTGAGACTGTACACAAGCCGTAAGGAAGGAGGCAGAGGACTAGTGAGTGTGAGAGCCACTGTCCAGGATGAAACATCCAAGATTCATAAATACATCAAGGACAAAGCCTCAATGGACGATGTGCTCAGCGAATGTCTCAAACAATGGGGAACAGAGGACGAGGTGCTGGAGGAACCATCATGGGAAGACAAACCCCTACATGGGATGTACCACCGACAAATAACTGAAGTGGCTGATATCAGGAAATCCTACCAATGGCTGGAGAAAGCTGGACTCAAGGACAGCACAGAGGCCCTCATCCTGGCTGCCCAGGAACAGGCCCTAAACACCAGAACAATAGAGGCTCAGATCACCACATCAGACAAGACCCAAGGTGTAGGTTGTGCAAGGAGGCCTCTGAGACAGTCCAGCACATAACAGCAGGGTGCAAGATGCTGGCAGGGAAAGCGTACATGGAACGACATAACCAAGTGGCGGGCATAGTGTACAGGAACATCTGTGCCGAATATGGACTGGAAGCCCCGAGGTCAAAGTGGGGAACACCCCCAAAGGTGGTGGAGAATGACCGAGCTAAGATCCCGTGGGACTTCCAGATCCAGACAGACAAGATGGTAATGGCGAACCAACCGGACATTGTGGTGGTGGATAAAGAACAGAGGAAAGCCGTTGTGGTGGATGTAGCAATACCAAGTGACCACAACATAAGGAAAAAGGAGCACGAGAAACTGGAGAAATTCCAGGGCCTCAGAGAGGAACTGGAGAAGGCCTGGAAGGTGAAGACCACAGTGGTGCCTGTGGTCATCGGGGCCCTCGGGGCAGTCACCCCCAAACTGGAGCAGTGGCTCAAACAGATCCCAGGAACAACATCAGACATCTCAGTCCACAAATGTGCAGCTCTAGGCACAGCCAAGATACTGGAGGAACCCTCAAGCTCCCAGGCCTCTGGTAGAGGACCCGAGCTCAGAGGATGAAAGAGAGACCACCCGCGGAGGGTGAGAAGGGAATTTTATATATATATATATATATATATATATATATATATATATATATATATATATATATATATATATATATATATATATTTTTTTTTTTTTTTTTTTTTTTTTTTTTTTTTTGTGTGTGTGTGTGACAGAAAACACTTGCTGCATTCTTGCTGGTTGTGGAGGATGCTCTACTTCTGCTTTTCTAAGATGTACAGTTATAGAATTGTACATCGGCCTGCACCCATCTTCACATGCAAGTGTAAGCATTGGGGGCGTGGCCAGCAGCAGCTTATATGGATTTAACGTGGTAAGAGGACCCAAAGCAGCTCATTCTGTAAACAGCTCAAAATGGGCAGAACTAAACAGACTAAAATCTTAATACCTAAGAATGATCTTGTTAAAAAAAATGTAGTGAACATGTTTAGCATAGTCCATAGACCAATCCTAACCTCTTCAAGGAAGCATAAGAGATCACCCTTAACTGTAGAATCTGTTGTCTACAATATTGCCTTCTACTGGTCCAGCTTTGATATGCTGTGTATTTGAAAGAAGTCTGGAGACCATGTAGAAATATTGTTTTTCTATTTTTAGAAATGGAAGAAAATCTGGCTTATTAATGTGAGGCTTGCGCTCACTTTTTCTACGTATTCTGACACTTTTTATTACATTTAGCTTTAAAATATCTTTGTTATACTCCTGATTTCACCACTCCAATTATATATTGAGCTTGTCCAGTACCAGAGGGAGTATTACTTACCTAGGCCAACTGTTGTAAAGCTGCATGTTTGGCAGTTTTATTCCTTATAGGCTTCATTTTTATCACTTCTTAGCTAACTGATTCACAAAAAAGATCTTTGGCTTCTTCTTTCCGCAGTATATTTAATCCCAGAAGGTCAGTGAAGGCTTTTTGTGTCCTTTTTGGCCCTTTTCCACAGAGCTTTTCTCAGTTCAGTGAGCAGTGCACAGTACAAGCTGAACCCAGCACCACAGATTGCTTCAGGTTGGACTAATATCTCACCTTCTTTGACACCAACCTTTACATATTTCTGTCAGAGATTCCTTTCAAACACCACAGGCTCCCTACCTACAGTAACTCTTATTTGACTGTAAAAGTTAATGCATCTGTCAGCGACGAGGCAATGGAACCAGCCTAGTGCAGATGTAATATTCATAGAGGTTTTTCTTATGGGTAATGGCAAGAATGAATGTATGGTTCACCATCTATAGACAGTACTAGTTTATTTCTTGGGTTTATTAGTTGCCAAGAAAGCAGTACTTGTATTTCCTTGCTGAAAGAAGAAGAAAAAAGTTCTAAATTGTTCAGGTGACTCCATCTGCAGGGCCAAACGCATGGTGTTTAACATCAAACTGTTCCATGGTTAACATTAACTAGAATTTTCTCCAGTTGGGTTAAAAGAAGCCTGTTCAGGGGGAGTAAACGTAACACCCCACAGCTGTAGTCAATTATTATGGTAATCACTTATCTGTTTAACATCCAGTAATTACTCCTCCCAGTACTTAAACTCTTAATATAGATCCAAAACAAAGTAATTGTAAATTGCCTGTACCTGAATAGTGCTTTATCTATCACCCCAAAGCACATTACTCTCCCTTCAGTCACACACACATTCACACACTGATTCACACTACATTGTAGTCACCGCTGACCTGGGGCAGACGAACAGAAGGGAAACTGCCCTAGTCTTGCCCAAGGACACGACTGAGCCAAACTGGCAACCCGCTGGCTACAGGACGGACTTCCACAGATTGGAAGTCCATCCTGAGCCTCCACCTCAGCCCCGATAAGCGAATCGGACACAGTTTAACACAACATGGGTGCAAAGTACGTCCTACTTTATCTTTGGTATGTGTGGAGTACAGATCAAAATTAGGTTTCAGTAAGACCGGAAGTGGTTTGACAGTAATTTGTGACAGTTTAGTAAAAAGTGGGCAAGACTCTTTTTGACGTGAGGCAGTGCCTCGTGTAATCCTGACAAGTAAAAATGGCTACATGAGAACTAAACAAATAATAGGAGGAAATCAATTTGTCCCCTTGACTCAAATACATAGAAGGTGAGTTGGGTGAGGCAGTGCAAAGCTGGGCCTCACCTGTGGAGGCGCTGGGTCATACACAGTGAATACAGCAGCCGGTGGATAACGCTCATTACTGTTTCTCTTTATATCACCAATAGATTTGCTTAATTGCTAGTGGAAGTAATTAAGCATTGATAGTGGTAGCATCACAGTGGAATTTCTAAGGATCATTTAAGTTGTGAAAAGTGTGGGAAAGTCTTGAATTTGACAACCTTTATATGTCTGTTTTTGTTACTT
This sequence comes from Poecilia mexicana, assembly GCF_051168715.1. Lineage (NCBI taxonomy): Eukaryota > Metazoa > Chordata > Actinopteri > Cyprinodontiformes > Poeciliidae > Poecilia > Poecilia mexicana. The sequence continues at coordinate 21,247,860 of NW_028263383.1, forward strand.
AGTGATTACTGAGTCACTTTCCTACATGACGACCACCTATACACCTCTACTCTGAAGTGTTTTACTAAGAAAATTTATGTTGCATATATGGATTAACTTTTTTTTTTTTTTTTTTTTTTTTTTTTAGAATTATTACATGTGCATGAATCTAGAAAAGAAGCATCTCTGACCAGAACTGTGTATTCCCTGTATTTTCAATTTGCTCCTCTGTCATATATCCTTTTGTTCACTGAGTCCTCAGTGATTTTCCCCTCTCCAGCCAGGCTTCTGAGACTGTAAAGTACTCAAAGCGAAGGTCAGAAATCTTGCTGGTGGTGCCAGCATGTAATAGTCCTCTGCTCTCAATCCTCAGATGGTTAGGTTGTTAGAAATGCCCTCCAGCTGCTCCCAGTGGGGTGGAGCAGAGTGTCAGCTCCTCATACGGAGGTCAGAGAAGGGGGGTTGAGTTAGTTTTTCCTCCTATGGCTTTTGTCGGCCACTTTTTCAGTCTGTTGGTATAAAAGTACGAGCACAGCTTTGAAACTAAGATTTTTCCCCCCATCAGTTTAATACAGAGAAGATGAAGCACAAAGGTTTTTAATTTTATGCTGGGCTTTAATGAAAATATATCAACTACACCTTCAGTGGAAGTTTAGTGATGTGAAATACACCCTTATTCAAGAAATCCCAACCCTGAGACCTTTGCTGAATATCGTAATCCCACAAATGCCACAAAATCCTAACAATACATCTTGATTTTCTATTTTTTAAAAAAGAAAAAAAAAGATTTCAGACTTTCCAAGCTTGTCTGCCATTCTTCTTCTCAGCTTTTTTTGGAGTCCCAAGAGTATTCTCAAACAAATCATTCTTATGCTGGCAAAGGGAAACTACCTCCTGCACTCAATCCTGATTATCAAGTAAAGTAAATAGTTTTTGGCCTTACAAAGTTAGAACTTTATTCTTGAACTTTTATAACAATTTGATAAGACACTAAATCCATAGCTCTGTAACAAGTTTGTCTCTTCATTTGCTGCCAAAGCTCTGGATCTCAATTTCTGTTATAGTGGTTAATCTTTTTTGTATACCAAAACCAACTCTTTGAACCCGTCTGCAGAAAATGTTGTTCTAGATGGGCAGAAACTTTGATTTTTGAGGCAGCTTAAGGGGAAAAGGGGCTTTTCTGCTCAAATATCTGAGAAAATGTATCTTTAGCGGGGTAGAAATCATTAAGTTTGTTCCATTTTGAGTCTTTTTCACCTTGTTTCCAGAGGTTTTTTTTTCCTACATGTAATCAGAGTAAAATAAAAACATGTGAGAATCATATGACAGAGCAGAATGTCATGCTCTGAGGGATATTATACATGTAGTGACTACAAAAACAATGGAAAGAAGAATATGAGTGAAGAGAGAGGGACAGTCTGCTTCTACACCTGCAGAAAGAGAAAAAACACAACTAAGAAACCACAGTGTCAAACAACATGAATATCTAACAATAACTACAATATCACTGAACAAAATACTAGTTAATACAAGTTGTATTTAGTGGCAACTGCAGCCCAACATAGATTTGATTTGAAAACACCTGGAGCCAAACACTTGCCATGGGACTTTGCATTTCAAACTGCCTTAAGACTAATAGTCCACATGGCGATTAAACTCATTACAGTGGATCCATAGTATTTCCGGGAATTTGTCCCACAAATACCCCCTCTTGAGACCTCCTTTAAAATCTCTTATAACTTCATATTTTTATAATTCAGACAGTAAATATACCTTTTTCATGGATCTTGTCTTTGGTTTCATTTGGACATTGCTAAGTGTTCTCTACAAAAATAAAGTATATTGGTCCTTGAGAGGATGAACTTGTGTTATTCTGCCACTATCAATATGTCGCTTGAAAATAGTCTCAAAACAACATTATTATCATGTATCACAATCATTTCTCAGAGTTTATAATCCAGCAAAATTTATTGTGACAGATCTGAGTCATGACCACGACATTGAAATCAAACAATCCCAAGTATGTCTCTGTTAACCCGTTATGTCAATACATAAAACATAACCAACTACTTTCAATAGGTTAAAAATGGTTTACAACTCTGTTTAATCCTCTTTTTCGATCTAGTACTATAGTGTTCTCTAAGTCAGCGCTCGATGTCCTTTCTCTTCTAAGGTCCATGTTGGCTGGAGTGTGTTGGCCATGCTTGGATCCCTCTGAGGTGTCACTCAGGGGTGTAGTATGCAGCTGTAGCTTCAGGGATGTGTGCTCCATATTTGTGTAAAATTCTGTGCCAAGCCCAGTGATCCCTGAGCTTGGCACCGTCTGGGCTGGACAAGTGAGCCGAACAGACAACCGGTGAGGCTGTTATTGGAGAGTTGATCCTGGGGGTTTAAAAAGCCAGCTTCATCTAACCTCTAACCTTCCACCACAGCCTGAGGCAATGGCCCCCACTGAAATACATGGACACAGACAAACAACAATGTCTGCATGAAGCAATGCCCAAAGAAAAACACGACTGACTTGACTTCTTCCAGCTACAACTGCAGGTCACAGTGGAGAAAAGCATTGAAATAATATATTTTACAAGGCAAAAGCAGTTTATGCAGAGACAATCTAAAAACTGAGCGGGCACCATTATTTGTGTCTTATATTATTAAACAGATGCACCTCTGAAAGAATAGGCCTCAGAGAGCCAATGAAGCAGCATGGTGATTAGAGAGAGATATAAACACCAGCTACAACTGTAAGAGAAAATGCCATAATCACATTCTGTTCTCTAAAGTTCAAGTTTACTTTGTCATTTTAATAGTTTATTCACTTCTGAGTTATTTTCCCACCTGATACAATTTTAAAAATACTGTTTTTAAATGCCTAGTTTATCTTCATGGGTAATTGCCGACAGTTTTTTTTTCTTTTTCTTTTTTTTTTGTATTGGATGGTGGTGTTTATGGTCGTGTAAGTGAATGAAACATACCTATTGTTAAATTTAAAATATGCTAGTTGTAAAAACCTAACCATATGTTCAATATTAGATAAAATTAATAGTGTTTTAAATAAGAAAATTCACTCCAAATTATATCCATGGTTCAATTAGCGTAATCTCTTAAGTAGGATAGTTCTATTGAAACATATTACACTAAGTTGAATTAAAATAACTTAGCATGCAGTTCTCTATATTTTAGAACACAGCTAGTTTCTCTGTGGACTGAGCAGGCATTCACAGGGGGTCATGGCTCTGTGTGTGAGTTTAACCTTTTGACCACTTTGATAAGATTTAACAGATGGTGTAAAACAATCTGGTCCGGTCAACAGAGTAGAGCTTCCTCTCAGGACAGGGTCATAAAAAACATCTGTCTTCATTCAAAAGAAAATAACACTTCTTTGATCTTAAAAACAGGTTTTTACTGGAACATAGTCAACTAGATTTAAATGAACTTAGCTAAGGACACTCCCCTAAATTTGAATACAGCAGAGAAGGGAAACACACCCTCCCTTTAAAAGTATAGGACCCGGAACCTTAACTTCACATCGCTCCGGGGTTACCCGTGATGCTGTCTCCAGGGAACGGTGCGTCAGTGAAATGGTTCCCCGTAAGTTTGTCTTGGTGTGTGGATGTCTGTGGAGTGAGGTAAATATTGAATTGGATGCCGGTTTGTGATTTTATTGTGTTTTGTCAGTTTCATTAGTTGTTTGTCTAATAAATGTTGTTATGTTTGGACTTGGGAAAACGTTTGTCTTTGTCTTTATGATTCAGCTGATAGAGTGACAGCATCAAGGAATCCGGGCAGAAGAGAGAATAAAACGAGCCAAAAGATTTTAATTCTTCTTCTTCTGATTAAAATTAACACTATCCTGAGCTTGACCAGTTAAGATATGTATATATGTGCTATACAAAACATGTTCATTACATTTTTAAACAAAATCATTCTTAGATAATGAAATTATAAACTGTTCAGTTCTCCCTATTTTTAGCTCCTTTCAGAAGAGCTGTTTTAGGGCCTCTTGTCGCTTTAAATACAAATAAGTTGCTGTTTTTCACATGTGAAAATGACTGCAAAGAGATGCACCGTTATACAACCGTACAAAAGCAGCAGAAGGGCCTCATGCACTTTTGGAAAGTTGGGTTCACTTTTTGCTAGCCTAGTGTGATGTGTTAGCTGCCAATCTTGGCCAGGATTCTCCTCCTTATGTTGGTTTTTTTTTATCTTCATTGCAATAAAACTCCTGTGTCACGACTCCATTCTGTGTTGACTTGGGTTAACTTCTGATGTTAAAAATGTACAGTACTGTGAGCAAGATACTGAGTTATTGGATTAATAATATCAGCTCTAATCAAACTTGAATATTTCATTTCAACCTGCCTGAAAGCTTGAAGTCAAGCTATGTATTTTTATTAAAATATAATTAAAACAGTAATTTGAAGTTAAATTGTCATTTTGCTTCAGTTTGAGAAGGCTTTATCTCCTTCCTTCATCTGACATCTTAGAAATTACCACTAAGAAAATTCTGCTCTACACACACATCCTAATATAATTACAATAGTCACTTCATCTTCTGTGTCTGCCTCTCTGTCTCACTGCCTCCCTCATTCTGATTATCTTCTCTCTCCCTCTTTCACTTTCTGGCTCACAAATCTTGAAAATTGAGATCTGAAGGATGGTGCAGCGCGAAGCCTCGATACAAGGCTACCACTCTCAGTCAAACAAAGACACTTCTCTGGCACAGGAAGCCAGGTGGAGGGGGAAAAACCTTGACACATGGATTTCTCAAAGATTTTAATCTTGAGAGAGAGGAAACACGCGCTTTAATATTACCTTTGTTTTATATCACACAAGATGGGTTGATTTAAGTTAATCATTCAAAGCAAAATCTGAATTACTCTTTTCATTTTTTCTTTTCTTTTTTTTTACAGAAATGTGAGACCAAATTGAAAAGAAAAAGGTAATACGGAGTTGTCTTTGAGTTTTGCTTTCTTTTTGCTTCTTGACAGTCCAGTCAGCTCCCCACATGACTGGATAATTTCATGCATTTCTGTCCTGCTCACATGGGCTGCTCAGCTGAAGCACCTTCTGCTGCAGTTGATCTCACAAGGCTGATGAAACATCACCATAAAACTGCCTCATCCTGAGAAAAAACTTCAGACTGGAGGGGAGAACTCATCTACTTGTGATGTCCAACAATCCTAAACTTGAAAAAGTAACTCTATGCTTTGTTCTTGAGCTAACCTGAAGACCACATGAATGTTAAAGTTCTATAGCTATTGATTCTGTAGAAAGTTGGAGACCTGAATCAAGCCCAGCTCAGCACCTCAGCATCCACTGACCTCACTGGTTTCCAGTTGTTTCCACTTTGTGCTCTACTGGTTGACTGTGGCATATTTGGTAGTGAGGACATTTACAATGTACTATTAGTGGAGCTAATTTTTCATTTAGGCACTTTAATTAAAGATTAAAACGTTTAGCGCACTCAGTCGACTTTTTCCAGACAGATTCAGAAGCACCAGTTTCATAAAGTTCAACATCCTTGTTGAAGTTTTGGTTATTGACTGTTAAGAATTTAAGTAGCAAGACGATTACATTCATACTCTTGTTTAGAAGAGGGGAAAGAAAAGTTGATCAGTCGTTCTGTTTCCCTTAATCACCTTCTCTTCCTTCCCATACCATGCTCCAAAACTTTATTTCAAACTAGAAACTTACAGGAATAAAACAAAACATGGACAGTTGAGAACAAGATATAAACATAAAGTCAACATCAAGGGGCTTTACATAAAATGTCAGTTATAATGTCAATGTTTAAATTGCTTGATTACTGTAGTCTTTTTAGGGCAGATATAATTTAAACTTCAGTTAGTGCTTTGATATTAGCTTCTGCTAAATACTGTTAGCGTTAGCAGAACTGATGTTTATGATTAGTTTCATAGGGTTAGGGTTAGGGTTATTGCCAAGAGCAGTGGCCACCACTGCTCTTGGCAATAATCCAGGTTGTGATGTTTGAAAAGTGCTGCATTACAGTGAATTTCATTTTACAAGTTGTGGAACATGGAATATCTATTTTTTCCTCATTGCTCTTTCCACCTGCTGTTTCAAAGGTAATAGTATTGCAAACAAATCCAGCAAAGGCCAGCATCAGTCTGGGCTCGGCTTGCTGGCAGAGCCTTCATTTCAGCACAGCCGGGCAGAGTTTCACCCTCCTCAGCCCGAGCTGTGGCCGCAGGATGCAGTCAGGATGATGGGGACTCCCGCAATGATTGAACATAATGACGTGTGAAACCATTAGGCAGCTAATCAGAACCGGCAATGAAGCTGAAGATGATGAAGGTGGTGCTGGCGAGGACTTCATCACAATCGTCCAAAAAAAGGAAACAGGATGGGGGATTCTGCTGCAGTGGTGTGTGCTATAAGAATGAAGGCTGGCATGTAGAGGATGTATGAATAATTCAGCTTAATCAGGGGAATAACTCTAGGCCAGCTGCATTTGTTTGGGCAAAATCAGTATCATTACTTTTTGTTTTTATTTATCCTTTTGGCAAAGGTGCAACATAGTCAAAATGAAATAGAAGTTTTCTTTTCAGTGCAGGATTAGGGTTTTATTTCTAGACCTCAAATATCTGCCTCAGTCTTTTCACCTCAAACTGGTTCATCTCAGTATATTATAATCTTCTGTTGTGCTACTGACTGGACAGCTGCCGCTGACACCCTCAGACAGCCGACTCCTAACTGAAAGTTGAGCGGTGGGAATGTGTACATTTTCACTTTCCTGCATTTAAAATTATTGTCCTTAGTTATTATTCAGATGTTTTACCAAACCAGATGGTTAGCTTTTCTAGATTGTTAGCTGCATGTAGAAGGTGGTGCTAGGTCAACCCAGGAGTTTGGAGCTGAATGGCTGAACGGTTGCCATGGGAGATTAAATAATTTCATAAACAAGCATGAAAGGATCAAGACAACACTCTAGTTATATTTTTGATGAGGGAATAACATTATAACATGATGTAAAGGTCAGTCATCTTACGTATTGCTACCCCTTTAAACTTTTATAAATATTGCTCTGACTGCAGATACTCGCATGGTAAAGTTTCAGTGAGTGACAATTTTCCTTGTACCCGTTACGTGTTTTAATGAAGATAAACTTCTGCCTTACTTGTATCCCGTGTAACCTTGTGTCTTCCATTTTGAAGCGTGGCACAGATAAATAAGCCGCTGTTACTTGTCATATTTATGCAGGAAGAAAACAAGGAGCCACAAATTACTAATTAAATGTGCATAGAAAATCTAACCTACTTGAAGTGTGAACTAAAAAAACATGCTTCAGTTGCATGTATTTTAAAAGAATTGTCAGCAATGAAGCTGATATTTGGTAGGGACGTGACAATATATTAGAATTTCACACGCCAGAGTTTCTTTAATGCTAAAAACCAACAGAAAGCAACAACTGATGAGCTTGCCAGATGTGTTGGTGGAAGGAACATAGCTGTAAGCAGCTGACATGAAACATTCGTCATCATCTTTTACTGGTACATCACACACTTCGCCCACAGCGAACCCACTTCTGAAGCTTTTGCCTTCGATTTCTCTCTGGTGTCTCTCCACTCTCAATTTTCTCTTAATTATTACCTCTTAGATCTTTTACTGTTTTATAATAAACAGCCTCTTGTGGAATATATAACTGAGAAAATCCTTACTTTGCACTTTTTGTGAACTGCAGACAGACAATCTGGAAGTGTTCACAGGATTTCACTATTTCAGCATTTTATAATATTACAGCTTTCCTCCAAATATTAATCTCCCTAACATTATGAAAACAAATTCCCTATTAAGACAAGGTTCAAGAAAGTTTTGAGGGAATTTGATTTTATGCTTGGTGTTTGACCTCTGACCTGCCCTGGACCTGACAAAGACAGGTGTGCCTTATCAAATCAGGTCCAATCAACTGTATTCACCACAGCTGGACTCCATCTAACCTGTAGAAACATCTAAATGTTGATATTCATAATAATGAGGTATTTGTGGAGAATCAGCGTCACACTAATAAATTAATACAGAAGAAAATTAAGAGAATACAGTCATAATATTATGAGAATAATGTCAAAATAATATGGGAATAGTTGTATTACAAGAATAAAGTCATATTATTATGACTTGTATGATTTATATTACACTTATTCTCGTTTATTACTACTTTATTCTCGTAATACGACTTTACTCTCCTAATTTGAGGACTTTGTCATCCAAGTACAACCTTATTTTCATTATTTTGACTTTATTTTCTGCATTTATTTTTCTTTAGTATGGTCCTAATACTAGAGTACAATTTTGAGATTAATTTAATAATATCTGGAATAACGCTGTAACAAAATGTGAAAAAAGTGAAGCGTTTTGAATAATAACATATTTGGTATATCCAAGACATTAAAGAGACTGTAAAAGTTTGAGATGCATGTATTTTTCAGATAGATTTTTGTCTGTAAATTGAAGTGAGAAGCAGAGCTTCAGTTTGGTCCACGATGATGCTGCTTCTGCTTTACTGCCAACTTTCCAATGCCAAATCCATCCTGACAGAAGAGAAACTAGCAGCTAATGTTTCACAGTTATTCTAACAGGCAGCAAGCTGGGAAATATCTCTCAGTGTACATGCTAAATGCCAGGACTCATCATAGGAAAACAAGCTTTTCAGTGACTAACAAGCACTGATGTTTGGTAGTGCAGTGAAAAACTTGACACACACTAGTTCTACAATACTAATACCTGATGAGAAGCTCAGATTTTTTTTTTTTTTTTTTTTAGCTGCAGCATTTCACTAAAATATTCATAGAAATTGCAACATGCCTTCCAATTGACTAAAAATGTCCTGAAAGTTTTGGTCTTTTCCCAATGATAAAATTAAAAATGTTTTCAATTTTTTATTTTTTTGTTTGTTTGTTTGTTTGTTTTTTACCTTTACATTGTTTTGGTCAATAGGTACATTTGAGAAAGTTGAGAAAGTATTAATAGTCAAGCTAAAAGTTTAGATTTTTACATGCCTCATGCATGTGAGTACGAACTTTTATGTGACTCTGACTCTGACCACTACACGAAGTTGAGCCAGCAGAAAAAAGCTAATCTGAGTGCCGTTATTTCGGAGCTAGTCACTCAGCTAGCCAAAGCTAACACAACTATTTCCACAGCTAGTCTAACAGTTTGTCCAAATGCTTGTCTGTGTTTCTTGACAGCAACATAAATGTACTTTAAACATGATAACCTCATCTGAAACCTTGTTTAATGTTCTGAAAATAATAGCTCTGAAACTTTATCAATTCTTTCTAATGTCTTTTTTCTCTCCATTTTGATAAGTCTCTTTGATATTTTGGTCCATTCAATGTTTTGCAGTTCTATGTGTAATGAAAGGTCTGACTGTATAGAAGTTGGCTCAGTTGTGTTTGTAGTGTTAAGCTGTTTTCTAATCTGTCAAATGGTCAGATGTCTGACCTCTGGCTAAATAGGTTGCATCTTCAAAGGCAGATGGAAAGCTGCAGCGACCAATCAAGTCTCGGTTCTTGGCCTTAATTTTCCATACTTTCCTTAAAAATTATATTATGTACCATCTGCTTCAAGGTTATTTAAACAAAATTAGACACTGTTGCAAATGCAATGCCCTTTACGTGCTAAATGACATAGTTGTTTTACATAAGGTTTGAGAAAACTGTTTAATAATCTATTAAATCGTTTGGTTTAAGAGAACAAGATGAGGTTTTCAAACAGAGCAAAAATAGTTTCTAAAATTTTCAGCCAGAATCTATTTCAGTAATTGTGACTGTAAGACAACAGATGACTTGCTATATGCACTTTATTTCAGTCTGATGGAGAAAACAAAAAAAAAGTGTTATTTTCTTATTTTGACATATGCTTAATATAAACTGGAAATCCAATTTAATTTATGGCTTTTTAAGTGGCTTTAAATGACAAAAATTACAAAAAAAGATATGTTATGCAACTGCAGTCAGAACTATCCCGGGGATTAGAGCGGACATTTTGGAGTTTTTAAAATATAAAGTTATGTGCTACTGATGTCTTATAAAAATGATTTGTCAAAAAAAAGAAACATTTCAAACTTATTTGGCTTTGTGTACATGAATTATGATCCTCTGCCTGATTTTTAGCCATTAGTTTGTTTCATTAAGTCAGTGAAACATAAAATTCCAATTAGGAAGAATCCTGTGTGTCTGCCAAATGTAAAAAATGCTAAACTGTGGCAATTAGCAGACTAATTTACACTTTGACTGTCTTTGGTTTAACATTGGTGTGTGTTGCATTTGACTGCTGCTTCCCCTCTGCTGCCTCAAAAGCTTTAATTCCACTCTAAATGGCTAAACAATATGAGTTGGGAAGGTCGGTATTCATTTGTTTTTACAAGAAACCGATAATCAAGTTGCAACTACATTCAGTTATAAGGTTGCATTATATGATTACATTGGGTTGCTGAAAGTATCTGGTCATTTTATTGGAGGAAGTTTTTGAAAGACAACTATTGCAGAGCTCATTTAAGTATCAGATGGTTTAAGTGCAGTTAAATGTTTAGATTTGTTATAAGTCCATGAGCATTTTAACAGCCTCTTTCCAGCCACTGATGGCCTCAAAAGACATTAAACTGTTGCTTCTTGTTTAAACTTTAGGGTACATTCACACCAGCCCTATTTAGTCTGCGTTAATTGCAATCTTGCTCCTTTGCCTAGAAAGTCTGGTTCGTTTGGGAAGGTGTGAATGCACGATTGAACTCTAATGCAAACTAAAAAAGCAACTCTAGACATGCTAAAAACTAGGACTCAGGTTTTTGGCAGTTGAAGTGAACTTTATTTCACTTCAACAAAAGTGAACTTTGGTGCGGTTCAGTTGCTCCAAAATCAGGAAGTGGACTACAGCTCAGGGCATTCTGGGTAAATACAATCAAAACAAACCAGGGAGTCTAAGTGGTCTTTTACCAAAGACAAAGAAATCCTACAACAGCTAACACCTCTCCATTTTTCTTCACAAAGAAGGAAGTTGTTCTCAGTGTCCGCTTAAGAAGTGTTTGTATCTCTTCCTTCAGTGTTTTTGGTGCAGCGTCACCACAAGTGGGGGGACAGGGAGGTTGTTTGACTTAATGAAGTGCTAAAGCAAACTGCACTAGCTGAAAATGTAACAAATGTTGCAATCTTAGTCCAGTATGTTGCAAAAGCACAAAATCTTAGAAGTGATTATGGAGTCTTGACTGAAGTTCAGGCTGGAAGACTCTTTTGACGCACCTGGCCCTGCTATCAGTGCCTCCCTCTCCGCACCCGGACCTATCAACGCAGGTCCAAGCCTCACTCCAGCCAATCATCGTCCAGGCTCAGGTTCAAAAGGACCTTCACTCCAAGCCTCCTCCGCTTACCAGCCCCGATCAACCGCTTTTTGCCTCGATCGTCCTGGCACGCATTTCTTCATGTCCGACTCCGACTTCGTTCCCGGCTCTCCAGCTACCTCCCTGCAAGACCCCGTCCCTCCGTCCTTCCCCCCCGCGCGCCGTAGCGCTCGCCTGGCTACCCGCCCGGATCCCCCGTCTCCTGCTTCAGCCCTCAGGTCGAGAGGGGTCACGCCCACCCCGGGCCTCCGGTCCTCCCAGATCGCTTCTCTCGCCGCCCTTCTGCCTTCCAGGGACTCCTCTCCCCACCCTTTCGCTCGTTCCCCCTCGCCACCCCCAACCAGCAGGAAGCGAACCTGCAAGTCCGCCGATCCACCGGCCAAACGTCGCAGAGGACGCCCAGCCTCCTCCCCACCGGCTCAGCGCGCCCAAGGCCCTTCTCCTCGCCCGACTCAGGACTCTGCTCTTCATACCCCGGACCTCAACCAGGGAAGGCCCGGTCCCTCTTCGGACCTCCATTTCCACCCCCCACCCCCCACCCCCTCCTCGGCCCAGCCGCACCTACTCACCGACTCGTTCGCCGCCTCCATGGACTCCCTTCAGCGTTCCATTACCTCGCTCTCCGCTCTACTGCTCCAGACCACTGCCGGCTTCGCCGCCACGGCCTCCACCCCCGCCATCGGCACTTTCGCCCCCCCTCAACCCGCCCCCCTTCCTCCCACCTCGGCGTTCACCCTCGCCAACGCCCATCCGGCGCCGCCTACTGGTAAGTCTATCTCTCCTCTTTCCCCTTCTCGCTCACTCTTTAAATCCACTGAGTCGTCCCCCCCTCACCCCCCCCCACACTCTCCATCTTCCAGGCTCGTCTTATACGCCAGTCTATGCCAACATATCTCCCCGGCTTCGCTCCAAAATACTCCAGGGCCAGCTCATAAATCTGGCTTCTATCATTCTGCCTTCCCCCGAAGTCGACCAGCACGTCGCTTCTTCCGAACAGTTCACGGCTATTCTCAAAACGTCCGACCCCCGTCTCTCCAAGGACCTCTCTATGGGCCAATTCGTAGCCGCTTTCAGCATCTATAGAGACGTCATTTGTTCTGTCTACCCCGACCGTCGAGTCGAATTAGATGCCTACCTCGCTATTATTGCTGATCTCCACATCCAATATGGCAGGTCGCTGTTTTATCAATACCACAAAGCCTTCGCTTCCAAAGCAGCCGCAGTCCTTTCCCGCTCTGGTCAGCGCCTAGACTGGTCTATTTTAGACACGGAAATCCTCATCATGCTTACCCACGCAGTCACCTGTAATCTTTGCGGTTCCTCTGGGCACCAGAGCTCCTTTTGTCCGTCTCTCCCCTTTAAAGCCAACCGCTCCACCGCCGCTCCTTCGCATTCTATTCCTCCCCTTCTCCCGACAGATCGCCACGGCAGGACAGTCCAGGTATTCAACCGAACGCCGATTTGCAATAATTTCAACGAAAGCGTCTGCTCATTTCCCGCCTGTGCTTTTCTCCATGTATGCAGCCTCTGCGCCGAAGCCCACCCCAAGTCAGTCTGCCCCCGCCGCCCGTTTCCAATGAAAAACCGTCGAGATTCCAAGCTTTAGTTTCTCGGCACCTCTCTACTCCCATACACGTCTCAGTACTAGCGTCTCTTCTTCAGTTCCACCCCGATCGCACCTTCGTTAATTTTCTAATCTCCGGTCTTTCTCAGGGCTTTCTGATCGGCGCCCCTCAGTCCCCCTTCCCTTCCCTCTCTATCCCTAACCTTCAATCCGCGCTCCAAGAACCGGCAGTCGTTTCTTCGCTCCTCCAAAAGGAGGTGTCCAAAGGCTACGCTATCGGTCCCTTTAGATCCCCCCCTTTTCCCCGCTATCGCGTTAATCCCCTCGGAGTCGCTACTCGCAAATATTCGGGGAAAAAACGGCTGATCTTGGACCTGTCTGCTCCCCACTCAGGTCCCCACGCTAGCATTAACAGTCTCATCCCAAAACCGCCGTTTTCTCTTTTTTACGCTTCCGTCGATCACGCTATCTCGCTCATTAAAACGGCCGGGCGGCGCGCCTGGCTCGCCAAAGCCGACATCACAGACGCTTTTAAGATCATGCCCGTGCATCCGTCCCAGTGGCATCTGCTGGGAGCCCGATGGGAAGGCAAATATTATTTCTTCGTGCGCCTCACGTTTGGTTGCAGGAGCAGTCCCCACCTATTCAACACGCTGTCCGAAGCTCTCTGCTGGATTCTCCTTAACGTCTCTAGACTCCCCTCCGTGCTCCATCTCCTCGATGATTTTCTGCTCATCGATTCCCCCTCTTCCCCCCCCACCTCGCTGCAAACCTTGAAAGACCTCTTCCTCCGCGTCGGCGTTCCTCTCTCCCGCGAGAAAACTCTCGGCCCATCCACTAAGCTCGAATTTCTCGGCATTAACCTCGATTCCGATCAGATGTTAGCTTCCCTGCCCGAGGACAAATTGGCCCGCATTCGTCAGATCTCCCGCAGTCATCTTTCATCCTCCGTCCTGTCCAAACGCGACCTTCTCTCGCTGCTCGGGCACCTCAACTTCGCCATGCGCATTATTCCGCAAGGGCGCTCCTTTATCTCCCGGCTTCTCGATCTCGCTAATTCGGTTCCTCACCTGCTCGATCAGGTCTCTCTGGACAACGGCTGCCGCTCCGATCTCTCCTTCTGGTCCGAACTGCTAGACCGCTGGAACGGCATCTCTTTTTTTTACGAGGACGTCTTCTCCCCCGCCGACGCTATGCAGTTCTTCACAGACGCGGCGCCTTCGGCGGGCTTCGGCGGTTTTTTCCAGGACAGATGGTTCGCTGTGAAATGGCCCCCCCTTTTTCCTCGCTCCGAATCCTCGGCTTTTTATGAAATCATTCCCATCGCTGCTGCTTGCTGCGTCTGGGGACATTTATGGGTTCGCAAACGTATCGTCGTTTTCTGCGATAACACCGCTGTCGTGGAGGCCATCAATAAAGGTCGCTCCTCCTCCAGTTCTATCATGCCTTTCCTACGCCGTATTACATGGCAATCCGTGATCCATAATTTTATCATCTCCGCGCGTCATGTCCCGGGCCACGCTAATGCTATCGCTGACGCTCTGTCTCGCCTTCGTTTCCAGACTTTCCGTCAACTCTGCCCGTCAGCCAGCCCCTTTCCAACTCCGGTGCCCTCTCTCGGGAGCCTCCGCCTGGACTAGTTCCCGCCTCCCTCTTCCCCCTGCTGCAGTCAGCCAAATTTCACATCAAGAACGGCTTGGCCCCCTCCACGCTTAAATCCTACTCTTACGCTTGGTCCAAATTCACTAAATTCTGCTCCTTTCACCGTGTTCCCCCGTTACCCATCTCCATCAACACCGTCCTGGCCTTCGCTACTTTCTGCCTCGAGCACTCTCGTTTTAAGCCTTCTTACATTCGCAGCCTCCTGGCCGGCGTCAACTTCTTCTCGCAGCTTCACCAGCCCCTCCCTTCGCTAAGCCTTTTTTCCAACCACGCCGTGAAACTTTTTCTGAAGGGCATATCTAAACGGCATCCCACCCTCCCTGATAGGCGTCTACCCATCACTCTCCCCATCCTCAAAGACCTGCTCATCGCCCTCCAGCTAAAACCCTACTCCCCCTATCTGAAATCTCTCCTCTCAACCTCGTTTCTTTTGGCTTTTTACGGCCTCCTCCGCCTGGGCGAGTTCTCCACTCCAGATTATTCTTTCGTCCCCTCCCGAGATCTAGCGGTCTCGGACCTCAAGTTCCACCCCGACTTCTACAGCCTGTCTCTCAAACATTCCAAGTCCAGGGGCGCGTGCACCATCGCCGTGGCTCGCACGTACGGCCCCTTCTGCCCCTTCCGCGCCATGTTCAAGTTTGCGCTCCTACGTCACAAGTTAACTCCCCCTTCCGGGCCCCTGTTCATCACTCCCGAGGGCCACCCCATGTCCGCCTCCTGGTTCGTTAACCACCTGAGGGAGCTCCTGGCTTCATGCAACCTCCCGCCCAATCAGTTCTCGGGCCACTCCTTTAGAATAGGGGCCGCCACGTCTGCAGCCGCTCAGAACATCCCCGCCACGACCCTTCAGCAGCTCGGACGATGGTCGTCCTCAGCGTTCTCAGCGTACATCCGCCCAGACGTCACCTCTGTACTCGCAGCCCAACGTTCTCTCAGTGCCTAGGTAAGCACTGCGCATTCGCTGGTGGTGGTTGGTCATCCTGGCCTTCGTTACCCATCCTCTAAGCATCCCCCTCGTCCCCCCTTTTTCTCCTTGTCCTTTTCTCCCCTTTTAGGCCTCATCTTCACTCATCTCCATCCCTCTTCATCCTCTACCGTCTACCGTGAGTTGGTCCCATCGTAGCTTTTAGCCCTAGTAACGTCCTAACTTTCTTTTTCCTCTATCCCACCCCTCTTTCCCCATCCCCGTGCAGCCCGACCCAGGTAACGCTTCTCTGTTAAAACCCTCCCACATCGCGCCTAGCTCCACCCATCTCTACCCCAGGCCCTCCTCTACCTTCTCCCTTAGCTAATTAGCTTCATGCCCCATCAGCTCCCTCTTCCGGCACCTCACCTTTCACCCCAGTCACAAGTAGCTGGCCTTCATCTACCAGCGCTAAACCTTCATCGCCCCAGTCACCAGTAGCTGGCCTACATCTACCAGCGCTAAACCTTTTTTGCCCCAGTCACCAGTAGCTGGCCTACATCTACCAGCGCTAAACCTTTTTTGCCCCAGCCACCAGTAGCTGGCCTACATCTACCAGCGCTAAACCTTTATTGCCCCAGTCACCAGTAGCTGGCCTACATCTACCAGCGCTAAACCTTTATTGCCCCAGTCTCCAGTAGCTGGCCTACATCTACCAGCGCTAAACCTTTATTGCCCCAGTCACCAGTAGCTGGCCTACATCTACCAGCCTCTCGCCAACCTACGCTCCAGCGTCCCCTGCTGGCCTTCATCTACCAGCATCCCCTCGCTCTGCGCCCCGCGGCAACCTCTGCTGGCCTACATCTCCCAGCAGCCAATCACTACCGCTCCGGGGCGCCCCCTTTTGGCCCTTATCCACCTCACTCCTTATCGAGTCCCTAGTTCCTCCTCTTATGCCTAAGTCACCTCCTTATTTTTGCCTCCTCCCGTTCCTAAGTCACTCTCGAAACCCTGTACGAGCACCTCCTTCCCAGGCTTCGGCCCCGGCCTCTGCCCCGTTTTGGGGGGTTTACATTCCCTCGCTGCATCAGGAATGTTCATCGAGCTTATCGAAGTCCAGCTCGACGTCCCTGGCCGGGGCCTGATCGCCAAAGAACTTTGTGTTTATTTTCATGTTATTTTTGTCATTAAACCCTTTTTAACTGCTTCCCTCTCTCCGTCTGAGTCTCTCCAGATTGAAATGGAGTCTTGACTGAAGTTCAGGCTGGAAGACTCTTTTGACGCACCTGGCCCTGCTGTCAGTGCCTCCCTCTCCGCACCCGGACCTATCAACGCAGGTCCAAGCCTCACTCCAGCCAATCATCGTCCAGGCTCAGGTTCAAAAGGACCTTCACTCCAAGCCTCCTCCGCTTACCAGCCCCGATCAACCCACCGCCACCCCACCTCCACCTTCAGCTCCCGGCTCTCAGGCCTCATCATCCTCTGACCGCCGCCACCAGCACAGGCCCCGGGGGTTTACATTCCCTCGCTGCATCAGGAATGTTCATCGAGCTTATCGAAGTCCAGCTCGACGTCCCTGGCCGGGGCCTGATCGCCAAAGAACTTTGTGTTTATTTTCATGTTATTTTTGTCATTAAACCCTTTTTAACTGCTTCCCTCTCTCCGTCTGAGTCTCTCCAGATTGAACTGCCTTTTTGTGACCAATTATTCCATCACAACTTATTATTTTAGCAATATCTAGGAGCTTGTTTTAAGAAAATATGTCCTTAATATTGTTTTTTTAAATAATATTTCCACTGGCAGATTACTTCACTTAACATGAGAAAAATGTCTTCTTATAAGTGAAATAATTTGCCAGTGGAGCTAGTACTTTTTATTAAATCAATGTTAAAGACATTTTCTTAAAACAAGCTCTTCTAGCTTGCTGAAAAGCTACATGTAAGTTAGTTTTGTCTTGAAATGTACTAAGATATTTGAACAAAAAAACTAGACAAAAACACTTGGTAAGATTGTGTTTTTGTATTGTGATGATAAACTGTAAAAAGAATAACTAGTCACAAAAAAGGCTGCACAACTTCTAATTTTGTTCAGTGAATACTTTATGATTGACCTTGGAGAAACTGACAAATAAAAGCTATAAAATGAGTCTTTGCTCTAGCTTTCTGTAGCCAAAAACGAAAGGTGATTTTTAAAAAGACATTACTGTACCTCAAATATAGGGACAAACAAGTTCATTGGTTAGTAATTAGCAAAGGTCACCAGTAATTATCCCCTTCCTGTGACCATAAACTGTGTCCTGGCAAGCTCCGAGGCTTCTGTGGCAGATCCATACTGGATATTCAGCAGCGGGCTGCGAGTCCATCTGTTAATATTGACGGCTGCTTACAGAAGCATGTCTTTATAATTGCATGTGCTGCTCAGACACGCTGCATGCTCCACTATGGCAAAGGAGGCAAAACGATCTTGATGAATGTGTCTCTGCAAATAGAGGAATTTATACTCTTTCTCTTCACTTTCCATCACTTTAAAAATGGGCCAATATTATTTTCATAACAAGTATTGATTGCACTTGTGCTAAAGCTCTCTCAGCAAATTAGGTGTGTGTAGGTATACGTTACGTGTGTGAGCGAGGCGTTCTGCACAGTTTTGCTCTTGAAGCAAGTGTTTGTCTGTGTGTAGTCGTCCATACATCTGATATGTGTATTTAAATGTTTACTGAAAGCTCCGATTTTTACTCCAGTATAGTGGAGTTAGCAAGCAAGCAACTTCAACCATACAGAGTAAGGAAAAGATACAGCAATGAACGCTTACTGAATAAACTTTAATCTTAACTTTTTCTCTTAGTTATGTCTGTCTTCAAATAAAAAAGGACCAGATGGGCAGTGTCCTAAAAAAACAGAAATTTGACAGAATCCTTCAGCTTTATCCTCTCTTTATGTCGTTGTGCGTCCTGTCACATAGTAACTGCATCATTACTAAACACATTCTAGTAAAAGTGGAGCTTGAACTCTTGAAGAGCTTTATTTATTTAATCCTTTAAATTAATTAATCAAATACTGTGGGAGGTAGCTGGAGTGAACCCACTCATGCAGAACATGCAAACTCCATGCAGAAAAACCTGGGCCAGGAATCGAACCCAGAACCTTCTTGCTGTAAGGCAACAGTGCTGCCCACTGCACCAATGTGCAGCCCAAATCAAACAAAAAATCCAGATGTAATATATAAAAAGTTGAGATTTCAACTTTTTATATATTTTAGAGGAACACCGTCTATTCGCTATTCAGTATATGTATTCATGCATTTACAGATTTTTCTTTGGAACGGAAGTTTTTCACAGAAATTCCACCTTTTTTAGCTCATATTTAAAATAAATCAATTGCAGCTGGAATAACTGAGTTCAATGCTTCTTAGCTTGCTTTTGACTAGAGATCACAAAGCAGCCAATCCTAGAACTGCATTCATTTTCCTTGTCACTGATTGGCTGAACCTCCAAGACCAGAAATGAGGAAGACTGTAGATGTAGATGTAGATGTAGATGTAATGAACTTCTAAAATAGGATAAAAGAGTTTTTATGGGGGTCTCTAGCATTTGTGAATTTGAACTATTGGTGGCCATATGTGATCCCTAACCTCCACACATACCCGGGGTTCTCTGTACTTATTTCTAAAACCATGCTTCTATATGCTGCTCTATCTCCCAGTTTTTCTGCCACTGTTACAAGAACGAAACTTCCTGTTCAACCCTCAGTGAATGTTGGGATTAAGTGGCATTTGAAGGATACACCAAACCAGCCTTTGATGCAAGTTTTCATGGCTAGTCAGCAATCAATTAATAAGAAATGTAATCAAAACATTTTAATTAACAAATATCTTTCAATGTTTACGTTGCAGAACTTTATGAAGTTTGAAAAACTTTACTTCAGAAAACATGAGCTCAAAACATGGATATTAAGTGTTATACAAAGCTCTACATCAGAGCGCTCAGTGTCTTCAGAAAGAGGACAGTACCAACTTCCAGATCTCAGACACACAATATTCTGTGAGAAACTCTTCATTCCCAGATGCCTAGCTAAAAAAAATGATTTAAAACAATTCTTAAGTCTGATTTGTAAAAGATAAATCTTAATTGTAAACCTTTTATTAAAACTCAGCAGTGCCTTTTTAGAGGATGCAAAACAAAATTCAATAAAGTCAAAAACTCTGTTTTCTCAGTAGATGTGATTTATGCCAAATATAAACAGGTTTGTTTTTATAAAATGTCAAGATAGAAAGATTTGGAGACTTGATGGTTGTCTGTTGTTCTGGAAGAACTGCAGTCAACCTACCAGTGTTGTTCCTCTGAGTAGCTATGATGTCCGTTTAGATAAGGTTGGCTAACTTTTCAGTTTCACAGTTTGCTGTTACAAAGACAGATGATTGTGCAATTTATTTTGAAAATAAATTTGCTTAATGAAAGCACACCAATTTCGCAAAAATGTTTTTGAATCAAAAAGTTTTGTGTTAGGATGAGGTGTTTTTTTGGCAGATAGATGTATTTCATACAACTGCAGTGGAAACACTTTCATTGGATCACACAAGTCGTGAGCAACAGCTGGGTGTTACAACTGGTGGAAACGACAAAGACGACGACAGGATGTAGGAGGATGGTGGTTTGTTTTGTGTTTTTCGGACAATCTGCAGCTAGCTCCACCAGAGCTCTCACAGCTTTGCACAGTTCATAAAACATTCGTGTGTCATTCAAATATGTTGAATCCGTAGTTCTTCTATATTGTAGCCACTCACCAGTAGGCGGGGCTTGTCACTCCAACGCCTGCGAAAGACGCCGATGTCTCCTCTGATGGTGACGAGCACCAGCGCCACAGCTGAATTATAAAGATATCTCATGTAACGTTTTCATCCTTCACTGCCATAATTTTTAATGACTTGCGTGAAATAGCTTCTTCATGTTTAATTTAACTAATTGTTTGATGGAAACACTGCAATTTCCATTAAAACTGCGTTTTTTCGACATTAGCAGAAATGTAGACAAGGATTTGCGCACATTTGTAATAGAAATCCAACCATTGACCTGATGCTCTCTGCTGGGCTTCTATAGATGGACAACTGTTTCAACTTGAACCACGATGTTTAATGCTCTGTTTGATGACAAGAATCAGTTGGAATATATGTGACTGAATTGAAAGGACTTTTTTTGTAAAGCGCTTTGGGAGCCATTTCACAACATTTGTTGTTAAAATAGCTTCGTATAAGTAAACTGAATTCATCTGACAAAAGACTGAAGGTTTTGCACTTTAACCAGATGTAAATGCAGTGGTGAGATCCAAACGTTAGTGAGACAATGCTGGAAAACAGAGTGGGGCAAAACTGTCTAACACTGTCGCTACTCCTGAGAGTTACTACCGCTGAAGAAGCTCTTGAATCTTGAGGTGTTCATGGTTTTTCCATTTTGGCTCTGTCTCTTATTCTCTCCTGTCTTGCTCCTGGTTTCACTCCCCCCATCCTGCCTCTCGCTCATAAATGTGCATCTGTCCATCTCTCTTTGAGGCTTCAAATCATGGTCCTCTACCCCCACCCTCCACCTTCTTCACTGAAAGGAAAACTCCACCTCCTCGCTGCTGTTTATGTAGTCTCTGACAGTGCATGCTCTCACTCTCTCTCTCCCTATAACCTTCCTCCTCCTCTTAGCATCCTCTCCCCTCACACTGCTCTGTGACTCCACTTGCGCTCGCAGCCTGTTTCCTGCCTCTCCGCTCTCCGTACTCACACACACACTCATGCATGCACACACACTCTCCTCTCTCCGTCTTGTCACACTCAGTCCTGTGCAGACTTGAGCTCTGGGAGTGGAGGAGATGATGCTGGCACTGATTCCCTTCTTTTCTCTCCTGAAGAAGGGAAAACTAGTCTGAGAGAGATGTTGAAGCAACAGCACCTCTTTCCCTCTGCCTGCCTCCTGCCAAGCTCCAGCTCACATTAGGTGGATTTAAGCGACAGAGAGAGCTTTGCAGTTGTGGTGTACTGGATCTTCCGCTTCTCCTTTTTCATCGTCCCACCTCAAAGGATGCTCAGATCCCTGCAGGATCAGGGATATCACTTCTGGAACTGTCATCGGGCTCGCTGCCCCGGCACGGTTGCAGTCTGAGGCGGCCCCGTCCCCTGAAGGAAAGCAGAAGCATGTCAGAGGCACCTGTGATGCTGAAGGAAATGAGCCAAATGCGTGCCGTTCTGCAGGACTCGAGCCTCTGAACCAAATTGAAATTATCTTGGAAGAAATTTGTTGGATCCTTGGAGTTGCTTTCTCATGGTTTTCTAACTTTAATGGTTTGGATCCGACCAATAGGTAAGGCTTTGACTTCCTCTGTTGCTTCTTCAAAGCGTCTTGTCTTCGTCTTGTCCACTTCACCAGATTTGCTTTTGCTGGACTAGTTTCTCAGCTCTGGAAGAGCTCCAGCTCCGTCTGATTAGTCATTACTGCCGCTGCTCCGTCCTGTTTACTATGCATCACCCAGCGTCTACGGCGGCGGCAGCGCTCGCAGAATGCTTCTGCTCGGCTGCAGAGCGGAGAGGAATGCCACTGCAGACGGGAAGGCAGTGGCGGTGGGTGTTAAGTGGATTTGAGTTTTGTCATGATCTCTCTCTGCTAGTCTGAGTGCAACAGGAAGCAGTACTGACACTGTGATTTTTAGTGCAATTACTTCTGGTTGATTCTCAAATTGTTGGATTTCTAGTATCAAAGTTATTTACTGATGAATTTCTCCTCTTCAGTTGTTTTCTTTTTTTTTTTCCCTTAATGTGCTTGTTGGATTTGCAGGTGTATATTGCTTCAGGGTTGCTTGATGTTCTTTGATCAGTCTCCTTTTTGTTTTTGTTTTTTTATCATTTCTGGTGTATAGGTGCAACATTTTCACCAAGACTGAGTTTTTCTTGGCATTTTTTGCTTTCCTTACAATTTAGGCATGGGTTGGCCATAGTATGTCTAGTCTACCTATATGTTTAGTCCTTTCTTGTGTCTCTGGATTTATCTACAAAAATCAACTTTTTCTGTGTTGGTGAACAATTTTTGCTTCATTGGTTATTTTCTTTCAGAAAACTTCCCAGTTTTTGTTTATTATTCTTCCTTTAATTTTATTTCACATCTTTTGAGACGACTCAATAGATGTGCATTTGAGCCATCTTTGGTTTATTAGTTCTGATGTTTCCTTTAAAATCAAGTGTAATGTATGTGTTGCTGTCAAAACTGATAAATTTCATAGCAAGTGAGAGATTTTGCAGTTAATAGATCTTTGTGAACATTTGTTGTTGTGCTTAAATTTCCCTTTTGCATTGGTGCTGGATTTCTTGTGAAAAATCTACCATTTTACTGGTTTTCAGTTTGTTCTTGGCTGGAAAAAGATTTACCTTTAGAAAACCTGTCTTCCTTTATTTCTTTCAGTTTACCATTAAATTTGCTTGTGAGTGATCTCAGCTTCATCGGTTCCAGGATAGTTAGCTATCCCTGGTTTCAAAGTACCTATTTTTTTCCTTAGAAATGAATGGCTGGTTGCAAGTTTCTGGACTTCACCTTAAAAGGCTAATTAAAAAAAAAACATCACACAAGGTGCAAGAGATTAAAGCATATTTAGGATACTTAACTTTCTTAATGCATCAAAACACCAAAAATATGAAACCTAGTAGAAATTAGATGAGTACAAAGGAGAAAAAGAGATTCAGATGAACTGATAAAATGTAATTAGTAAATGTGACTAAAACTAATAAATGGGATGAAATTAAAATGAAATGTACTGTATTTGTTTACCCCTGTGGATCAGGCAACATTTTTCTTGACTAATCAATTTTTTGTGTGCGTTTGCTGCTTTTTGTTTGTGGCCAGTCAGTGTTGCTTTTTTTTATGCCTTCTAAATTGATCCTAAAAACTGGACTGAAATGTGTTTTTAACTGTGTCTAGTGATCTTGGAAAAATCAATTCAGATTGCTCAACCACTTGTTTTACGACATTTTTATGAAACTACAGCACACTGTTTCTTTTTTACTATAAAAAAACCACTTCCCAGCTGTGTCTTTTTTCATTGTTTTGGTTTAAAGGCTTTAACATATTTCTAAATATGCCATCTGTTTGGTTCATAGTCACTATAAACTTATAATCAGTTTCTCTCTTTTTATTCTCGATTCTCAGAGGTAAACAGAGTTGCATTGTCAGGTTTTGTTTTCCATATGATGTGTTTGTTTTTGGTGAAGAGAGTCTTTAGTTCTGACCAGGTTTTGGTTTACCAGACTTTACTTTTATTAGGATTTTAGGTTGCAAACACAATGCAGCACAAATTGGTAAAGTGGAGGAAAAATGAGAGCTTTCAAAGGTCTTTTTACATATAAAAGCAGAATAGTGCACATTAAGCGTGGCCATTCTTGATACTAATTAATTGCAAGACATGTGGGTGAATGGTCTATAACCCCCAAGGTGAACCACATGTGTAGAAGAAAAGTGTCAGTAAGAATGAACGGCGCCATCTATGGATCAATTTTAAAGGTGTTGAGCAAAGGGAGCTGACAGTCTTGTCACAAGATCATAAGAAAATGAAGGAAGCTAAGACAAAAGAAAGCACAACTAATAGAAAAGGTTTCTTGTGACACATTGACTCCAACTTCTGTGGAGAAGTCTGTCTGGAGGGTTTGATGCAACATAAGCGTTCAGACTTCAGAAGCTTTTAAAACTCTCAGATGCATTCTGATGTACTACCAGATATGGAAGTGACACAAATCAGATTTTTTGAGGGGTGAAAGATTAGAATTAGACCGTTCAGACTGCCATAAAAAAGATCTGATGTGTTGCCATTTGCTTTCTGTGTGAACGTATAATTTACTAAGAAGGAGGTAAAAAAAAAAATCCTTTAACTGACCCCAAATCATATGATCTTTAATTGCTGATTCATTTCAGCAGATGATTATACTGATCCATGTACGTGAAAGAAAACTTTAGTTTCTTGTTGGTTGCATTTTCATGTTGTGTTTTCCATAAGATTCCTTTATTGTTTTAAAATAATATGAGGACACGTCAACTTCTTTGCTAAAGCAGAACCACGTCTTATTTTTTTTTTTTTATAAATCAACCATAGATTCACTCATGCTCCATTTTTCCTGTTTAACTTAAAAGAGCAACATATTGTGTGCCTTAATCCAGACGCCTTTGAATGAGATCTATAACATCTAATCATGATGGGCATACATTTACAAGTATTTTGGATCAATTTCTAATCAGATGGAGATTCCAAGATAATTGGTGTAAAGGATTGTGCAAAAGCCCAAATTAATCAGATGGGTCACTCATTTGCCGAGGTCTGGAAGAATTGGTTATTGTCTGCCTGGACTAGAAACTGCTGGAACATCTCCATGAATCCATGAACTGCTAGAACTCCCTGAAGATTGAGCTGCTTGGCCACAATGAATGTCTAGGAGTTAAAGGTGGGGCTTTCAAATGAAAGATCGATGAGTTGGCTGTTCACCATGAAGGTAGCAGCTAGGGATGGAAGAACTGTTGTGCTGTTTTTCCTGGTCTTTGAGTCTCTTAGAAGGTTTGGTTTCTGTCTTGGTCTTTGTATGTCTGATCTTGATTTTCTTGGTCTTGACAGATCTGGTCTTGGTTTTGGTCTTGGAGGGTTTTGTGTTTTGGAGGGTCTGGACTTGGTCTTGGTCTGGTCATGCTCAGAAGCTTTTTTCATGGTGATAAAACATGGATGACCAAAGTGTAGCTCAATGAGGAATATTTAAGCAAATATTAGAGCAGATGTCTGGATGTATCTCAGATTATATGTATAATTGTAACCATGAGGGGATAAAAGAAAAATCCATTATAATTTAAGCTTGAGGATTTATTCTGTGTAATCACTCTGTTAAAAGAAAAGTTCAAATAATGGTTAAAAGGCAAAATTTAAAGACATTCATGCCTTTGAGAAGATGTGACCTTCCTTCTGTGAATCAGAATTAAGAGCATCTTTGCTTTGATTTAATGTATGTTCCTCCATTTTTAAAAACCCTTACTGGAGTAATTTCATATAAATACCCTGGAGTTGTATAGTTTTGGCTCCGATTCTTGTTTCTCACCAGTTTCTTGAACATGCTGGGTCTATTTTAGATCAGTTTAAATTCTCTCTCGGAGCTCAATGTTAATTCTGTTGCAAGAAAAGAACAACTTCTATATTTCCAAACGTGTTCCTTTGGGGCCTTAATGCAGCAGACACAAATGTAAGAAGCAAAGAAAAGGAACTGTTTATTGTGATTGAACAAAAGGAAGTGGGAAATAATGTGAAGACGAGTTCTGGAACATAAAATCTCTCCACCCACATCATTAAAGCTCAAAATAATGAATAAAACCATCGATGTTACTGAGAATGTTTCTGAGGAGGAGCTCTGCGTGTGTTTACTACTTTGTTCAGAAACACCCAAAGCCTTTTGATGAACCGGCTGTAAAGAAGACTTGATGTGCTGTGTTTTCTTTTCTACCTGCGAGCTGCCTGATTGTAGAAAGTTAAAATTTGAAATAAGTAAAAGTCAAATAAGAGCGTTTGAGCCTGGAAGGGTGAACTGGGGTTTGATGCTTCTGGTGGGTAATGAGGCAGAATATGAGCAAGGACTCTGTACTAATAATAATAACAATATAACAATACAGAGGTGGAGGAACCTCAGCATCAATCAGATGCCTTCAGCTTTCATTTATAATGGGACTTTAGGGACCGTTTGGTTGGTTTAAATGCACAGGAATTTAAATACGGTGGCACCTAGTGGTAAAACTGCATATTGCCTTTCCATTTGCCCATCCATCCATCCATCCATCCATCCAACCATCCATCCATCCATCTATCCATCCATCCATTCATCCATCCATCCTTTCATTCATCCATCCATCATCCTTCCCTCTAACTGTTTGTCTGACCATCCACTCTTCCATCCTCCTTTCATCCATCCTACCGACCAGGATATTGTCTATTTGTCCATATTTTACACTTTCCCTTTTCAAACTTTGCAGACTGTATGAAGTCATTCATAAATATGAAATAAAAATCATTTGGATAGAAAAAAAAACAAACATGTTTTTGTCTTGTCAAATCCTCCTAGACACAAATCTGGAAACTTGCCTGATAAAATCTTGAGGTTAGAAAAACCAATGTACTACATCTGTTGCTTTTACTGTACTTATGAAATTATTGGAAACCAATTTGGGTTGTTCCCCAGAAAAGCTGCAGCCGGCTTGATAAAAGAAGGCTGAGGTTGGGGAAGGAAGATGAGTGAAAGGACAACTGGCATCTCTGATGTATGTGAGATGTTTCTCTGTTTGACTCCCCCTTCACCTCACAGAACACTTATAAATTACTCAGGCTAAAAACGAGCCCACTGCCACCCACAAGAGGATCATAACTGCATTAGATCTGAAAGGACGTCACCTGAAAGCTGATTCAGAGCCAGAGGACGGGCTGATTCGTCCTTCAGTGAGATGCCACCCTGAACAAATCAGCCGTATTTTAGTCCTCTGACAGCTTCCTCTGTTCCCCTTCAGCCTCGGGACACAAACGTTTTGGGAACAGATCGACTTTGAGGTATAAAAGATGGGATTTAGAGGGAGAGACCGATCGCGTAGGCATTATTCCAAGGAAGCTGGAATGAAGATAGAGGAAAGTTATCATTTAAAATGACACAAAACCTTTCTCAGATGCAGCCGTTCTCGTGTGTGAAGCCTCTTCCTTTTACTTCCAGTGGTTTTCATTCTGTAGCGTGATCATAAAATAAAATGCTTATGTTTCTCTGCTTAGACCGACACTGACTGGTGTTTTGGGAAACTGAGCCTCGTCTTTTCTGCAGTAATCAAACATGTTGGGGAGCAAACAGTGACTTTATGTACAAGTGGTTAATTAAGGAAGTGTTTGCAGGACGAAATCAGGCTCATTCACATGCTTACAATTTAATTACGACATTCTGTCCTCTTTATATATATAAAGATATATATATATATATATATATATATATATATATATATATATATAGAGAGAGAGAGAGAGAGAGAGAGAGAGAGAGAGAGAGAGAGAGAGAGAGAGAGATAGATAGATAGATAGATAGATAGATAGATAGATAGATAGATAGATAGATAGATAGATAGATAGATAGATAGATAGATAGATAGATAGATAGATAGATAGATAGATAGATAGATATTGTGTACCTCAAAGATTTCCAGATGACAGTCGGTAGCAAACAACATGAAACTGACAAATAATGTTTCAACTGTATTTGAGCAGCCTTAGCTTTTAACTAGATTTTAGATCTATGTTGAGTTTGGTATTTCATTTAAAATGTCCTGATATTTCAAACAGTTTAGTTGGATTCCATGCACGGTAATAATATTCCCACAGTCTATGGATGAGAAACAGGACCACAGCATCTCAGTTCTCCTACCATAACTATTTTCTGGTTATATATTTTTAAAAAATGTTCATAAATGTTATAACCTTCAACTTTTTCCTGTCATAAGAAATTTTATTTGAGGAAATTGGTAGAATTTATTGCGATACACAATAATGTTGATTTGAGACCATTTTCAATTTAATCGTAATGCCATAATAATGCAAGTACACCCTGTCAAAGATCAATAAATTCTAATTTACCTAACAAACATGTAATGCTGGAACTGGAAGACATTTTAAGATAAAAAATAAATAAACAGAACCCCCAAAACAACAAATAAAGTGTAATATGAAGTCTCTTTAGAAGAAGTTTCCTTCAAAACAGTGGCTAGTTGAGACCAAAGCACCAGACTGAAACATTTGTCATCCAGTCTTTGATACAACGAGAGAAACACTCATGCAAATGGAAATTATTGAGCTTGTTTAGGCTCTTGTTCTGGGACCTAAATACTTCTTCTCTGCTGCTGAAAAAGTTTTACTTTTGAGATTAATGGATGGAGAATGATGCGTGCTTTTTCTTTATCACTGAAAGAATTTAACAGCTGAATCTCATCTGCTCCCCTTTCATTTCAGTCAACCTGCTAATTAGATTAAATTGCTGGGTTTTTTCACAGCTTCCCCTCCTTATGTTATCATAAGGCTGATATGAAGAGAATATCAAAGATCTAACTAACTCACAGTATGGTAAATTTTCTTTTATGATATACGGATGAATAATAAAAATAATATTCCGTTTTCCATATTAGCTTCTTGTAGTTTTTCACTCCTATAATGTCTTTTTTCCTTTATATTTGTTTTCTTCTTGTCATCCCGTTCCGTGTAATAACCTTCTTCTGCATCTTTTTCTTCATTTCCCCCCTAAACAATTCATCTTGATTTCTTAGCATTTCTACACATATCTATTGCCTCTTCTCACAGCTTACGCTGTCCAATTAGCGACAGCAGCAACGTATTTCATTAGAGACATTCTGTAAGAAAACATCCGCTGAAATCTCCGTAAATAATCTGGTTTCTCTGCTCAGTAGATGTGTGTGTGGATGAGTGTTGTTGTAAGGATTGTGTTTGAGCGGGGGGATCTCTCTGGGGAGGCATGGAAAGGAAGGACTGTGGAGTCGACTTCCTTTCCGCTAATTACCCGGTAACCGTCCTCGCTAATTGTCAGGGCTTCACATGCACTTGATGTCTTTAAATATCTAACAGCAAGAAGCCACCTAAAGGAAGCAGAGAAATAGTGATAGGAGAGGGGGAGGAAGAAAAAAGAGGTCAACGGCTGTGCTTTGAAGTTGTGCAGGACCCGTAACCAGCAGAATCTGCTGCTGGATGTGGGTTCATCTCAGAGGAGGAAGAGCCGCTCTTCCTCCGAGCTCTGCACACACATCAGCTGCAAGTAAATAACTCACAGTGACATCAAACAGACGATCGTCCATTTCTGAGCACGCGCCCTTACAGTCTAACGTGATCTGCTGTAACTGAGAGCCGGAGTGAAATGTTTGTGCCGGTAAACCTGTCCTGATTTTATCGCACTAAGGATATTAAGGTTTTGCTGAACCAGATACAACATACAACAGATTTACCAAAAACTGCAATGCAACTTCATGCTCATTTATGACTATTTTGAGTATTGAATTCATGGGATTTAGCTGCCCCTCAAATGGCTGAAATTCTTGAGACTTTGTCTAAAAGTGACTATTATTGCCAGTTTTAATAGTTAGAACACCACATATAGTTTAATAGGCATTAATAAGCACAGTGGAAGCTAACATCTACAATCTTATTTCTTGGGGATACAGCCAATCAGCTCCAAGAAAATAAATGGTGTTCCTAGATTGCCTGCTTTGAAAAAGCAAGTAGCACTCTTACCAGATATTTAAACATCCCAAACTGCATTTTCTTTTGAATACTTAAGATATGCATTACGAAAGAATCTGGGAATAAATGACAACATATAACCAATGTTTTTTAATACAGAATAATACTGATTTATTTAGGGTATAGATTAGACAGGACTTGTGCTTGATCAGATCCAGAAAAACTGTGAAATATTCCTTTCCTGAACAGGAAGCCAAGTTCAGCATTGTGTGGTTTCTAGATTTGCAGAATATAAAGACTTGAACTAAATCTATGATACTCAAATGTCCAGAATCTTATAATTAAAATCTAAAAAATTGGCAGTAGAAATATAAAAAATATATATGTAATTTAAAATTGGACATATTTTTTTAACATTCTTGTTATTATTTTGCATTTAGTAAAGCTTTTAGGTAAGTCCTCAGTTACTTGCATGTAAATATGAAGTATTTGTGAAGGTCTAGAAAGTGAATGAATATTTTTTTTTAAATGAAATTAAAATGTGTTTCTTATATTTCATTGCAATACAAGATTAGACCACGAAACTTCAGTTGAAATTATGGTTTGAAAAAATTCTGACAAATAAAACAAATGTCTCTAATTGAATTTAACATTTTTTGTTTGCAACTCTGTGAAAAACTGAGTTTAATGAAATACTACATAACTCGCCTTGAGCTCTTTTAACTTTTTCTTAAGTAAAAACTTTTAAGGATCAAAACTCATAAACTTTGCTCTTCTTTAAATATTTCTCTAAGTGAGTTTTAAAGCAAAATGTGACATCCAGGAGAAAAATAAACAAAAAGAAAAACAGGATGATTCAGATATCAATGCAAGGTAGGCACATGCAGCACCGGTAAAACAAAATCCATGCCTGCAGTGAAATATCAAAGAGCAATCAGTTAAATCAGGCTTGACATGAATATTTAAAGCAAACATGAAATTAACCTGGAGTAAAAACAGGAAGGATTTCATACTGACTGCTGACAGATGACGCTTGTCTGTGTTTACCCAGAGATTTTCCTCGACTGTTTGTGTCTTTAAAGCCATTTCCAAACCAAATCTGAGGTCTCTGGAAAGTCCTTGCTCTCCGTTTGGGGTTTTATCCCCCTCCTACATGAGTGATCCTGACAGCCTACATTAGCGGTGCAGAAATTTCTGACAACCTGATTTGTCTCGCAAAGAAGAACAAACACAAAAGGTTCACGTGAAGGTTGGGAAACCTGGCTTTGGAGGGAAACGAGGCGGCTGATGGGCTTTTGATTGCATACTGTAAGTGGAGCAAATAGATTAAACCATGAGTCACATTGCATAAATACACAAGGGGAGGTGGAGGCCAAAAGGAATCTGTAATGCCTGATTGCTCACATAGATTCCTGAGAGGCTACATCGTAAATACAGCTGGTGTAATGTCCTGTGAAGGAACATGGCTTTCCGGGGAATAAATGGCACCTGGTCCTAAACCAATTAGCACGTTTCAGAGTGAAACCAAGCTAAGCTGTTAAGATTACAAAGAAATAAGACCAAAACCAAGATTCTTAATACGGAACTGAATTCAGATCATTTTTTCTCTGCGTTAAAGTGGATTTGCCAGTAGATAGTTTCCAACTTAAAGATATGTAATATTTGTCCCCATTGGTTGTACAACTGTATATCTTTAGAAAAGCATTAGTAGCACCTCCTGCACAACCAACAAAACTGCAACAGGAAGTTTCTGGATTGCAAGTCAAATTACAAAATGTGTTTTTTCCAGCAGCCATTGTACATAGCATACAGCAGTAAAACCAGTGGACCAAATGTCCTGGAGCTCCGCTTGGGTGGCTCAGCATTGGGCTGGGCTTCCTGAGGGTTGCTAGGTAACAGCATATTGCCTGCTGATTTCTGTTGTTACACTCCAGACCTTTTCCAGATACCAAAACACACTGACTTATTGATTTTTTTAAAAAGTGATAATCCAAATGGAAGTACAATAATGTAGATTTTGAATAATAGATCACATTTAAAGTATAATCTGAGTTTTCAATAAACATTCTGGCCTCACCTATTTGTTATAAAGAAGATATATTCACCACTCTTTAAAAAAAGCCAATCTTTCACACTCTGCAGCCTGTTTTTAAATAAAACATATACAAATATAGATAAAGAAAGTCGGATTCAAAGCAGCTGCAGACTCATCTTTTTAAAGAAGAGAAACAATCTTTTCTTCATCTCAAAAGCAAACTTGTTTTAAAATGCAACACTTACAGATTCAAGAAGTTTATGTGCTTTATTCATAATTCAAACACTTTTCTAACCTTGAAAACACATTAAAATTCAAGCATGTTCTATGTGTTTTCCAGCAGCAGTTAAAAAAAAATGTAATGGAAAAAAATGTTTAGGATTTTTCTATTCGAGCTACAAATAACCTTCATTCCAACCAAAATGGGATGACTAAGAGTTTTAGCATGACTGCAGATGAATTAATGCTGGGAGGAAACACTTTCATGGTAAACTGGATAAGTAGCAACAATTATAAATCTGTCCCTAGAGGGGATGAGCCCGGAAAAATTATAGCCCAAAAATATGTGTGAGATGGGATTTTCAAAGGCTGCTCATTTAAGAAAAGCATAGAAAACCCTCATCAGCTTCAAGTGTTACTGAACAGCACTTCTGTCATTTCAACTGCATAAAACGACGATATCTGTTGCCCCAGGTAACAAAAAATATAACACAAAGAAGTTTAAGAGTTCTTACTGAACATATTTAGACTGACATATAATAATGATCTTTGTAAAGTCATGACAGGGATTTGGGGTTGGTGTATTTACCATACAGGAGAAGGTTAAGGTATTTTTGTTGCAACCTTGAATGAGGATATGCAAAAACAAAAGTTTAAAGTAAAACTGACCAACTATCACTCCTCTACATAGGTATTAAGTGTGGCTGCTGCTTTTGCATTGTTTAAAAGGGACCCATACTCTCTTAAGAACTCCATACCTACTGCTGCCTCAGGTATGGCTTTTGTGTTTGGAGGAGCACCCACACCTCCAAATTGCACCCATGCTCAGTTGTGCTGGTTGCTGGATCACCAAAGGAAGCAATTTGTAGCTGTTAAACTATCAAAGAGAACCCTGGGATCAAATACTGACTCATAATGGAATTAGTTCCATGATTATCTCTTTACCAACATACCTGTCAGTCAGAAACAGGAGAAACAAACATCTGCAAGCATTTGAGTTTGACCAGGACCGATTTCTGATTGGTAGCAACTTGGTCAGAGCATCTAAAGCAGGGGTCCCCAAACTTTTTCCTGCGAGGGCCACATAACTGTTCCCTTTTCTGGTCGGGGCCGGTCTTAGTTTTTCGAGAAAGAAACCTTAGAAAACTTTTGTTGACGGGGGAGGGGGGTGAAACTGTGGAGGGGGGAGGGCTGGATTATTGCCAATATTCGCGTTTGTAGATAGATTTTTACCCAGAATGCAAATGGAAAAAAACCGTGAGCGAAACGGTGACTGGTACTGACTAGTATATATTCCATTGAGGGAAACTAAGTTTCATATCTGCTCAAGATCCCCCCTGGTGGTTGAAGAAAAATCCACATATATATGAAAAAAAAAAAAACACTGATTGCTCTCTGGTATTGTTCAGGGGGTCGGACAAAATGAGGAGGCGGGTCGGATCTGGCCCACAGGCCGTAGCTTGGGGACCCCTGATCCAAAGGCTCCCGCATACTCAGGCGTACAGTGTGTATTCTCACACTGTCCAGGGACAGTTGAGATTTTATAACTGAGTGTACC
The DNA here is from genome assembly GCF_051168715.1 of Poecilia mexicana. Taxonomy (NCBI): domain Eukaryota; kingdom Metazoa; phylum Chordata; class Actinopteri; order Cyprinodontiformes; family Poeciliidae; genus Poecilia; species Poecilia mexicana. The sequence goes on from NW_028263383.1 coordinate 21,281,392, forward strand.
GACTGCTAATATTTTGTTTTGCTTGCTCTTACAAACCACTCAGATATTGAAATCCACATTGATTTGTTTGTCAAAGATAGTGAATAATTGTGATGAGGCACTGAATGTAGAATCGAGATGTACGCTGGCTAAGAGCAGATGGTTTGCTGATGGACTTGTATGATGTGATTACTGGACCTTGAAACAAGGCAATGAGAGATGACCACTTTTGTTAGTAAGATGCTTTAAGGCATCAGTCATTCAGGGCTTTTATTGACAACCTCCCAGGGATCATGACTGCTGAACAGTCACAAAAAAGGAGGACATTTATCTCTTTTAGAAATGATGTCGAGGAAATCAAAATGTTGCATTGGTGGAGTTTCACGTGGATTAGTCATTGAACCATGAGATTCTACTCTGTGTTGTAAAGGGTGGCTATTGTCTTGGAGAAAATCAGGGAAGGAATTTGAGGGAGAGAAAAAAGGAGAAAGAGGGGTTCAGAAGGCAGAAAATAAAATGACCGAAACTTGGAAGCAATGAAGCGGCAGAGAAAAGGAAAAGCAAGAAGATTAGAGAAACAGACCATCAAAATGAGATGGAGAGAGGGTAATGTTGTAAATGAAGTGAAATAACAAGAATCTAATTACATTTGCATCCAGAGAAAAGGCTTCTCTTCATACATGGCCCTCATAAAAAATGTTCAACCATCTGTTGTGTCAGTTTTAAAAGAAATTAGCTCTCATGTATTCAGGAGGGTGGTAGACTGTACCAATCATCTGTCCATTCATCCAAACGGGAAACCTGCCTGGATGGAAACATGCTGCAGCACCTTACAGGGTACAAAGGCCCTCCTCTGGTTCTGGTTCTTCTCTGTGATCTGGTCCCAGTGAGATGAGACAAGAGAAACTCAGAAGGAAGCCATCCTGCAGCCATGTGTATCTGATGAACCATCTCATCCTTTCAAAGTAGAGAAGCAGCATTTCTATTCTCCCCCAGGATTGTGAATCTCCTCACTGAGCTGCATCCCAGCCACCTGCTGCATCACTTCCAATGTTGCCATGTCTTCTTATTATAGGCAATTTTGAACTTGTTATTTTTTCTGTTTGCAAATATGAGTTGCATGTTGAGGTTTTTTGAGTTTGTCTTTGAATGTGAAGTTGCTTACATGGAGTTGGCTTTATTTCCAAGAAGATTATTTCTCAGCTCCCCACAATAAAGCAAAACACTAGTGGTCAGTAGTTTGCAGTGTAGTCTGTGATATGCAGGTATACACTGTAGAACCACTTTAAAATCTCTTCAATTTGCGTATATCCACTTAAAATTAGCAGAGTTTCATATCATATCAGGCTTTGTCTGTCCATCTTTCATCTGTCCATGAAGTGTGAATGCAGATACATTGATCTGTTTTTTGTGGGTTTTTCCCCTCTTCTTTTTTATGTTTTGTTTTTCTTTTCTGGGCTGGCTAAAGGCAGTGATGCTGCTCCTCTGAGCTTTGTTTTATTTTTCACATACTTCTGTTCCTGGAGCTAACAGTGATTCTGTGGTAGCTTATTTTACTTGATGAAGTGGATGCAGAGGTTTAAAGTCCGCTGTGCGGTTTGTTTAAAGCGCAGACTGGAGCAGTTTGTGCTACATGTATTGCTTTAAAGTAAGTGACTGGACTCTTCTCAAATGTGTGTAGCTGAAAAATAAACTATAATAGTTTATATTGGGGTTGAAAGCTCCAATAAAATGTAACTATTTTGCTTTCAAAGATGACATGTTTCTGTGATTTTCTGTAGTGGAAGATCTACAAATTTTTCAGTTTGTATGTAAAAATGCACTGAATGTTTCCTTTGTGTTATTATTTTAAGAAAATACAGAAAATCAACACCAGTTTCCTGGGGGGGAAAAAAAAACAAACTTCCGTTGTCTGAGAAACTTCAATGAGTCAGGATGTAAAAATTCATTATTTGATTTCCATCTCCTGACGACACCAGCTGAATCCCTCTCCGTAACCGGCTGTTAAAATGCCCCTGGTGCTTGGTTGTAATACCACAGTATCATTTTAATGTAGATGTTCACAGCTGAAGCCTTGATTGGTGTTCAGTCAGCATTCAGAAAGAGAATATTATATTGGAAGTGAAAAACACTTTTTTCTCCTTTTCCAGCTCAACCACATAATAAATTGAATTTCTTGACATGAACATTGAGGAATGTAAAATGTGTATACTGTTGGCTTTGTGGTGTTCTATGTATGCTTTTCTAAAGAGGCATGTTTCTGTACCGATGGTGTCTCTTACCAAAAATATGTGAATTTGCTTCTTCATTGACATCTGTACTTAATGATTTTATGTTTTTGATTTACCAGACTTAAAACCACACAAGCCGTTACTGTCACAACCTGTGACAGGCTTTTTATTTCATTTGTTGAAGCTTCAAAGTTATCTAATGTCTACTTCACATCAGGGTTCAACTATGAAATGCTGAATTGATTTCAGTATCAATAAAATAACCAAAAAGTTTTGTCTTTTTGCTAATCTGGATTTTAATGTTGAAATAAAAAAATCTACTAGAAATGATCAAATACATGAAGATTTTGAAAATAATTAAAATCCATGAATATTTAAGTCCTCTTTTCTTCTTCTCCAATAATTTGTGCTGTAAAACAAAATTCCCTAATTCATTTTTAAAACTCTATCAATTGGTACCACGTATCTGGGACTGCGCAATGAACACACAACTCTAACTATAAACATGCAGGTCATAAAAAGTAATGGTATTACTCCTACATTCTAATTTTGGTAGCTTTATTTTGTGTATATTTAAATGTGTCTTTAATTTCCCTTTTGGATCATTTTATTTCTTCAGGTTTCCCTTGAAAAAGAAATTTTATCTCAAGGGACTTCCTGGTAAAATAATAATTAAATAACTAGAACATTTCTATAGAAATTTAAATGGGGCCTGCCAAAGTGTGCCCGTCTGATGCTACAAATTTGCATCAATGCTAAGGTAAGCTGCAATGTACTCAATAGCATGTGGAGAGTCACAAACATGTTGAGTAATATGGACTTACTCCATTCTGTATGTTAAAATTAGTGTACAAGTTAAAATGAGCCAATTTGCTAACATTAGCCTAATTGCTGTTGCTAGCATGTTGTTTTACATTTTCTTCCTCCATTCAGTATACTAAGTGTGACTAATAAATAAGAAAAATAGATAAAAGCTATTTTTAGGGAAAAGGCTAATGCTAATGGGGAGCAGTGAAATGCTAATGTTTGTGCAGTGTATTAACCGTCTAAAGAGATGTAACTTCTATCATGAATATAGATTAGCCAAGTCCTTCCGGCGACTTTGAGAATCCAAGATCATTGGAAGTCAAGCAGGAAACAACACCCTCTGCTGGCTTCAAGATCACCCCCTCAGTGGAAGACGTGGCAGAAACTAGCCAACACGTCAAAGATTTGACAAAGCAGGTAGACGATCTTAAAACAGAACTGCAGAGAAAGAATTTTTAACTCCATGAGGAAAGAGACAGAAGGATTGCATGTCAGGCTGAAGTCAAATCCTAGCAGGAAGAGATTCAAAGACTGCAAAAAATGTTGGAAAAAGAACGCCACCTGCAAGTCAAATGTGAACAGGTTTCTTGCTCTTCCAAAGTTACAACTGACAAAAACGTTCTTCAACAGCTGGAGTATTTCAAGTGGGAGGCTGCAAAATACGCCTCCCGCAATAAAGGTCTGATTGAAGTAATGGTTGAAGAATACCAAGTGAGACTCAAATATGAGGAGCAGCTCAAAAGTCTCTCTGAGCAAGCTTCGAAATTTAAGGCTCAGGAAGAAACGGTGAAAGCTCTGCAGGGTCAGGTTGCGGACCTGAAGGTGGTGTTGAAACTTGCTCTAGAAAACAACCATCCTAGAGTCTCCACCCGACCAGAGATCCCCCTGCAAAGAGAAGGCTCCCTACAAACAGAGGAGACCAAGGATAGACAGACCTCCAATCAACCAGGGAAGTCTGAAGAAAGACAGACCTTGAATCAACCAGGGAGGTCTGAGGAAAGATGGGCCTCAAAACAACCAGAGAGGTCCGAAGAAAGACCTACCTCCAATCAGCCAGGGAGGTCTGAAGAAAGATGGACCTTGAATCAATGAGGGGTCTCCACGCACAGCCTGGCTCAGCCTTTGCGCCAACCCACTCTCAAGTTGCAAACAGAGTCCACGCAAAGCCAAACCTCCACACAAACATGGAGGTCCAAGGAAAGACAGACATCAATGCGATCAACCTCCACTGGTTGCATGGAGGGTCTTCATGTTGGCGTTGGCACGATGGCCAAGCTAAGCCTGGCTCGGCCTTTACACCGACCCACACCCAGGTGGCACTAACCTAGGTTTTGCTAACACTTTGCATTATGAAAATTTGAGGCTTTGCACAAATTTGGCAAAGCCTCAAACTGTTTAACAAATATTCATCCATTATCTATCATATCTATGTATCTAACATACCCATGTATGTTAGATGATGGATGAATATTTGTTAAACAGTTGACAATAGAATGTGAAACAGAGAATTTATGAAAATTCATTTGGCTCTGCTACAGTCCAGAAACAACCAATCAGAACCAAAAGACAAACTTTTGGTTCTGATTGGTTTCTAATGTGTTGAATGTACTGCAGCTATGCAATTGGCAGAAAAACAACCTAACATTATATCATCATTATTTATAAAATGATTTAGAAAACAAAATTCTATACAGGCTTGTCAAAACTATTTCGACCCATATTAGAACTTTGTATTGATTTCCCTTCATTTTAGTAGCTGTGATTTTGCCAAACCCAGACATTTTCCCTAACCCAAACCAATACTAGTCTATACCTAACATTAACTAAACCTTAATTTACATCTTACCTCTAAACATTACCCCTGACCCAAAGCAATGAATTCATCATATTAGGACAAGTCTTTGGTCCTAATATGGTGGACCTAATATGACCCTGTGTGTTTGGTGCGTTCACACCAAACACATTTTGACTGTCAGGCGCATCTGGTTTACATTCAAACTCTATGTGGAGGCGCATCGAGGGCCGCTGCGGTGCTCTTCGAGCGTCTAGCACGGCGCCATTTGAACCGTTTGGAGCGTTTGACGTGTCCAGCGCATCAAATACTTCACATAGACTTTGAATCTAAAGCAGACTCGCCTGACGCTCAAAACGTGTTTGGTGTGAATGCACCATTAGAATGTTTAGTTCCTATGGTAACAATGACATTATCAGTGATGACATTACTCTTTGATGCATCAAAGGAATCTCTCTCTTGAGTGTAGCACACAGACTGTTTTTTCAGACCTGTTCCTTATAAGTTAACTTGTAGGTTCCTGTAACTTTTAAGTTATGAATCTTCTACAGGAGGTTCAGTAGGTTCACATTCTCAGGTGAGAGACTCACCTGGTGTAAAGTTAATTTTTTGGTACTGGAATTGCACCGAGGATAAATTACTTTAATCAAAGCATGTCATGAATATATGTGCATATATTCCATCTTAAGTACATAGCATAATAGTTTTTTTTTTGTTGTTGCTTTTTCCACCTTTAGATGATATAACATAAACAGCAATATTCAGAGATGCAATGAGTTTATAGCAGCGGTCCTGATGCCAATATCTCCAGAAAACATATTAAAGATTGTAGCATGTGTTACACACATCAGGGCTGGTGTCGGTATAACAGATGCTAATTTTCCTGTATAAAGTCTAGAACAGGTAGGAGTGATGAGGCAGAAACAAATCTGTGCTTCACTAATCCTCCTGGAATCTGTTCTGGTTAAATATTTAACATTTCCAAACAGCACCATATCTGATCTTTCTTCAAAATAATCATTGTGTCCACATTATTTTCTTTGTCGTTCTAGACAGTATACTTATTCCTGTAATAAACAGTTTTAGATCCTTTAATGCAAAGGTACAGCTTATGTCACACACTTAAGTCTCAGAATAACCCCCATCTGCTCCTGCATAAAAAATATACAATATATTTGGGGGGGGGTTTTCTGTACACCAAAATTTTGACGGAAAGACACAATATAGCTAAACAGATTCAACTCGTGTAACGAAAAAACAATCTAAACATGTCAATATTACTTTCCAACAACTTCCAGAACCATTTTATTTCAAAGCTGATAACTGACGGTGTATTAAGCAATCTGTATATATAAACAAATCGTAATTCAGCTCCTGTACAGTAGGTTTATACCTCAGCTAACTAGAACCACCATCGCTCTTTTTCCTCCCAGCGCCCATTAGTTCAGTCGCTATGACCACGGTAAATAAAACACAAAAGTAAAAGGACTAGTGTGTTCCACCATGTCTGTAGTTCTAAAGAGCAGCTCAGAGGGGTAGACAAAAGTTTACGTCTATTTGGAGTGGCACTGTTTTGTGTCAGACTTTTGTTCTGAGTTGAATTTGGCTCGTTTTGTGTTAATTATGTCGCCACAGTTACTCGAAAGGCCAACAAAAGCAATAGCTCCCCTCACGGCATCGAGCCGCACGTTTTGATGTATATATTGTGAAGGGGGCCCGCAGGAAGAGGCAGTTATTTTGAGGTGTAGAACAATAGGTGCCTGCCTATGCATTGCTATGGCAGGCTTCAATAAACATAAGTAAGTGAAACTATGCATATTGGTTGAATAACATTGATCTATTTTCATTCATTAAGTAGAACTGGCATAGAAATCTAAATATTACTTAATAATCAATCTTATTATTTCAAGTATTAAAATTTAATAGTGTATCAAAATGATGTTGCTGTTTAATTTGAAAAATCCAATTGAACCACTATTGACACCCACACTGACTAAAACCAAAGTAATTATTAATCATTAACTAAACATAAGTTTTAGCTTACAACTGAAGCATCATGATAACTAACAAAACGTTAGTTAGCTTAATTACTTGATCAACATATCTTAGAATATTTCTCCCTCATTCTGTCGTGTTTATTTTTTTTGAAAATATTTGTTTGTAATTCCTTACTAAAGGGAAGAATCAGCCTCAGGGACTGAGAGACAATAATACCCAGGTTACTGTAAGTTTGAGCTAATATTGGCTTTGTGACTGATGATAATATTTACCTGTTGAACGGTTGGCTGCTTTGACTAATGACTACCTGATTTTCATTTTCTTAACTCCTGACTTTATGGGAGGGCTGGAATAAATTAAAAGATATAAAATGGAGGAGGAGGTGGAGGAAATGGCAGATGAAAAATGGGCAATTACTGAAAATGTCCACAAATCCTCCATGGGCGTATTTCAGCGATGCAGAGTGTTTGTCATTACAGATGATATTGTCATGCAGATGCGTGTAGAGAAAATAAAATTGCACCTATCTTTTATTATGTTTCACTTCATTTTTAATAATAAAAAAATACCTGTCAGGTTTTCAAATCTGCACTCTTTAGTCATTTCCTCGCACAAAACTGTTTTGAAAGATAAAAAATATATGTATATATTTTTTTAAAAAGCACTTGAGCTAATTGTAACCCTTCTCACATAAATGTAAAAATGTCCCAGTGCTTATTGAGCCATTTTCAGGAATGCACCTTCCTCGGCTGAAACATAAGTGAAAAAGAGATGCAGAAAATATTTTCAGTTAGCTTTGTCATCAATGATGAACACAGGTCTAATGGGATTGCTTCGAATAGCGTGCAGTTTAATTGTGATTGAGGTCGTGCTTCATTTGAGGTATTTAGACATAAAAAAAAAACCTTAAATTTCCAACACTTATTCTGGGTTTATTCTAATAAATACCCATTTTTGCTCTGCAATCTCTTCAGAAGCTATTAAGTTAAGCAAATAATTGCTATAGCAACCAAGATGAAAATTACATACACAATGCAATTTCCCTCAAGAGTAACTACATAATTATAGTTAAATGCAAACACAAATCTTTAGGTCTGTTGGTGAATATTTGTACAAAAGTATTTGCACCCACACAGTTTTCTGCTCTTCGTGTGACACTTAGTCTGAGCTGAAGAGTTTGATGTCAGAGACTCAATCACTTGTGTAAATGTAAAGAGCAGCTTTGTGTAAAAATATATTTACCCACCCTCCCCCTTGTTAGCCATACTTTAGCTTTAACTTTACACTCCAGTTGGATTTCTACCAATCACTTAGTAATCACTTCAGGTCCATGACTTTATTTGTGGGAAAGCACAGAAATGCCCAAGGATGAGGATCACTAAACTGTTTTTGCAAAAATGCGTTTCACAAGAGCCCATAAAGGAACTTTATTTATCCATCGTCCACATTTTTCCAGTCTGTTTGAATTTTGAAACTTGAATAAACTCTAATCCGCCTTGTAACAAAGTTTATCCTTTTTTATTATTATTTTCCACAAAATCTTTATGACTCCAATTCATTCCTAATGATAAGCCACAACACTTTGTCAGCAGCTCAGTTCCTCCAAATAAGGGTCATTTACTTTGGGACAAATTGTAACTGCTGATCGGTCAGTTGTTGACAAACCCACAGGATTGCATCAAGTCAATTACATTTGACACAGAGCCAGGTTGTTTTGGTATTTTCCCCTTAATAAATGCAATCATCATTTGAGAATTGCTAGCGGTGTTTAGTCAGGTTATCTTTGCCTGATATTAAATCTGGTCTGAAACATTTGTGTGACCAAAATAGTAAAAACTGAAAAGATTTGTCATGGTGCAAAAACAGTTTCCCAGCAATATCCCGCTGAAACCAAAGAAAGTCTTATGGAAATTATTTTTTTGAGTTTACTTTTATATTTCAAGCTGTTATCATCATCAATAACCTGATTCATCAATCAGGAATTCTGATCATAGTTCAGAAAATATGTGTCATTTCAATATCCAAAGAGACAGTAGTCTGAAACATATATCCAATACTGTACCACAATAATACATTTGTTTTCAAGTAGGATTTTTTTTTCAGAAATATCAGAAAACTTTTATTTTTGAGAATAAAACCAACTCCAGGTCACTAATTCTGACCTTTCAGAAGTTTTTGACCCATCTCTTGTCAGATATAGTACAGTTCACCAGAAGTCAGTTATGAAACAGAGGCAGCAGTACCCTCTCTGAAGTCTGCAGTTTTATTGGTCACAGCTGGTCTGTTTAATGAGCCTCTTTCTCCTCCACAAGCTGCTCATATATTGTTGTTTCCAAAAAAAGCACCCTGGAACTCTTGTTCTTCTTCTCGCGACCTCCTCTTTTTGTTTTCTGTTCTCTCTTAATCTTTTATGCATCTGTTACCAAGTTTGTTTTTTTTTATCCACCTGCCAATAAGTACACCCCCTTACACAACCTAGAGGTGAACTGTGGGTGGAAATGGCAGTACTACACAGTATTTAAACCATCCACAGAAAGACTGTCCTTATGCTTTCATTTGGAGCTTTGCACACACCTTGCTTTCTGTTGTTGTGCTGGTACATATTCCTTTTCATTCGGTTTTAATTTATTTGCTATTCATATTGTGCAGAAGGTTCATGTTTGCTACTGGCCTTGGTTTCTGTTCTCTGACTAATTAGGTTTTTATTTTCAATTTCAACCGTTAAAAAAAGTTTTTCTTTTTTTTTTTATTATTCCAATCTTTAAAAGTTGTCATTTAAAAGTAAGATCTTGATTACAGTCATTAGCCTGAAATTGAAAGAACAGTCGACTTAACAATCAAAACCGCAGTAGGTGGCAGAGTTGTACAGCCCATTGGTATGAAAATAATTAGCCAGATTAGCAGCAGGTGCAACTTTCTTTAAAATGACAGCAGAAAGTAGAGGTTGCCATGGGAATGGTAGCTTCATTCATATATTAGGGCTACCTATTAGTATTTCTGTTGTTGAAAAGGGGTGTGGGTTGGAGTCCCCCCTGTTGTTGAAAAGGGGTATGGGTTGGAGTCCCCCCTGTTGTTTGAAAAGGGGTGCAGGTTGGAGTCCCGCCCCCCATTGTTTGAAAAGGGGTGCAGGTTGGAGTCCCGCCCCCCATTGTTTGAAAAGGGGTGCAGATTGGAGTCCCCCACATTGCTGAAAAGGGGTACGGGTTGGAGTCCCCCATGACCCACCTGCTGTTTCTTTTTTTTGTTTGTTTTTGTTTTGTTTTTTTTTGTCTGCCGATTTGAAGGACAGAACTTCGACTCGGTGGGAAATTTAATGTTTTTGATTGACTCTTTTGATGTAAAGCACTTTGAAATGCCTTGCTGCTGAAATATGCTATACAAATAAAATTTGATTTGATTTGATTAGTAATATTCATAAAGCAAAATTGTATTTCTGCTTTTAATTCCTCACATTAAGTCCTGGATTAAAATTTATGGCTTTTTGTTCCTTTTACAGTATTCTTTATAGGTTTCAAATAACATATGAACTGAACTATTCTTAACGATTTCCACAATTGACCACAATTCAGTAGAGATGCACTGTGTCAGCCTCTTGAACAAACTGTACTGTGTTTGTAGCTGTGTGGCAGCTTCCTGTCACATGCTATCAGACGCATCAGGGCCCGGTTGAACATTCACTTTGTCCCCACAGTGAAGAGACTGTTTTTTCCCCCTGTGAGTCAGAGATCCTTTTAGCTCTGCAGCAGAAGATTGCTAACAATTCTCCAGTTTTTCTTCTGTTCCAAACATCGCTTGTTGGCTGAAGTGCTTCTTTTGTTGACCGCTAAATGGAGGAGACTGACAAACACTGCTGCTCCAATGGATTCTTTTCTTTACAGGTTTAAGTTTTCTAATGAAAAAGTTTTAATAATCCCTCCTGATGTTTTCACAGGGAGGATAAATTATTCTTGAATATTGCCTAGTTGAGTAAAACTAACACTTAACTGAAGTGATCCACATTTTCTTAATTTCCCGGTGACTTATAATAATGAATAAAGAGGGGGAACTGATTTAAGGAAACATGATAGCATTTGTTTATATGGACTATCTGGGGAAAATCTAATTTATTGGACACATTTCCTCTGAGACTCTGAAGCGAAGAACAGATTTTTTGAGGACTGAAAATGCATGCTTTTTAAATTGATAAAGGAAAAAAGGGCAATTAGAAACAAGAGCTTCTTCAAAATCTCTTCCAATGGGCTGGACAATTTACAAATCGTAATTATGTAAAAGTGTTTGAAGATCCCTCTTCACCGTACTGCCTCTTCTCCAAAGATCAAAAAATCCTCAATAACCAGCTTGCTTGACGCATTAACTTTTTCCACCAAAGGCGATCAGGTAAAGAGGATGCACTCTTGAAAACGGAAGCCCTCATTACATCTCCCAAACACTTGTTCCACTTCTCCTCACAGCCCAGAGCGATAACACTAGCCGCCTCTGACCTGCACAGGTGCTCCGGCTGCAATCTCTTCCCCAACAAAGGAGCCAATTTTTGACTCGAGGCCCTTACTTTGAATTTTACGATGAGAAATTAAAAGATGGAAGAAAGGAAATAAAGTCTTGGGCTCTAATTAAGGGAGTTTTGTGGATCCCACTGAGAGGTGATTATGGAGAATAGAAGTTCCTAACAAGCATGCCATAAGGTAATCCTGCACTCTCGCAGTGCCCAGAGGCAGTAATGGCTGCTCAGGGCTTGATGAATACATGGACTGGAGTTCAAGCACTCTGTAAAAACTAACATTTTTTTGGGGGTGGGGACGCAAACATTTTCAAACTCTCTTCCAAGAAGTTACTAAAGTTTTTGGTTGGGCTGTGATTATCTCCTCATGCAATCTCTTTGCTCATATTCTTCACATTCTTAAGGAGTAACTCTGTTTTTGCAAGATATTTGTTTTGATTTTTGGCCAGTTTTCCCAAAGGGAACCTATTATGCAAAATTCACAGACAAACCAAATACTTAAAAAAAGACCCAAAAGTTTTTTGGCAATAAGTTGATATTGTTGGGTGTCTGGAAAATGAGCCCTTCCAAAAATCTTCCGAATGTAACGTTACAAATCAGCAGGGACTGCCCCTTGCCTAGCAACCCCAGCGAAGTGGTTACAGGCTGTAACCCAGGCTGAAAGTGTTACAACCCCAGGCTGTAAGTGTTACATTACAGCCTGTTACCTAGCACATTCGGTCTGCTGGAAAAGTGTTTTGCTGTTGACTTACCATGTAGAAACCATTTGCTTCATTCTTGTTGGTTTGGTAGGAGGCTCCACTTCTGTTTTTCAAGTGTTACGGTTGTATAAGATGCCAAAATATCTTTTTGTTTCGTTTTTTTCTCTTAAGAATTGTCCTCAAACTATTGCCATTGCTTCCTGGTGGGCCGCCATATTTGTTTACTCTGATATCACTCAGAATTTTTGTCTGACATCTGAATGTTTGTTAGGTTAATATATCAGTGTGTGGAGTGTTGTCTTTGTTTTGTGACTGTACATCACATACTGTAGGACTAAACTATGTGTGTGGTCTGTCATGTTCTGAAAATAGACCATTTTAAAATCTTGCCCAGTGAACCAGACATCAACAGTTGGAAGAGATGGAAATAATCTGGTAAGTGTGGAGTCAGCAGGTGTGGCTACATATAAAGGAAGTGATTTCACAATAAAAGTCCAGACATGCAGCTTAAAAATCCCCTTTACTTGGAATAAATAATTCCCATGCTCTAAAAAGTAACCCAAACAGCAACAATAAAGAACCTCAGCTGCATCACTGGCAGTTGGCTTGGCTTTGATGTGTTTTCTTTTCTGTTTGAATTGTAGATTTTCATGCTACCAGCAGGTACATGCATGGCAAAAGGTTATGAATCATCCCATTACAGCAAATTAAAGTGTTATGTAATGGCGTCTTCATGCTTAAGAGCCTACATCGGATATATTTCACTGAACAAGATAGCCGTGCAGGATTTTATTTGAATGCTGTGTTGTCAAACAGAGTGGGATTAAAACGTGGAGTGGTGAGCTGCTTCTAGGCTGTGGTGATTTACTCCACTTGAAAGAGAGTAAATTCTTAAGGGTCTACAAGCTGTATAGACAAATAACAGTAAGTGTTTTCCATCTTTATTTCAAAAATAATTTTAGATCAGATGTTTCAGTTGTGTGAAGATGAATGAAAATATATTTTCACATCCTTCTCTCTGCTGGTTATAGGTCAGGTTAGCAGTAGAGCTCACACTTCAGCATTTAACAAAAGGTGCATTTATCACTGTCCAGATAAATATGTGAGGGTGAAATTTTCACTCTGGAAACAGTTTTTTTTTTATTTATTTTTTTTTATTTATTGTTTAAACTAGCGGTTCTCAACGTGGGCGGCACCGCCCCCCAGGGGGCGTTCAGAGGACGGCAGGGGGCGCTGGCGGACATTTTTACAAAAGGGGGGCGCTGGGATTCCTTTGAGGGGCGTTTGGTCGAAGGTAAACTTTACACCTTATATGCACAACAATGCCAGTTTAGAGTTTGAGCAACTTGGTAAAACTGTATTGTGTAACATGAAACCATGCTTGGCTGCAACTGTATCGATGGCAGCTCTTCTTCTTCTCTTCAGTGTTTGTAGCTTCTGTTAGCTTCTTGGCGCAGCTCCATTCTCCTGCTACTGGTAGCTAAAATCACGATACCCTCACTTTGTATCCCTCTGAAAAATGAACCCATTTAAATAAAGAAATCCCTCCATGGGTGATGCCTCGATAGAGGGCGTTCATTTTATAGCGGTAACACCGGAGCTGTAAGTGGTCCGGTATGAAACGGGGGTGATGGAACAACACAGCACTTTTAAATTGCAATAATCAGAATGCAGAAATTGTTTCCGTTGTTTTAAAAGGTTTATGTCAGTCTGCCTTTACCCCGTCGAAACGCTTCTCGACCGCCCTGCACCTCAGGATAAAAATAAATAAATAAATAAACCCGAGGCGCACATTGCGCAAAACTCTGGAGAAGCGGGACATAAAACGGAGCGACGAACTAGATGTGAATTATGGCATCAAGACAGAGAATCCGACGCTGAACAGTGAAAAATCAACACATGTTGTGAAACACATGATTAGGAGGCGCAGCAGGTGATGAGTGAAGATTAATGATGGTCAATAAACGATAAAATAAATCTAACAACAGGAAAGAAACTAAAGTGGACATAGCAATAAACCAAGAGAGGATAATACTAATCAAAGGAAACTAAATGGAAATGAATGAAGAAGAAAATGCAAGAATAAACTAAGAAACTAAAGTAAATACAGAGGAATAAACTGGTATGGCAAGACCTTTCGAGCAATACTTAATACAGAGGACGGTATGGAAAGAATAAACGGACACTATTTCCAGATAAAAGGTAAAATAATATTGTTGAAGTGCCATGGGTTTGTTGAGACCATATCTAATACTGAGAATAAATATATCTTACAGACCATAACAGTAAATAACTTATCACTTATTTATGTTTTTAATTAGATTTGATATATTTATTTCTTCAATATTATTTTTCATGTCAGTGTTAATGTCATGAGGCTGATGACTCCATGACACTTTCAATTTGACTCATTAGGATTTGATTAAGAACCAGATTTGTTCTTTGTAATTTCTGTCCAGTAAAATTATTAATCTATAATCAACAGACAGGTCTATATAAAGATATAATCCATGTTTCCGTCTCATATTTGTATGGCATTAAAAGGACCTGGAACTTTTGTTTTTCCACTGAAAGCTCTGGTTTGCACAATAAATGCCATGTGGGTGAAATTTTATGGATGATACTCTGATGTCCCATTCTCCTGAAGGCAGCACAGAGCTGCACCACCAGAAACCGACAGAAACACTGAAAAGAAGAGTTATGATTAATGGAGTTACAGTTCTATCCATGTTTTAATGCTGCAGAGCTCAGTCGGTTTGCAAATAGTTCAAAGTTTAAACTGCCATGTTGTACAACTTTTATCTGCTCATTTTGTGGAATATTTAACAACTAGAAAATGGCACAAAATAAGAATATTTTTTCCACTCTGATTGGCTGCTGTTAGACCTACTGATTTTAACTTGAATGTTCATTGCATTTTTCGTAGATACCTGTGAAAATAATTTCTAATCCCATGGGTTTTTTGTTCTCTGGGAAATTATTTTTGACGATAAATACAGAAACAAGTATAATAATCACAACATCTACAATAGTGATAGTAATATTAATAATAAAATAATAGTCAGTGCAAAGTAGCCTACAGATTCTTTGGTGGGGGGCGGTGAGGGACCTGGATAAAGGCTAGGGGGGCGCTGGCCCAATAAAGGTTGAGAAACACTGGTTTAAACGCTGCCTCCATGTGGATGTGGGGCACAAACAATTAAAAACTTTTCAGTTTTAGAAAAAAAAAAATCCCGCTTGGATGGAGCTTTAGACTTGGAGCTCAGGTAAACCTAAAGTCTATAAAAGACTCTTTGCCAAATGCTTGATGGCAGTTGTTGCCGCCATGGGTGTCACAACCAGTTATTAAACTTAAGGGACAATTATTTTTTTACAAAGTATCACGTTAGTTTGAATAGCTATTTTTCTGTTTGTGTGTTTTTACACCTAATAATCCAGTAAGCTCTTCTACATTGGGAACCAAAGATGCAACATTTGTTTAATTTACATCAGGAGTGGTTCTCTTTTACACAACGCTTTGTCAAATCAACCAAATTCTTTTGAAAAACCTGTTCCCTCCCTCACTTGTGGTGGCTTTGCACCAAGAACCACTAGAGGAAACTGCACAAAAACCTCTGAAGAAGACATGAGTGCAATGTCGGTCTTCACAAAATCTAAATAAAAATGGAGTAGTATCAGATTTTAGTGTTGTAGGATTTCTCTTGTCATTTGTAAACTCACGAGTCATTTCTCCCACTAGCGTTAGACTCATGGGTTTGTTTTAATTGTATTTACCCACAATGCCCAGTACTGAAGTCCACTTTCTGCTTTTGGAGCGGTCTCTGGTCTGCTTGGTATCCACTTATCAATCAATCAAATTTTATTTGTATAGCACATTTCAGCAGCAAGGCATTTCAAGGTGCTTTACATAATTAAAAAACAAAATAAAAATAGCATGTGACATTGAATAAACAGTAAGAAAGAGAAAGAGATTTTGGAAAAAGAAAAAGGAAAAGATTTTTAAAAAAGATAAAAACATACTTTTGTTACGGAATTTAAGTGCCTGTCGTCGCTGGACTTCGCCGTCCGTTTAACACGAGTATTATCCAGGTCCCGTTGCCTAACAGGACAAGGTCTCCAACCTTGCAGCACCAGGCTCTGTCCACCGGTCACGCAAAATTTTGTGCTAGGACTTCGCCGTCCTACACAGATTTTTGTGCACTATTTTTATCTGTTAGAGTCTAGAATTTACAGGGTTTTTCTGTGCGCGCAATGACCCTCAATCACTCACCACTTTTACATAAATAGATAAAAAGTAAAGATAAAAACATTAAAAACATCGAAGACATCAAAAACCCGCACTCTAACCCTAATTTAGCCATAAGCAACACTAAACAGGTGGGTTTTAAGTTGAGATTTAAAGGCACCCAGTGTTTCAGCTGTTTTTCAGTTTTCTGGAAGTTTGTTCCAGATTTGTGGTGCATAGAAACTGAATGCTGCTTCTCCTTGTTTGGTTCTGGTTCTGGGGATGCAGAGCAGTCCAGAACCAGAAGATCTGAGGGGTCTAGACGGTTGGTACAGCGATAACAGATCTTTAATATATTGTGGTGCTAAACCATTCAGTGATTTATAAACTAACAACAGTATTTTAAAGTCTATTCTCTGAGCTACAGGGAGCCAGTGTAGGGACTTTAAAACTGGTGTTATGTGCTCTATCTTCCTGGTTTTAGTGAGAACGCGAGCAGCAGCGTTCTGGATCAGCTGCAGCTGTTTGATTGATTTATTAGTCAGACCTGTGAAGACGCTGTTGCAGTAATCAATGCGGCTAAAGAAAAATGCATGGATGAGTTTTTCTAGATCAGTGCTTCTCAATTCCAGTCCTCGGGCCCCCCTGCTCTGCATGTTTTAGATGTGCCTCTACTCCAGAACAGCTGATTCAAATGATTGCATGACCTTCAAGTACTGCAGAGGCCTGTTAAATCACCAAAATATTGAATCCAGGTGTGTGGCAGAAGGGAAACATCTAAAACATGCAGGGCAGGGGGCGTGAGGACCGGAATTGAGAAACAATGATCTAGATCAAGCTGAGACATAAGTGCATTTCGAATATGCATTTGAACTCCACCAGTGTTCACTTCAACGAAACCGAGAACTAAGTAATTAGGAGGATCAGAGTTCACTTTCCGTCCACATCAGACACCTCCCCAAATGAACTAGACTTTATAGGTAACAAGCAGTTTGATTAAAGTGGAATAAACAGAGCTGGTGTGGAGCCACCTTTAATCGACATTTGAAAACAATTTGTATAATTACAGTCATTAAAAGTAAATATTCTCACTTTTATTAATTAGTGGTGCAAACTTAAACTTGCAAATTCTACTTTTGCAAATATTGACACTATTGAACAATTAATTAAAATTTTAAGAACATTGAACATTTCGAGCAACCTTTGGACCGCACGATCTTTTTTTTAAATAACTGCACAGCTGACCTATTTGAGTAGAATGTATGAACAAATGCCCAATATTTAGTGCAGTACTAATTCAATCTGGAGAGACTCAGACAGAGAAAGAAAGCGATTTAAACGTTTATTGACAAGTAAACATTAAAGTTCTTTGGCGTTCAGGCCAAGGACGTCGAACTGAAACTGTGATAAGCTCGATAAACATTCCTGATACTGCATAGGAATGTAATCCCCCCAGGGCCCGTACTGGTGGTGGAGGTCGAAGAAGGATGTGTGCCTGACCAGCCAGGAGCGGAAGGTGGAGATGGGGTGGAGGTGGGTTGATCGCAGCTGGTAAGCGGAGGAGGCCATGGATGAAGGTCCTTATCAACTGGAGCTTGATCGATGATTGGCCATGATGAGGCTCGATCCAGCGCTGATAGATCCAGGGAGATGAGGGGGAGGCGCTGATTGATGAGGCAGGTGTAGCAAGAGTCTTCCAGACTGAATTTGTGCCTAAGCTTCATGTTAAATCTGATTAGTATCAAAACAAACCTTTGAACACTGAGAACATTTCATAAAGACTATGTTTGGTTAAGCAAGAAGAAACTTTTTTTTTTACTCTTATTTGTAATTTTATATAGAAAACAACTAAAACAAAAGTCTAATCAGCCCTGTAAATGGAGTTAGGGGGAATAAGAAAAAAAAAAAAAACCCTCAAGGGAATAACGGCTACTTTAGAAAAAAAATTTATTGAGGCTCACGCTAAAAAATAACCCATGGTTAAAATAAAAAGCTGGGGTTTCCCACTGTGATTTAGCACATATACTCCTACATGGTGTTTTTACTACAGTTAAGGACGGTAAAGTCACTCTTCTGCCATAATCCTGTGCAAGAGAACTAAGACTTTAATGTATACAGCAGTGCGGGTGCAGATAGCGACATCAAAGGGCCCACTTCATGAAATGTGCTTCATGTGAGAGGGATTCAGCGATCACAATTGTAATGCTGAGGATCCGTCTGGCCTGGAACAGCTTCCGCTCCCTTAATGCAAGAAAGAAAAGAGCATCAGAGGCGCTGGCGTTCCAGTCTGCGGATGAGGGGACAATAAACTTGGTAGTAATTGTATGGCTTCTGACTTTCATTTGTCCTCCCGCTCAAGCGGATTTACAAATTAATCTGTCAGAGCTTCCTGTCTGATGGGGAAAGGTGCTGAAAACACAAGCCTCCTTCTGTTCTCTTGGATAGAAATGGAAAATAATCTTTTAAGAAAGTGGCTGTTTATTACATCAGGTATCATCAGATTTGATCCCAACTTGACTACAGCAACCTCCAACTAAACCGCTCTAAAACTGAACTGCTTGTCTTCCTATCCAATCAGCATCCAAAACAAACCCTATGATTTGCTGAATCAAAGGGAGTTGTGATCAAGGACCAACTGAAGTGAACATATTATGCAAAATTCATATTTTGAATGTTTTTCTTTGGGTCTCTACTGCTTCTGAAAACAGCACAAGTGCATAAAAAAAACAAAACTTAAAAAAAAATAAATTCATGTTTTTTGTTATCTGGAAAATGAACCATTTTTAAAACTTTCCAAATGTAACATGACAAATCACCAGGCACCGCCCCTCACCTAGCAATCCAGTCAAGACCAGTCGGTTACCTAGCAACCCAAGCTGAGCTAAAGGACATTTGGTCAGCTGGTTTTACTGCTATTAACACTGTACAATGGTTGCTAGAAAAGATAAATGTTTGTTGTTGACTTGCCATTGAGAAATCACTTGCTGCATTCATTGTGGTTATGCAGGAGGCTCAACATTTGCTTGTCAAAGACTTACAGGTAGATAATTGCTCCTCTGTTTGCAGCTATTTTCATGTGCAAATGTAAACATTGAGTTGGGGGTGTGGCCAGCAGCAGTTTGTTTGAATTTAAAGAGACAAGACTTCAAAACATCTCATTCTGAAAGGAAGTGAACACAGGCAGAACTGACAAACTGAAATCTCAATTTTGTGCAAAAAATATGATGAACATGTTTTGTATGGATACTGCTACTTTTGCTAGTCTACTGTGAAAACAGATGTTCTTTGTATTTTCTAGATCTTGAACACATGATAATGTCATGTATTCTCCCTTGTTCTTTAGAGTTTCAGGAAGCTATATTATAAGATTAAACTGTAAGAGGTTGAACCTGAGCTCAAGCTAAATGAATTTAAAACATGAAACTCAGGCATGTCTTTTGCAGAGTCTTTTAAAATCGAAGCCTTTTTTGTCATAGTTTCCTGCTTTTTCAAATGATGGAATGACTCTAATTTTTCTTCCCTGCTGTGAAATGTTGAGCTGTGACAAAAAATCTTATCAAAAGCTGATATTTAATAACCATATGGGACATATATTTCTGTGAATGTGGTGTCGTTGCCCAGGGGGCTGAACAGAGCCTTTCCTTTCCCCAATTATGTTGTCACTTTTTTACCCAGCTTTCACTTTTCAACATCTTCATGTTCTTGCAGTTTTTCTCTAGCTCTCTTTTCTGCTCCTGTTCCCTCGCCAACAGTCCACTGATTTTCCCCACATCTCTCCTTCCTGCTTCACTGTCTTCTGGTTCAAAGTATCAGCTTGTTTTCTGACTGAACGGCTCAGTTCATTTAAAAAAATTCTCTGGTCATAAATTTGTGTGAATGCTGTTTGGTTTCATTATTTTTTGGAAAGATCAGCCCTTACCAACACCTGCCATGTTTACTGTTACTATGAGGTTGTGGTGCTGATATGAGTTTTGGTTTTCCAAATGCAAAAACTTTGCTCTTGTCTGTCCACAGAAAATAATTATGCCAATTTTCCCATCTATTCAGATCCATGTTTGCAAACTTTTTGAATTAAAGATGCCACCTGGGGCCTGTAAAACATCCATTTCACTAATTTCTGTCTGATCTTGGGGAGAATTTGCAGATACTTCCACTCCTGGAAACATTTGCAACCATCTTAAATGTTTTCCACTTGTCAAGATTCCTTCTTTCTGTGGATTAATAGTTTGGAAATGTCCTCTGCTTATACATACACTTGGCTTGGCTAATTAGTAGTATGAAAGGATATCAGGATATCAGTTGTGATGTGAGAACGTAGCTTAAAGGGCAAAAGTCTCTTAGCAACACCCTTTCATTTGACTTCCACCTTAAATTTTTATCAATACATTTCACTCCTTTAGCAGTGAATCTTTTTTTCAATTCACTGAAATTTAGTGTGGAGTTTTGTGTTTAAATCATCACTTTTAAGCAGGTGAGAAACGATTATCAGCCTAAAAGATGTTCAATACCATCTTTACTCAGACTAAAGAATAACTGTCCTGTTCAGGCTGTGTTAGCAGATTTATTTCTAGGCTTAAAAGGCATAATAGTACCTGCAGGCACCATTCGGTTTAATATTCAGTGTAGATGAGACTAAACCAGGAATATATGATAATGGGTGCAATGTAAATAAATTACTCTGGTTCTATTCAGTGGCGGCCACAGGGCTCCGAGCGAGGACAGGAACCATTACTGTGACGGATGTGAACCGGAGCGACGGGCTCATCGCGGCCCGCTGCGCTCTGAGACCCAAACAGGCAAGTCGGGAAGTAAAAGCCGGGCTCAGAAAACCTCCTGGGAAAAACAAAATACCACAGACGCGGGAAAAAGAGGTGAGAGTTTCCGCCTCCCTCCAGACCACATTTTTACGATCCCATTATATCATCTCTGCAGTGGGAAGCTGTGATGATGGGAGGAAGGGCTATTCTCTGCAGATTTAGTGGTCAGGACGGTGAGGAGATGTATATTCACTTTATGGTCATTAGCCAGCGAGGAAAGTGCACCTTCGCTGCAGCTGCTTTGGCGCTGCTCCCAATTGGTTGGAAAGAGATAGCATTCCCCTCGAAGGATCATTTGAATCCCTGTAAATACTGCTATCAGCTGGGCCCGGAAACACAGCTGCCGTCCGACTTGCTTCAGTTTGTACTGGATTTAAAAGAAATTTATTTTAATATCAGTCATTTTATTTCTAAATATTTTTAGAAATAAAATGTGTATAATTCAGATTTTTAGTATCTTTTTTCCCTTATTTTAGCATTTTTGTACATATTTAACACTGTTAGGGTAAAAACAATGAAGGACACTTTACTGCTGCAAAGTCCTACACAAGCTTTCACTTGATCAAATTTATTCAGTAAATTGAAACAAAATCAGCATTAAAGAGGATCCATTATTTGGAACATTTTCTATTTGGGTTTGTTCTACTTGCAAAAAACACCCAACTGTTTTTGGTCAGTAAGTTAATGTTTTTTGGTATGTGGAAAATTATCTGTTTAAAAAAGCTTCCAACTGTAATGTCACAAATTCGTAGGGACTGCTTCTCACCTACCAACCTCAACGAAGTCCGCCTGTTGCCCAACAACCCAAACTGAGCTCCAGTACTTTTGGTCAGCAGGTTTTGCTGCTACATGCACTCTAACCTAGCTGTTGGAAAAGACCAGGGTTGTTGATTTACCAGTCTGAAACCACATCCTTATTGGTTGTGCAGGAAGTTCTACTTTTCTTCTTTCCTAAGATGTACGGTTGTATAATTGCACATCAGTTTGCAACCACCATTTTAGCTTATTTGGATTTAAAGTGACAGAGATACTAAAAACCTAATCCTGAAAGGAGCTGAAAATACCACAGAAGCACTGCTGCCAGTTACACAGACACACCCAAATGCAAACTCACAACTCACAACTTGATCAGACTAGTACAGTCCACACATGAACATTTAACGTTTGTTTTTGGCACATTTGGAATCCCACAGTTTTAGCATAATTTCCACTGTGACTATTCTTTTTTTTTTTTTTTTTTTGGCTGTTTACCCTTCTGGGCGACCATAAAAACATGAGGCCATATCATCACAGAAACAATTTGTCAACATAAGATGCACTTTCTTCATGACCTATAATGCAATTGAATGAAATGTACTTGTACAAAGCTATAGTGGAAAAATAAGTGCCATTCCATTAGCAAATGGGGATTGTTTTCAAGAATAAATGAAAAGTGAAAACATTTACCACAAAAGATTTTTGTTGTAATTTGTAATTTATCAAAACTTAAATCACGTTGTCATTGTTAAATTGACAGAACTTTATAATTTTATGCCACTCTTCTGATTTTATATTATTTTATTTAAATTTCTTTAATTTAATCTTCTTCTGTTTTGACTAAATTCATCACATTTCATAAAATAGTTTGAGTTACTTTCATTGCCCAGATTTGATGTATAAATTAACATAATAATGCAACTTTTTTTTTTTTACAATTTTCCCATTTAGATTGAACTCTCCAGTCTTTTCCACAGTTTTAATTGAAGCCAAAAGTATTTTGGCATTAATTTAAACTAGTACACTGTGATTTCTGCTTCTTGTTGTCTCATCTCTTTGCAGCTGTGAAACATTGCTGCAGCTTAATTACTGTGTTCATTTCATCAGGGCATTGTTCCTCTGAATAAAGCTGAAGAATGGCAGATGGCTCGAGCTAAAACACGCAAATATGCACAAACAGACAAATCACACGGCCAACAATTGTAGCCTCATAGAGGTATGCACATTTGTTTCTAATTAGAACTCGCTTCTTGCTTTTTTTTGTTTTTGTTTTTTGTTTTTTTTAAACACAGTCCAGCTCACCTTTTGTTGCACCGCAAGTCACGTAACCCCTCAGTCTGAGATGCACACTGGGCAAAGAGCTGTTGGGTAGCTAGGGCTGAGGCATGTGACACAGAGGAAAAATGAAACATGAAAAATAAAAGTAAGGAAGGGAGGGAAAGGTGGGAAGGAGGCAGCAGAATTGTGAAACATTCCTCTGTCAAAAGCTCCTCAGATTTATCAACCCAGTTTTCTTCCTGCCTCTCTCCTCAGATAATTGGAAGGAAACGTGTGTGCACAGAGCCATGGGGGAGACAGAAAACATATTTTGGCAGAGCCTGACAGGTTAGACAATGATAGAAAAAGTAACAAACGCTGTCAGGAGACAATAGCGGCTGAGTCGGCGAGGAGCCGCACTGCGTTATCTGCGAGTCTGAAGAGCACAACCCAGAGTTCAGGGGTGAATGCAAACGTGTTTTTTGCTCGATTGTGTCCGTGTGTGTGTGTGTGTGTGTGTTTACGTGGCGCCCAGGCGGTGTCCTTGCAACAATGAGACCAGCAGATTGACTGCTGTTAAAGGTCACAGCTTAATTATCTGTAGTAACTCAGCCGCCGCCGTCTCCTCCGGTTGTAATGCAGTTAGAGCGTGAGTCCACTTCAAGTGGAGAACAAACCACCACTGAAGTGACTGCTTTGACATTTAAACAGGGAATCCAACAATGTTCTTTAGAGAGAGAAAAAGCTTTATTTAGTTGTTTGATAATGGATTTTATAAAATAATGAGCCACTTATGAAAGCACTTATTTACAATGATGAGCATGAATGCCAAAGCCAACTTCTCAAAGACAAGCCCACATTCCGGTCATTAGCATTTCAGATGTAAAAGTAAAAAACAAGCGGTTGCCCTTCGGTCTGCTGTGAATATTCAGGAGGATTCATCATCAGGCAGGAAAATAACGCAATTAGTTTTAGCAAATCTGAACCAATAAAAAAAAAAAAACATCTCAGTTTAGACACAAACATAAAAATATCTGAATTATCTGTGACTGTGATGTCTGCTTTACCATCACATCAGCCAACTTTGGAGCTCCATTGCTCACCCATCATTTACAGTACAAACATGATGTAAAGTCATAGCAGGTATCAGAAAGCTGGACTTTAAGGAACCGAATTACCATCTTAATCGCTTTTACGACATTTACACCTTGGCAGTTTATTTTTTATGCCTTAGACGTTTTGTTTTCAGTGGAATGTTCAGCTCAATGCGGTGATGATGTCACACTCAAGGTTTCGACTCTGTCAAAAAATCTGAAACTTGATTTACACAACTTTGATGCTCATAGTTTTATCAACACGTGTACCGATTGCATATCAAAATGTAGGCATGTTTGTCTCCTTTCATTTGGTATGTCTTTCTCTCATGTAGGACTTATGGTTTTCTGTCAAATCATCCAAGAAAGCAGAGTAGGCATCTCTGAGCTCTAACTCACTGCCCTTATATTTCAGCTCTGAAGGTTTCTTTCAAATCTAAAACTGTAGGGTTTGTTTGACCTTTCATATATCACACATAAAACTCAACAGACATGAAACAAATGTGCAAGTGTGACCACAAAAAAACTTTGCTACTCATGGTTCAAGAAAATCTTTTAATACATGTCAGACTTTTCGCACAGTGATGGTTTGTGTAAAGTTTAAGTTCTTGTCTGTCTGTTGTAAGTGAGAATCACCATGGCAACTGATGAATCAACATTTTCTTCGTTGCATATTCTTTTCTTAGCAGCTCATTATTTCCCATAATCCATCAAGAAAGTTCTACCTTATTAACATAACTATCAGAAAGAAGTTGAACTAAATTGAATCAGGAATGCAGATTTCTGGGTAAAAATGCAAGACTTCCAGTTTATAACTAAGAGAATGCTAGAAGACAAATTGAACCCCGCCTCCCCCCCCCCAAAAAAATGGACATGAATTCCTTTTTTTTATGTGTTTCTATTCATCAAAGCTTTTACTTTTTTCTTATGTTGATGACAGACATCTGTTGTGTCTTTGAGTACATGAGGCATTAACTGATCCTCCAGATCCATTTTGATTAAAACAAAACAAAAACAGAACTTGAGGAAGAAATTAGACAGACTGTTAAAAACCAGCAGCATGATGCATTAAAATGGAGTTTCAAAATGTATTAATCTATTAAATTCGCAGAAAATTGGCTGACTGGTGTTTTTTCTTGGACAGTCAGTGAAATTGTTCTGAATTTCTAATAGACAGGAACTCTGTGAAGGTTCCTGGGATTTTCAAACATGGAGACTCATTTTCTGGATATGGACTTCAAGTTTTTTTTCCAACAAAGTTACAATTTGACAAGTATTCTTCTAATTGTCATCTAGGATTTCACTTCTGACAGTAGCAGCCTGTTTGAATCGCTGTGCTATGTTAGCTCTCGTTTACTTTTTAAGTCAACTTTTTTGCTCATTTTTTGGTTAATTGTTCTTCTGATTTTGGATGAAGCCTGAAGGAGTTTTGCCCTTACTATTTGCTTCCGGACAGTAAGGATTCGTAACCATGGCAACAAGGTATGGTCTTTACAACTGCAAGCAGCTGATTATCATCTCAAAAGCAGTGGAGTATCATCTCTGCTATCCGGATATTGAGCTGTTGGCATGTCAATGACAGCAATAGTCTCTTCAGTCAGAGGCTTTTCAGATGTGGTGTAAGAATGACTGCTACTGGAGGTACTTCCTACCCACAGCATCACCATCCACAACTCTTTGAAGATACATTTCTTTTTGGAATAAAGTATTTTGGGAGTGACTATGTAATTCTTGAAATTTAAACTAATAAAGAGCCAAACATCCCCTGTTATTTTTAAACTGATCTAAAGACCAGTCTACTGCCGCCTTCCTAAAATAATAATGGCCTAAGCCATTCTTTGCCAAAAGTGTTTTTTTTTCCTTTTTCTTTTTTTTTTTTAACTAGACTGTCATGTAGCTAAAAAGGTGTTCTTTTTTTTTTTTTTTTTTTTTTTACAAAAAAAATCACTTTTGGCAAAACAACCTAAATCATTATTTTAGGAAGGTGACAATAGTCGAGTTCATCCTTTGTTAGGCAGAATTAAAAGATTAGAAGTTTTTTTTTTTCCCAAAGTTCTCCAAAGCATAAGAGATAATGGATTCACTGAATAAATGATTTCTCCACTGGTCATGAAAATGCGGCTCATTTGCAGCCCCAGACAGATGAAAATAGGCAGACAGATGGATAAAATTGACTCCAACAGTGGCTCTTCAGCAGGATTGAACCCTGGCACGTCCTTCTGGTGCTGAACTTTGTGTTATTGATATTGTTTTACTGACATTACTTGACACTGAATTTGGCCGCGGCTCTGATCAGTTTCAACCTGGGCCCCTCGGCGGACCCAGGCTGATGTTTTATTCACCAAGTCGGAGATAAAACGAGCCGACATAAACCACGTCCTGCTGTTGCCGGGACACTCACCTGTGATGCCTCGTAATAAAGCTCCCTCTGTCTGTCTGCGTCAGTCCACTGCTCCCCCACCAGTTGTCTATACCAGCTGTGAGTGTCCAGCCTGCTCTCGCTCCTGGAAGCCATCATGGTCGCGTACGTGAGAGCCTGGATGGAAATGAGAATTACAGGCTGGTTTAATGGTGTCGTTTAAAATCACGCAGAGATACTAGATGGAGCAACGCTTCTGTCTGGATTTTCTCTGTTTGCTGAAATGATGATGATATTCTGCGTTATGTAGATAAAGAAGAGTCTTTTTTTGGACCAGTTTCATTTAACTAGCTGTTTAAAAAAAGAGCTTAAGAAGAAGGTTTTTGCTGTCATTGGAATTAAATTATGGAATCATGAA
The DNA here is from genome assembly GCF_051168715.1 of Poecilia mexicana. NCBI lineage: Eukaryota > Metazoa > Chordata > Actinopteri > Cyprinodontiformes > Poeciliidae > Poecilia > Poecilia mexicana. Next base: position 21,308,324 of record NW_028263383.1, read on the forward strand.
ACCATGAACTTACGAGAGGGTAGTTTGATAAAGGGGTTATATTAAGTAAAATCAACTTTTATGAGCTGTACATTATGTTATAATGTTATTGCCTCATCAAAATACGCCTGGAGTGTTGTCTTGATTCTATCATGCATGCATACTTTAATTTCCCATAACAACCATTCAGCTGTGTAAAATGCTTGGGTGGATCTAGCCCCGCCTTCGAGACATACCTGCTCCTTGGAGCTGCAGTTTCAGAAAGAGCAGAAGTTTTTAACAAACCAATTTCAAGGCTTTAAATAACAAAGTAATTTTTTTTGTAATATTTGATATATAAAGAATTATCATAACTGCCGAAGGTAACATAGTTTCTTGGTTGCCATAATTTTTGCATCATTTCCCTGCAACTTCAGGATTCTGATCTACTTTTGTTCTATCACACAAAATCCCAATAAAACACATTGAAGTGACATAATATTGTGACTAAATGTGAAAAATGTTAAAGAGGAGTGAAAACTTTTTGTATTGTAGGTTCCAGTTTCTGTACATCAATGGAAAGTCCAGCAAGCTGAAGAGCAGAGCTGCACGCTGCGAAATTGGCTCAATTATTTAAAAAAGAAAAACAAAAATCTTAAAGAACATTGTTGCTTTGACCTAATCACAGCATATCCAGAAATTCTGTCAAAACTGAAAACCAACTAAATGAGTTCTTATATTAAGTTGGTATTTTTAGCTTCAGCAAAATTTAAAATTCCCTCTTCACATTCAAGGACTTAGTTTTTAAAAGGAAAAAAGAAAAACTGTTTTATTCATATCAAGTCGACTTTTAGTTTAGTGGAGTTCAGGAAGATGTCGTCATAGAAACAACATATAGTCAGATAAAGCATATTTACAGCCAATTACTGTAGGATTTTCTCAAATGTAACTCTTAAAAGATTGTATATTTCATTTAACCAATAACGTGTATTAAGTTTCATTTCCTATGAAGTAAAAGTGAATTCAGCTGCTGTCTTCTCTTAATCCACATCTGTTTGCATTATTAACGCCTCCTCCTGTTTCTCCATTCAGCTCAGCGCTCTGTCGCCTGATTAGGAAAGAAAGAAAACAGTGTTTGATTTATCCACTGCCACCAGCCAGCTGAGCAATTGTCCGCCCCGCTGCTGGCTATCAAGGGCATCGCTGATCTGACTATAAATAATCAATTATTTCAGCTAATGACCCTACAAGATCCCCCTTTAGACGAGGTCAAGCTTCCACTTGGCAGGCGCCCCGCCGCCCCCGCCGAGCCGACAAGTGATCCGACATTAGCGGGCGTCGACACGTCCTCTCAGCCTCCCTGACCGAGTGAAGGACCGGCTCTGCTCGGCCATGACGGAAAACTCTGGAGCTGTCTCTTCAGCCCCTCTGTCCTCCTGCGCAGTCAATCTAAAGTCTTTTTATACATTGAGAGTGTAGACAGTGGCAGGAAAAAAAGAGGTCAAACTGTCCTCCATTTAGAGCAGTGATGTCTAACTTTTTGTACAATTTGGTTGATATTTTGTTGGTCAAGATATCAGGGGGTTTTTTATTCTAATGTCTTTGAAAAGCCTTAACTGTATTTAGACCATCTAAATTATTGGGTGTGACTAAGTCTGTTTTTGAGTAAAAAGTTGCTAGAGATTTGTGGCCCCTGCTTAACATTAAAAGCCAAAAATAAAAATTAAACCACGGCTAATGAAAGAAAAGCACTTGTATTGTACCTAAAATTTTCTATTTAAGATATAAATTTGTCATAGAAAATTTTATACAAATAAAAACACAAAAACTTTCCATCTCCATGAGCTCCACTTCAACCTGGATAGACTCACAGAGAGAGAAAATTCATTTGACAAATAATAATCTTTGGCACTTGTAACCACAGTCAGAGAGGACGAGCCTCTGTGAATAAGGATTAGAGATGTCTCCCCCCCAGGGCCCGGACACCGGTGGGTGGTGAAGAGAACGCTGAAAGACTGAAGAGTACTGAAGAAGTCAAGAGTTGGAGGTGGAGAAGGGGTGGAGGTGGGTGGAAGCTTAACCGAGGAGCAAGTGCAGAGAGACGCCGGACTTAATGAAGGAAGCAAAGCCTGATGATTGGAGGAGATGAGAAGACTGGCGCCAATAGGCCGTGAAGGAGGAGCTTAATGATGTGATTGGCTGGGTAGGTAAGATGAAGAGTTTTCCAGTTTGAATTAACGCTTGGGCTTCATTTGCTGGAATACTATATAAACCATTCTTAAATAGCATCTAGGGCCACTCAAAACTACTCAGAGGGCTACAAATGGCCCCCGGGCCACACTTTACACACCCCTAATTTAGAGTCTGCTTACTCTCTAATACACTTCCATGCTGTATCTCTTTTACAGTACGTTCACATTCAAATGATGGGAAGGGGTGGGCATTTATTGTATCATTTGTCAAGTATCGTGAGAAATTTCTGTACCTGAGAATTTTGATTTATCACTGATAAATTTCAGTTAGTGATGGTAAATGAAAAACAAACTGACAGAATGACCAGAAATGTTATTTTTGCTATTTTCTACACTGTTTGTTCGGTGAGACCAGCAATAAGTATCAGTAAATTTAAATAGCTACAGTGTGCGGTTTAGTGATATAAATCAACTTTTTTAAAAGTGACCTCCTGAAGAAGCTTATTTCATTTGGGAATTTTTTTTTTGTCAGGAACAATATTTGTGTTTCTGGCACTGTCAGTTACCTAAAACATAAGTAATAAAATAGTTTTTTGAATAATTTTGTCATTATCACAGTAGTACTGCGATAAAGGTTGAAATATTTTCTCATTCATACATCAAACTGAGAACATTAGCATTCATTTGGAGTCATTTTCTGGAGATCTAATGTATTTGTGTCACATTCTCCTCTTGATTTGTTTAGCTAAGTCCTCCACTGGGGTTCTGATTAAAATGTTTTAAAATCTCATGAATGAGGAATAAAGACATCGGGAGTCATCAGTTGTTCTTCACTAAAACACAGTTGCTTCCTTTTGGTGAAACATAATGTGTGAACATATGTTTGAGCTAAAATCCATCATAAATAACATTTTTTTATTTTACTAATCCCACAGAGAGACTTTAAAATGTTGTTTGCGAATCAAATTAAGATATCACTGCAGCAAGTAATAAACACTTGGTGGAACATCATGTCTGCTGAGTTCCTAAGAACGGTCCTAAACGACCTGTTTCAAGGCATCAAATTGCAAAGCTAAATTTGTTTTTAGTTGTTTTTAATATATACTGCATTTTCAAAAGAACTGAAGGCAACATAGTTACTTGATTCTGCTATAAAAGAGAACTGTGTGCCTGGAAAATGCATGATACCTCCACCCCATTTAAGAGTTTAGTTCTTTAGAGACATTAATTAGAAATTGCAAACTAATATGAAATTTATGGCCATAATTATTGGATGGAAATTGTATTCTACACAAAGCCTCAACCTCAGCCCTGTAGAAATGTATAAACCCTTCTTTATTTAGCCAAGTTTAATTTGGAAATGTATATACAGTTCCAAATAATTTCCACTGGTATAAATAACATTGGGCATATGCCCAATATTATTCATACCAGTGGAATTTTTTTTTTAATTGAACCAAGGAGTTGGTTCCTGTGGAAGATTATAACCACTGAAAAAAGAAAAAGAATTCTGACATTTAGTCTCATAGTTCTGAGGCTACAGTAAGAATTTTTCAATGAACTTAACTTAAATCTGCCAGTTTTATTAAAAGTGTTAGAGTAAACAGTACATAGCTTTATTTTTGGAACTTGATTTTAAAACCTTGCAGTTTTTAAAATCAAATGAGGCCAAACCACTGTTCTGTCAAGGCAGAAAATTGTGTGATGTCATGGTGTATAACATAATGTTGAATAATTTAAATATTTCCATGATAAGATGCCCCATAACTTGGAAGCTTTGTTTCAATTTACATAATATTAAAAGCAATAGGTGATTATCTAAAGAGGATCAGTCTAAGACATGGAATTCCAGAAACTGAGACCCATTCCGGCCCTGCGTTGTGGAGATTTGAAGTAACTTTGACTGAAATAAAGCAGTGTGTTGCATCATTTATTTTCAGACATTATACAGTTAAATCTACCTTTCAACTTCATGTAAATTTGAAACAACTGAGATTTAATCTTAACTGTATTACTGTCTGATGATGGCTTGGAAGGTAGCAAGGCATTTGTGTCTTGTAATATCATGATGGATTGACTGGCTGATGAAATCTGCTGAATCACATGGACTCACCATACACAGTGACCAATCAAGCACTCAGCAGGTGAAATTAACTTTCAGATAGCAAGTTTCAGCTCGGTTGGTCCAGTTTTGACCTGCAAGATGTCCGACGACCCCTCCCAGCGGATCTAGTTCTCAGCTGGAGCGCGCCAGATGCCCGTCGAATGCGGCAGCGGCGAGCGACTGTTTATCAATCAGCCTCGGCGTCCGCTCCAGCCTCCACCACCTGTCCCACTCTGTCAGTGTCAGAGCACGTTTTCGGGAGCAGGCCAAAAAGCGAGCGGATACATTGAGCTACTGGCTCGCAGGAGGGTTTCTTCATGGGTCATTATGTAGCAGAAGAGCGGGCTGTTAACGAAGCCATTACTGCAAGCGCTTGGGGTCTTGTGTGGATCTGGTGGGGGGTCTGCTTCTTGGCCGTGTTTTGAGTTCATTCAATTATATCTTATCATTCGGGATCATGTAAGTGCAGAATGTCCAGTTGGATGGGATGAGAGAGACTTGGCAAGAAGGCTTCCTGTCTCATCCAGCTTCATTAAGGTCTTTAGAAACAACCTTCAAAGAAAAACAGCAGAACAGATTCCAGAACTGTTTTAATGTCCATTTTGTTTTGCCCTCCAAAGACAAAAAGGATCTAAATGAAAGTCACAGTTGTTGGTTCAAGGTGTTTTAAATTTGCCCCTTTGATGGTCTCTAATTGGTGTTAGAAATGTTTATCAGGGTTTGATTGGTTTTAAACCATTTAATTATCATTCTAACTGTAGAATTGAGCAAGTTTAATGGATAGCTTTTGTCTTCTAGCCATTTTCTCACATATAAAGAGACCTTTTTCTCTAGTTGAGTGATATGTTCTCTTGTGTTTCCCATTTTGAAGAGTGAGCAAGAGAAATGTGTCACTATGTCTATTATATTTACACTCCGGGGGAAAACAGGAAGATATAAAAGTTTCAAACTAGACTGATGGACTGAAAACTGTGTTCCACCTCAGAGCGCCAGCGTCTTGTTTTCCTTCCTTACAGAAATGAGGTGGGTGTAAATTATTTTGATGGCTATAGCAGAGAAGCAGAGTTGGTGTGTAGGAACACGTAAAGAATCTCAGACTGATTAGCTCTCCTCCAGAGAACCCTTGAGGAAAATGATGCAGAGCGCTTCTCGGGCTCTAAAGCGATCTGTTTTGAAAACTTTGAGTGCGGGTCTCCATCATCCCTCGGCTGCGTTTCAATAAAGACATTCATCCTTTTGCTAATGCATCAATAAAACTGCTCATATATTCGGACAGTCCAGTAAATTTTGATTAAAGACCTCGAACACTCCCAGTGCCTGATGGTCATCTGAAAAGAAAGCTTCACATCATAAACCTGTTATACAACCCTCGGGGTGAAACATAAAACACCTTCTCTTATGCTCCATGCAGAACCGCAGGGCCGTGTTTGAAATATTAACTTCCAGAGATGGAGATAAAAGCTGGGGTTTGCTAATTTATCTAAAATGCTAATATTTTGTCAGGATAGAATAATTTAACACAATTAAAATCCTTCACACTCTGGACCACTGATAAAGGTGTTTTGTGTCTGCTGGTATTGGTCTTTTGAATGCTAAGTAGTGTCATTTATTCTTATCTTGAGCTGTTCCATGCCCAAACTTCAAATTATATTAGCAATCTCTAATCGGACTCAGGTGAAAAGTTCCAGGAATTACATCAATTTATAACCTTAGACAGACGGAGATATCTGCATGTTCTATAAACAGAAATGCCAAACATCGGCAATATGTATGTTTAAAACTATCCCATATCCTGAAGATACTTGCAAAGGTGTACACGCCCTCATTATTTAAGATTTATTCTTGTACAACTTTATTCTCCTCTTCTTGGGCTGCCACCTTATTGTGGTGGAGGGGTTTGAGTGTCCCAATGATCCTAGGAGCTATGCTGTCTGGTAGGGTCACCCACGGCAGACAGGTTCTAGGTGAGGAATTAGACAAAGTGCAGCCTGAAGACCCCTTATGACGGAAAACAACTTTGGATCTGGCGTTCCCTCGCCCGGATGCGGGTCACCGGGGCCCCCCTCTGGAGCGAGGCCTGGAGGTGGGGCATGATGGCGAGCGCCTGGTGGCCGGGCTTTTTACCCTCGGAGCCCGGCCGGGCTCAGCCCGAAGAGGAGACGTAGGTCCCCCTTCCAATGAGCTCACCACCTGTCGGAGGGGCCAAAGGGGTCGGGTGCTGCACTCAAAAAAATGAACTTAGGGGGTTATTAGATTAATAAAAGAATATCATGTACTTTTAACACAATAATTTCATGTTTTAAACAAAAACGTGATAAAATCATGTTGAACAAACAAGAAATTCATCAACTTAACGTTTATGAAATTGAATCATGTTGAGATAACACGATTCATTATAGTCAGACTGATCTTGTGCTGGAGGCGACGAGCGAGATCACGGCAGATCCCGCGAGATCATGGGAAATCACACGAGGCCCTGCGAGATGATTGTTTTTCGTGCCAGGAAAACGCCAGCTGCAGTTTAGAGAATACTAAATTTTCCTGGCAGGATTGTGCACATATCAGTGTTGCTATGTACACTGAAAGAAATAACTCTTTGGATTAACATAAAAAAAATCATGGAAAGATTTTCCACCTGATTACTTTGCTTTATTTCAGCACTATGTAATTCTGTTACTCCAATTTAAAGCAAATGTGTTGGCTCAACTTAATTTATTAAGGTTATTCCAATTTAAAGCAAATGTGTTGGCTCAACTTAACTTTTGTGGTTGATTCAACTTATTTACTTTAGTTGGACCCAATGTAATTTAATAGAACCAGACCAAATAATTTGCAATGTTTTGGACCAAATAATTGACTTTACTTGATTAAGATGAATGCAAATTTAGTTGAAACCAACTTATTTAACAGTGATACCTTCACACTATGTAATTGATGTACTCATGTCAGTGGCTAACATGTGTTAACATCACATGAAGTGATGGTTAGCTGGTAATTAATCAGCGTTTTTCTAACATTTGCACCATTTCCTGCTTGCTCCATGCTTGTGTCAAAGCACAACTGAATTGAAGTGGTTATTGCATTTATAAAAAATAACATGTTTAACAGAATTATTTTATGTTTCAAAGGCAAATATGACAAAATCACGTCAAATAAACATAAAATTCAACAACCTAGCGTTAATAAAATGTATTCAAGTTGAGACAACGTGATTCAATTTAGTCAGACTAATCTCCCGCCGAAGAGGGTCTAGCGAGACCCGGAGATCACGCGAGACACTGGCGAGATTACGGAAGATCACGCGAGATGCTAGCGAAATTATGGAAGATCACGCGAGATCTTGTGTCTGGGAAAACTTCAAACTGTTCTTTCAAGAGAAGCGGGAAGATTCCTGATTTGGATCTGCTTAATTTGAAAAAGGTAAGATTCAGTCTATTTTCATCCGTCTAAATCAAAATAAAAATCGAAATAAAAAGATACAAATTAAAATCATCAGACTTTTTAAAAAAAACATTTTTTTCTATGTTCGGTCACGTTTCTATGTAATTGATGTACTCAAATCATGCTAACATCACATGAAGCAGTGTAAGGGTCACAAAGCTGCTGTCAAGACAAAAAACGGACCCCATAAATGTCACAGTTTTGCTCCTCCTCAGGTTGTTAAAACTCCCTGGGAAAAAGTTGGACTGATGTAAATTCAGCATCTGGTGCCATACAAACTCTGAAGTCTGAGGTTTAGTGGATTTTAAACACTGGGGCCAAACATAAGTCTATTTAAATGTTTTTTTTTTTATTATTATTTAATTTCAGTACTGTTATTATGTAGGTAAATGCAGAGTGGACATTGGATGCACACACACTTTTGTGGCTTTCTATCGTAATATAGATTCTTAATTTATTAATAATAAAAAGTATTAAATTTGAGTCAGAGGAACCTGCTGAGACCTTTGCTGTTAGAGCTTTAAATGTGCTTGCAATGTCCACATAAATGTCCACCTGCTAACTATGGATTTCTAGTATTTTTTTCTGGCTGAAACACTCAGAGGATTGTCCATTATTCCTATTAGTCCATGAACAGACTTGAGCTTTCCTTTTTTTTAAATACATATATTCCTCTGCTCTAAAGATGTATTTTGTTATTGTACTTGTTTTTCCCCAAATAATTGTAGTTCAAAAACAATTTTTAAGTTTATCGGTTTAATTTTGAAATGTTGAGGTTTTTGTTTAGATTTTTATGTTTTATATTTTTATTGCTTTCTACCATGTTCAAGTCACCACTGTTCTGCACATACATGCTTTCATGTGCCCAGTGGTTATATTCAGTTTCAGAACAGCTGAAACACTGGGTGCCTTTAAATCTCAACTTAAAACCCACCTGTTTAGAGTTGCTTATAGCTAAATTAGGCTTAGTGCGGTTTTAATGTCTTCAATGTTTTTAATGTTTTTGGCTTTACTTTTTATCTGTTTCACTGTTTATTAAATGTTGCATGACTCTGTGTTTCTGTTTTTAATTATGTAAAGCCCTTTGAAATGCCTTTCTGCTGAAATGTGCTGTACAAATAAAATTTGATTGATTGATTCATGATCCATTCAAGAGACTTGTACTAAAAGTTTGAATGTTCAGATACAACTCTGCTCACGGTGAATTACATATTTTAATGTTTGAAAATCTGATCTCTTTCAGAACATCACCTGCCTGTTATCCACCTACATAAGCACTGGTGAAGGGGGTCATCGGCCATCAAGTTTTAGATTGTAGTGGCTAATGGTAAGTTTTGCCAGATCTAAAATGACTGAATCTAGTGTTAGAGCGATCATAAGGGTTCAGCTGAACTTGTATTTGGCAAGTCAGTTTTATTTGTCTTTATTTGCGTGGGGATGTGGAACTGTAAGGAGTGTTGTCTCTCTCTGTCTAGTAGATATGAGCTGCTATCAGCCCTATGCTAGCTACAGAATAGTACAGAGCAAGGGGGAAGAAGGATGAGCAGCAACATGAGATTGGGATTGACAGCACTAAAACTCTCCTGCCACTGACTGGTTGTTTCTAGCACTGGGAGAAGGCAGAGGAAATAGATTTTTCACAGTATATCCCCCTATACTGTACCCTTGTTTCAGACATAAATATTTCTTAGGTGACAGCTTCAGTTAGAAGCTTAAATAAAATGTTAAACTTAATTTTAGTCATGGCATAATGAAAGGAGAATAACAATTTTAAAGATCTTTCAAATAGGCTGCAAGCCACTGATCACTTTCGTTGTGACTTCATTTGAATTTAAGTTTTCAAGTGTGTGACCCTATAGTATACTGCTGGATTTTGGCGGTTGTTCTCATTGTTTTCTGATCTGCATATTTAGGAAAACACGGCTGAAGTCAGACGAGAGTGGATCCTAAAAGGCCTGTGTGCATACCTGGATGAAGATCCAAAGGAGCTGGAGAAAGAGTACATGGTATGTTAATTTATCTTTGTGTCCACAAAAGAGGTGATTATAGTTGGAGTTAATTGGACTTCCTGTGAATTACCAACAAATTTAAAGTAAGAGAAGATCATTAAAACTCTTCTTTTTTTCACTTGGGTACATTCAATTTTAATTTGACTTTTGAGATGCTTTTAGATTTCTCCCACAGAAAAGGATAATCATTAGTAAGATTGATATAATTACAGTTATTGTTAAGTGGGTTTAAAATGAGGATTTTTAGGTGCGTTAAACTCCACAAAAAGATCTTTGGCCTGTTTTATTTAGTCTTTTTTTCTAACAGCATTGTTTCATATGCAGACAAAAATATTAAGTAACTTTACCTAAGATGTTAGTACTGATCTATTTGGAAATAACTACCACACATAGTCATGACATTTCCTCCATCCAGGAAATAAGACAGGTTCTTCATGTATAAGATGTTTGGTTTGTGTACAGAGTCAGGGCTTTGTACTTGCACATAAGTAGGACTGGTTTAGAATGACAGTCTGTGTGGTGGATCCTCAGACTGTCATTTCAATTGAGGAGAACAGGCCATGGAATATGGGGCCTATTTGGGATTCATCCCTTCTCTTCATGTTTTTCCATATGAGACAATATACCGTATTTTCCGCACCACAAGGTGTACCGGATTATAAGACGATTTTTGTGAAAATGTAGAAAATATGGTACCTTTTCTAAATGGAAAATCTTACCACTGGACTCACAATTAACACAGACAGATCTTTGATGGACCTTAGCTGTTGTTGAGTCAGCCAAATAAGTGTAAAGTTATTTTTTTATTTAATGAGATGTGAAATCTCTCCCCCCCAATACCCCACCCATGTTCCCATCATCAAGGTGCACAAATGGCCGAGACCGTCTGTGGAATCTGTTATTCGACCGGAGAGTGCAGAGCCTGGCGATGCCATTGAGGATGTTGGGATTCTCCTGGACGGAGTGGAAGTGATGAACAACTTGGGCAATCTATCTTTACATGTTTTTCCAAAGACCGCAGTCGAAAACTAAATTTTAACTGTTACAGTTCGCAAAGTTGAGCAAATTTACTGACACTTTTTATGTTGTTAAGAATTTGATCTATGCTAAACACAGCCCAGTTTTTTTCTGGAAAAAAAAACTGACCTTTTGTTGTTTATTTCAACTTTCAACTCAGCTGTTTTTTGTGCTGTGTAAAAAGAAAATGGATAACAATTTTGAAAATACAGTTTATGTTGTACTTTTTCTCATTGTTGAGTGTTCTTTCTTCTTTCAGTGTGGTCTTAAAACACTTAATTTAATAGCACTTAAGAAAATGTCTTTGAATTAACATAATTCGATCATGGAAAGATTTTCCACACGATTATATAGCTTTCTTTCAGCATGAAGCATGTTTGTTCAGCTAACTTAATTTTCATGAGTTGGATCAACTTAATTAAGTAGTGTGAAGGTATCACTGTAAAATTAGTTGGTCTGGTTCTATTAAATTACATTGGGTCCAACTAAAGTAAATAAGTTGAATCAACCACAAAAATTAAGTTGAACCAACACATTTGCTTTAAATTGGAATAACCTTAATAAATTAAGTTGAACCAACACATTTCCTTTAAATTGGAATAACCTTAATAAATTAAGTTGAGCCAACACATTTGCTTTAAATTGGAATAACCTTAATAAATTAAGTTGAGCCAACACATTTCCTTTAAATCGGAGTAACAAAATTACATAGTGCTGAAATAAAGCAAAGTAATCAGGTGGAAAATCTTTCCATGATTTTTTTATGTTAATCCAAAGAGTTATTTTTTTCAGTGTGTGTGTTATGGGCAGCAGCCGAGGGAGGGGACCCTGGGAGTCTGATCCTCGGCTGCAGAAGCTGGCTCTTGGGAAGTGGAACATCACCTCTCTGGTGGGGAAGTAACCGGAGCTAGTGTGCAAGGCTGAGAGGTTCCGGCTAGAAATAGTCGGCCTCACCTCGACTCATGGCTCTGGTTCTGGAACCAGTCTCCTTGAGAGGGGCTGGACGTACTTCCACTCTGGAGTTGCCCACGGTGAGAGGTGCCAGGGAGGAGTGGGCATACTTGTTGGCCCCCATCTTGACGCCTATATGTTGGGGTTTACCCTGGTGAACGAGAGGGTAGCCTCCCTCCTCCTACGGGTGGGGGGACGGGTTCTGACTGTTGTCTGTGCTTACGGGCCAAATAGCAGTTCAGATTACCCATCCTTCTTGGAGTCTTTAGAGGGGGTACTGGAGAGTGCCCCTCCTGGGGACTCCCTTGTTCTACTAGGGGATGCTCATGTGGGCAATGACAGTGAGACCTGGAGGGGCGTGGTTGGGAGGAACGTCCCCCCCGATCTGAACTCGAATGGTGTTCTGTTGTTGGACTTCTGTGCTCGTCACGGATTGTTCATCACGAACACCGTGTTCAGGCATAAGGGTGTCCATATGTGCACTTGGCACCAGGACACCCTAGGCCGCAGTTCGATGATCGATTTTGTCATCGTTTCATCGGATCTGCGGCCGTATGTCTTGGACACTCGGGTGAAGAGAGGTGCGGAGCTGTCCACTGACCACTACCAGGTGGTGAGTTGGCTCCGGTGGTGGGGTGCCCCCATTACCGAGGTGGCTTATCAGAGCTGTGGCCACAAGGTTGTTGGTGCCTGTCGCGGCGGTAACCCTCGAACCCGTTGGTGGACACCTTCGGTGAGGGATGCTGTCAAGCTGAAGAAGGAGTCCTATCGGGCCTTTTTGGCCTGTGGGATTCCAGAAGCAGCCAATGGGTACCAGCGGGCAAAGCGGCATGCGGCTCAGGTGGTCACTGAGGCAAAAACTTGGGCGTGGGAGGAGTTTGGAGAGGCCATGGAGAAAGACTTCCGTACGGATTCTGGTCCACCATCCAGCGGCTCAGGAGGGGGAAGCAGTGCAGACCAACACTGTTTATAGTGGGGATGGTGTGCTGCTGACCTCAACTCGGGACATTGTGGGCCTGTGGGCGGAATACTTCAAAGACCTCCTCAATCCCACCAACATGCCTTCTGTTGAGGAAGCTGAGCCTGGGGACTTTGGGTTGGGCTCTCCAATCTCTGTGGACGAGGTCACCAAGGTGGTCAAAAAGCTCCCCGGTGGCAGGGCCCCGGGGGTGGATGAGATCCGCCCGGAGTTCCTTAAGGCTCTGGATGTTGTAGGGTTGTGTTGGCTCACGCGACTCTGCAATATCGCATGGACATCGGGGGCAGTTCCCCTGGATTGGCAGACTGGGGTGGTGGTCCCCCTGTTCAAAAAGAGGGACCAGAGGGTGTGCTCCAATTACAGGGTGGGTCACACTCTTAAGCCTCCCTGTTCAGGGGTCCTGGAGAGGAGGGTCCGTCAGATAGTCGAACCTCGGATTCAGGAAGAGCAGTGTGGTTTTCGTCCTGGTCGTGGAACACTGGACCAGCTCTACACCCTCAGCAGGGTCCTGGAGGGTGCATGGGAGTTCGCCCAACCAGTCTACATGTGTTTTGTGGACTTGGAGAAGGGGTTCGACCGTCTCCCTGTGGGGGGTTCTCCGGGAGTATGGGGTACCGGGCCCTTTGATACGGGCTGTCAGGTCCCTGTATGACCAGTGTCAGAGTCTGGTCCACATTGCCGACAGTAAGTCGGGCTCGTTTCTGGTGAGAATTGAACTCCGCCAAGGCTGCCTTTTGTCACCAATTCTGTTCATACTTTCATGGACAGAATTTCTAGGCACGGATGATGTGGTCCTATTGGCTTCATCAAGTCGTGATTGATTGATTGATTGATTGATTGATTGATTGATTGATTGATTGATTGATTGTCTGAACCCGTTCCAGTTCTACGCGGTCTCTGTTGGTAGAACCCACACCTGTTCAGTTTCTTTAGCTTTTCGTCTGTTTGAATTCTCGTTCTGGATTTTCTTGGATAAATTATGTCTGTTAGTTGCTGTTTGTAGATTCCACCTGTGAAAACACTTTACCTGAAATACGACTGACTCAACAAACACTTTATGTAAAGCCCCCAGTTGGGTAGTTTCTAGGAATCCTTTGGGATCTTTGCTACAAAGCCTAATAGCACATAAAGTTTAGTCAATATAACCTACATCCTGCCCAGCATTAACTTTGAGCCAGTTCTGGTGCCACCATTCATCACCGCTTAGAATAGGAAGTATAAAACCTGCTGACATCAGGTCTGCTGGCTGCCCAGCTCCCTCTTGACCTTCTACTACAAATCCCATTTTGTATTTTGCTCCTTTTTGGGGGATACAAAAGTTGATCTGATGATGCTGCAGGATACACACTGCCCAGCGGCTGGAGGTAGACAGGTGGGTCATGATGTAGTATTTATGACTCAGTAGTGGAACAAGCAGTTTAACTTTCTGCAACACTGTGGATTCATGTCTCTGCGGTCGTTTGTCTTTGAGTTTGGCCTCAGTTATTGTACAGTTTCTGTCTCTGTTCATATACAGGTGCTTCGCAGTATTTTGTAATTTAAAAAAAAGAGACATTTACTTCAATAATTCAATAGAGGAAGTGAATCATCTGTATTATATAGATTGATACCAGACAGAATAATCATTCATTGTATTATTTATGATTATTATGAACAGAAATCCAAAATTCAGCTTCTCAGATAATTGGGAAATTGCATAAAGTCAAAAAAACAAAAACTTTTTTTTATATAAACGTGTGTGAAATTACACATTCACTAGAATATACATTTGAATTCTTAATTATCATGCTGACACAGTTTTAAGATGCTGAGTCACTGGTTTCTCATCTAACAATGTTAGATGAGAAACCAGCAGCAGTGTTTTTCTGCTATGAAATATGAGAGATTACAAGATAGGAGATAAGGTTCCTGCAGGCACCCCAGATAAGAACTGGTGTGTCTGATAAGTTTAATCTTTTCTGTGTGTTGGACTCTTTGAAGTCTGCTGGTTTTGATGTGCTGAAATGGAAACTCATTTAACCCTCATCGACTCAGACACTGCTCATACGCAGGTTGAACAATATTGTTGCAATATTCAAACATAAAAGGGCTCTTCTGTACATAATACATGGAGCTTAGAAAAATAAAGCTTTACTTCTGGACTAAGATTTATTCATTTATTGGGTTGAAGAAGAGACTGACAATTATTTAGGGGACAAATTATAGTAGCCTGAAGAACATATTTATATAAATCTGTAAAAAAAAAAAAAAAAAAAAAGGCTCGACTTTTGTCTGATAACTTTGCATTAAAAGATATTTATAGCAAAATATTAGGAATCTCATAGTTATCAGAATAACCAATACTGAAGAAAACTTTTCTTTTAATGGAATTTAATTTGGGGGGTATAACAATAAAAATGTCATAATTTAAACATTCTGCCTCCTGAAAACTACCTTTAACTGAGAAGTTAGTTGTGCCAACCCCAAATCACTAACCATAAACATTATTTTAGCTAGCGCTAAAGCATTACACCAACACTACTAAGCAGAAGCAAACACAAACTGCTGTGTATAAATTAAAAGTGACCTGAGGATGAAGCCTTGAGGAACCCCATACGGGATTTAATTTCCAAATAACATAAAGCAGTAGTCTGTCAAGTAATTAGCAATATTTTCATACTCACTGCTGTGGAAATTTTAAACCACATGCAATTGCTTCATAATCCCCCCTTTAAAAAGTTTATTGAATAAAAATAAAAGGCCACAAAATTAAACATGCTAAAATCTATTTGAGCCTCAGGCAGTTGGTTCTCTTTATTTAATTTAAGAGACTGGTTATTGACATGGTTATTGTCCATCATTTTCTCTACCTTAAATTATTAACTTGCTGCTGCAATAATGATATTCATTTTATTTACATATTTAAATATAGATCAGCACAAAAAAATTGACAGCTGGTGCTTTTTTTTTGTTGAAAATATCAATAATTTACCTCTCAAGCCTTGCTGCAGCTGTAATCAAACTGTAATCCAGCTCAGTGAAGGTTCGTTAACCCTGAGCGTGTTCAGCTGATTGCTTTATGTTGAGGAAACTGTGGCATGCTTGGCTCATTTCATTCTAAATTCAAAAGTTACTTCCTTTCTGCCTGAGCTGGTAAAGATTTCTCTTTGTCTGACAGTTGGAGACGCACGATGACTGTGAATGACGTGTCTGGAGGTGCTGGGGTTCATGGTAAAGCTATGGCATGCAAGTTAAAACAGTTTATTCACCCTTTGTCTTGCAGCTGTTCTCACCTTACGGATGCTGTAAATTGACTAAAGGTGCATTTTTCTTTCTTTCTTTTTTTTTTTTTTTGCCTAAATCAAAAACATTCTGTAATTTTGATGGGTTTTTTGATTAGAAAATAATGAAATCAGGATTTTTAAGGAGAAACATTTCTTATTATTTCTAGATTGGAGCAACAGTGAAACCTTTATTCTCTGGATGACAGTTATGTAATTCTGAGGAGTCCGTGAGGAGCAGGAATATGTTTGCATGCATAATTTGACACAGTTACATTATATTCACACATTAACATGCATGCCTAGTAATGTGATCACATGTAGATGTCTACAGTCCTGGATCATTTTATGCACAGGATAAATGTGAGATGTATAAAGACGATAGTCGGAGGTGCATATATAATTATTTATTGAATGAACATAACTGCATCTTTGAACTGTTTTAAAGATTGTGCAAGTCTACAGATGCACTGGGTAAAAATCTCTAAACACAAGTAAAAATTGTGATGAAATATCCAGTGTTTTGGCATTTTCAGAATCTGAATTGTAGTATATTTTCAATTTTCACTGGATTGAATGAAGACCTTGATCTATTGCCATGTTATGATTACAATTTAATGGATTTTAGTTCAGAACTCTTTTTTCCTCCAAATTAACCCTGATGCAAAGGAGCAAATATCCTAAAAGGCTTTCCATCAATTGTGAAGAAGCTTGTTATTGACCAATCTGTGGTAGAAAAATGAAGGGAGATGTCTATATGGTGAAGCATTCTGGTTATGAATCAGATTCTGAACAACTGGAAGATCCCTGAGACTTGTTAAAGTACAAAAGTTAAATGAGCAACATGAGTGAAAGCCTGTTTGGCTGATGTAAAGTTGTCTAACATTAATTTAGCTTCATTTCCAGCCACTACATATATAAAATTAACTTGAAGTGACCTCTGCATGGCTAGTACGTAAATGGCAATTATTTGGAGGAGGTTGCTGATGCATGCTTGTAAGCATAGGAATAACAATGCTGGTCAGAACTGGAGTTAAAGTTACAGATGTTTCGATGCTCTGAAACTGTTAGTGTTTGGAATTGAAGTAAACAATCTTCCTCAGCTACATGCTGACTAGCATCATTAACCCTGAACGATTTTAAATCCCTCCATAGTGTACTGGTTTGTTAGAGCTCCTTGCTACTAGATAATTCACTGGATAATTTGCCACATACAGCTTCACTTTGTGATCTCAAACTTTAGCTGAGAACTCTTTGAGCCCTGTATTTAATGCTTTACAATCTCCTGCAGTCCTTCGTAATCTATCCAGGACAACTCAGCTGCCCCGTGTTCCCTTATTTTCCTCATACTTTTGTACACACAGGATCAGTATTTGTGTATTTTTTGGTGGAACATGACTAAATTTGCTCTGTCACAAAAATCTGAGAAGTTGCTTATTTTTTCATAGAGCATATCTAAAGTACTCAAAAGAAATGCAGTCTGGGAAACTGAAGTACTTAGAAGCAATGTTACTTTACATGCTGGCGTTTGAAAAGTAGCCAATCCAGGAGCGCCTTTCAGTTTCCTTGGCACTGATTGGATGAACCCCCAAGAGTGGAGATAAGGAAGACTGCAGATGTTAGCTTCTGTGGTAGTTTTAAAATGATTTCTATTGTGTGTATCAGAGCATAACACGGTACATTTAGTTTTTGAATTAATACAACATGCAGTTATAAGCATTTCTAAAGAGGGTCTCTATAAACTCCACCGTATTTCTCAATTTCAAACATGGGATTAATTAGAGTGGTTCCTCTTTACAGCAAGAGTACTCTCATAAGTGACTAAATAGTCAATTAACCACGTATTAAAGTAGCTGTAAAAACTTTATAGACAACTGTTAGTCATTGTGTGTTATTTAAGGCCTAGAGACCTAGAAGTGACCAGCACATTGCAAAAGAAAAATACCTTTCACCTGCCTTATAACCATTTATTAGTTTATGAAGTTTCAACAGCTTATTACATATTTATCATATTTATAAGACTTATATTAATCTTATACCATTATCATTCCGAGTTACAAGTCTGAACACAGTTGAAAAGGTGTAAAAACAATGATAAATTCCACTAAAAATAAAATGGTGAAACCTGCTGTTATCACAATCAGCATTACCAAGTCTAATCTTTTGTTTTAACCAATCATCCAACATTATATTTATATTCACACATTTATATTCACGCAATCAGACATGACATGAATAATGACATGGATAAAGCTGGACATGATGTCAGATCACAGTAAAGTCTTGTTTTGATGGCAGTCATGTAATACTAAAGAGTCGGTGGAAATGAAACCCTCCTCCTATGATGTCACTCCGGACACAGCCAAGGTGACCCTTCCTCAGCTTTAAACCTTCAGTTGCTAATGAGAACAGATCTTCAGCTTCAAACTTCATACAGACTTCAACTATAAAGGTAAAGAAACTCTGCTCACTTCATACAGTGACCTTGTTAATTATTACACTATATGGAGATTAATGGAAGCTACGATCAAACGTGATCTCTGGACATTTAGGAGACTTAATACAGAAGCAGACATCATTCAGGATCTGGAAACCCTTGAGATGTAATCAATTTTATTTTTATGTTACAAAACTGGTGAAGTTTAAGTTTCCACACAGCTGAAGTGTTGTTTTTTACAAACAGCCTCTGTTTAGGTCCTGTATTTTCTCCATCAATGGACATTATTTCTGTTTTTGTAGAGCCGGTATCGGATCCGAATGTTTTTGTACAAAGATTTTCTTGTCAATGTTTTATACAGAAATGGTGAAAGTATCCCCACTGGACAAAAAGGGCCATCTAGTTCTTTTCAAACACAGATTTAGTATTTTTCAAGCCTCTACTGGCTGTTAAAAGCTATTTTAAAACACCTAATATTTTATTTTCTGATCAATATAAATAATTATTAGACTGATATGCGAATTAAAGGAAGAAAAAAAAACATTTTGAAGCAATCCTGGATTTTTATGTTTTATTTCTCATTATTTTGATTCATACCGCTATATAACACACATTTTTATGCAAATAAGTAATTTCCTTTATTGAATCATTGTGTTCTTTAACAAAATGCTGAACAAATCTGGAAAATTACTTTATAGTAGTTCATTCTTTAATTTGAGTTAAAAAAATTCTCTTGGAAAATGAAAGTTTATACAGTTATAAAGGTCTTTAATATGATATGGTGCCAATTTATTCTGTGATTTTTTTTTTTTAACTAACAACAGTATTTTCAAATTTTATTCTCTGAGTTACAGGGAGCCAGGGCAAGGACTTTAGAACTGGGAAGTTGTGCTGTCTCTTCCTGGTTTTAGTGAGAACACGAGCAGCAGCGTTCCGGATCAGCTGCAGCTTTTTAGGCAGACCTGTGAGGACACTGTTTCTGTAATCAATACGACTAAAGATAAACACATGGATGAGTTGCTTTAGATCTTGCTGAGTCATCAGTCCTTTTATTCTGGAAATGTTCTTCAGGTGATAGAAGGCCGACTTTGTAACTGTCTTTATGTGACCTGAAGGTTCAGGTCTGACTCCATCACTACACCCAGATTTTAAGCCCTCAGTGTATGGATCTGAGTATGGTGCCTATGCTGGACAGGAAATTTTTTATCTTGTTTTTATTGATTAATGTAAATAATGAGGCTGAAAAAGGCGCAAAACATTATTTAATTTGCAGTCATATTGCAGAACTTTCAGCTTATTATATTTCCTACTTGTTTTACCGTACAATCCTGTTTTTGCCATATCAGCTGTTAATAAATTTTGAGTTTTCAGTGTTTAGGAAAACGGTTTTACTCTTGCATCTCAAAAAAGGCTCATATTTAGATCCGCATAGAAAAATCTCAGTCTACACTGCTATGGTTCCAGCATCTTGCAACACAAAACGTATTATTTGACCACTTTCATGCAGCTGCTGATCCTCTGACAGCGATTAGGTCTTAACGGCTTCATGGGGGCTTTAATCCACAGGTGCACAGAGTCGCCCTTGGCTATGTTCAAATATTTTCTGAGAATTCTAGCAGAAGCAACATTGCTCTGCTAAACAGAACAGCTGGGCTTCATCTTCCTCATTCTGCAACTGCTCAGAATGAGAATTTATTTAGGTGTTTTCCATCTACAAATAAATAATAAAATACACTCTGTTATTAAGATATAAGTGGGAGAATAAAGGAAGGTGTCATCAAAATAGTTAATTAGCCAGATGTGATGAAAAGATTTATTTCCCTACATGTTGGTGCTTGACATGCTTTAATCATGAAAAAAATCATACGAGTCGGCTGTGGAGCAGCACTGTGGGTAGCAGAGACGAAATGACCTTTGAAAAACTCTCAGCATGGGAATGAAGCCATCCCTGAGTGGTACATGACAAACAGGATTATTAGGCTGTGCTGAAATTATTCCAAAATGTCACTACCAACAAAATAACAAAAATCCTAAATCCCTTTTTTTTACTTTAAATCCCTTTATGCTCCGGTGATTCGTTATGCAATAAAGTAAAATGAAACATATTCATCCACATATTTTAAAGCTGGCGAACGTTATTCATCATTCGAGTCCCGCTGTCGAAGAAATAAACAGTTTGGTTGTAGGAAAAGCAGTCAGTCAGCTGAGACGTCAGTGAGTTAGGCTCATGTTTGCAGGCTTTCCTGTTCTGTTTGCTTTGTGGTGTTGGATCAATAAAATCTTTTCCAATCTGAGGAGAGGAGAAGCCAGCGAGCTGGCACAAAGTTTTCCTGTAATTGCTAAACTGCGTTTCATTCATTTGAGCTCAGATGCTCAGATCAAAAGCCATCCTGCTCCGAGGAGCAGGAACAAACCTTCAGGTTTGTCAAGTTTTTAGTTCAACAAAGAGCTGATGGACTGAAATATGAATGAAATTCACACTAAAGACAGCCAGTTTGACTTTTGAGTTCTATTCATATAATTAAGATAAATGTAATAAAGTCAGATTTAGTTTACCATCCTAACTCTTGACACTAAAAAATATGTGAGACTTCTCTGTATGTTGACTGTCCCAACTTTCAAGCCGTCTGCAGGATTTGAATAATGATTCTGTTAGACAGATGGACCTGCAGGGGGCATCAAAGAGCCAATGTGTCACGATTTAAACTTCAATTGTTAGTTATTTTAGTCAGTACTTCAACTTGTAGAAGAAATGAAAGAAATCACCACAAATACAACTAAAAGTATATTAGTACATTATCTATATTATATTAGTTTTGGCTAATCATGTCTACAAAACTCAGAGGATTCTTTTAAAAGGTTTTTACAACCTGTGTTTTTTGTTTATTTTTTATGAACAAAGCCTCCTTCCTCATTTTGACCTTTTACTTTTTAAAATATTTTCTTTTGAATTCATAACAACATAAGTGAAGCTTGAAAAGTGTTTCATTCCTATAAAGACGTTAAGTTTTCTATTAATATAATGGATTCTGGTTATACACCATGACCACCCAGAAATAGCTAAAATACACAAATACTTCACTCTCTCTAAAAAACGCTCAACAGTTCAAACATTTATATTCCCTAATTTGCATAAATGCACAATTTTGAAACCGTGTTTGCACTGCTGCAGAAGCTAATGTCTACAGTCTTTGTTACCTCTGCTCTTTGGCATTTTAACTTTTCATGAAGAAGGAAGTTTTCTTCAGTGTTGTTTTTCAGTGGTTCTTGGTGCAGCGCCACCTGTGGTGAGGAGGTGAACATGTTTGTCAAAGGGTTTGATTGGTTTGATAGTGCAGTGTGTGTGAAAAAAATGCAACAAATGTGGCAATTTAAGGCCCCAATCAAATCAAGTCTGTTGGACTATCAGGTGAAAACATGAGTTATTTAACATTTTTAATGTTAAGTAACATTAAAAAAAAATAAATAAAAAAATAAATAAAACTTTTAATGGCTTTGCCTTGGACTCCATTTTGATGCTAAGATTATTTTTACACCAAAGTTTCCCTTGGAAAAATGGTTTCATCATAACCTGTCTGTAATCAGTAATTTTAAAGTATTTATGTTTTATACTTTGAGTCAGACTCAGCCTTAGAAATGATTGAGCTCCCTCCCCTCTATCTGACCAGTCTGCCTCCTGGGCTCCTCCCTGCCAGCCAGTCCCACAGGGAGGAGACCCAGGGGAAGACCCAGAACTCCTGGAGGGGTTATTTATCCTGTCTGTCCTGGTTGCATCTTGGGATCCCCCCAAATGACCTGGAGTGTGTGACACATCTGGGTTTCAGGACCCAGGTGGAAGAAGGTACGGATATGCATTCCAATGAAATATGGATATCTTTGAGACTTTACAGAAGGTTAAAAATAACAAGGTGTCACCTTGTGTTTTCCAGTTCCTCCTGGAGCAATGCTACAGTACAAAAACACAAAATATCACTAAGTGTATTTAAGTCTCTAGTGCAAATATCTTAATACACTTGAAAAATGACAGAACTAACTTACAAGTAACTTTTTAGCAGGAAATAGGTGCTTGTTTTAGGTCAATAATTCCTTAACATTGATCAAAATGTACTTGTTCCACTGGCAGATTATTTCACTTATAACTAGACATTTTTCCCATGGTATAAGTGAAACAAACATTCTGCCTGTGGAACAAGTACATTT
This sequence comes from Poecilia mexicana, assembly GCF_051168715.1. Taxonomy (NCBI): domain Eukaryota; kingdom Metazoa; phylum Chordata; class Actinopteri; order Cyprinodontiformes; family Poeciliidae; genus Poecilia; species Poecilia mexicana. The sequence continues at coordinate 21,330,872 of NW_028263383.1, forward strand.
TTAACAGTATTAAGCAATTATTGAATTAAAATAAGCTCCTACATCTTGCTGAAAATTCACTTTTAAGTTAGTTTTGTCCTTAGTGTATTAAAATATTTACAAGAATCCCTGGTAAGATTTGGTGTTTTTGCAGTGTCAGCAGGATATTTGGTGTGTAGACTATAATCGGTGACAAAGAAAATCCATGTTTGCTGCTATTTTTATCCCATTTTTTTATCCCATTTTTTTATTATCAAACCAATGAAGCAGTCCTCTTAACACTCCCTATACAGACATAATGAATAATTTAATCCCACTGGTTCGGATCACGAGGAGGAAAACATATTTAGCATCTGATGGACATTAATGTTAATGGTGTCTAACCATATTTGAATCTAATACAGCTGGTGACAATGCAATCTCCTTCAGATTTATTACACACAAGCGCCACACAAATATTTGCCTTTTTTCTTTTCCTTCCTGTCGGAAATCAGCCGTGCGCTCTCTCGGTAATCCTCAGCATATTGGTTTGTGACAAATTGTTCGGTTCAGAGTCAAACGTGGAATGGGGAACATTTGTAAACAGCCGGTAGCACATTTCAGTGCGTGTTACTGAGACATTAATCTTGATCCGTGTTAGCAGAGACAGTCTGATCGCCGTATGATCCCATTGTTCAGATTCACAGGTGGAATGAAGCACCAAAAAGAATCTACAGTTGGGTGAAATTGATATGTGGGAACAGCTTTAAGGTGTTTTGGCTCTTGATGAATATGTGATTTCTATCAAGCCCAGATGCAAACCAAAGACTGACTGACCTGCTGAAGCCAGAGTGTTTGTCTGGTTCCTTGTTGCTTTTGTCAGAAAATGAACAGATTTTGTCATCATCCGCAGCTGCAGAGGGTGTAATTTCCTGTTTGTGAGTAAAAATGGAAGCAGAGGGGGCTTTGCCTTGGCGACACACTGTAAAAGGGGCTTTTATATGCTTTAACACAATGGGGGCTCAGTGAAAGTGGATTATTGCACCTGGCTCCTTGTGACGGCACGCCATTCTGTGGGACCGCCGGTGCAGCGTGCAATCCTGTAAAAACCAGTAACCGAGACCCTGATGGGACCATGACAAGTCCACACACCGTCACTGGTAGAAATCAGAACAACAGGGCTTGAACAAAGACTGGCTGTGGGAGTCCTGGGACAGGTCATTGATGTACTTATCCTGCTGCTTGCCTGGATTACATCTGCACATTGTAGTTTAGCATAGTAGCTAGAAGCTTTTACATTTTAAATCTCATTTAGACCAGGTGGAAAAACAACCTGTTCCCTAAACTTAAAGTTTTTTCTGTTTTTTTTACTATATTTTCAACATTTTTGTGAAGTATCTGGTGGGCAACTGTGATTAAACAGAATAAATACAGTGAATCATATTCCTCATGCAAAAGCAACATGTCTTTTTGCCCTAATGGCCACTAAAAATGTGAAACTTTTTACTGTGGGCCCCTGTGAATAACTGAAATCCACAAATACTGCAAGCCTTCTCTAAAAATGTTTCTAATTGCCAATTTTAATAGTATAAACATCTTTATTATTTATACACACAGATGAAACTGTCTTAGCACTACCACAGAAGCTACTTGACAAACGCCAGACGGTAGCGTAACAAGTAGCATTGTGGGTAAATATTTCAACTTCCCAGCTGCATTTTGTTTTTGAATATTTTGGATATGCTCTACAAAAATATTTGTAAATTATCTATGTTTTAATTTAATAATATAATTCAGTCTTTAGCTGATAAATAGTACATTAAATATTAAATTATCTAAAAGATAACTTTTAAGTAAAAAGAATAAAAACTGGGGATGTTTTACATCAGATAGTTCAGTAGAATATTGGTGACTAAAATTGCAACATTTGTTACATTTTCATTAAAACCCTTTGAAAAATCTGTTCCCTCTCCTCATCAGTGGTATGTATAGCTGTACTAAGAACCAACGAAGGAAGGTCCTTCTTTGTAAAATTGAAACAAAACTGAAGTGGCATAAGATTTTAGGGCTTGTAGGATTTCTCTTTTGTTTTTGGGAAAAGTCCACAAGCCACTTCTCACACTAGTGCAAGACACACGTTAGTTTTGGTTGTATTTACCCAGAATGCCCTGCGCTATAGTCTGCTTCCTGCTTTTGGAGTGATCTCCGGTCTGTTTGTACCACCATATATATTCAAACTGCACCAGAGTTAACTACAACAAACCAAGACCAGGGTTAGGTGGACCAAAGTTTACTTTTTGATCTGCATCAGAATTCGATTGTGCATTCACATTTCCCCCAATGAACAGGACTTTACTAGCAAATGGACTAGAGTTTGATTAAAACAAAGTAAACAAGGTTGGGATGAAGGCATCCTAATTCTTTTTTAAATGCGTTTAGTTTATATTTACAGTGAGTTCACTGTAGACCAGTGGCCTCCACAACAATCACAACTCAGTATTGAGGGATTTCTCATTATGGATCCCTTCTTGTCAATGTGGAGCAAACCTATGCAATGCAGCATTAAGGCAGTTCTGAAGGTAAAAAGAAGTCCAACCTGGTACTAGCAAGTGTACCGAAGTGGCAACTTGCTTAGCTACAGTCTACTCTTGAAATCATACCATGGGGTGTGATGACCTATTTTTATGTAGAGTTTGACTTCAGTTCATCTCTGGGCATCTAACTATAAGTATTTAATTTTTGTATGGAAGACATTGCCTGAAACTGAGCTCACTTCATCGCTGAATATGGGCCATCCATGAATGAAATATATAAATCGGTAGGTAGTAGTAGTTCTGCTCCACTTACTTTAAGGGAAAAATTCTTCTTTTGAAAAGTTTCCGTTTGCAGCACTCTTGATGTATCAAAAAGAAACATTGAAGCAGATGAAACTTGTAATTTTCCACAGCTTTTCTTTAGAGGAAAAAAATGTCGTCCTCATCGGTTTGATGTCTTCCTTCTCAAGCTTTTCCCTTTTTTGTTGCTGCAGACTTCTCTCCGTTCCTTTAAGTCATGCTCCGTCTTTCTGATCCGATTTCCCTTGTTCCATTCTCCTTTCCTTCATTCTCGGCTGCAGTCATATTTCTCGCTGCACTCAGCTATTTCACTTCAGCCTACCTGAACAGACTCGTTCAGAGGCGACGACAGAGAGAGAGGGGACTTATTAGAAACTTCTAGCATTTCAATTTCCACCAGAAGACTGCAGCATGAATTACAACTTTGATATGTTCAACTCTGATTTTTTTTATTATTTTTTTTACAGCTTTTTATCATTTCTGTTTTGCATTAAAATTTACAGTTATTTGGCAGGGAGAGCTTTCCTTGCAACAAGCAATAAAATGAGTGCAGAGGAGGGTTCCTTTTCATTTTGAGGTATCTCATCGTTCTTCCTAATTTCCTCCTCCCAAATTGCATTGGCTGACTCTGCTATCCTCCTTCCCCTTCTACAACCATTAAATCAATTTTTTTTAGCAACAAATTTCTGTCCTGCCTCTAATTTTTGTCTGAAAATCTGGTTAGACTGAGTACCCTGTCATTGCAGTGAATGCTCCTATTTTAACCCTGCACAATCAATCCAGCAGCAGAAGGTAGATTATGAAAAACGGGATAATTGCTACTCTCGATAAAAAAATCTCTCTTTTTTATCAACTTGGATCAACATCAATAGCTCCAACAGGACTTCCTTAGTGAGCTGCAAGTGAGCTGCCAACACTGTGGAACCCTTCCCGTGGGTTCTGGCATTAATCTTGGTTACGGTTGAAACCTTCTCGGTGAACCTCGAGCTCACCCTAAACATGGAGCAGGATCTGCCAGCTCGGCTTCCAAGGAGCTGTCACATGCTTGTGTTTGTGCTGGCAGTGACAGATGTAATGCTGTTATTACGGCCTCTTAACTTTGTTTGCAGTCTCCAAGCATGACTTTCAGAAATCTTTGAGCCGCAGCAGAGGAGAAACGTCCTTGATGATGGCGCTAGGGATGTTGATAGAGGAGTATGATCATGGTATTCCACTAGGTGGCACTTATACAAGACATGTATGACTCTTCTGGTACAAGTACAAACTGCTGGAGATGTTGAAGTTCTTTTGTTCTTCCATTTGGGTCTACTGCTTCTAAAAACAGCACAAGCACTTAAAAAAATCAACCCAGATGGTTTTTGGCATCTGGTTTTTGGTGTCTGGAAAATGAGTAATTTCAGAATGTAACATCACAAATCAGCAGGCACTACTCAACACCAAACAAACACAGCAAAGCTCAGTCCATCACTTAGCAACCCCAGTGAACCACAGACTGTCACCTAGCAACCCAGGCTGAGTTCCAGCACGTTTAGCTGCTGGAAAAGACAAGAGTTTTGTTGTTGACTTACCATCCAGAAACCACTTGCTGCTTTCCTGTTGATTGTTCAGGAGGCCCCACTTTGCTTTTCAAAAATGTAATTGCACTTCTGTTTGCAGTCATTTTTATGTTTCATTTGGATTTAAAGTGACAAGCGACCTTAAAGCGGTTCATTCTGAAAGGAGCTTAAAATAGACAGAACTGACCAGACTGAAATCTCATTATCTAAGAATGATTTTGAGCAAAACATTTGATCAACTTATTTTGTATGGACTATAGACCCATCTGAACCAATTTATGGATACACAATAGGTGGAGTTCTAACTGGTAAACAGCCAAAGCTGCTGCATTTTGGGCATAAATAACCAACAAAACCTTTATAGTGGTGTTGGAAAATGGACATGAAAAATTATACATGTGAGCTACATTTCTGGTGATGGATTGATAATAACCAGGCATTTATAATGTTAAATCCAGTAAATGAGTACTGAACAAGCCAACAGAAAGCTGAAAGCTTAATGACTTTCACAATGAATAATTCTAAATTTAAAAAAAGGGCTGCCTTTCATTATGCTGCTATTCATCAAATGAATATTAGTAAATGTTCAACTGACTTTAGCAACAATTTTCTTTTGTCATAATTGCAAAAGAAAATTGCAAAAAGCAGAGCAGAGCTTGCTTTTTGCAAGCTCTGTGCTTGCAAATATTTCATAAAGGCAAATATTTTATCTTTTTATGACAGTAATGGTCAACAAGATAGATTTTGTTGTTGTTCTTGTTAGGAAAAAGCCAAAAACATGAAACCATTACTTTTTTCTCTTTTTGATAAAACCTAGCGTCATGGGGTCATGTCTGAGCGTCTCACCTCAGCGACAGAGGCGCCGGCCTTTCTGTGCACAGCGGTGTGTTGGAGAAAAGGTCAGGGGATTTCGTTGATATTCTGCAGCCGTACGCTTTTTTGGCAGCGCACTCGAAGGCGCAGCGGGCACTCGAGCTTGAAATGATGTTGCTTCCTCTGGCCAGGAGGCTACGACTCCCATGCCACACAGCATATGCAGGACGCCATAAATCGTGCAGTGTAAATAAAGAGCCGCTTCGCTCTAGCACGTCTCACTCCTTCTGTGTCCCTTTTTTATTTTGTAAATGCTATCTCTTTCCATTTTCTCTCTCCTCTCCCTCATTTTTCTCCTCTGCACCTCCTCTGGCATATTTTCTTCCTTTAACCTTTTTTCATTTTCCTGCCTGATGTGGTTCAGACAAAGCCCCATGATCTTCAGTCTGTGGCAATTTTCAAAAGTGTGCATCCAACTGGGATTTATGTATCTGCACTTTTGTGGGTAGTTGTTATGATAAAGGTTTTTTTTCTTCTCTGTTGGTTTTACTTTATTACTTTGACAGCAGGACAGGGCAGAGGTTTCTGCTTTGACACGTGTTTGGAAAGCTGTTCACCGTCTGAACAGAAATAAGCATTCCCTGATTACGGGCTTACATCTCTCCTGCTGAGCTTCCACAGCGTTCAGGCTCAGCAGGTAGCACGCTGCTGCTCAAGAATTATTTAAAACCAAACAATACTCTGTTGTTTCACAAAAACAACATACAAAATGAATGTGCAGTGATACAAACTTTTGATTATATTCCCTGGAAAATCAAAGAGTTCCATATTGGAGGTGTTTTTTGAACCCAACCACACTTATAACGGAATATTTAAATCATTTGACTTAGAATCTTGTGTCTTCTCTCATTCCACAGCCTGGTACCTTTGAAGACCACACTAGGCGTTGGCAATGATATCAAGGAGGCGATGACTTTGGTTTGGATCCACTAAGCACCCAAAGGCAAGTTTAATTTTCTTTTTCTTTTCCTTTAAGGGATAGTATTTTTGTAAAATTGACTTCCTTGAGCTTTACACCATGTTATAATCGTATTCCCTCATCAACAACATACCTGTAGTGTAACCTTGATTCTTTTATGTGTATTTAAGAAATCCTTTAATCTCCATGGCAACCATTCAGCTGTGCAAAACACCTGGGTGGACCTAGTTCTGCCTTTGAGTCGCAGCTCCTCCTTGTCGCTCCTCCGACTAGCCAGCAGCAATTAGCAAACACCTGGTGGAACTTCATATCTGCTGAGCTCATTATGAGCTACGTCTCAGTGCAAAGCTGGTGAAAACATTGTTAAAAGGTTGATAGAGGAGCCATGTTGTGATGATTTTCTGAAGGTGGACTTTCAGAAAGAGGAGGAGGTTTTAAAGAGACAGAGACCCAATATCAATGGGTTAAATTACTAATTACTCTTTAAGTCATATTTAACATAGATTTTTATTAATAACTCAAGGTAAGAGTTAATTTATAGTGCATATAATACTGCCACTTTAATAACATGAACAAAATGTTTTGCTCTCACATCCAAATGACTTGTTGCTCTTGTGAAGAGCTTGAACACAGGGATAAGCAGAATGAGCAATATTTCTAATTTTTAAACAATTTCATTTCTTCACACTTTTAGCCAGATGTTAACCACCATCACTACCTTATTTGGACAACAGTGTACAAAAGTTGTTCTCTACGTGATCCGTGGAAGGCTTTTGAATTTTTGTAAATACCATCTACAAAATCAAAATGTTGTTTTTTTTGCTTGCTGAATTGTTTTGCTTATTTGAAAAAAAAAAAAAAAAAAAAATATATATATATATATATATATATATATATATATATATATATATATATATATATATATATATATATATATATATATATATATATATATATATACTAAAATGTTCTGCAAACTCAGCAGTGTCTGTTCAATCTTCTGATCCCAAGGCAGCATCAATCTGCTCCAGTGTCGATTAAAGCTTGATCTCAGACATGTGTCTTCAGTCCTGGATACACAGAAATGCATCCATACGGCTCTAGGAGTATACGAGTTAAGCAGCTGCTTGGAGCCCCAATACACATATTTCTGTATTTAAAATAACATTGAATAACAAACTAAATGCTATTACACATGGAGGAACAAGTTTTATATTTTTTATCGTTTTTGCACAGATAATGGCTAATCTCTTCCTCTTCTCTGTTGGGGAAATATAAGATATCAGGCCTGTTAACTGCAACTTTAATGTTCATCAGCTGATGTTTCTGTCAAACAGTGAAAATAAGATGACAGACTTAAACACCACTCTGCATTTATATATATATATATATATATATATATATATATATATATATATATATAGAGAGAGAGAGAGAGAGAGAGAGAGAGAGAGAGAGAGAGAGAGAGAGAGAGAGAGAGAGAGAGAGAGAGAGAGAGATACTCTTTAGTTTGCTTCTCATATATATGGCTAAAATGAACAGCTGGTATGATGTAAGGTAAATACAAATGGCGCTAATGATAGCAGGTATGTTACACACAGAATAGATTAAGAATGACAATGCATCTGGTGCTGACATGTTGGTATGATGAGTGGGGTGGGGAGACAAATTAAAGTCTGCTTAGGGCCCCAAGAAGGCAGCCTGATTGTTTTTTACGACTGACGGCGTAAAGTCAATTATTAAATGATGAGTGTGCAGGTGCCCGTCCCTGATTGGTTCAAAGAAAACGACGGAGATGTCCTATTGGCTGCTTTCCGGAGGTGACGGATATAAAGGCTGCTGAAGCGGACTTCCTGTGTTCCATCCTCGACTTATCTCCACCGGCCACACCCCTTTCCTTTGTTTGTCTGTGTTGGAGTTCTGGAGTGTAGGAGTGAGCTGCCGTTTATGTTTCCTTAGTTTTCTCATGTTTTTCTTAGTTAGGAAGGTAAGTTTTTGTCTTTTGGTTTATTTGCTTTCGATTAGGTAAGTTTCTGTTACTTAGGTAGTTTCCTTTTGTTTGTTGTTTTCGGTGATAGCTCACTCTGAAGTCAAGTACTCCAGTGGGAACATCTTTATCAAATACATCTTTTTAAAATAAATAATTATCAACTGATCAATTTTGTGTGTGTCGGTTGCTGAGATCAGAGGAGGATGGATCCTTCATGTTGCGACCTGGCTCCCCCTAGACTAGTCGTAACATGAATTGGGGGCTCGTCCGTTTAAACTACTCCCAATCTGAATTGGTGTTTTGTTCTGTGTCTTCTCTCGTTCTGTTTGGTAAGTGTTTGTTTTTCTGATTAGCAGTTGTATTTTGGGCACTGGGGAATTATGGAGAAGGGATTTTCCCTTGATGACTTTGTACGTTCACCTTCTTGGGTAAAATTGGACAAATGTAAGAAAGCGGATCTGCTTATTGTGGCTGACCATTATAATGTTGAGGTGTCTTACAGTGATCGAAAATCAGAACTGAAGGAAACGCTGTGTGAAAAGTTGGTGGAGAAAGGTGTGTTGCAAACGGTTGCAATGAAGGAAGTCGGAGACGCCGCACTTGGAGCGGTTGCTGACGCGACATTAGCTGACGCACCTGCTGCAGTCTTAGAGTACAACCAAGACTCTAAACCTCTTGAAGGTATGTCATCTGAGGATCTGCGTCTCACACTCCATATAAGGGAGGTGGAGAACCGCAACAAGGAACTGGAAGTGGAAGCCATGCATCTTTGGATCAGAGCTCTTGAACTTCAAAACAGAGCACCCGCAGCTTCACCAAAACCACCAAGCACAGATTCTTCTGTTTCTGTTACTTTTGACATTAGTAAGCACATCACATTGGTCCCACCATTTCGTGAGTCCGAGGTCGATTCTTATTTTGGCGCATTTGAGCGCATAGCCGCTGCTTTGAGTTGGCCAAAGGAATTTTGGTCCATTTTAGTGCAGTGTAAACTTGTTGGAAAGGCTCAAGAAGTGTGTTCGAGCTTGCCTATTGAGCAGAGTTTAGATTATGATATTCTTAAGAAAACTGTGTTGCAAGCTTATGAACTTGTCCCGGAAGCATATCGTCAAAAATTCAGAAATCTTAATAAAACTGCTAATCAGACATTTGTTGAGTTTGCACGAGAGAAGAACGTTTTGTTTGATAAATGGTGTGGTTCGTGTAAAGTTAAAACTATTGATGATTTAAAATCTCTTATTTTGTTGGAAGAGTTTAAAAAGTGTCTGCCTGAACGGATTGTGACTTATTTAAATGAACAGAAAGTGTCAACTTTAACAAAAGCAGCACTTTTGGCTGACGAATTTATTTTGACTCATAAGAATGTTTTTTTTTTCACAGAATTCGTTTCAGGAAAATTTATCTGAACGAACAAATTTACCAAGATCAGTGAGTCGAAATGTGCCATCAGTTAATATAAAAGCAAACAATCGTGACTGCTTTTACTGCCACGCACCTGGACATTTAATTGCTGCGTGCCCAGTCTTAAAGGAGAAAGAGGCTAAGAGTATAAAAACTCCTGCGGGTGTGGGATTAATAAAGTCCGCTTCCCAGCCAAATGTATGCGGTGACATTCCACAAAAACCTAAAGCTGATGTTGATCCGCAGTTTTTGCCATTTATTTCGCAAGGTTTTGTTTCTTTGACGGGTGGGGAAAAGGATAAAGTCCCAATTACAATTCTTGGGGATACAGGTGCTTATCACTCCTTTTTGTTAGAATCTGTGCTGCCTTTATCTACGCAAACATCTTGTGGTTCAGATATTCTTGTGTGGGGAATAAAAATGAGCGTCACCAAAGCCCCTCTGCATATGGTGCACTTGTGTTCACCATTAGTCTCGGGACGCGTTAAAGTAGCCGTGCGTCCGCGGTTACCAATTGAAGGAGTTTCCTTTATTCTTGGTAATGACTTGGCTGGCGGAAAAGTGTTTCCTACACCAGAAGTTGTTGATGACCCAATTTCGGTTACCCTTGTTACTGAATCACCTGCTATTTTGGATGCGTTTCCTGCATGCGCAATTACACGCGCGCAAGCTCGTAAAATGGGGGAAATCGTAGATTTGTCTGGGTCATTTATGGCTACACTTGATGAAAATGGTTTTGATGCGAATGACTCTGTAAACGTGTCAAAATGTGACGTTTCTGAACTTATTCCTGTAGACATAACTTTGAGTTTAAATATTACCAGGGAGATATTGATCAAAGCGCAGCAGAATGATCCGTCATTGATTTCTTGCTTTTCTGTTGTAGAAAAGAGTGGATCTAAAGCCCGGGTGACCTATTTTGTTGAAAACGGTGTTCTGATGAGATCTTGGTCCCCAGATTCAGGTGATCTGCATCGAATAAATCAGGTGGTTGTGCCACAAGATTACAGACTTCAGATTTTGAGTCTCGCACATGATGCCAACTTGGCTGGACATTGTGGTGTTAAAAAAACTTATCACCGGGTGTTACGTAATTTTTTCTGGCCTGGTTTAAAGTCTGACGTAGTGAATTATTGTAGATCATGTCACACATGCCAATTGGTGGGAAAGCCTAATAAACCAATTTCTCCAGCGCCGCTTCATCCCATTCCAGCGCTAGGTGAACCGTTTGAACGAGTTTTATTGGACTGTGTCGGCCCTTTGCCAAAAACCAAGTCGGGGTATCAGTACATTTTAACTATAATGTGTGCTGCCACTCGTTTTCCGGAGGCAATTCCATTACGCACGTTAAAGGCGAAGAACATTGTGAGAGCCCTCACAAAATTCTTTTCAACTTTTGGTTTACCTAAAGTTGTTCAAACAGATCAAGGGACAAATTTTATGTCAAAAGTGTTTGCGCAGGTTATGAATGAATTGAAAATTACACATCAAACCTCTAGCCCTTATCACCCAGAGTCCCAGGGTGCGCTCGAGAGATTTCATCAAACCCTGAAAACTATGTTGCGCAAATACTGCCTTGAATCTGGTAAAAGTTGGGATGAGGGTCTTCCACTTCTGCTATTTGCAGTTAGAGAAACCATTCAGGAATCCCTTGGATTCAGTCCGGCAGATTTGGTGTTTGGACACACTGTTCGCGGTCCACTCAGACTCGTTAAAGAGAAATGGTTGTCAGAGTCGCATCAAACTGAGCATAATGTTCTGGATTATGTTAGTAGTTTTAGAGAGCGTCTCTTTCATGCATGTCAGTTGGCACAAGAAAACCTGGCTAACGCTCAGAGTAAAATGAAAGCTCGTTATGATAAAAAATCTGTGAGCAGAAATTTTATTCCAGGTGAAAAGGTTTTGGTGTTACTTCCTGTAAATGGATCTAGTCTTCATGCACAATTTTCTGGACCATATGAAGTGGACAGAAAAATAAATGAGACGAACTACGTCATTAAGACTCCTGATCGAAAACGAAAAATGAGGGTTTGTCATATTAACATGCACGTTATGTTTCCAGAGAAGGCGTTGTCGATAAAAACTTTTCTGTAGCCCCTATTTCTGTTTGCTCTGCAACACCACTATATCATCTGGCAGATGACGATTTGAGAGAGAACAGCGGTTGCATGCCTATGGCTCGTTTGAGGAACTCAGAAGCGTTGGGAAACCTGGAATCCTTTCTATCTCATTTGTCACAACCTGCTCGAAAAGATGTTATTGATCTGATTGAAACTAATGTATTGCTTTTTTCAGATCATCCACAGCAAACATCCGTGCTTTTCCATGACATTGATGTGGAGGTTGAGAAGCCAATCAAACAACATGCTTATAGAATAAATCCAACGAAGCGTGTTTTAATGCAACAGGAAGTGGCTCACCTGGTTGAACATGGTGTAGCAGTGCCCAGTAACAGCGCGTGGAGTTCGCCCTGTATTCTGGTTCCGAAACCAGATAACACATCTCGGTTTTGCACCGATTACAGAAAGGTCAATGCTGTCACCAAAGCCGATTCTTTTCCGCTTCCGAGAATGGAGGATTGCATTGATCGTGTTGGCTCCGCTAAATTTGTTACCAAATTGGACCTGTTAAAAGGTTATTGGCAAGTCCCATTAACATCTAGGGCTTCTGAAATTTCTGCTTTTGTAACTCCCGATTATTTCCTGCAATATACCGTTATGCCTTTCGGGTTGCGTAATGCACCTGCTACATTCCAACGTTTGATGCAAAAGGTATTATTTGGAGTGAAAAATTGTGAAGCATATTTGGATAATGTAGTCATTTATTCTGCTACTTGGTCAGAACATCTGGAAACTCTTTCAGAAGTGTTCAGTCGTTTTCGTGATGCTTCCCTCACGTTAAATCTTTCGAAATGCGAGTTTGGTAAAGCCACTATCACTTACTTAGGAAAACAGGTTGGGCAAGGACAAGTGCGTCCTATTGCTGCTAAAGTGCAGGCAATAATTGATTTTCCTGTCCCACAAACAAAAAAAGATTTGCGTCGATTTTTGGGAATGTGTGGTTTCTATCGCGGGTTTTGTAAAAACTTTTCAGCTGTAGTTAGTCCGCTCACTGAACTTGTTAGTCCCTTGAAAAGTTTTGTCTGGTCTTCATCTTGTCAGGTTGCGTTTGAGTCTGCTAAGGCATTGTTGTGCAGTGCACCAGTGCTGGCTGCGCCAAATTTTGAACGTCCTTTTAAACTCGAAGTTGATGCAAGTTTGTCTGGCGTTGGAGCTGTTCTTCTGCAAGAAGATGAGCAAGGCATAGATCATCCTGTCTGCTACTTTTCAAAAAAGTTTAACAGGCATCAGCTTAATTACAGCACAATTGAAAAAGAAGCTCTTGCTTTATTACTTGCATTACAGAACTTCGAAGTTTATCTTGGTTCTAGTGCGCAACCTGTACAAGTATTTACTGATCATAACCCGCTGGTTTTTGTCTCTCAAATGCGCAACTCCAACCATCGACTGATGCGCTGGTCTTTGCTTCTGCAAGACTTTAACTTGCAGATTAACTACAAAAAGGGTAAGGATAATGTACTAGCTGATGCTTTGTCTAGAATTTTTTAGTTTTCTCATTTGAATTAAACACTTGGGGGTGTGTTTAATTCTTGGGAAAGGGGGTGTTACGACTGACGGCGTAAAGTCAATTATTAAATGATGAGTGTGCAGGTGCCCGTCCCTGATTGGTTCAAAGAAGACGACGGAGATGTCCTATTGGCTGCTTTCCGGAGGTGACGGATATAAAGGCTGCTGAAGCGGACTTCCTGTGTTCCATCCTCGACTTATCTCCACCGGCCACACCCCTTTCCTTTGTTTGTCTGTGTTGGAGTTCTGGAGTGTAGGAGTGAGCTGCCGTTTATGTTTCCTTAGTTTTCTCATGTTTTTCTTAGTTAGGAAGGTAAGTTTTTGTCTTTTGGTTTATTTGCTTTCGATTAGGTAAGTTTCTGTTACTTAGGTAGTTTCCTTTTGTTTGTTGTTTTCGGTGATAGCTCACTCTGAAGTCAAGTACTCCAGTGGGAACATCTTTATCAAATACATCTTTTTAAAATAAATAATTATCAACTGATCAATTTTGTGTGTGTCGGTTGCTGAGATCAGAGGAGGATGGATCCTTCATGTTGCGACCTGGCTCCCCCTAGACTAGTCGTAACAAACCATCATGAGGAGGAATCTGTTTTATTCAAAAAGTACAAATATCTTAAACTTTAATTATTAGCTAAATTTGTCCCCACTGTAAACTAATAGAACCAAAAACAAATGAACGTACAGCTCCTGAAATCAAACATAAACCCAGTAATATAATTAAACTAAAAGGGCAAGATGGAGAGAAAAAAAAAAAAACTTCCACATTTAAAATGGTTCCTTCCAAAAGAACATGTGTTGCTCCACAAATCTCATTAAACCCATGCGTGAGCAACAATAATTAAATATGTTGCTGATTGTTATATTTCTATTATGAAGGTGGCAGGAGATCTGTCCTATTACACAAAGGGGCTGCAGTAAAAGGCCGATTTTACTAATCAGTGACTTGTAACCTTAATAGCCGACTCTCTATTATTTGTGTCACACCCATTAATGTTCTTGAAAGCCAGTTCTCCGCAGAGAGTGGCTAATGCACGACATGAAATCCAACCCAAAGCCTCTGGAGCGCTCTTGACTTTTACTCACTATTGCAGCCATGATGTACTTTCCTTGTAATTAACAAAGCAAAGCATGACTTATAGTTTACTGTTTTAAAAAAGAACCATTCTTGTAACTCAGCATGAAGGCTTTGGCAATTTATTGCAATAAATATCAATGATATTTTCAGTTTTCAGTTCAGTTTTCTAGATCAGAATAACTGGAAGTTTTTAAAATTTACACTGAAATCGTGGATTATGTAGAGTAAATCAGCATTTTTATTTAGTTGTGGAGTCTTGATAAGTAATAAAGGGCAATAATCCGAGAAAAAAAATTCAAAAATTTTATTAGAAGCTATAAATTGGGCATTTTGAATTAATCATGATGCTGAAATAATCAACTATGTTAGCATTCAAGTAATCTGTAACTGAAGCATACAGACTCACAAAAGGTAATTTGTTGAAAGAACAACAAACTCAGTGCAGCAATTAAGGAAAATCTGTATAAAAATATGTTTTGCTTTTAAATAGATGAAAAAAAAAACTTTGTCCATTAATATACCCAGAACTCAAATGGTATAGATTTAGCTTCACTCAGTTCAAATTCTGTAATAGGGAAAACTATTAAGCACCTTCTGTTTTCCAGTTAGTAATTAGTTAATCCAAACAATATCCTATAGATCAGCCCAACACTGTACTGATGTCAAGTCAAGGAAAAAGGATAAGATACAAAATCTTCCTTTCAACTTTCAGCCTTTCTATAGTTTTTCTTTTTTTTTTTTATTTGCTGACATTTTTAAAAAGTGACAATAATTGGACCTACTGATGGGTTGCTTCACAAAAGATTTCACAAAAGATTTAAATGTTTCAGCTTCAATACTAGCAAGAACATAATTTTCTGTACTTTTTATTTTTTTTTTCATCTGGTGGCAATGAAGGTGAATCACCAGCATTTTTTGGCAAATCATTCTCTGATCTGCTTTTCACCTCACTTGCCAGCTCAGAACAGAAAGACTGCTGTCCGGTTTGTACAATCAAGACTGAAATTTCAAAAACCCTTTAAGTCTCACTGTTGGTGTCAAAGCATCAAAAAGAAATAGCCGCATTTCAAACACGTCCTCTGACGTCTGCCTTGAACTGGAGTCAAACAGTTCCTCCCAACTCCTTGCACTGTGTCCACAGAAGATGACTTTTTGTTTTTGTCTTCTGAAGTGCTCTCTGCTTTGCTCAGCTGCCAGAGATACAGCAAATCGGAGAAACTGCTGTCTCAGTCCGAAGCCTGAATCCACACAAAGTAACGAGGCTGAGGTGGGACGGGATGAGGCGTGTGTTAGTGCGCTGATGAATAGAAATTACCTTCCTGCACATATTTTCCTCCGTACGTGTGAAGAGGCTGATAATGTCCCTTAAACGAAAACCGGGCCCGGTCCGTTAACCGGATTAGCAGTGAGAAAAGAGCAGTCGGCATTTTCCTGCAAGGTACCAAATTATGTTTCAACAACACTTCTTTCTCATCACTTCCTTCCTCCTCCATATTGTCTGTTTTTACTTATTTTGCTATCATGTATTTATGTACTTGTGTGAGTGAATCTCTTGAGAGAGCAAAACGGCAGCGGCTGAAATGTGATTTGTGGAAAAACAATATCTCAATTACACCCAGAGATGTGAAAGTCAAGTTTTCCCTCTTCCAGCCTGTGTGTTGAGTCCACATTAAATAACTTTCAGAAAACAAAATTCACTCAGTTTGAATTTTGCAGCTGAAAGAAGTTTTTCTGGATGCTCAACTACAAGATGAGAAATCTGTCTTCTTCTCTTCCTGCTTTTTCCTTCAGGGATCTCCAGAGTGAATCCTCAGTCTCCATTTAGTCCTATTTTCTGCATCCTTTGTCAGCCTCCTTTATGGTCTTCCTATGTAATCATTAGACATGCTTACATGGACATGTAAATGTCCCAGTCAAAATATTCTGATTGGAATCAACTCGATCAGAATGACTTTGTTGTCCGAATTAGAGGGATTGTTAATCCAAATAGTGTGCATGTAAACACTTGTGCTACTCAGTGCTTCTATTATAAATAAACACTGATGTATCTAAGCATACATCATGATCCGGTTAATTAATTTTGTACCTATATAAACTATACATCTGTAATTACTTAATGCATTTCAATCCAATCAAGAAATTTTGCACATGTAAACATAGTCTCTTGTAGCAATCTGTATTACAGTGCAGCTAAAGTAGCCTCTAACGGAAAAGCCACTGTTTGTTTAAGGCTAAGTTTACATGAGGCTGTCTGCAAACTACTAGTATTATTGGATGTTTGTTGGGAAAAAATTCCACATATAAACGGCACCATCAAGACACCTTCAGTTAACTATAATTGTCAAGTCAGGGCAGTAGATGCCGTTGTGATTTTAGGATGTTATCAAACATGTTTTTTATTATTTCTTCAACAGAAAAACAAGACATAGCATAAAAACATACAAAAAATGGCGACGACCATTTTACATTTAACATTTTTTCCACATAATATATCATAACTATTCGTCCCTCACTTGGAGAATAATAGTGAAAGATCAGGGAAAAACCAAAGAACTGAACAGGTTAAGTAGCACAACAGAGCACAATGCTATTTGCTGTGGTTTTTGTTATTATCTGCCTGCTCATGCGTATCTGTGCTTTCTGTGCAAGTGCGCTTTCGCATCTGTGAAGTACTGGCTTCAAAAATGTCTGTGTGAGGGACTCCGGTCACTGAAGACATATAAACGAGCAGCCGGATCGCTACAAGAATGCTACAGTTTAACTGAAGAGAGCAGTTCCCAGAACAGAAGCGGCCATCTTTATCAGCTTGTTGAGATGTCTTAAGCCTCCATCTGATGCTGCTACCCTGACAAATGATGACAGGAGATAATTCATGTTTGACTGAACCACCAAAAAGTGATCATCCATCCGCCATCATTCTTGATGGTTGCCATGGTGTGTTTTTCCTGATACGTACTGTCTCGAAACATCATCCAAAGAACATTGTTCTTGCAGTGTTTTTAGAGTCTGCACTTTAAAAATTGTTGAGTCCATTTTTCACAAGCTCCTGAAGGCAAAAAATAAAAGTAAACACACACCTGTTATTCAAATGATTGTCGGTTTGAATTATGGGTGCTTTTCTTTTCCAACAGCAGACTCTTTGAGCAGAGTCCTGACAGAGATGGAGCGCTAGAGTAATTGTTCCATTGCTCTGTGTGAAGCTGGCCCATCCATCAGGCTGCCATGTGTCCTACAGAGAATGTGTATAATGCAGGGATGAGGACAGGACTTGATGATGATGATGATGATGATGATAGGGGGCTCTGAAAGAAGAAATTGCTGCCTGTCTGTGTGCACAGTCTGAGCTGCATGAAAATGTTCCTCCATTGTACAGAGACAATGCAGGAGAAATAAAATCAGGTGGTTTTTAACCAGCCTGGTCGCTGCCAGAAAATAAACTCCTCGCTTCAACTAAAAGCAACAAAATACCCTGATATTAACGATCTACTGGACTCTTCCCTGTTTAATCGTACATTAAGTTGACAGTTTCAAGTTGTTATTTTAGATACAAATGGGCTGAAAAATATTCACCGGTAGAAAATCTCGAAACGGAGTTCATCAGCTGCTGACCTACTTAGCTATTAAATATACGCCTTAACAGAGATCTCTACTGTCTCTATCTAAAAGCCTTAAACTCTGTCTGCATACTGAGATAAAACCATATAAAGTGACTGGGCTTATTCTGTTGTTTTCCTGTTGAAGTTTGCATCTAAGTAATATCATTTTACTTTATATTTTGCATTCTCGGAGCTTAAAGTAAGCACACTTATTGAGATAATAGAAAATAACATTTTATATAGTGGAAACCAAACTTAAGCATTTAATAAATTTAAAAAGGACATAAGCAGAGTGAACTTTTCCTGTTTTAGATCAGTTAAGCTCGACAAATTATTTCTATGTGCTAGCTGCTGTTATAATTCATTTATATTTCCTTAGTATTTGTCAGAACTACAATTTAAACTATGCATTGAGTTAAAGCTTTTCAGCAGTAGTTCGCTTGAAGTTTATCCCATTCCTCCTGACAAAACTGAGTCAGGTTTGTTGGCTACCTTGTTCACAGACACTTTTCCAGCTAAGCTAACCTCTTAGCATCAGTCAAGTTCCACAAACAGAGAATTTTACTTTTTCAAGTGATCAAAATGTACATATATTACAACTATCTCAACTTTGGAGGGGAAAAAGGTTAAAAGGATCAGTATGTATCTTTTTTCATATATATAAAGTAATAAAGGCAGTTGGTGGATAGCAGTATACTTATTTTGTTTCACAGCAGAGTAGCTGACTACTCAGACAATTCATTGTGCTCATCAGAGAGACAGCCTAGGGGAAGAAACTGTCTCTGTTGCTGCTTTTTCCCCAAGTAGTGTTCTGTAGCACCAACCTGAAGGTAAAAATCTAAACAGTTAGCTGCCCTTTTCCTGACCATTGACCTGTACAAGTCATGGATAAAGTGAAGGTCAGCCCTAATGATCCGCTTTGCTGACCTAAATGTTTGCTACTTTTTGGACCTGTCCTGTTTTGTGGATGAGCCAAACAGTGATGGATGAACACAGTCAGACTGAATAATGGTTTTGTTGATAGGAGCTTGCTGGTTATCTTAAACATAATAGGTACTTGAAAGAAAATGAAGTTGTGTTAAACAGAAGAATTTGTCTTTGAATGGGATAATAGACTAAAATTACATTAGCTATTTACTAGATAAAATCCTAAAACCTTGTGTACTATCTAGTTAGCAAGCATGCTAACTCATGGATTATATGATTAATACTTTAGGTTTGCTATAACCACATCTGTTCTCTGCAACATTCTTGAATGTGCCTGCAAAACAATCATCTTTTAGAACAACATGGATCACATAATCAATTATATTTACTCCAGGCTGACAGAATTAGAAGGTATTTATGGTCAGGATGATTCATACGTCACAAAAACTTGAGCACAGAAGTGCTCAGAAGCCCTTCCACTGAATTGTCAGTGTAGTAACCACGCCCACTTCATATTTCTAACCAGTCACATAATATTTGTCAGACACCAGATGAAAAACTGTTATACCCTATATGTATTGATAGGAAGTTGCAAGGACAGAATGGAGCTCTGAAAGAAAGAATACACTTTGATTAACACAAAAATAAACTTTGGAGCAAGCAACATAATACAGTCATACCAAATATATTGGAATATTATTCAAGTTTGTTTATTCCTGTAACTCAGTTCACTGAGTGAAAAATATTGTAGAGATTAATTACAGACTAATGTTTTCAAGTCTTGACCAGGTAATTATATTTATTTTTGACTTACAGATAATAAAAACATGACATTTTAGACTAAAATCTGACAAACCAATTAAAAAAACATTACAGAAAGGTGGGGTTAGGAAAATATATGTTTGATACCTGCTCATAGATTATTTTCAAAAAATGCTTTTAATTCAACAAATGAGCTGCATATTCTAATTTACTGACAAAATTGTGAACTGGATCTGAATTTTGTTAAATGTTATTGTTAAGGTAAATGCTATTTGGCTGATAAATCTCAAAAGCAAATACTTTCTGAAAGTGGTTTTAATGAGCTTTACTTAAAATAAATGCCCCTCACGTTGCATCAGTTTGTAAGGGACAACCATGCAAGTTTTTTTGGATAATGGTGGTAATTTTACTCAATCTACATAAAAACTGTCCATAAATATCACAAATCTGTGAAATTATTCTCTTTAAAATGAGATTTTTCAAATGAGTTGTTTGTGTTTAATCCTTCCTACAAGAGTAAATGGCGTACTTTAAGTCTGTAGTGTGTCCATTCATACCCGACTGGCATCTCATTCACAAATAATTCACTCTAATTTCACATTCAAATGCAGTGTTTATTCTTCATAGCAGATATCCACAGATCTGATACACAGGACAGCTTTTATGTGCTTCTAAGACCAGAAATTTGATTTATGAATGTGCAAGGATTTTATAAATGTTTTTTTTTTAATATGCAACTGATATAAGAGTTTCTTTTTGATGGTGTTTAAAAAACCCTATGTTATCTTTATCTCTGACCTGATTTTAAAAGACTTTGTAAACAGAAACTCATCACACAAACAGGTAGTTTGACTCTTTAGCTTCACAGTGACGTAAATGAGCTCCTTTGTATAAAGGAAACAAACGGCGGTTATCATCATTCCATCCAGGTAGTGAATTAAATCAGTCCACATTCTGTGATTCTCCTGCACAGCGCTTTCTAATTTAGCCTTGTCCTCTTCCTCCAAGTCCGGAGAGTTTGTTGACAAGATGAGGACAGGGAAGGTCACAGTTGGTCTCTGCACAGCTTTGTTATGAGAATCTCTCCCTGAACTAGATTGGAACGAATCAACAAACTTCACAATAAATCGGGGGCTTATCACGCTAGAAGAGATACAACTTTGTTGTTTAGGTTGTTGTTGATTTAGTAAATATTAATGTTTTTCTGTAAACATGTGCACATCTGATATTATATGTAGATATTTAGTCCAGCAGGTTTCTTCAAGCCAACATTTTAATTGATGAATATATTATAGTTGATACCACAAAATTACATACATACCAGTTTTTTTCTTGTTTTAGATTGGTTAGATTTGCCAAAACCATTTCTATTTTTTAAATACCACAATAAGAGAATATGGCAGAGATGTATTTATTAATGTCTTTAAAGTCAAAAGTTTACATACAGAATTATTATTGTCTCCTTAACAGTGAGGAAAAGCCCAGATGATGATTTCACTGCTAGGTTAACTTACATTTAAATTATTTGTAGGCTGAGCTGTGGTTGGATTTTAAGGCCACACCTGGAACTGACAGCTTCCCAGTTTCACACAATAGGAAAGTATAAAAAATCAGCTGAGATACCAGGAAGAGAATGATGGAGCTTCACAAGTCTGGAAGGAAACCAAAAATGCTTGACATGCAGTTCAAAGGCAGCACCACCAAATACTGAGGACATCAATATTCTCTCATCACTGTGGCATCAATCAGTTTTTGCAGTACAAATATCACCACCAGAAAAACAATAAATGCTTTTGTTTTATTATTATTATTACTTTTTACAGATATTTATACACACAGGAGCCATGTAGAAGGAAAACTTTTAGTTAAGATGTAATTCTGACTCAATAAGGTGTTCAAATGCATTTTCTCAACATTAAAATCGGAGATTGCACCAGATACAGAGCTGTCCCTGGTTACATGGGTTAGTACAGTAATACTAAAAATAATGCAAAAACATAAATCTGTCTGGAAAAAAAAAAAGTAGTGTTAGTAGGGTTGTCAAAATAAACATTTTGATACATTTGACACCAGAAAAACTAATTATTCAAAGATACTCATTTGCGTCAAAACAGAGTGGCCCATATATATACATATGTCCAAATTGTCACATTACATCAGGAAGATGGAAGGAAAAAAAACGGTAATGTCAAAGAATGCCACATGCTAGCTCCGATTGCAAGCTAGCCCCACAAGCTCACGCTACAAGTCATGCTGATGTAGTAAACCTCCCATAGACATAGACTAACACTATGTATTTAAATGTGTTTAAAATATAGCTTCACAGACTCAAACAGCCCAATCCGTTGTTCTGAACCATGATAAGCTTTGTACAAACTGTGAAAAAATGTTTTGGATCCACCAGATCCATGTTTGTTTTAAAATAAAAATTTTAGATTAGTATAGAATGATCTTTCATTTGTGAAATGTATAACACTGAAATGATTTTTTTTTTTTTTTATAAAACAGGGCAGAATTGCCCTGTACTTACTGGGTTTACGCTAAATATAGGAGGTTAAAATTTATTGTATTTGTTGCCAAACAGTTATCCTGTTCCTTCAAAAAGGGTTTCCATGGTATCAAAAAAAATTATATCAAGTAATTTTCTTAGTATCAATATTGAGCTTGAAATAGTATAATAACAATGTGTTTGTGTTGTGAAGACATGCTAGCTAAAATTATAAACTCCAGCTCAGACTGCGGTGTGGATTATTACTCACCTCCATCCACTTCATCCTTCTTTGCACAGTGAACATGGTGAGTCAGTGATAGCTTTAAAAATGCCTTTTTAATGGATTCAGTTCAAACTTTTCATGAGTCACAAAAAAGGACAAATATTTTTCAAACTTCATTGTTAAATGAAACTTTGGAAAATAGACTCAGTTTGTCAAACTGTCAATCACAGTGAAATAAAGATCTTCTTTGTCACCACTTCTGTGTTGATCTAATGCCATTTACACATAAATACTGCCAGACGGACCCTGTTAATAGAATTTTAATAGAGCAATTACAATTTCAGCACATGGAAAAAAGCCAGCGGCCCTTAACAAGTCAGATTAAAAACAGTTATTCTTATTAAATTTAATCCATGATGCAGTTGATATCTCTGTGGAGGGAAAATGGAAGGCTGTATGTCATTAAGACGCACAAGAAGGAATTAGAGAATAGAAGCAAAACAATGTTCATAAAGGAAGTGTGATTAATTAATGATACAACGGAGGTAGTATTTTAATATTAATGGATATGAATGTGGTGTAATGAGGAGATGAAAGCAGAGTCACTGTCATCTCATGCAGTCCACGTCCTCTGAGGAAATGAATATTCATGCTGATCTAATCGCAGGGTATTAAGATGTAACAGACATTCTTGTTAAAGTCATTACATTTAAAAGATCGTTGCTGAGGAACACGAAGTTGTTTTACTGCACGTTTGTTGGATCCAGCAGCAGCGAACAGCTGGGATGAAATGACAAAAACCTGCTGAGGCTTCAGGATTTCAGAACTACGAGGAGCAAAAACAGGCACACTCCGCCTTTATTCACTCAACGAGCTCTTCATTAGGAACAATTGGACCTCCAGCTTGTTCATGCATTCATCTAATTTACCACTTGCATGGTGGCAGCACAAATGACACAAAGAAACCCTCTGAAATGTGAAGCAGCAGTAGAAACAGGGAAAGGAACATTTGCTTGGTAAGACCTGGAAATGTATCGCTTGAAGGTGGTGAGCTATAAACTGATTTCTGGAGCTGTTTTCCATTTTAACTGAAGTATGTTTGGTGCAGCTGTTTATACTTGTCTCCCTGGCAGATATATAAGATATTTGCACCATTTAAGTTGCTGATTTTTTGACGCAAAACTGAATGGACATCAGCAGATTAACCTTGTCTTTATCCTGGCCAAGCAAAGACGTAACCAAAAGGCACGTCCTGGATGATCAGGTGAACCAGATACGCAGAACTCAGGTGTATCTTAAAAAATAAGAACACTAATTAAACTGAATTTATTTCAGTATTTCAAATCAGGATGATGAAAATGATAGTCATTACAAAACTTGCATATTTCTGTTCATTTCTATGTTCAAAGCATTCAAACTATTACATAACTTAAATAAGAAATTAATTTCTAGCACTGAAATGTGGGTTTATTGAAAGGTATGTCCATGTTCTTTTCAGTAGACTCTCAATACATAAAAGCACGTCTGTTTATGTGAATTATCACATCAGAGCAGCATGGCATGGAGACAATCATCCTGTGGTTCTGTTGATGTGTTCTGGAAGCCCAGATTGCTTTAGTAACTGTCTTCAGATCATCTGCCTTTTTGTTTTTGGTGTTTCTCAACTTCATTTTGACAATACTCGAAAGATTCTCTTCAGGGTTCTTGTTAGGCCAGTTTACTGATCAACCAAGCAAAGTACCACCATGGTCATTGAATCACCTTTTGGTACCTCTGGCGGTGTGGGCTGGTACAAAATCCTGCTGGAAAATGACATCAGCATTTAAATAAAGCTTGTCAGCAGAAGGAAGCATGAATTTTTCTAAACTGTCCTGGTAGATTGCTAAGGTGCTCCTGAAAACGGCTCCCTCTGGTGGTGCTTTCAGGATCTATTTGATTTCCTTTGGCTTAAGTTGGTTTGACAAATCAAGCAGTTTGTCAAACCAGTTTGCTGAAACCAGTTTATAAGTGTGAACTTCAGGTCTTTTCTGAATCTGCAGAGATTGTGAAAGTTGAATACTATCATCAATTGTGGTGAGGCTAGGCTTTTCCTCCTGAGGGAGAAGGTAGTAGATACCCTGAGGTACTTCAGGCATCAGATCAGATTTGAACCTTAGGGAAATGTTTCTTTGAAGGTTTCCAGGCACATTTCACCGGCACAGATTCCCAGTAATCCCAAAATTCCCAGGAGATTTTACAGTATCAATATGAACCTTCGTCTGACACGAAGAGAGATACCTAAATGTAGGTGCAGGGCCATTGCAGGAGATAAATCTTTTCCATATGGTATTGAATGCCAGGTAGACTTTAATAAAAATTTACCAAAACACACCTAGATGGATTCTTCTAATAGTCTGATCTCTTATTGCTTTGGCATCCTTCAGACCCAACAGATTTTATTTTAAACATTTAGGGAGTATTCACACCACCCCTGTTCAGCCTGTTTCAGTCTAACTGTAGTTAATTTGCCTAGAAAGTCCAGTTTGTTTTTGAGAGGTCTGAATGTGCAATCAAACTCTGATGCAGACCAAAAAAGCGAACTCCAGTCTGTATAAAAACCTAGGTGTCAATTCAGTTGAAGTGAACTCTGGTGCGTTTTGAATGCATATGGGAACGGAAAGCGGACCAGAGAACACTCCCAAAGCAGGAGGCAGACTGTAGCACAGGGCATTCTGGGTAAATGCAACCAAACAAATACGCATATTTAGTGCTAGCGGGAGAAATGGCTCATGGTTTTTTGCCTAAGACAAAAGTGAGATCTTACAACTGCTAAAATTCAACACTACTCCATATTTCTTTACATTTTGTGAAGAAGGAAGTTCCACTCTGTCTTTTTGTATTTTTGTGTTGTTTCCTTCAGTGGCTCTTGGTGCAGTGTGACCACAGACAAGAAGGGGAACGTTTGATACAAGGTTTGGATCGTTTGAGTGTGCAGTGTGAAAGTGAACCACACCAGCTGAAAACATAACAGATTTTGCCACTTTCCTCCAATCAAGCCGAATCTACTGTACCATCAGGTGTGAAACAACCTTAAAGATGTTTCAGTTGAAAGCTCACCTTACATTTCTCTGCTCAGATGTTTGTGACGCAGCAATGCTGGCTAGTTAGTTGGATTTAAGAACTGTTTGATACCAAAGGATTTAAGTCAAAGTTAAAACATTTCTCTGATAATGGACTGAAACCTGATTTAAAAAATAAAACAGAGCCCAGTTATAATCTACAAGACTTTCGGGAATGCTAGAAAACTTTTGATAAGGACCGTTTTAAGTTATTAGTATGTAATGCCCACAAATAACCCTAATTTTCCTGTTAATAGTAGTCAAATTGCTGAAAGTCCTCACCTTTTCTACCAGAACCATCCATCACCTCCCATTCCTCTGCTCTTTCATCCCACCTCTCCCTGTTGGCTCTCTCTGAACCTCGGAGGGAGAATTACATGAAGTTTCTCCTTCACTCATCATTCCCTCTCATCACAACAGAGCTCATACATGTATTTATGACCTCCACACTTTTTATTGTTGTTTTCCACCACCTGTCAATGGAAACTGCCTTTGAAAGTTATCAAAGACTTTCCCTGAACAACAGAGACTCGGATGACCTTTTTGTTTTATCAGACAGCACTCAGGAGGAACTGTCAGGAGACGTGATGAGAGAAATGACATTCAGCATCTGTCCAGGTGGTGGATTCATACCTGGAAGAATGTCATTTTGTTAAAGGAAGTCAAAAGGAATCTTAGAGATAATTGTTCTTGGGATTTATTGTCATGACACTGATGTTGAAGAGATATTAGATACACTGACCAAATGTGGCCTCAAAAACACCTTATAAAGCCTGCATGCAAACCAACTTTCCTGGAAAATTGGGATTAAAAAATGTTTTTAGTCCATTAAAATTTATTTTTATAGTGCATGATGAGTCCTTCGCCACACTCAGATTTAGATCAGTAGTTTCTAGCTTTAATAACTGAAGCTGTGCTGACTCATGATTGTTTCCCTTTAGATTCAATGACTTAGGTTTTAATTTTTGTTCAGCTAAAGTCAAGGCACATCAATAACTCTGACTGACTTGTTCTAAGTATGTCAATCAAATTGTAAAGCATTTTTTGTTTCAATTTGAAAGACAACTCTGTTTTTTAATCTGCTTTAGGTCTCACACCAAGTCAAAAACTCAGAACCATGTAGAACAACAGTTCTGCTTGTTCAACATGAAAATGACCAGCTTTGGCCCAAGACTCTTCAAGGTGCAAACAAGCCATAAAAAAATAACTTTGCAAGTTTCAAGTTCTACTAGGAAAAGGTGTGATGTGCACACATGTGTTTAGCTCATCTATAGATTTAAATGTTTGCTATATCTTCTTTACAAAATAGCTTAAGTTTAGTCAAATATCATGAGGAGTGTCTTTACAGATCAGCGTTGAAGTTTTGAAACAGATTAAAATAGATTTGTTTAGGCTTTGACTGGACCGTTAGTTGTTAGTTGCTCTAACAACTATGCTTTGATTTAAACTACTAAACTGCTTAGTTGAAACTCTATGATTTGGGTTGTTGTTCTGTTGGAAGGTGAACTTCTTCTAAAGTCTCAGATCTTTTTTCCTCCAGGATTGTCCTGTATTTTTCCATGTTGTAGTGTTTTAGAAAATATTACTAGCTTTTTTCCCCCTATTCTAAATGGTATTTACAGTATACTGACTAAACACTCTTGAAATTGTCAATAAAAGTGCCAAAAAAATATTCAACCCATTGTTGTTGAAGCAGAAGTTTATCATTGAAGTGCCTTTCTTGTCGATACCGGCAGCAGCACACATCTTGTTTAAACTCTCCTGGTAGCCAACGTCGGTTAAAAACAGAACCACTTTGTAGTTGGAGATTCAATTCTGTAGGCAAACGTATCTCAGCGCTGTTTGAAGGCCTTGTGTCGAAAGGCATTAAGTGTCATTTTCTGTTCATTTTTTGAGGGCACTTCTTTGGTGCCCTCGAGATGCAGGAAAGTGGCGGCTCAACAAACTCAGATGAGTGACCCTGGGAGCGTGAGGCGCCGCACTTCTAAGAAAACATATTAAAAGCTTTAAAAGAGTATACAGGGAAAATGCTTCAGTGAAGGTACAGGAGACAGGAGGGCTGGACAATTTGGGAGTCATTGTTCAGATATCCTTCACTGTTTTAGATTCTTTTGTCCATTCTTTATATCTTCTGCAATTATAGTGCTGTCATACTGCATGAACATCAAATAAATGCTAATATATTTGGCCAAAAGAACATAATCTAATTAGGGATGCATGATCCATTTTATTTTTACTTCAGATGCCAAAACAAATATCTAAGGTTTAGCATTGGCTGATACCGATACAATACAGCAGTACTAAATTGATTTAAGATGTTTTTTACACAGATATTTATGTACTGAATTACCAATTTAGATGATAACACTAGTACAACTCACCTAAACATGCCAACAACATTATAAGCTTGGTCAAACATGTAAAAACAACACAACTTCAATTTGTTCAGCCAGTGTAGTTAGAACCAATGTAAAATAAATAAGGAAACTGAAACTGACAAAAACAATAAGTTGACTACCTTTGTCAAACATCAAGAAATAAACTGTAACAAACCTTTCAAATGGTTGACAAAGTGCAATTAGGTTTGGGTACACAAGCAAGGGATTTGTCTATAGTTCTACTTTGATCTTAATGTACAAATTGTAAATAGAAATATATAATCTTGGTGGGAAATAAGCCATATTTGTTCCAGAAAACCATCAAAGACAGACTGAACTTCTTAAAATACTAAGGATTTTACAAAAAAAGAAAAAAATGTGACAAACAATGTGTGCAGTCAAAACATTCTCCAAGAATAACTTGTATGATGGCGTATCACGCCAAATAACAAAAAACAAATAATAACAAAGACACATCTGGTAATCCCAACATAGCTAGTGAGTAGGAACTGCAGGGTTCCCCAAATTACTACTGAGGCCCTTGTTTTTTAAAAGAAGTTAAATTGCTTGCATAAATTGTTTCTCCAAATCTCAATCAAGTTGAATTAATAACACCTAACACCTCTTTTTAATCTCTTCTATTTTCAGGATGAAAAACATGTAAAATTAATAAGAAGGAACATGTGAAAATATCGATTGGTATAGTATCTATAGAGTAATCTCTTATATAAGCTTTTAAAGGATTTAACTCATTTAACAACTTCAAGAAATTTAGAAACGACCATTCAGTAAACAGGAACCTTTCTCAAACAAAGCTGATTATTTCTGATAAACCCAGTTTGTCTGCATTGTCAATATTTTGGAGCCCTGCCATTTTTTAAAACTGGTTCCATTTTAGCAGCCTTTGTTCAAAACAAAAGCTGCCGTAGAAGTGATTAATGAACAGTCACGCTTTGGCGACACGAGTATTACATCATTTCAGCCAAAGCTGTCCTCATCTTCTTACTTTAACGGCTGTTTATAGTGGACCACATCTTCTGTCTGAGAGTCAGTAAGAGCTACAGTGTGTAAATCATGGAAAGACCCTAAAAAATAAAGGTATAGAGTCCTAAAAGGCTGCTAACCTAATAGGCCTGAAAGCAAATAGGCAGCACTGAGGTGAAAGGGGGCATAAAAATGAATGAATTCCTTCCAGGGGTCACTTTACGTCTGTCTGAGCTCAGGCTGTATGTCTGAGTCGGTTAATGAACCCTTGGTAGCTGAAGCTGAAGCCCCCCCACCTCTCTTTTACAAGATAATTTTACAGCCCTGGTGAATCTCCAGGAAAGCCATCAGTGTGTGTCTGAGTGTGCATGGAGGCATATGTGTCCTCCTCCCGCGAGGGTTTGTCTTCATAATTTATATGCCTGTACCAGAGTCTGTATGTGACCTGAAACAATGCCCTCCCATTTTACTGTCTGCAGCAGCACTTTTCTAACTGAAATTGAAAAAAAAGGGACTAAATGAAGTACAATAACCTTAAGACAAGGCAGCAGTAAGTCACAGGGAGACAAGCCGAGTGGAAATAATATCACTACTGTCCTATGGGGACCTTTTACCTCTGGTGTTATTGGATTATCCCCATAACAACTGATGCTGGAATATGAAGAGAGTAAAATTGTCATAGAAAGAATCATGTTGGCATCCTAATTGTGTCTGGACGTAAAAAGATGCCTTATAACCAAGGGCAAACAAAGAAATAGTTGTGCCAACGTAAAGTTCGACATTAGGGTGAACTCCATTTCAACTCTCATCTCCACCAGTTAGGCAGATAAACAGTCACTTTGTAGGGTACACCTGTTCCACTGTGTGGTAACATAGGAAGGCGATCGGCCATTCACATCGCAGTACATTTAATCATCCAGACATGGTGAAGATGACCTTTTAAACCATGAAAGTTCAAACTGATCCACTGAGATTTTCTGGGACAAGCATCTCAAAGCTTCATAAAAAATGGGCCAATATATAAAATATCGAGTGTGTGAATGAAAATGCCTTGTCAGTGCCTGGGGACAATGGCTGACCTGTTTTGACATGATAGTAACTACTATTAACTTTTTACTGACATTGGAAGTACTCCTACATCAGTTTTTCTATTTATTTTCTGTGTATCTGCCATGTCTTCTCAAACCCCACTTGGTCGTGGCAAAAGGCTGACGGTACTGATCCAGCTTCTGGTTTAGTGCAAGTAAAGGTAAAGTAAAAGTGGCAACAAAAAGAAGCATAAAGCTACTCTGAATGTGTTTTCTGTAATGAGAGGCCAGTCAGATAAGCACACCTAGCCTTTGGAGGTTTTCAGTGTTTTTGCAAAAAGGTAGGCATTGAGGAAACAGAAGTGAATTATGTGGCAATCCAGCCAAGATCTGGACCTAAACCATTCAGCTTTTGAACTTTCAGTTTGAACTTCACCAAGAAAAACATGAACTGTCATGATCCCTGGTTTTCTGTGTGTTTTCGAGTTTTTCAATGTGTTCCTGTTTTCCTGTGAGTCTCTGTCCTGTCCTCCCTGTTGATTGTCTCCCAGGTGTGTCTACTTACCTGATTACCCTCCTTGTGTATTTAAGCCCACCTGTGTCTGTGTTCTTCGTCGGGTCCTTGTTGTTGTCAGTCAAGTAAGTCGGTTTTTGTAGCCTCGTTGAAGTCGTCACAGTAGAACTGGGAAGTCCTGTGACGGCTTGGCTCTTATTAGTTTAGACCGCCACAGTAGAACTGGAAAGTCCTGTGGCGGCATGGCTCTTATTTTGTCAGTCTTTGTTTAGTTGCTGCCGGTGCTGAGTTTTTGTCTCCACTCTGCCGTGTTGCATGTTTTGGACTGTTTAGAGCTATATTTGATTATTAAAGACGTCAACTTCACTACATCCTGGGTCCTGCGTTCGAGCTCACCACCACCAACCAACACACTGCATGACAGAAGGACCCGACCAGATCGGTGAGGAACGCAGCTAACAACATGGACCCAGCAGATCGTCGCCTCCTGATGGGTGAGATCAGGAGGTACCAGGCTGAGGTGGCGAAGCCGTATGTTCCGGGCAGCCGCCTCAACGCCGCCACCCGGATGCTAGTCTGGCTGGAAAAGTGGATTGTGCGTTGCCCCCACCCAGGTTTGGAGCTGCTGCGCCAGGAGGTGGAGTGGGAATTCCGGACGGCGAGAGCGGTGTTAAGAGGGGACCCGCTGCCGCCAAGACCAGTCAATTCATTGTTCCCAGCGTCCAACTCAGCCCCGTCTTTCTCTGCGCCAGCTCCAGAGCCTCCTCCAGCCGCCACCTCCGTCTGCCCGTCTCCAGCTGCGTTCCAGCTCCCCGAGTCTGCTGCCGGAGCGCAGCCGCCCGAGCTCCCCGAGTCTGCTGCCGGAGCGCAGCCGCCCGAGCTCCCCGAGTCTGCTGCCGGAGCGCAGCCGCCCGAGCTCCCCGAGTCTGCTGCCGGAGCGCAGCCGCCCGAGCTCCCCGAGTCTGCTGCCGGAGCGCAGCCGCCCGAGCTCCCCGAGTCTGCTGCCGGAGCGCAGCCGCCCGAGCTCCCCGAGTCTGCTGCCGGAGCGCAGCCGCCCGAGCTCCCCGAGTCTGCTGCCGGAGCGCAGCCGCCCGAGCTCCCCGAGTCTGCTGCCGGAGCGCAGCCGCCCGAGCTCCCCGAGTCTGCTGCCGGAGCGCAGCCGCCCGAGCTCCCCGAGCCTGCTGCCGGAGCGCAGCCTTCCCCCGAGCCAGAGCTCCCCGAGCCTGCTGCCGGAGCGCAGCCTTCCCCCGAGCCAGAGCTCCCCGAGCCTGCTGCCGGAGCGCAGCCTTCCCCCGAGCTTCCTGAGTCTGCTCCGCCCGAGCTTCCTGAGTCTGCTCCGCCCGAGCTTCCTGAGTCTGCTCCGCCCGAGCTTCCTGAGTCTGCTCCGCCCGAGCTTCCTGAGTCTGCTCCGCCCGAGCTTCCTGAGTCTGCTCCGCCCGAGCTTCCTGAGTCTGCTCCGCCCGAGCTTCCTGAGTCTGCTCCGCCCGAGCTTCCTGAGTCTGCTCCGCCCGAGCTTCCTGAGTCTGCTCCGCCCGAGCTTCCTGCCGGCCTTCCTGCCGGCCCGGCGGACCCGCCTCCGGGACTCCGGTTTCTGCGCCGGAGACGCCGCCCGGCGGACCCGCCTCCGGGACTCCGGTTTCTGCGCCGGAGACGCCGCCCGCCGGACCCGCCTCCGGGACTCCGTTTCCTGCGCCGGCGGAAGAGACCGCCGGACCCGCCTCTACGTCTCCGTTTCCTGCGCCGGCGGAAGAGACCGCCGGACCCGCCTCCTCGCTTCCTCGCCCACCCTGATGGATAGTTTTGTTTTGTGTTTTGGACTGTTTTCCGGACTCTGGCCCTCCTGCCGTCGCCCCTCCGCCCACCCTGCTGGGTTGTTTTTGGTTTTGGACTTTTCTGTTTTTGTGGGCGTCTGGTATCCGCCCTTGAGGGGGGGGTACTGTCATGATCCCTGGTTTTCTGTGTGTTTTCGAGGTTTTCAATGTGTTCCTGTTTTCCTGTGAGTCTCTGTCCTGTCCTCCCTGTTGATTGTCTCCCAGGTGTGTCTACTTACCTGATTACCCTCCTTGTGTATTTAAGCCCACCTGTGTCTGTGTTCTTCGTCGGGTCCTTGTTGTTGTCAGTCAAGTAAGTCGGTTTTTGTAGCCTCGTTGAAGTCGTCACAGTAGAACTGGGAAGTCCTGTGACGGCTTGGCTCTTATTAGTTTAGACCGCCACAGTAGAACTGGAAAGTCCTGTGGCGGCATGGCTCTTATTTTGTCAGTCTTTGTTTAGTTGCTGCCGGTGCTGAGTTTTTGTCTCCACTCTGCCGTGTTGCATGTTTTGGACTGTTTAGAGCTATATTTGATTATTAAAGACGTCAACTTCACTACATCCTGGGTCCTGCGTTCGATCTCACCACCACCAACCAACACACTGCATGACATGAACATTTAGCCCCGATTCTGATGTTGCTAACCCAAGAGATGACAGCAGAAGATATAAGAGTTTTACCGCCATATGTGCTGTACAATGGCTCCTAGAAAAGACAAGTGTTTTGTTGTTAACTTACCATCCAGAAACCAGTCGTGTTCTGGTTGGTTGTACAGGAGGCTCCATTTCTGCTTTTCAAAGATGTACATTTGTATAATTGTGCATCTATTTGTAGTCATTGTCCTGTGCAAGGTTTCCCCCAGAAAACTTGCTAAACCCTGTGGTTGTGCATTTGGGCAGTCATAAATCAGGCGGCCCATAATTTTTTTGAATTAAAAAAATGTTTAAAGTTGACAAGAAATTTGAAAATATCACTTGATAACTATGTGTTATTGAAAGACTGGGTAATTATATAACTATAAAGTCTTGAAAAATGCAAACATTTTAAAAAGACTTAAATAAATAAGCAATTTAGCCTGGTGGGGCACAAGTAAAGCCTGGTGGCCCGCCAGGCTTATAATACTCTGGGGGAACCCTGGAGTGCAAACATTGAGTTGGGAGGCGTGGCCAGCAGAAGTCAATCGGATTTAAAGTGACAAGTGGCCCTAAAACAGCTCATTCTGAAATACACAGAAATGAGCAGAATATAATCTGATTATCTAAGAATTATTTTGTGTAAAGAAAATGTGATGAACATATTTTGTACAGACTATAGACCTGTTCAAGGAAGCATAGATTATCTTTTTGGAATGATTGCTGAAAATATCAGCATTTACAACCAATCTAACCACCTAATCAAGCCCTTATGTCTTTATACTGTTGCATACGAAAATTCAGATATCTACATCTGAATTATGTGTGCTGGATGTTTGAACTGCCACGTTGTGACCCTGTTCTGAATGGGTTTCTGTGGAAAAGTGATGGAAAGCAGCCGACTCGGTGAGGTTAAACACTCCGTTCATGTGTAATTTCCACCCCAGTGCTTGGCTCTTGCTCAACCATGTGGATAAAAACAAGAAAACAAAATGATGACTCTAAACATTGCTCATCACCTCCCTCCCATCTGCTTGTAACACCCACCTCTGACAGATCACTGCTCCCACTTTATCCTCCTCAACAGGCTGAGTGTTAGGAGCGGGAAAAGTTAATACCTTTTTGATGATATTTCATTGTTCTGTTCATCCAGAGCCAACAGAGAGATGAAGAAGAAGAAAAAGAAGAGGATTAAATGGGGAAAGAAGAGGAAGTGCTCTTTAATCTCCTGCGTGGCATGCATGCAATAATACCTTGACTCAAATTATTTTGGTCAGAGCTTAAAGATGAATAAGAGTAAAAATATATATGCCGTGTACAAAATCTGCTGCTGATGCTTAAAAACTGCAGTATAAGACAAACCATTTGCTCGTTTCATTGACAGTTTATACCAGAAGGAAGTAGCAGCCAAACGATTGATTTATAAGAAGAATTAGACAGCAAATAAAGCAGATAAAACAAGACTACAGAAACATAACAAGTAGTTAATATTGGTCAATAACAGCCATCCATCCATCCATCCATCCATCCAAAATGTTGGTTCATTTGTCTCTTTGTCCATCTGTCAGGTTCCTCCAGCCACTTTCAGGAAAGAAATCCATCCATCTGTCTCATTGTCACTAAATAGCTTTACCACAAAAAAAGAGAAGTTTCCAAAAATGTTGTTTCTACCAAAATAGTGTTAAATTTGACTTCCTTTAAGCTCCAAGGTTTCAACTCTGCAGCATGTTGGTTCACCACTGTCACAAATGTCTCTGTTCTTCATTTGCTTGAATCTTTTACTCTTTTTCTTGTTGACAGTCTTGCCAGCGCAAGGTCCTACAACATTACCATTAAACGTTTTACTCATGCTGGTGCTTTAATTTGAAAATATGAGTGTAAGCAGAGGATGAGAATCAGAGACCAGGTTGGGACCGATGAGCTTCGTTGGGATTCAGCAACTTGTTTGAGATCAATCCCTGTCCGCAGCAGAAGTACAGACAGCGAGCCGTGACAGTGTTGAGGAAATATGAGGGAGAAATTGCAGACGTGTACGTAGAGCTGGTCGTTAAAGTCATTCACACTCCATTTAGCCAGCGTTTCCAGCTGACCTCAATCATTCAAATGGATGGAAGCTCTCGCCTCGTCTGACTAAGTTTTCTGGTGTTTCTGAGCAAGAGCTGGAGCAGTTCTGTATGAGCGAGCTTTAGGTGTTCGGACATGATCACATACACAATCGTTTTATTTCACCTTGTTGCAAAAATTGCAACCGCAGTTCACCTGGAGCATTGGAATTAAGCTGAATTTTGCACCTTTCCAGGTCAAAGGAAGTTTGAAAAATTCACAGGAAAACCACAAAATCTTACCAAGTATTTTTGATCTAGTTTCTCATACAAACATCTTAGTATATTTCAGAAAAGGACCAACTAACAAGTAACCCTCCGCCAAGATATAGGAGCTTGCTTTAAGTAAATAATTCCTTAATATTGATGTAATAGTTCCACTGGCAGATTATTTCACATGTAACAAGACATTTTTCCCATGTGATAAATGCAGTGGTGGGCTGTCAGGGCCAGCAGGGCTTTCTCTGTTATCCCTAGAAAATTTAAAAGAAAACGTGTAAAAAGCTTTAATCATGTTTATTTTATCTATATGATTTAATTTTTATTCTACTAATGAGTTGCTTAATATATTGGTAATATTGAGGTTTCAATTTAATTTCCTACTTTAAAAAGTGCCTTAAACACATGCCGAGCAGTTCAGGACCTGCTGTACAAATACCTCTTCCTCAAAAATGTCGTGCATCTCTCATGACTGACAGAATTATCAGCCAATCAAAATTGACAATGACGGCGCGTCCCCCAGGCTCAGCTGTAAGTAAAGAGCTTCCTCTTCGTCCCCATACTGTAGTGAACTTGGTATTTTTTCAAAATAGTGTCCGCGTCCGCTTCAACTCCGGTTGACCTTGATGCAGCAGACTTATCAAAATCGCCTTTTTCAAGACGCTCTTTAATGGATAAAAAAAAAAGAAAAAAAAAGAAGAAAGATCTAAAAATGGAAATTCCACACCAAACCTGGATTCACTAACACAGGCCAGTAAAAACTTTGTAAGGCATTTTAAAGACTGTATCTATGAGCGTTACGAGTGGCTAACAGCTAGCACTGAGTACAACAATCAGTGGATTATTTACAAGTAATGGGTGAGTGTTACTTTTCTATTAGCCTACGTTCTCATACAAACTTTACTTATGTTTTCATGTTTTGCTGAATTGCTGGCTGTTCAATTATGTGCGCTGTTGCCTGTGGATTTTGTTAAAATATATTGCTTGAATTATGCATTGCTGCTTTACTTTATTTATTTGCATATTATTGGATGCCTGTTGCTTGGTGTGGTGCACAGTTTTTTGCATTGTTCTGCCGATGTATCGCTCAGGAATAGTTGACATTGAAGGCCCTGACTGAACCCCACAGCACGCCACTGGATAAATGAAATAATCTGCCACTTGAATTAGTTCTTTTTCATCAATATTAAAGCAGTGATTCTTGAGAATAGGGACAAAATGGGTTTTAATTTTCCCATATTTTTTTTATTATTTCTCACCCTTATGTATGCAAATATGACAAATAATGTTTAGAAAATATGAAGATGCTAAGGTACAGGCTCCCAGTTGCGAATTTTAAAAAAAAAAAATTACATTTTTAATCGACCTGACCCAAAACTTTGTCATCACCATCTGACAAAAATAAATCTAAAATGATTTTTAAAATACCCCATTAGTGATATTTTTACTCAATTTACAGACAAATGCTTCTCAAGAAATAAAATAAATATTATTTAAAACAAAAAACAAGAAAAAGTCCATCTGATGGAGTTGACAGTGCATGACGGAGTTGACACAGAACTGAAGGTGGTGACAAACTAGTGAGTAAAATGAAAAACTTGGTACATGTGAAGTAATGCAATTCATGTAAAATACATTAAAATGAATTAGTTGCACAATTAAGTGAGATTTGACAACAATTTCACTGAAAGAGTCAGAAAAACTCTGACGGAGTTGACATCTGACGGAGTTGACGAAATGCCAAACTACCTCAATTTATATGATGTTATTCTGAAGGAGGCCATATTGTAGCTCGTCAGGTCCATGAAATCTTTACATTATACCAAAATTAAGCTTTTATTTCGCAAAATTTCATCAAAGTTTTGTAAATTGTCAGTTATGGAGTTGACACATCATGGTTGTGACAAACAACTTAGGAATAAAACAGAAGAAAAAACTAAAGAATAACTTAAGCTAACCGGAGCTAACTAGCCCTCCTAGCAAAGGAAGAGAAAAGACAACGTCATGGGGTCCTCAGAAGTTCTGGTGCCCCCCAATAATGCCTGATTTTTTTACATTCTTTTCATTTCTGCCGCTGTTGACAAAAACTAAGGACAAGTTGGAAAATATCTAAAAATTATTTTTAATTCAATTTATCAATACTTTTATAATTATTTATATGACTACTTATACTTAATTGTCATAATATATAATTTTAGTATTTCTTTAATTGTTTTAAACTATAAGAATGTATTGAGTTCTGCTCCTGGACAAGGGCTTTTACAGGCATCATCCACCGACTACAATGTTTAAAATAAAAAAATTTTCAGCAAAAAAAAAGAAAAATATACATTGTTGTGCTCACATGACCCAGGTTAGTTTAGTTAGATATTTGAAAAAAATATATTTTGTGTATATTTTATTCAAATTTCATGCTTTATCCATAGGACCTGTTTTGTCCCTATTCTCAAGAATCACTGAAAGATGACTGTCTTGTCTTATTTTAAGGGTGTTTAGATATTGACACTGAAAACTAAAAATACTTGATAGAATTTTAGCAGTGTTCAAACTGCAAAGCTGGTTAGCTTTGCTTTCCCAGAACAGACAGACATGAACAGCAGGAGAGAT
This sequence comes from Poecilia mexicana, assembly GCF_051168715.1. NCBI lineage: Eukaryota > Metazoa > Chordata > Actinopteri > Cyprinodontiformes > Poeciliidae > Poecilia > Poecilia mexicana. Next base: position 21,368,475 of record NW_028263383.1, read on the forward strand.
TTTTTCTGTTTAATGCCTCTCCCTGTTCTGAAGGTGTTGGTACTCATCTGGTGTTTTCTTACCGATTAGATATTGTTTAACAAGGAGAGCTGTATCCTTTAAGCCAGTGTTTTTCAACCACTGTTCCGCGGCACACTAGTGTGCCTTGAGTGATCGTCAATTGGCAATTCATAGCCAGATTTCACTTGCCTGGGCAGCATCATAATGTTTTGCTTGATGCCAATAATTTGTCCCTTTGGATTAAAAAAAAACAACAAAACAAAACAAAATAAACCCTGCAACTTCAGAATGATTCTTGCATCATGGTTGTTTGCAAACAGCATGGTCCGGAGCCTGTTCAAGTTACCATAGGTGATTTTGAACCATTCACTGCACTTTCATTGGAAATTTTGAAAGAAAAATAAAAAGTTTTGGTGCTAGGATGAGGTAGTTTTACTTGGTTGTATTGAAATTGGTTCATTTTATAAAACTGCAATGGAAACACTGATGTTTCAATTGGCGTAAACCACAAAGAACACGACAGTCACGACCCAGTTCTTTAGAGCAAACCATGATGACGCCTAGTGGGCCGCTCAAACTGAAGACAAAGAAACAACAAGCATGGCAGTATCTTCCACTTTCTAGTAGCTCTTCTAGGTTGTGTAACCCCAACTGTTGATGACGCATGCTTGGTTCACAAAACGGTTTTGAACGGGCATCAACTCTCAACCAAACACTCAGCGTTCAGAGGTACTTTAACCTGTTCTAGAATGACTCTTTAATCTGTGAAAATTGGGGCTGAAATGATTAAACATGATAAATCAATTTGTAAAATTATCGTCAATCAATTTAATAATCAGTTCATTATTAACTGAAGTGCCACCTGCTGAAAGAACAACACGGTAAGAGTAATACCTAAGCCAAAAATTGTGAAAAAAAAAAATACATTTTGCACTTAAAATAAAACAAAAAAATATTTTTGTAAATATGTTTTGTAGAACATATTTGCAGCAAGTGGTATAGTTTTAGCTTCACATGTGTTAAATTGTGCAAAAAATCCCCCAAAACTTCCTATCAAGCATCCTTTGCTATTCAATTAACTGTCCAATTCCAAAAAATAGTCAATCGATGTTTAAATGCTAAGTTGACTAGAAACTGCTTTCTTTCAATTTTCGCATTTTGTTATATTAAGAATTTTTTTTGCTCTATGCATCCTTTGCAACAAATGATCATGTGTACACTAAAGGAATGCTATGTTTTTACATTTTAGGGAATAATATGTGTATTTTCTTATTTGAAAAAAGAATGAAATTATATGTTTAATAGCCTCTTTCAATGTATTTCTAATATTGTAAAAAAGCTAATGAAAAATCTGCAGAATGTGCCAAATATTTTATCCGTTTGGAACAAAGTAGTGATTTATAATCCAAAAATAAAGGTAATCTCAGATTTTTAAGAAATAAATGTGTGTTCTGATGACAGTTATTGATTTTTGAACACACAGACACTCATTTTTACATGACATGTAAACAAAAGTATATTTTTAAATGGGAACCCAGCAGAAAAGGCTAGGAGTGGAGCTGAATAAATCTGGGCTCAGGCAGAGCTGCTGGTACTGACAGAGGGGTGGGGATCCCACACCATCTCTGTGACCTTCTGTCCCACAATCCATCAGGGCGTCAGAGGCTTCATGGCCCCATGCCAGGATGACAAATCTGCCTGTCAGCTGAACACAGTCCAGCATGACAACCTGACATTTTACGCGCTCAGATTATCTTTCAAACCTCGACACTTGGAAGAAGACGTGACATTCGCTACCGAGTACAGATTTAGAGGTACCAAGAAGGGACTTTTTTTATACATGTTTACTAAAATTGTTAAGCACTGTCAAATTTATTTAAGAAATTTTTCAGCAAAATATATTCCTTTTGTGGAGGAGAATCAAGTGTGGCCATGTACAATATCTGTGAAATATGAAAAGAACGAAAAGGGTATCATCTTTTCACAATTGCTCTAATAAACTATAAGAAGAAATGACAAGAGTAATTTGAGAAACATAACATGACTTTTTGCCTGCAGAATGTAATATTATCTCTTAACAAGGATTCTGTATAGTCTTTATTGGCTTAACATAATCATAGACATAACATAAAGTTTGTAGTAGAAAAATGTTTTTAAAATGTTTACTTGTATTTTAAACTTTTTAGTAAAAGTAGCTGACAGCCTAGAGAGAATGTACACTTTGTTATTTTTTCTTTTTAAAGGTTTTATTGGCTCTAATGGCCTTTATTTGAAAGTAGTTCGACAGGAAAGAGGGCAGTCAGAGAGGGGAAGACATGCAGCAAATGTCACCAGGCTGGGAATTGAACTCGCGACTACCGCCACGAGGACCAACGCCTCAATACGTGGGTCATGCTTTGCCCTTGTGTCACCACAGCTTACTTTCAGCTACCTTTTTATGCTTGAGTAACTGCACAGTTTACAACTGCAGAGTTTTAAAAAAACCACTTAAAATATGGAACAATAATAATTTTTTTTAATCACTACAGAATGCCTCTGAATTTGGACAGACTCTCATTCAAGTTGAAAGCTACACAAGCTAACTATTCCTCAAGCTACAGACACACATAGACTATTTTCACATAATAGGTTTCATGCTCATTTACCAATTATGTTTTCGCCTGGATGTACAAGCTATTCATTAAATGCGACCACAATCAGACTTATTTGTGAATGACTTGTGACCCCTAAGCAACCCTGATGTGCAGCTAAAAAAAATGAAGTTGAAAGCTACACAAGCTAATGTTGACCTGTGGACAAGTGAAGAATTATTCAAGCTAACATCCCAAAATAATGATAAGCTAACAGTTATTCATAATCCATCCTACACCATTTAATTCCATTATATCACCAAGCTTAAAGCTAATCAATCTAACTGTAGCTAAGCATAACTATGAAATGCTACTAACATTTCATTATTAATAGAAAAAGAGGCTGATGTCAACAATTATTCATGCTTATAACTAAGCTAAAAAGTTATCAAGCTAACTGCTAATTAAAATCAACAGTTAATAAATCAAAAACATTGAGCTAACTGCCAGTTATTCGTGACAATTGCCCATCATCTCTTACAAAACCAAAATGGATTTTTAAAAAAGTTTTTAATCAAAATCTGAAAAAATAACTAGCTTCAGACTATGCTTCCTATCTTTCTTCATTTTCCATATTTAGAGAAAATATCACCTCATTCTACAAAAGTATTTTCCAAACTTGTAAGGGGGAATTAATTTTGTACTAAAATTGTTTAATTTTGTCAGCCTTTGTAAAGTATTTTATGAAGTACACATTTAGAAAATAGTTTTTTGCTGCTATAGGTGAGTTTTATTTTGTAGCAATAGGTCTTTGAATAGAAAACAGATGCTGACTCCTGGGGCATTCCTTACATCCTGTGTAGTGAAAATTTGTGCCATAAATCCAAAAACATGGGGGAAAAATCTTTATGGGTATTTTTGTCCTTCTGGGCTTGGCCAATGTTTTCCAACCGTTCAGAGCCCATAAATATTTGGGCTGAAAGCAGCTATTGATTTTTAGTTTTTGGACTTGGCCACTAAACCCTCAAGGTCCTAATCCAAATGAGTATCTTTGGGATATTGTGGGCAAACATTTCCATTTCATTAGGTTCTTCTCTATAATTTCTAGGGACTTAATGTTCTGCTGCCGACTGCCAGAAACAGCATAACTGCAAACCGTGACAAGTTACAGCTGTTTCAATGGTGAAAAAATGAAACTTGCTTCATTACCCAAAAAAAGTACCGAGCATTATGTTTTAAATGTGGATGTAAAACCTCAAACCAAACAGGCAGCTTGAATGTTTTGACATCTGTATCTCTGTGTAAATGATCGCGCAGAGCGTCAATTAGCATAATAAACCAATTCCATCAAATGTTACAGATCGAAACGTCAAGTTATTGTGCCAATCTTCTCGTTTTATTCTGCAAATGAGATTCTCTTCAGTGTAATGATGCTGTGTGAAAGGACAACAAAACTTCTGACTCTTTTTATTGAGTCTATTGTTCCTCATTTTTCTTTTGCTGACAGTTTTCTGCTTCTTGTCACTTTTTCTCCCTCCTTCTTACTATCTTAGTGACACAGGAAGTACCTTTCCTTTGAATTAAGTGACAGCTTCTGCTTTTGTTCAGGCAGATTTAGTTCTAATCCATTATCCTGAAAGCTTCAAACTCTAACTTGATGGGTGGAGGGTGGCGGGAACCTTGGAAACTTTTTTTCTTCATTATATGTTGACAGTTTGCTTCTGGTGAAGTGTATGAATAAACTGCATTGTAGATTACAAGACAAAGTCCAATTCTTCAGTTTAGCCACAATTATACAATAGCGTGTAGTTAATCAGTTAATTCTGGGAATTCATCTTAAATGAATGCAAATATTAAAGAGAAGACTGTATTTCCAAACAGTCACGCCGACCATCAGAGGCGGATAATTAATGTGCGAATTACACAGATAATTAGACTAATTAACCTCCTTTAACCCCGGCAGCGATCATAACGTCCATCAATATAAATTAATGGTGAGAACAGCTTAAAATCCACAAACTAGAAGTTTAAATTATAGTAAAAACTCCAACAATTAATCTATATTTACACTAACTATGCACAAAGAACGTGCAGTGTAACCAAACCCTGAATAAAATGTGGTGTTGTGAAGTTTCTTTTAGAGGTATACATCAGAGTTCTGTTTTTTTTGTTTGTTTTTTTGTTCTTGTTGTAGAACAGAGAGGTTCATGTCGTCTACCAGCCTGTTAGTCATGTTCAGCCTCTGGCTTTAGATGCTCCACTGTGAACTTCAGACCCTCATAGGTTCATTAAGGCAGAAGTTCTTCAGCAATGACCTTTGTGACCCTTCTTTTCATTAATAAGGGTATTTGTCCCGAGACCTTAGAGCGAACTTTGGAAATGTCGCAAAAATGAAAATGCGAATTAGACATGTTTCCGTTTACTGATTTGAACAGAGAATACATGTCATGCAGTCACACATCAAGCAGTGTGACCAGGATGCTTTAATTGGTTTCATACAATATTCTAACTTTCAGTGAAATAAAATCTGTATTAGCTTTAAGACTCACAAATGAATAGATATCACGTTTTGCAATAATTTCATTCACATAAATGGCAGTTGTTTTAGTGGTTTGATCATGTAGAGAAGATCTAGCTGTGATTGGCAGATTTTACCACCTCCGAGTCGTGTTAGCAGGTAGTTAAGCACCATGTTTCTGTGTCCAGCAGCTCACTGCAGCGCTCCAAATGTGGTAATCTGACATTCACACCTACTTCAGAGTGACTGCGTAGGCACTACAGCCGGTGAATAAACGACCTCTCTTTAAAACTCTGTTCATTCTCTCCTATCAGGTGGAGGCGTGGATGCCCTACCATCCTCCCCTTTTCTGAAACTGTTCCACCATCGTGTCTCTTTTTACGCTTGGCTTACCACCTTTGAGTGCCGCCAGTCTCAACAAAAATGAATAAGTTTGTGTTCTTACAGAGAAGCACGATGGAAGGATGTTGCAGGTGTTGATGTTTTCTTGGATGAAGATCATGAAAATACCACAGCAGTTTTAACACTTCACAGCAGAAACCAAGTGTTTTTGTCTAGTTTCTAGTGCAAATATCTTAAAATACTTAAAATGAGACAAAACTAACTTAAAAATAACTTTTCATCAACATATAGGAGCTTGTTTTAGGTAGCTTAATATTGATTTTAAAAAATATGTACTAGTTCCACTGGTAGATTATTTTACTTAGAATAAGACATTTTGCCCATTTTAATGGTGAAAAGTTTCATCAGTGTTAAGGAATTATCCACTTAAAACAAGTTGTTATAGCTAGTGGAAAAGTTACTTGTAAGTTATTTAACTTTTATTTTAAGTGCACTAAGACATTTGTACTAGAAACTAGACCAGAAATATTTGGTAAGAGTTTGCGTTTTGCCATTCTCCCCTTTTCTGAAACTGTTCCACCATCTTGTCTCTTTTTATGCTTGCCTTCCCACCTTTGAGTGCCTCCAGTCTCAACAGACATGGATAAGTCTGTGTTCATACACAGAAGCAGGAAGGAAGAAAAGTTCATTGCAGATGTTTTTGATGTTTTCTTGGACGGAGATGATAAAAATCCCACATCAATCTGTTTTTACAGTATATGCCTGTTCTTTTTCGCCTTTGAGTTTGAGGAATTCTTGGATAATTTAGGTCTTCATTTTGCTGCTGTTAGCAGGTGGAGCATATGAGGCAGCAAGGCTATTTTGTCTGCAGATGTGATGAGATGGAAGCGGGAAGGATATGAGTGAGTTTGACAGGAGCCAGACTGTGGTGACTGGATGACTGCAGCTCTAGACGGTGTTCCTGGTCTGCAGTGTCAGTATCTGTCAGAAGTGGTCCAAGGAGGGAACTGACAATGTTGTCAAGGGTGGAGTAAGGCTTGCTGATCCACACGAGGAGTGAAAGCTGGCCACACTGCAAAAACATAAAATCTTACAAAGTATTTTTGGTCTATTTTCTTGTCCAAATATCTTTTTACCCTTTAAATAAGCCAAAACTAACTTACAAATAACTTTTCAGCAAGACACAGGAGCTTGTTTTATGTGAAAAAACTTCTTAATATTGATTTAAAAACACTATTTCCACTGGCACATTATTTCACTTATAACACAGGAAAATGTGTTGTTTCAAGTGAAATAATCTGCCATAGGAAGTCATACAACAATATACAACAATACAACAATAAGGAATTGTATACTACAAACACGATTCTATGTCTTACTGAAAGGTTACTTTTCAGTTGGTTTTGTCTTATTTAAAGTGTAACAAGATATCTGAACTAGAAACTACAAAATTATTTGGTAAGATTTTGTGTTTTTGCAGTGCATGTAGTTCAAAAGTCTCAATACTGGGTATGTAAGTACGCACTCTGAACTGAGCAATGGAAGAAGGTAAAGTTTTATTTAAACTACCTCCTGGTTTTCTGTCACTGGAAGCCATTTCCAAATTTTCAGTGTTTTCATTGTATTTTTTGCCCTTCTATTTGTTTTTAGCTTTTTTGTGGCTATTCATCAACATGGAAAACATCTTCAATACACATGGAAACAAAATAGTTTATAGGTAGAAACCCGAAGTAGGCTGATGCAAAATGAGGTCAAGTGCTAGCAAAGAGTTTGGTTTGTCTCCAAAGAATTTCAGTCACAAGTTTTAGATAAATGAAGCCTTATGTAGTCATTGCTTCCTAATTTTTTAAATGAAGGTGTTTTAAAATGAACACATGCACACAAAAAACAATGTTGATGGCATTGCATGTGTAGTCGGGCCCAGCCTTTTGTCAGGAGGGGAGAGTGTTTAACAAATGACTGCCAACCCAGGGACACAGGGGCCAGGACCTCTGCTGGAGAGTCGGCCAACAATAAATCTCAAAAATCAATATGACAGGGCTCGGGGTAATCAGTATCAATGATTCTAAACTGGGATAAGTCCCTTGAGGAGAAGAATGATAAAACTGGTTGAGCTTGGAGCCTGAAAAACATCCTGAGGATATGAAGGATGGAAAAGAGGAAGAAAATGAGGAGAAAGTGGGGATTGAGGGAGGGGATTATTGATGATTTTTACCCAGAAGGCACTGCAGCAATGTTAGAATCCCTGTTTTGTTTTCTGTCACTTTTGCACTTTTCACTTTGCCCATCATATATTTTATTCTCCATCCTACAACTGCCCTCTTCACTGTTACCCACTTGAATTCCTAAAGATTTTTAGTTTTTGCTTTCTGTATAGTGTCTTCAAAACCTAAAACTTTAAACTTTTGACCATTTTTATTGCACCATCCTAACTTTTACACTGCTTATTGTTTTGGAAAAAGACTATTACCAAGCACTGTCAGGTGAAATCACTCAATCAGGTTTATTAATATATTGTGCACAATACAGGGAGCTTGTAGGACAATCAATAGCAAAACCAAACTAATATTTCCTTTAACATGTCTCTTCTGCACAACCTGCCATTTGTAAGGCAAATTAAAATCTAATTTCTCACTGCAATTTTTCAGAGGCAACCTCCGATAAAGATGAGTAAACTCTGCTGTTTTAAAGCTACAGACATTCCTCCATTGTGTACCACATGGTGATGATGTCATTTCCATGACTGTGTTTGTGACTCTGTTTATTTGTTTGGACTGGTCAAATAAACAGAACATGCAATCAATGGAATGGAAATACAGAAAATATTAGTGGTTTTAAAACTTTTTAAAATTGCTTTTAATGGTCTCTCAAGGCCAAACTACAAACAAGTAAGAAAACTATATGGGTTTTTGAGACCAAACTTTAAAAACTCTGTTACTAAAGATGACCTTTAGTCTCTAAAAATAATACTAAAAAATAAAAACATATCTTTGAATTATATGAAGGAGGAAGTTAATAATAAACAGGGCTTGTAACCAGTGAAAAAAATTGATAGCTTGCTAACCAGATGGCCTGTTGGCGTTTTAGACAGTCTCATGCTACTTGGAGATGTTTGCTGATTTCATGCGCAGTAGCTGCTACTCTGCCCTTTACTGAAGACGGTATTTAATCCAGCACCTCTCCTGGCACTGGATGGAAATCCGTTAAAAGCTACTCTGTCATGCTGGAAACAGCTGGGCTCCTCCGTGGGTAAATGTCAACAAATAACATTCTGTCAGCGTTTTATACATGTATCTGCCTGGGAGTATCCTCCTCTTCCTCTGACTTGGCTGCATCGTTTCTGGCTTCTCCCTCCTGATGAATTTTTCGCCCAGATAACTCACTAATACCATCATGCTTTCTGCATCTAGTACACTGCCAAATAATGTCTTTTCTTGCCATTTTATTCCCTCCAGATAAATGTCATGAATCTGCGTTTCCATGACTCAAAGAGATGCACAGCTTTAAGTGACAGTGGAAGGTGAAGATACACAATTTGCCTTTTGTCCTTTCGACTTGATTTCAAATATATATTTCTCTGCTTTTTTTACGTCTGAAAGGTCAATAGTTAGGATTCCAATCTTTTTATGTTCTTTACTGGATATCAGCCTCTTCCGCTAAAGTCCTGAACTTTTCTTGAGTATAAGAATAACAAAACTTTAAGGATGAAATTCAAAAGAGAGCCTGTATTACATTTAATATGCAAGAAATTATGCAGACATGAGATGTTGATCTGTATCTCTTTTGGACCAGAACAACAGAGGATATTTGTTTCCAGTTCAAAGGGCTTCAGGATATTTGATATTTTCATGGCTTTGAGAGAAATGAAGCCCCACATGAGGAAGAAACAATATTCAAAAGAAACTGTTATTCTTCAAGTTATTTGTTTTGAAATACTGGTCAAAAGATAAATCTATGACAAAATATTTCACTTATTGTTTTAATCAGAGAAATAATAATAATAAAAAAACATTTATGTACATTGTGTTTCCAGATTTTTAATTTGTAATTTTTTTTTTCAAATTTGTACCAAGTGTGGTGCAGACAGTGTTAGTAGTTAGTTGTTTGTTTAGGATACAAATGCACCTCAAAGCTATGTACAAAAGCAAAAGAGATCAAACATGGGCTTTCCATCTCTTCTTAACTTTACATATGATGGAAAGAAAAATTGCATCCAAACTATTTTGACTATTTTTGAGTTATTTTCACTGGGTAATAAATAGTTTTGAAATATCAGATAGTTTTGATTGTGTCTTTTTCATGTTGGTAGTCTGGTTACATAATGGTCGTTTTTATGTGCAGTTCCATCTTAATCTTACATAAACCTTACACAAACATGAACACAGTAATCGATTTTTAACTTTACACTGTATATTCCATTTAATATACGCCTATTGTAGTACTGGTCTAGACTAACTCTAGTCCTGGAGGGCCACTGCCCTGCAACTTTTAGATGCGCCTCTGCTGCACCACACCTGAATAGAATAATTAGGTCATTAGCAAGACTCTGTAGAACTTTATACACAAGAAGGAGGTAATTATTCCATTTCATTCCAGTGTTTTGTACCTGTGGCATATCTAAAAACTGCAGGACAGCGGCCCTTGAGAACTGGAGTTTGACACCCCTAATCTAGACTTACTTAGTTTCACTTTTAGTTGTCCTCGCTAAGAACATCACATCTGCTTGCTTTAGCCAATCCATCCATCTGGTTTGAAAAGATCTGGGTAGGATTGTTGGTTTGTTTGCAGGTGTTGTAGGTGTGAAGGGCTTGGATTGTAGTAAAGTAGGAAGCAGCCTGGATGGTTCAGCAGAGATGAGGATGGAGTCCTTTCTCTGGCTCAGAGGTTTTTCTGCATGAAGCAGATAGGTTTTTAAACTTCTTTGAATCATTACCTGAATTTGATGCACTGATTTTATAACTAAGATCAATTGGAATGTATTTGTGATTGAATTGAAAGCTCCCTAATGTCTAATGTGATTAGGGCTGTTGTAAACGAATATTTTAGTAATCGAGTAATCCATCGATTATTCTTACGATTAATCGAGTAATCGGATGAAATAAAAAATAAAATGAAATATTGGTAAATCTGGCATAATACCGGTGTTACTATCAGATATCAATATCAGTCCAATTTTTCACATTTGAGCATCCCTAACAGTTGCTTTTTTGTAGTTTAGAAAACTAACCTGTAACAATAATAGCTCACTTTCTAAGTTAACCAGAAGAAAAGTTATAGAAAAATCTGAAATTATATTGAATTTAATAACAAAGAGGCAGGCTCACAAATATGCTTATAAAAAATGTCTACAATCCAGCTTTTAGTTTATGTATTCATCTTCAGTGAGTTTAATAGATTAATTAAACTCACCTTGCCACCTAACCTGTCACGCTTTGGGTTTGAAAATACGGGAAATGCCGCCTGGAGTGGGAGGAGAGGGCGAATGAACGAACGTAAGATGGGGTGGAGGGGAGGAAATAGACCAGCGGACTGACGAACCGTTAGACCGGGGGACGAACACGGGGGGAAGCAATACGGGATATTTACGACACCTTCACTGGTCACACTCAGAAACTCATCTACCAGCCATGTACGATGCGCTCCGCCACCCGTTTCTTCAGACCGGGATATGAAATTTATTGTGCGGTTCGTCGGTAAAGCTACATTTACACGGTAAGCATCAGCTACTCAGCCGCCCGCCCTGTTCAGGCTATCCGCTCACCTCAGCGCTCTTCCCGCCGTTCGCTTTCAACCAGCAGCCCCGGAGGAGAAATGCTGCCGTACTCCAGGCATTCCCCCAGTCATTTTAAGGATGCTTATTGGTTCCCAAAAACGATAAAAAGTCGGGCATTATCAACAATCAATAAAATCCCCACGGGCCAATCTTGAAGATTGGACTTTATGCCGCTGAGACTTAGCTTTTGTCAACAACTCAGAGGCGGAAGTGAGAGCTCCGCGCAACGCAAATGAAGTCCCGGCCGGAACACGGTGCGCTAACTAATAAAACATAAATTAACGAAGCTTCGAGGCAGGTAAATTTTCCTCGAGGAATTTTAGTAATCGAGGTACTCGAATCATTCGAGGAATCGTTTCAGCCCTAAATGTGATATAAATAAGCTCAATTGAACTGAAACATTTTAAGGGGGACAAGAAGACAATAAATAAATGCATTTTACAGCACTTTCACAACTGGAAACATCTAAAGTTAGAGACATTTCTCAAAAAAACAAAACATAAAATATTCCAAAATGTAAAACTTGCAGACGCTGGAGAGTCTTGTAATAAGTTTTTGCGCTCTGTGTATCAACCATTAAGCCATAAACTCTGTATCCTGCAGCTATGGTGCACATCAGTGCCTAGTAATATACATGGATTCTAGTATCCCTGCACAGCAAAATTACACATGTTTAACGGGAACGATCAACCTCTCAGTGTGCAATAAAACAGCAGCAAGCAATGGCAGTTTGGAGCATGTAATGGCTGCAGTGGTGCTTTGTAGTTTCTGTTATTGGCATTAACAAGCGGTCAAAGTGGGAGATGGTGGATATACTGGACATTTTTGCCTTGGATCTGGTCGGTTTACACGGACCAGATCCACTTTGTGCTTCATACCAAAGAGACATGAAAATGTCAGGGAGGTTGAGGACAGAGGAGTAAATCTGAAAGGTCACCAGTGAAGGACGACTGAACCCACCTGTATACTGAACTACAGAAGCCAACTCTCTAATAATTGTCCGCTGTTACTAGGGCAGGACTGGGAATGTTGAGGGATTAGGAGGAGCATCAGATAGAACGGGGGCAAATCAAGAAGTTTCTTCATTTCTTCTTTTTTTCCTCAGTCTCTTTCCACTGTGCTCATCATTTCATTTTGCAGCCTCCCCTCATTATCGTTTTAGCCCTTGGCTTTTCTCATCACGCCTATCTCAGTTCCTATATTTTTTTCTGTCGCCGTCTATTCAGAGCAGATTAGCAGAGATCAAATTACCAGCCAGTGCTGACTCATGCCACTGTGACTCAAACGTAACGATCTTCAAGAAGAGCTTTGAAGTGAATTTTGTGTCACATCTTTTTGTTAATCTGAGCCGTATTTGAGGTGGATCTCTGGTTTTGTTTAGAGTTTTTAGTTTTTTTTTCTTTTAATCTTATTTTAAAAAAGAAAAGGCAAATCCTTTCATGGACAGATATGTCATCATGAATAACGGGTAAATTGAAAACTCAGGAGGTGTGACATGCTGACATGAAGTTATCAAACAAAAAAATCTCAGCTTCCAGTCATTCTTATTAGCCATGTGAGACATTAATAAAATTTTTCTCTGAGTGCACTTTCTTTTTATCTTTTTCTTGCTACACTTATACCAGTGAGTGACGGAGGATTCCTTGTAGATGCATTAGACAGCATTACTAGCACTTGATGGACTTTGGTACTTATACCCTGTCCATATAAAATTATGCATGCATCCAAGTGTGTTTGGAATTATAATTATTACTAGAAACAAGCTTAAGAGCATGGGAATTAAATAAATGAATGCACACAGATGGATGCTCAGACTTGCTCTCAGGGCGCTCACACACAATGTGTTCATTAAGCCAGCCAGCAAAGCTCTCTCTGCAGAGCAGTGGCACAGTGTTCAGCTTTGATACTGCAGGTAATAAGTCATCAGAGCTTGGAGAGCTGAAGAACGAAGGAAATGTTTATTATACCTGTCCTCACAGACAGGAGTCTCATAAACACGTTACAGATGTGCAGTAGGTGCCTTTTCTGTGTGGATCAGTTGTTGTTTAAGGCCTTCCTGGCCCAAATATAAGATATTGTTTTTCAGTAAATATGATTTTAAAGTGCTATAATAGAACTTTTCAGGCATGGGTCGCTGGATTAAAAAAAAAAAAAAAAAAAAATAATAATAATAATATATATATATACATATATATATATACATATATATATATATATATATATATACATATATATGTATATATATATATATATATATATATGTGTGTATATATATGTATATATATGTGTGTATATATATGTATATATATATGTGTATATATATATATATATATGTATATATATATATATATATATATATATCCCTACCAACACCATAACAGAAACCAATGAGCTGATATACAACTCAGCATCAGTGATCCTTGAAATGCTTGGCTATAAGAGCAACCATGAGACCCAATATCCATCATGGAAAAGACGGTTAGAGGCTAAGATCAAGATAACAAGGAGGGAAGTGAGCCAGCTGTCAGAGCTCCTAAGGGGTGCAATGAAAAGATCAGTACCTAAGAAGTACAGCCAGATGCCCATACCTGAAGCACTCGAAACTGCCAAACAAAGGCTCCAAGCCTTGGCCAGCCGCCTAAAGAGATACACAAGAGAGAATGAAGCCAGGAGGATTAACCGGCTCTTCTCCACCCAACCAGCTAAAGTGTACTCTCAATGGCAGGGTACTAACAACAGAGCAGACCCACCAAGGCTGGAGACTGAACAATACTGGAAAGGCATATGGGAAAGGGAGGCGTCCCACAACAGCAAGGCACAGTGGCTAACCTCTCTACGAGAGGACCACAGCAACCTCCCTGAACAAGCCCCGGTAACCATCACTGTGGCAGATGTCCAAGAAAGAGTCTCGGGTATGAAAAACTGGACAGCACCAGGGCCTGACATGATCCATGCCTACTGGCTAAAGAAACTCACTGCCCTCCATGAGCGACTGGCAGCTCAACTGAACCAGCTGCTACAGAATGGGACTCACCCTGAATGGTTAACTGAAGGGCGCACAATCCTGATCCAGAAGGATCCCTCAAAGGGTTCAGTCCCATCCAACTATCGGCCAATAACCTGTCTCTCTACAACATGGAAGCTCATGTCAGGCATCATAGCGGCTAAGATAAGCGGACACATGGATAAATACATGAGCACGGCACAGAAGGGCATCGGCATAAATAGTAGAGGAGCCAAACACCAACTCCTTGTAGACCACACAGTCGCCCGAGACTGCAAAACCCGACACACCAACCTGTGCACCGCTTGGATTGATTACAAGAAAGCCTATGACTCAATGCCACACACCTGGATCATTGAATGCTTAGAGATGTACAACATCAATAGGACTCTAAGAGCCTTCATTGCAAACTCGATGGGGCTGTGGAAAACCACCCTTGAAGCCAACTGCAAACCACTTGCACAAGTGTCCATCAAATGTGGCATATACCAAGGAGATGCTCTGTCCCCACTGCTGTTCTGCATAGGCCTGAACCCCCTCAGCCAAATCATCAACAAGACTGGCTACGGATACCGACTTAAGAATGGGGCCACAATCAGTCACCTCCTCTACATGGATGACATCAAGCTGTACGCCAAGAGCGAGCGAGACATCGACTCACTGATCCACACCACCAGGATCTACAGCACTGACATTGGGATGTCATTCGGACTAGAGAAGTGTGGCCGGATGGTTACAAAGAGAGGGAAGGTCGTCCGCACAGAAGGGGTCTCACTCCCAAAGGGAACGATAGCAGACATAGAGCACAGCTACAAGTACCTGGGAATACCACAAGCAAATGGCAACCTCGATGAGGTCACAAGGAAAGGAGCCACAGCCAAATACCTCCAACGAATAAGGCAAGTCCTGAGAAGCCAGCTCAATGGCAAGAACAAGATCCGTGCAATAAACAGCTATGCCTTACCAGTAATCAGATACCCTGCCGGAATAATTAGCTGGCCAATGGAAGAGATGAAGGCCACGGATGTTAAGACTCGGAAGCTACTAACCATGCATGGAGGGTTCCACCCCAAATCCAGCACCCTGAGACTGTACACGAGCCGTAAGGAAGGAGGCAGAGGACTAGTGAGTGTGAGAGCCACTGTCCAGGATGAAACATCTAAGATCCATAAATACATCAAGGACAAAGCCTCAACGGACGATGTGCTCAGCGAATGTCTCAGGCAATGGGGAACAGAGGACAAGGTGCTGGAGGAACCATCATGGGAGGACAAGCCCCTACATGGGATGTACCACCGACAAATAACTGAAGTGGCTGATATCAGGAAATCCTACCAATGGCTGGAGAAAGCTGGACTCAAGGACAGCACAGAGGCCCTCATCCTGGCTGCACAGGAACAGGCCCTAAACACCAGAGCAATAGAAGCTCAGATCTACCACACCAGACAAGACCCAAGGTGTAGGTTGTGCAAGGAGGCCTCTGAGACAGTCCAGCACATAACAGCAGGGTGCAAGATGCTGGCAGGGAAAGCGTACATGGAACGACATAACCAAGTGGCGGGCATAGTGTACAGGAACATCTGTGCAGAATATGGACTGGAAGCCCCGAGGTCAAAATGGGGGACACCCCCAAAGGTGGTGGAGAATGACCGAGCTAAGATCCTGTGGGACTTCCAGATCCAGACAGACAAGATGGTAATGGCGAACCAACCGGACATTGTGGTGGTGGATAAAGACCAGAGGAAAGCCGTTGTGGTGGATGTAGCAATACCAAGTGACCACAACATCAGGAAAAAGGAGCATGAGAAACTGGAGAAATACCAGGGCCTCAGAGAGGAACTGGAGAAGGCCTGGAAGGTGAAGACCACAGTGGTGCCTGTGGTCATCGGGGCCCTCGGGGACCTGAGTGAAGTTGGCCCCCCCACCTTCTTCAAATCAGACAAAATTGGTGTCAAACGTTTGTGCTACGTTTGTGCTGGTTTGTGCAGCAAAAATTTTCATTTGTGCCGCTATCATTTTAAAGATATAAAGAGATGTTTCTAGAGGTCATCCAAGGTCAACCAGCCCCCCCACCTTCTTCAAATCAGGCAAAATGGGTGTCAATCAACTCGGCTACGTTTGTGCTGGTTTGTGCAGCAAAAATTTTCGTTTGTGCTGCTTTGGCTTTGAAGATATTAATGAAAGTGTAAAGGTCAAAAGGTCAACCAGCCCCCACACTTTCTTCAAATCGGACAAAATTGGTGTCAAACGTTTGTGCTACGTTTGTGCTGGTTTGTGCAGCAAAAATTTTCATTTGTGCCGCTATCATTTTAAAGATATAAAGAGATGTTTCTAGAGGTCATCCAAGGTCAACCAGCCCCCCCACCTTCTTCAAATCAGGCAAAATGGGTGTCAATCAACTCGGCTACGTTTGTGCTGGTTTGTGCAGCAAAAATTTTCATTTGTGCTGCTTTGGCTTTGAAGATATTAATGAAAGTGTAAAGGTCAAAAGGTCAACCAGCCCCCCCACTTTCTTCAAATCGGACAAAATTGGTGTCAAACGTTTGTGCTACGTTTGTGCTGGTTTGTGCAGCAAAAATTTTCGTTTGTGCCGCTATCATTTTAAAGATATAAAGAGATGTTTCTAGAGGTCATCCAAGGTCAACCAGCCCCCCCACCTTCTTCAAATCAGGCAAAATGGGTGTCAATCAACTCGGCTACGTTTGTGCTGGTTTGTGCAGCAAAAATTTTCGTTTGTGCTACTTTGGCTTTGAAGATATTAATGAAAGTGTAAAGGTCAAAAGGTCAACCAGCCCCCCCCCCCCCCCCACTTTCTTCAAATCAGACAAAATGGGTGTCAATCAACCTGATTATTTTTGTGCTGTTTTGCTATGGCTTTGAAGATAAAAATTTAAATTTAAACTTTTTGATGTCAATGGTTTGCTTTGAAAACATTATTGAAACCTTAAATCAGGGAAGCTTCACTTATTTCATTATAACAAACTCATGATCACAATTGTTTACAAGTGACTTTTATTTATCTTGATTATCTGGCTTTACAATTCATAGCACATAATATTCAACAACATTCTACAATAAAAGATTAATTTGTTTAAAGAACACTACATTAAACCTTTATGTTTTATGTCACCAAGCACTGAATGTTGCCCTTCTGATACAGTAAATGGTATTTTTGGTGTTATCCATGTTGAAAGACCTTTATCAACTAACATAACACCCTGTCATCTTAGTATTATGTTCAGAGAAAAAGAAGTGTTGATGATTGCTCTTGATCATAACATTAAGCTCAAAATGGCTGAGTAGATGCCAAGCACATTTGGTTTTATTCTTATTTTTTGTATTTCAAATGTACAGTTTGTCTAATAGCACCCTCTAGTGATCAGAAGCTACGATACAGGTCACCGAGATTGTTTTGAGAGGTGTTGTACCCATACACATAATATAAGAGTAGGGTAGGGTTAGACCCTATTAATCATTATTTATTTGCGTCATTATTAATCATTTTTATTTGTGTTTGTATAGTCATATGAATATGTATTGCTATTACTAAATAATTTATTAAATAAATTATGAACGGCTGTGTGGTTTGTAAAATGCTCATAATGCATCAACATCAGAATATTCTATTCCTATTCTATTGTTTTCCCCAATAAGCATATTTAAATAGGCTGAACTATGTATCAATGGAAATAAAAAAATATTTAAAAAATACAATTGTTTATAAATGTAGCTTTGATAGATGTTTGAATAAGGTTTCCAGCAACAAAAAAGTGTGTTATGATCGATTAAATACATTATGTTATGTGCCTGCCAGACACATAACGCTGAGTGGAGTGGAGTACCGCTCCAAGATGGCTGCCCTAAATCTTGTCAGCGGCAATAGGCGAGAGCGGTCCATGAGGGTCTATTCTTATATTATGTCTATGGTTGTACCTACCTGTTCATTCTAAATAAGACCTAGTATGAAATGAATTTCTTCCAGGTTCAAATTTAATTATTCATGTTCATAGGTTATATATATTTAAATGAAATTCACAGTTTTCACCATGAACAGGTGTTCATTGACCTTGGATGACCTCTAGAAACTTTTCTTTTAATATCTTCAAAGCCAAAGCAGCACAAACGAAAATTTTTGCTGCACAAACCAGCACAAACGTAGCCGAGTTGATTGACACCCATTTTGCCTGATTTGAAGAAGGTGGGGGGGCTGGTTGACCTTGGATGACCTCTAGAAACATCTCTTTATATCTTTAAAATGATAGCGGCACAAACGAAAATTTTTGCTGCACAAACCAGCACAAACGTAGCACAAACGTTTGACACCAATTTTGTCTGATTTGAAGAAAGTGGGGGGGCTGGTTGACCTTTTGACCTTTACACTTTCATTAATATCTTCAAAGCCAAAGCAGCACAAACGAAAATTTTTGCTGCACAAACCAGCACAAACATAGCCGAGTTGATTGACACCCATTTTGCCTGATTTGAAGAAGATGGGGGGGCTGGTTGACCTTGGATGACCTCTAGAAACATCTCTTTATATCTTTAAAATGATAGCGGCACAAACGAAAATTTTTGCTGCACAAACCAGCACAAACGTAGCACAAACGTTTGACACCAATTTTGTCTGATTTGAAGAAGGTGGGGGGGCCAACTTCACTCAGGTCCCTCGGGGCAGTCACCCCCAAACTGGAGCAGTGGCTCAAACAGATCCCAGGAACAACATCAGACATCTCAGTCCAGAAATGTGCAGTTCTAGGCACAGCCAAGATACTGCGCAGAACCCTCAAGCTCCCAGGCCTCTGGTAGAGGACCCGAGCTCAGAGGATGAAAGAGACCACCCACGGAGGGTGAGAGGGGAATTTTTTTTTTTTTTTTTTGTATATATATGTATATATATATATGTATATATATATATGTATATATATATATATGTATATATATATATATGTATATATATATATGTATATATATATATGTATATATATATATATGTATATATATATATGTATATATATATATATGTATATATATATATATGTATATATATATATGTATATATATATATGTATATATATATGTGTATATATATATGTATATATATATATTCATTTTGTCTTGTTTTAAGTGTAATTTTGTGGGGTTAGTTACTGACAATATCTTACTTGAGCATTCAGATCCTAGTTTGGATATCACACAGTAGTTCTCTTTGAGAATCAAGCTAAAAGTTACAAAGTCAAACTACAAACAACTTAACCTAAAACCTCCTTGGACATTAACCAGCTTCTATCTGTGTTGGTTATGCTGAATGAAGAAGCTAACACCACACCACTTATAACCATACCAGTTATAAGTACCAACACCAGCTATTCTCAGATAAACTATCATTTACAGTGAGGTCGAAAGCTACTTAAATTGATGCTAAAAACTACTCAAAATAACAGCTGCTCAGAACTGAGCTAACAGCTAGTTGGATTATGGATAACTAGAACTTGGCATTCAGCTAGCAGCTACTCAGAATTGAGCTGAAGGTTCCACAAAGTAACAACTACTCAAATTAAGTTACTTTGTGGAACCTTCAGCTC
The DNA here is from genome assembly GCF_051168715.1 of Poecilia mexicana. Taxonomy (NCBI): domain Eukaryota; kingdom Metazoa; phylum Chordata; class Actinopteri; order Cyprinodontiformes; family Poeciliidae; genus Poecilia; species Poecilia mexicana. Next base: position 21,388,264 of record NW_028263383.1, read on the forward strand.
AATTTAAACAACTACTCAAATTAAGTTTAAAATCTAGCCAGAGATAAGATAACAGCTACTAAAGCTAACAACTTCTCAGAGTTAAGCTCATAGCAGCACACAATGTGAAGTTGAGCTAACACAAGACATTATGTGAAGTTGGATCTACACCTGAAGGGGGTCCATGAATGGTTCGGTACAGGTCAGTTGCATGAACCTCTTTTACAATAGAAACAGACAAAATATTGCACCTACTAATTTTATACCTCTCAGTGGAACAAGGAATTGTTAATGTTGCTATGCTAACCAAAGCAAACAAAATCCTCCTGCTAGTGTAACTGTTAGTTGTGTAAAGTGCACAGACATTAAATTAGTTATGGTGGCCCTGTATAAATAATTTAACTAATAAGCTGATACTACTAGAAGCTATTGTGTTTAAAAATCTGTAGTACATTATAATATGCCCATAAGTGTTGGCAACCTCAAGGCTACAGTTAGTGAAGGGGCATGGATGTTGTTTAGTTGACAGTGTAGGTTTTGTGCTGTTTGGTGGGTTTGCAGTTTTACTTCTGAGCCCGCAGAAAATTTCCAATATTGTTTAGAGTTTCAGGGTATGTTTACAGTAAAACACTTCCCCAGCCCACCCGGGATGCTGAGGCCTTCCTTTTCCCCAAAGACTGAAGGATTTGCATTTTTACTTGCTAATATATTTATATTCTCAGTGTTTTGGTTAAACTGTCTGATGTTGGTTACTCACAGATGCAGACTCTCCCACTGGAGCTGTTTTATCCTAGAGCTCATTAGGTTTGCCAATTTTATTTCAGTCATGCAGGTGTTCATTTCCCATTTATATCTTCATTTTAATCTGGATGCTTTCCAGTATTCTGTGTTAAATTTCAGGAGCTTTATTGGACAGCTAGAGTATAACATATTGTAAAGTATCGTCACTTATTACCAGGACAAACAATATGTATTTATTTTTAATTCTCTTGTCACTTTTACAAACACTGTCTGCAAGGATATGCATAGTTTTTCACTCCCAGATTTTTCATTTTTGCTTTATTTGTGCTTATTTCATAATGACAATGTGCAATATGTCAGTATAGAAGCTTTGACTTGAGGTTATATTATACAAATGTAGAACCTGGAAAGACATGATACTTTTCATAATGACCTGGCATGTAAAACCCTCCCAAATTTTGAAAGGGTGTACTTTCTTTTCACTATTACTGAACAAAAATGACTTTAATTCAAATATCTGATCTGTCATAACAAAAAAATCTGTGATTTGAACACCTTAAAGCAGAATGAGGCACAATTTAGACCTTAAAACCATGACAGTCTCAATGATGAGGAACATCATTCGTTGCTTCCTGTCAAATAATGAACTTTTTCAATACTCAGGTAAAGTTGGGTGCTAAAACTATAGAAAAAATAATGCAAATACCAACAATATAGTTTGTTGATACTGGTTATACCAGTAGTCATTGTGCAGTCTCACTTGCAGAATCACTGTTCGCATTCAACGTTTTTCATTGTTTGTGCTTTTTCTAAGTGTCATTTTTGTATATTTGCACCTGTCTCAGCAGCACAAATGACCATGAAAGAGACATAAAACTAATTTACTGCAGATTTTTTTGTGTATTTTGAGATACAAAACAGAGTGCCACATATTATTTGTAGGATCCATAAAAAAAGAACAAGCATCTTCATTTGTAATTATTCAGAACCTATTTTCTTTGCTTCCTTCTCCATCTCACTTTCTGGTTTTACTGGTCTTTTTAATTATCTTGGCATAAAATAGCAACAATAAAGTCCTATTCAAGTGGCAAGATCAGCCTCTAAAATATGGCACCCAATCATCCGCCTTCACATCAACTGTTCAGAGCTTTATTGTCTTTAAAAAACAAAAAAGGGCCCAATACAGCACAGCACCAACATGATCATTTCCAGCAGAGAAAGACGTAACAAAGAAACTTTGTCCAGATAAGGATACAGTTTTTAATTTGAGTCCTCAGCAGATCGGCAACACCCTTCATTAACCTGCCTCGACCTGCTCATTAATTCACATTCCTGCTCTAATTGGGCAGCGGTGTGTGTAATGTTCCTTCGTTCTCTTGCTGTACTTGTGGAAAAGAAAAGACGCCATGACATTGGCAGGACTGTCATGCAGCCTCAACTCAGTCTTCGTCAGCGGGGCGGCCTCTAGCCACATGTGGGGAATGAGAACTGCTTTCTTAAAAGATGAAACTCTAATTAAATTCAGGAGGTGGGAGTGACTGCCTTGCTGCATCACCAGAATAATAAGGACGTGCTTATGTAGGGCTTCCCACCTGCAAACTAATGAAAAACAAAAGGAAAAACAGAAAATCTCAGGACAAAAAGCTATAGTTAAGCTTTGAGAGTTTCATGAACACTTGTCTTTTTATCAAAGTAAATGAATTGGAGGGAATCTGTATCTCAAATGGACAAGCCGACGTGCCTCGTTCTCAACTCATGGTTTATGTAGCTGGAGTGTAGGGTTTACAAAGAACCGAAGCTGGTAAAAAAAAAGTAGCTTGTCTGGGTTTTTTCATTATTTAATTAAAGGGAACAAATTATGTAAAACTCACATTTTGCATAATCATTTTACTTCCATTTGGGTCTCAACTGCTTCTAAAAACAGCCCAAGTGCTTGAAGAGAACTATCCAGCTGGTGTTTGGTAGTAAGTTAATGTTTTTTGGTGTCTGGAAAACAAGCTGTTTCAAAAATCTCCAAAATGTAACATCACAGCAGGCACTGCTTAATATAGGCAGAACTAACAAAACAAAAATTTCATCTAAGAATGAATTTGTGCAAAAAATGTAATGAAACATTTTTCATAGCCCATAGACCTATCTTAACCTGTTACACCAGACCCGTTCATCGGATCTGGAGAAAAGAATGATGTATTTACAGGAGCCGTCAAATTTAAAATTTGGACTTGAATGCGGCCTTCGAAGGATGTAGTTCCTGAATTTGGACACACATTACGTCTGTTTTCTAACCTCGATCCGGCAAACCTTCTCAGTAAGCCACTTCCAGTGTCCTCTCTGCTCATTATAACACAACTGTCTAAATGCTGGGTGCATTGTGTGTTTCACCCTGCAGGCTATAATTTATCCCAGACAGATTTATAATCAAGTGTGTCGGTGACAGGAATAAACCGAAGAAAAATGTACTTGTACTACAAATAACAATCCTTTTATAAGTGAAATATAGCAATAGTGTATCTTAGTGGTGGTTGTATTTCTTTTCTTCTTTTAATTAAAATACCTTTTTTGATTTAGGCAAAGCTGATTGACGCACAATCTAAATGTCAGCTGTGCCTGACACAAATGTGGTAAAACCTCAGCAAGCTTATTAAAGTCTATTTAGAAATACTCCTTTATATATTTGTGCAGCACAATCATAATAAAATGTGGATATGATATATTTGCAATATTGTTCTATCAAAAATAAAAATATTCTTAAACTTGTTCATTATAACTTACATTTGTCTTTAGGGCTGTTGTAAACGAATATTTTAGTAATCAAGTAATCTATCGATTATTCTTACGATTAATCGAGTAATCGGATAAAAAAAATTCTAAAATGAAATACTGGTAAATCTGGCATAATACCGGTGTTACTATCAGATATCAATATCAGTCCAATTTTTCATATTTGAGCATCCCTAACAGTTGCTTTTTTGTAGTTTAGAAAACTAACCTGTAACAATAATAGCTCACTTTCTAAGTTAACCAGAAGAAAAGTTATAGAAAAATCTGAAATTATATTGAATTTAATAACAAAGAGGCAGGCTCACAAATATGCTTATAAAAAATGTCTACAATCCAGCTTTTAGTTTATGTATTCATCTTCAGTGAGTTTAATAGATTAATTAAACTCACCTTGCCACCTAACCTGTCACGCTTTGGGTTTGAAAATACGGGAAATGCCGCCTGGAGTGGGAGGAGAGGGCGAATGAACGAACATGGGGTGGAGGGGAGGAAATAGACCAGCGGACTGACGAACCGTTAGACCGGGGGACGAACACGGGGGGAAGCAATACGGGATATTTACGACACCTTCATTGGTCACACTCAGAAACTCATCTACCAGCCATGTACGATGCGCTCCGCCACCCGTTTCTTCAGACCGGGATATGAAATTTATTGTGCGGTTCGTCGGTAAAGCTACATTTACACGGTAAGCATCAGCTACTCAGCCGCCCGCCCTGTTCAGTCTATCCGCTCACCTCAGCGCTCTTCCCGCCGTTCGCTTTCAACCAGCAGCCCCGGAGGAGAAATGCTGCCGTACTCCAGGCATTCCCCAGTCATTTTAAGGATGCTTATTGGTTCCCCAAAAACGATAAAAAGTCGGGCATTATCATCAATCAATAAAATCCCCACGGGCCAATCTTGCAGATTGGACTTTATGCCGCTGAGACTTAGCTTTTGTCAACAACTCAGAGGCGGAAGTGAGAGCTCCGCGCAACGCAAATGAAGTCCTGGCCGGAACACGGTGCGCTAACTAATAAAACATAAATTAACGAAGCTTTGAGGCAGGTAAATTTTCCTCGAGGAATTTTAGTAATCGAGGTACTCGAATCATTCGAGGAATCGTTTCAGCCCTATTTGTCTTATTTTGTGACTTTTTAGCACACAAGTATTTCTGTTTTGTCTCTAAAATGAATGCTTTGGCAGGTTTATGAGCTCTAAACAAACAAAAATAATTTAAAGTAAATTGCTCATTTCAACATCAAAATAAAAGTGACTCTTTTGTTAAATGTAAACTTGTTTAAAATACTTCTGACCTGCTGGTGATGCTTTTGCCTCTGAAACACTTACAAACTCACCACACCAATACATCATACATTCTTAATGAGACGTTCTGCTGAAGGAGAAAACCACCAACTTGGTATCTTAGTTTTCTTGTCTGCAACAAAAACCTGTCTGCTGTGGGATTTTCTGATATATTGTCAGGCTTTTTATTGAATGTCGGGTTTAAAGTTTTATGGGTTTATTCAATAATAAATCTTTGGGCCTGCACTACTAGAAGCTTCGGAAAATTTGTCAGCGGAAGTGCTTCCTGTGAAGGTTGAAAGAAATTCATATGCTAAATTATTATTAAATATAATTTTTAATAAATGGTGCTGCTTCAACAGAACTGCCTCAGCAGTTGAATTTTTTTAAGTATGCAGTCATTGACTGCTGTTTTAAAAAAAAAAGCAATCTATCATGAAAGCACAAAAGTCTACACAGCAGCATAGCCAGAAACCAGGGCACAGAAAGTTCAAGCAACCTCCAGAGCTCGATGCAAGTTCTTGTGTGAGGGATTTTTTGGGGTAATTTTGCTGATCCGGTCTCCTGCTTCTTACCTGTTTCTGCTTAATAAATGCTGAGACTGAGGGAGTTCTGATCCCTCGTTGGCACTGACTAAATTGGGAAATGTGGGAAATAATTGTAGAGGTCTGGGAGGAGATGATCAGCTGAGAGGTATTGTATCTGTGACATGCTGACCTTATCTTTTTCCTTCTTTCATAGGTGATTAGAAAAATCCCCAGGTCCCCGTCAGGTACTCCAAATCAGCACTCTGAGGTGAGTGTATGTTTTACTCTTTACTCTGTGCATTTATGTTATATTACAGTTATTTTCTGTCTGTGCTACATGGCTTCTTGGATGAAATTGCAGGATGAGCTGATAATGATGGAGGAAAACAGTTAAAGTTTTGATTGTTCATCATAATGTTCTTTTCTCAGTGGGCTTTTCAGACAAGGATTTACCTTAAACTGGTCTTTAGGTCTAACTTAAATGTCCCCTTTCAAATGTGCTTAGATTGAAAGTGAAATAAACATTTGCACTGGTAGTTACCCCTAACTATCCAGTAGCTTTGACCAACTGTTGAAGCTAATCATTCTTTCGGCTAACTGTTTCAACAGGCTGCTGCTGAGCTAAAACCCTCACCTTACTTTTGGTTAGTTCTGAGCATTAGTTAGCTCTAGATAATCGTTGACATAAACTAGTCTATTCTGACTAATTTATTCTGACTAGTATCAAGTCAGATATAACCCCACTAAGAGTTACAGTGGGGAGAACAAGTATTTGATACACTGTTGATTTTTCAGGTTTTCCCACTTGCAAAGCTTGTAGATGACTGTAATTTTTATCATAGGTACTCTTCAACTGTGAGTGATGGAATCTAAAACAAAAATCCAGAAAAATACAATGTATGATTTTTAAATAATTAATTTCCATTTTATTGTGTGAAATAAGTATTTGATACACCAGAAAAATGAAACTTAATATTTGGTACAGAAACCTTTGTTTGCAATTACAGAGATCAGACGTTTCCTGTAGTTCTTGACCAGGTTTGCGCACACTGCAGCAGGGATTTTGGCCCACTCCTCCATACAGATCTCCTCCAGAGCCTTCAGGTTTCGGGGCTGTCGCTGGGCCACATGGACTTTATGCTCCCTCCAAAGATTTTCTATTGGATTCAGGTCTGGAGACTGGCTAGGCCACTCCAGGACCTTAAGATGTTTCCTACGGAGCCACTCTTTAGTTGCCCTGGCTGTGTGTTTTGGGTCGTTATCATGCTGGAAGACCCGGCATGACCCATGACCCATCTTCAGTGCTCTTACTGAGGGAAGGTGGTTGTTGGCCAAAATCTCACGATACATGGCCCCATCCATCCTTCCCACAATATGGTGCAGTCATCCTGTCCCCTTTGCAGAAAAGCATCCCCAAAGAATGATGTTTCCACCGCCATGCTTCACGGTTGGGATGGTGTTCTTGGGGTTGTACTCATCATTCTTCTTCCTCCAAACATGACGAGTGGAGTTTAAACCAAAAAGTTCTATTTTTGTCTCATCAGACCACATGACCTTCTCCCATTCCTCCTCTGGATCATTCAGATGGTCATTTGCAAACATCAGACGGGCTTTGACATGCGTTGGCTTGAGGAAGGGCACCTTGCGTGCACTGCAGGATTTTAATCCTTGACGGCGTAGAGTGTTACTGATTGTTTTCTTTGAGACTGTGGTCCCAGCTCTATTCAGGTCATTGACCAGGTCCTGCCGTGTAGTTCTGGGCTCATTCCTCACCTTCCTCAAGATCAATGATGCTCCACGAGGTGAGATCTTGCATGGCGCCCCAGACCGAGGGAGATTTTCCGTTATTTTGTATTTCTTCCATTTTCTAATAATTCCACCAACTGTTGTTGCCTTCTCACCAAGCTGCTTGCCTATTGTCCTGTAGCCCATCCCAGCCTTGTGCAGGTCTACAATTTTATCCCTAATGTCCTTACACAGCTCTCTGGTCTTGGGCATTGTGGAGATGCTGGAGTCTGATTGATTGAGTGTGTGGACAGGTGTCTTTTATACAGGTAACGAGTTCAAACAGGTGCAGTTAATACAGGTAATGTGTGGAGAACAGGAGGGCTTCTTAAAGAAGAACTAACATGTCTGTGAGAGCCAAAATTCTTACTGGTTGATAGATGATCAAATACTTATTTCACACAATAAAATGGACATTAATTATTTAAAAATCATACATTGTATTTTTCTGGATTTTTGTTTTAGATTCCATCACTCACAGTTGAAGAGTACCTATGATAAAAATTACAGTCATCTACAAGCTTTGCAAGTGGGAAAAACTGAAAAATCAGCAGTGTATCAAATACTTGTTCTCCCCACTGTACCTCTTTAACTAGCTGTAAGTCAGATGTAACATTTTCACTTTCACCAGCATTATTTCTGAGTAGTGGCTAGCTGTGACTAGCTTCTTTAAATATCTGATGCTTTTGTTCAGAACTTTGTTTGTGAGTTATATTTGGTGTGAAATACTGATGAGTGTGGCAGTGTGAAGATTTTCCGCAGCTAGATCTGTAGGTAATGCTCATTTTTGTGCTTTCTAAATCAATTCTACTTGGATAAATACACACATTGTAGTTGCTTTGTTGTTTATTGTCTTGTCACATGTCTTTCTCGCCATCTCTCTGATGATTCTTTTAAGGCCAATTTTCCTCCATAACCCAGTTTGTTTTAACTGAAAATTAAACTTTTTTTGCTTGGATACAAGTAATTATTCAATTCTCAACACATGAACTGTTTTATCACTAAGGAAATGATGTAATCTCAGTATGTTAAAACAACAAGTCTAGAGCTGGTTGTTTGGATGATTGTATAGTGTTGAATCTGATGAAATGTAAAGTAGTTTTTATTGCTAGAAAATATCTGGATTACTTAGTTAAACAAAAAAGAAAAGAAAAAAGAACCCAGCAAAACAAACCAAAGACACAAACAGAAATACTCCTGGGCAAGCCAAACATAAAGACACAACAAAAATGCAAGTGAATATCAAATCCAAGAGAGGCTTGTCAATATTTACATCCTTAAGGAGAAAAAGGTCTCTTGACTTTTGAAAAATAAACTTCTGATGAACCGTGAGCAGATTTTTAAATGTACAATACCTGGATGTTTGCAGTTCAGCTTGAATGTGTGAATCTAAGATGTTGATTATTGTAAAAAATGACCTCAGAAATGAGGTTCATGAGTTCATATGAGTGAGGTTCAAAGAATGTTCATATTATGTTTTTTTTATTTGCTAAAGCATGGTGTTCTGCAATGGTTAGAAACAAGTATTTGTCCTAAAATATAAGGGTAAATAAATGTTCTTCTACATTTAAATAGCCCAAAACAAGCTAAAGCAACAAATGTTATCATGCTTACATCCAGCATGATAACATTTTTATAATCAGCTTTATTTTTTTTCTGCCTATTTCTTTATGCATATGCAACATTTTGTACCAGTCTCTGAATTTTGCTTGTTAAATAAACAGTGATTGTGGACCATTGGGAAAACTCAGACTATATTTTTTTTTTCTCCAGCTTGGAAAATGGTATTGAATTATTATGTTTTAGGTGGAGATGCATTTTTGTTGCATTGCTGTGTTTAGTTAATATTGTTTTACAATAAATACACACAGGTTAAATGGTTCAGCACAGTCATTTGGCTTAAATACAAATCGGTCTGCCGCTGAAGTAATTCCATCTCTGTTTTTCCAAATAACAACTAGTATTACTATAATTTTCTCATCCTATACTCAATGGTACAAGACAATGCACCTGGCAACTTACTGACATGAGTTCACTCCTCCTTAGATATTAATAGTGGTATTACAAAAGAAGAGACTTGCATTCCCGCAGTCACAGTATGACCAGGTTTTGAAAACAGTGCTCTGTCTCACCAACCTGAAGGTTAAAGTCAAAACGGTTTGTGTCCAAGATGTGTGAGGTCTGCAGAGATGTTAGCAGCCCTTGATCCAGACACAGTGTTGTGAGGGAAGTCATCAGTACAGTAGGTATAAACGTTTTTGTGAAAGAAGTTTAATCATATATACTATTTTTTTTAATTACCGTAATTTACCTCTTGGAGTAACAGCCTGCAACATTTATAATCCAAAGAGCCAATGTATCTGAATAAAAAAGGCTTAGAACCATAAATATCACCTGATCTTTAAAAAAATAAATAAATAAAAGTAGAAGATATTTTATAAATATCTTCTACATGAAATCTGTTGTAATTTTAAAAGAACAACCATTTTTATTTCTTTATTAAGAAAAAGCATAAAACATTTTTGGCTACATTTTTTCTGATAAGGCATGTTGATATTTGCACACAGCTTCCAGCCTAATGACAAGAAAAATACACCTAAATAAAATCTGGTACTTTTATTGTATTTTTGTATTGGAAATCAAATGTAATTATTCCATGCAAAAACTAAAAAATAACCCATATTTTTTAAAAAGTATTTTTGAAACTTCAGTTTCTTTCTAATTTTTAGTCAGTTTTTAGGAACCACTGTTGGAAGGTCCAAAAAGCCAGTTGCAGCTCTTTGCAGTTTTTACCAGCCTGTACTTAGACAACACACTTATTTTGGTCTTTAACACTTGCTCAGCACATTAGGCAGTAATAAACATGAATATAGTTTATGTTTATATTTTTTTTCACTTCTTGAGATTAGAAAATGTTTCTTAAATGTGCAGTTTGCATGCAGATGAAAGATGCATATACAGCAGAAATATACCACCAGGCTTCTAAAGCACTTAAAGCTCGTACAAGATAATTGCCCATTTCTTTATACCGAGACGGCACACTGAGACCAAAAGGCTGTATGCATATTCTCAGCACTCGAGATGGTCTGTGTTGCACATTATTTTTCTGCTGCAGTTGGTTCTGTTTGAGAGTTTGCTGGCAGTATAGTAAGTCGGCTCTACAAGGTGACACATCTAGTAACGCAGCAGCATTTGTTTTTGCTCCCGGCGTCGCCTCTCTCTGAGGTTCTGTTTGATTTCATAAAGCCACTTCTGTTTTCCCACTGCAGGAAACAACTGTGAAATCAGCCTAACCGCTCTGGAAACATGACAATATGTGCCACAATAAGGCTGACTGCTCCATTCCTTTGAGCAGTACAGGAGCAGGCACCTGGATCCCAGCTCACACCGAAGCATATGCCGTGTGGGCCTGTATTCAGGACTGGCACCTGGGCTTTTCTGCTCTGACTCCACTGAAAAACAATGGTATCATGTATGATTGAAGCAAGTAAAATACTCACCGCTCTGCTGTTGGCAAATAATAAATTAAGTTTATGTGTGTAGCGCAAAGTCACAGCACAAGTCATTTAAATGCTTTGTCTCCCATTAAAACCAGAACACTTCAATCCAGATATTTTTCTGGTTCTTTTTACATCAGTCATAATCGATTATACACCATTTATTTCCAAAGTTAAAGTAAATTTGATGCTTATCCGTGAACATGTGAGAAGAACTGTTGTAATTCAATTACACTGGAAGCCTTTTGATGAGTACAAAAAGTGAGCAAATGATCTGCAAATTGACAAGCTGCTTATCAATTTGCTCTTTTACCTTTGGATGGTTGTTATAATGCGTAACCAGGTGGGACAATAAGTTATTGTTTTTACAACTGAGAGCAATGGATAAGCATCTCAAAAGCTCAAAAAATCAGAGGAGTTGGAAATAAAAGCTTAATGAATGCAGAGAAAAGAGAAGGAGGAAGTTCAAAGTTCAAACCATCTTTACTATCGATAATAGTAACAAGGATCATATCTCCAACTCCGTTTCTCTGGAACCAAACCAAACGGACGGACAGAAATGTAAAGACTTAAATCTGTGGTAACTCTAAAGTTGAAGACCCAGTTCCTATTTTCTTATCCTTACAGTTGTACGTCATATAACCACAAATTAATATGAACTTCTTACCTTTGCTGCCAAAAATGCTAAATATTACTGACGCTAAGAGAGCTTCTTTCATGACAAAACCAATAAGATATCAAGAATTCATTATAAATTAGAAAAAGTACGACATCTGCAAGATCTAGGTCTCTGCAAAATCACTTAAGGAATCAATAAAAAAACTTTCAGAGTAATAGTTTTAAGAGCAGCTTACAGATATCTATAAAACTTTACTTTCTCACAGACCTAATTTTGTTTTTCTGGCAGTATAATGTTCAGGGAGTATTGGGTGGTGATTTTACTACTGATTATTCTGACCAAATCTGATGAAACCACACGAGTAGAAGGAGAGAAAGAGAGAGATGAGAAAAAGAGAAAGGGAGGACTGTTGGAGGTAAAAAGAGATTGAAATGTGCAGAGATGTGGAAGGAAAGGTGAGCAGTTAGAGGAGGATGAAGTGGAGAGGACCAGATCCAGCTGCTTCTGAATGAACCACCTCAAAGTTGCCCGTTAGCAAAGCCAACAAGACCGGGAGGAGAGCAGCGGCAGGAGAACAGGAGTCAGAAATGGAGAAAGGAATTCTGGAAAACGCAATGTCACTGGAGACCAGGCACAGGAAAAAAGGGAAAAGCAGAGCTAGATTGAAACGAAAAGAAGTAAACGCAGCATAAACACTCTGTTCTGCTGTGACTGTGATAAACACAGAAAATACAAGACAATCAGAAACAAACACCCAAGCAGCTGACTCTTAGGAGAAACAAGCTGTTTGTGTGAAAGTCAGAGGAATGATTTTCACTCTGGGTCTGGATGGAGTCGAGGAATTAGTCTACGCCCCCGCTGTGAGAGATGGAGCATTTAACATGGCCTCCACTCCTAGTCAGGGAAGGATAGCGTCTCAGTTTCAAGCTAAATTGCCTTCTTCTTCCTGATATGTACAGTCTATTAATTATGGTTCTATATCAGAAAACATAGACAAGGTAACACCATAAGATAGAACTACTGTTACCAACATGGTAACTTAGATTTCATTTTAGTTTATCTTTTCATAAGCTTTTTTAAATCCAGTTAATATCATCACACATATTAAAAGGTCTCCTTTGTTTCATAAAATCCTAATTTATCTTTTATTTTCACTCAATTTTAATGCATCTTTCTGACTGGGTTTTAATTCAGTGTTAAAAGTAATATTTTTATCATTTTACAAGTTTAAAACACAAACGTGTAACAATTCAGTGATTTTAAACAATATTATTTTATCTGCCTTTTAATATTCATATTTGTGGCTTGAATTTCAACGGTTTAATTGGCCTCCTACGTTGTTAAAGTTTAACCTGGATGTGTTGTGGAAAATTCACATTTTGGACATTTTGTACTTTCATTTGGGCCAAAGCAGTTTAAAAAACTCCAGCTGTAAGAAGATCATGTTTATTGGTGTCTGGAAAATGAGCCATTTTAAGAAACATCTAATGTAACATTACAAATCAGCAGGCACTGCCCCTCACCTAGCAACCCAAGCAGAGCACAAGAAGATTTGGTCGGCTAGTCTTACCACTGCATGCGCTGTACAAGTGTTTTGTTGTTCTTGTTGGTTGTGCAGTAGACTCTATGTCTGCTTTTCAGTTATTTACAGTTGTGTAACTGTGCATCTACTCGCAGCCATTTTTATGAGTGTAAATGTTGATTTTTGGGGCGTGGTTAGCAGTAGCTTATTTGAATCTAAAGTGACAAGACACTCTCAAATAGAGAGAACTGAGCAGATTAAGTCTTATTTAAGAATGATTTGGGCAAAAAAAAAAAAAAGTACATGTTTTGTATAACCCTTCCATCTATCCTAACATGTTCAAGGAAGCATAATAGGTCAACCTTAATACAAGATGGTTTGAATCTATTTTCTCTCTATCATTCTCTGTTGCAGTTGTACTGTTTACAGTTATGGAGGGTTTTTGCATCTATGGACACAACCCGGGTACTGAGTCAGCTTAAAGGATTTTGCAAGGCCACAATCTTATTTTCTGGCTCAAAGGAGAGATTTAGGTAAATTAATGATGGCAGAAATAAAAGAAATGACATCAAACATCCAGAAAATGCGTCTTTCCCGATGAGGAGACAATATTAGAAGGCTTTCATCTTGAACAAAGGTAATCTGTGGAGGTTCAACATCACAGCTGGTGAACTGATTTCCCAGATGAATGAAATCAACAACTATTTCCCCTAGGTAATAATTATCCTTATGGTACACTTTTGGGATGTTCTTGACTTGGCTTTTTCCTCAAAGAGCTTGTACTATTATTGTCTTTTTCACACACAATGTGGTATGGGCTTTCCAAAACCAAGAAGGGAACCTATTTAAAATTTGTGGTCAACCTTAGAATTAAAACCAGGAAGAAGCTAATTCATCTTGCTGAATGCTGCATGTGTCCATCTTTCACTATTTTAATGGCCAAAGGAATCTCCTAAAAAAGATTTAGCTGTTAATAACTTTTGATTTTTGACTTCAATCTCAGTTTAGAAGAACAACTGAAATGTTTTTGGTTGAAGGCCTGTTTCAGACATATTTGGATTTTATGTTATGTTATGTGTGACCAGCTGTTGGTCAGATAGCCTCACGTTTGACTAGACTATTTAGGTGTAAGGTGTTGAAGGTCAGATATATATGAGCGCAAGATGTCCAAACAAGCCCAAATCAAGGGGCGTCCATGGTTGTAATTGGAAACTGGTATGCTTGTTTGAAACATGGTGTTTTTATACGTGATGGTCCGGGAGGTTTGATTCTGGACTGAAGTTGCAACATTTCATTTTTAGCTGATGAGGTAACTATTGGCTTTCACACTGCACTGTCAAATGAGTCAAATCCTTTGAAAAATCTGTTTAACTCCCCATCTGTGGCAGCGCTACTCCAAGTAGCACTGAAAGAAACGGGACAAAAACCTCTGAAGAAGACGCTGAGCGCAACTTCTTTCTTCATGAAATGTAAATGAGAGTAGGTTAACGTCAGATTTTAGCAGCTGTAGGAATTCTCACAAAATGTGAACAAAATGTTCACATTTTGTGAAGAACAAAATTGTGCTTAGTTTCTTCTTCAGAGGTTTTCGTATAATTTCATACAGTGGTTCTTGGTGTAGCGCCACCACAGGTAAGAAGAGAAAGAGGGTTCTTCAAAGGGTTTAGATCAGTTGACATAGTGCAGTGAACTGCACCAGCTGAACATGTAACAAACGTTGCAATTTTGGATCTCAATTGAACCAAATCTGTTGGAGTTTAAAGGATGTTGTTCTAACTGTTTTCTCGTTCATTCAGGTCCAAACCTGCAAACCCAAATCATGCTATTCTATTGTTAGATAGAAGGAGCTTTTTGTTTCCCAACAAGCCATATTTTCTGTTTTTCAAATTCTAACATCTAAATCAAAGAATGGTGACCTTTCTGTGTCTCTGCAGAGCATCTTCAAAGTTAAGATTCCTCACAAATCTCGTCAAAGTGGATAAATAATTAAAATAACCTCTGAAATCCATCTTCTGCTAGACTACAGCAGCGACAGGAGAGAAAGTGAAGTTCGTTGGCATTTTAAAGCGTTCCATATGACTTCCCACAGCAGGAAACATCCTCCTGTGAGGCCTTATGATAATAGGCCCATATGTGCCGGCCGCGGTGACAGTAATTAATTGCTACACAAAACTTACGAGGTCGCCCAGCGGAGAACGGTGACCTCCATACATGAGTGCAATGACACAGTGGGGGTTTTTTTACAGCAGCATTGGGGGAAAGACTGTGAAAGGGTTGATGGGGGGTAAATTAGCAAGCCAACCTTCCCCCAGAAGGCGGTGGGGGCGGCATCTCACCTCGATCGTTTTGGCCCCCGGATTAGAGAAGTGAAATGGAGTGGGAGGTCAGCTGGGGATTTAATGCATGCTGCTGTCGACAAGGCTCTACCCCTACTCCCTTTGGTCGGCTCATTGTGTCTGAAATAAGCAGGAAAAGCGTGGCAGAAAATTATGGAATGGTGAAGATTCATGGAGATGTGAAGCAAATCAGCAGGAGTTGATGGGAAGGAGAAAGCAGGAGTACTTCAGGAAGGATGCGGGATGAACAGCTTTCAGATGTAGAAATGAGAAGATGCAGAGCTTGACTGGGAGGAAGAGATTGCTCAGAATGGAGCTGAAAATAAAGAGGTGAAGAGAGCACAAATGGAAGCCGGTGGTGGAGGGAGGAAGAGTGAGAGGGTTGATGTGACTCGACAAAAAAGAAACTAATGAAACTGCTTCAAGCTTAAAAGATAAATGATGAAATAATTGATCTCATTGCGTCAGGGAGTCATTTCAGCTCCACGTTTCTGGCTTCGGGGCACGGGGTGATCCTGAAACATCAAGTAGCTGAGAAAAAAGGAGGAAAAATTTGTGTTATTGCTCTTTTTTTGTAAGATGTTTTAAAATAAAGTAGAAACTTCTGGGATATTTAACAGAAAATAAAAACATCATCTACAGCGTATCGTCTAGTCTGAAACTCAGTGAGAACCTAAGAGAAAACTTCGTCTGGTGGACTTTATATGGCTCCGATCGATCTTAAGTAGAAACTATGGCGACGGAGCTTGTTGAGGAGATGCAGAGTCACAGATTACCCATGCAATTTAAATAAACAAATCTTTTACTCCAGCTAAATCCTTTTAATGTTAAGATGCTAAAGACCTTGAAAGTCTTAGCAGGATCAATAAACCTTTAAAAGAAGGCAGAACAATTACTAAGGGATTAACAGGATGGGTCAGTTTACTTTGAACTGATCTGATAGTCTGATTCTACAGAGGAGTGAAAAAGTGGTTTGGATCAGGATATAAAAAGCTTCTATAAGTCATGTCTTATGTTCTGCAGACGTAGACGGCTTCTTCTGTTTTCCAAATACAGACATGTGGGATTCTAACAATAAAGGTTGGGGCATCCTATCCCCTAATGGTCTTACCTCCTTTAGATAAAAAGCTGCAGTCATTGTCTGTAGAAACCTTGTTGCACTCATCACTTCTTAGCTGTGAAATGTTGTTTCTTGTATCTACATCCAGTTGCCATGCAATGAGATTAAGATCTGGACTTCTACTGTCATGGAACTTTCCTTTTCCTAATGCTCCACCAGTTCTTAATGGATTTACTGGTATGGTTTTGGGTCTTTGTTATGTTGAAGGGTTTAGTTGTCCCTCAGCTGAATTTTTATACAGATTGCCTCCTAAAATACCGTCTTGTACATGGTAAATGTATTCAATGACACTTCCATCTCTATGCTTCACTGTTCATATGAGGTTGTTTTCCTTGAACAATGTTTTTGTTTTATGGCAAACATGTCCTCTGTGGTGGCTTAAGCTTGAATTCACATCAGTCCTGTTTAGTCCACTTTTATCAAACACTAGTTTGTTTGGCCTGATAGTCCAGTTTGTTTGGGGAGGTGTGAATGTGCAATCAATCTCTGATCAACCATAGAAAGTGAACTCTGACCTCCTAAAAGGTCTTTGTTCAGTTGAAGTGAACTCTTGTGCGGTTCTTGTGCTAAGCAAACTGCAAAAGTTTGCTTATCATTACAAACTTTTGCACTACAAGGCATTCTGGGTAAATACAACCAGATCAAACATGCAGGCCTGGGGCAAGCAGGAGAAATGGTTTGTGGTGCTTTGCCAAAGTTTGAAGAGAAATACTACAACTGCTAAAATCAGACACTTTTTATCTCTCACTTTTTTTGTGTGTCAGTTTCCTTTGTTGGTTCTTGGTACAGTGCCACCATAGGCGAGGAGGTGAACAGCTTCTTAGAAGGGTTTTGGTTCATTTGACACAGTGTAATGTGAGAGCAAACTGCACCAGCTGAAATGTAACAAATGTTGCAATTTTGGTCCCAAATTGAACCAAGTCCACTGTACTATTGGGTATGAAAACATAGTGTCCAACTACAACTGAGTCCTATTTGGCAAAGATAAGGCGGTTTTGGCATTACTTTTAGCATCTTTTAGGATCTTGTGGTTTGCTTTTAGGGTAAACTTTCTTGAATGGCTGAATTCAAATTTCTTAAAACCTCTCGAAAACTCTGACCAGCCTAATCATATGCTACAGTCTTCCTGAAGGCACCAGACAGCTCTTTGGATCACATATTGGAGTTAACTTTCACTTCAATAGTCGAGGCACTTCAAACTAAACCTCTGAAGTATAAAACTTTCTTTAAAAAGCTGAATAATGAACTGCGTATTGTGTGATGCATTGTGTTTAGCCATTTTACATTGGAATAAATTTGTTTATTCCTCAACTAAAACTGGCTTTTTTTTCTACATTTTTCAAAACATTTTCAAAAGTATTTTTTTATTTTTAATGTTTATTTATATTACTGCATCCAAATATGAATTTTTTTCCCTACATTCTTCTATGTCTGTAGCATCTCTGAACAGCTCTGACCTGATTTGATCAGTTTTCTGCTCTGTTAAAAGTTTTCATTTAAAGATAAAAAAAACAAAAAAAACAAAAAAACAAATCAGTTAGATTTGTTTCATACAGAAAATTCTCACAAATATCGGACAATTTTCCCAGTGTCTACGCGACCGATCTCAGTGCTCTACACACTGCCTGTTTTACACATGTCAGTCATCTCTGGAGTCTACAAATCACATTTAATGGTAGCTTGACAAGCTTTGATCAACAGACTTTCTGCCAAGGCTTGCATTTGGCTGCTGAGTGGAGTTGTAACTGATGAGAACTTTTACAGCAGCTCCAGGGCCTTGAACTGCAGGAGAAGTAAGCTGGATGAGGTCAGAGTCACTTTTGCTGCTTAAATCCTATGGTCAATATTTGAGAGAGGGGGTTCAAAAGGAAAGGTCAGCTGTTCATCACAAGGCCGGCAAAGAACCGTGCATAGACAGTTATTCCTCAGGCCAATCTGATGCACCGACTAACATCGACTTTTTTAGGCTGTTGAGGGAAATATGCAGGAAAAGATGTTGGAATCGTCCTCGGCTTCTCTCCCAAGAGATGGTGGGTCCCTACGGAACGGGTTTCCTGTGCTTCAATTCAAGCCCCAGGAGCCAATGCTGAACCACAGCGCCCTCGGGCCTGGCTCCATCAGGGCTCCCATTCCAGACAAGGTTCCCCATTTGTTCTTGTCTTTATTTCTTACAGGATTTTAAACTATGATAGACTAGCAGACCGATTGGTGCTTCAGCAGCAGATAGAGAGAGGTTGGTCTGCTCTGTGAGGGTAAAGCAAGATGAAAACATGTTCTAAAGGTTAGGTTTATGCGGCAATTTAACTTTTTACAAAAGTATGTTTTTTATATATTTAAACTCAGCTAACTTAATAAAACTTTCAAAAATATTAAAGCCTTGTATATGCACCAAGAAGGTGAACTGCACAATTAGTTCAATAAACAGCAGTTGAAGTTTGAACCGGAAAGCTCTGATGACTCACATTATTCTGCTCTGCAGGGAGAAAGAAGTCTGCCACAGGAGTTTTAATTAGCAATTTAAAAAAAAAAAGTTTGGCTCTTTCAGCTTCAGCTTTGAATATTAGAGTCTTGCAGTCATGAAATTGTATTTATTCTAGTTTAACTTGAAATGTGCAATAACAGCAGACTTAAAAGAAAATGTTTTTGCAAGGCACATTTGGCACATTTACCGTAATAGATTTTTCTGCAGCTGAAGTGGATATGTTATAGTGAAAGCAAAAAAAAAAAAATACTTTCTAAGTGAATGGAAATAACTGAAAGATTAATAAAGATCAAACAGTTACTGACTGATTGCTAAAACTATTGATACAGAACTTTTTTTCTACAGAGATTAGAAGGAAACTAAAAGTGTTGGCCGACACAATTGACTGCACAATACTTAGTGTTAGCAAAGACGTTCTTTGCATTTCAATAATATTTTATGTTATTCAATATAACATTAAATAATATTAATAATATCAATAATATTTAATGTTATTTGATATAACATTAAATATTATTTAAAAGTGACAATATATGTCAGACCTAAAAGGCACAAGTGATAAGAAAGCACACTTTTTCAGTTGTTCTGTAGTATTTTTGTGAAAATCATAAAAGTGTTACTAAGAACATTTAATGGTCTGTCACAGCGTCATCCAAGTAATGCCGTTTTACCACTAAACGGGAAACGATTACATTTAACCATATTTTTAAATGTTTTTTCAAATTCCTAAGCAAAATATTTGAGAATGTTTATTTCAATTTTACAACTTTTTTATTGCCTCTGAATTTGTCAAAAATAAACAAAACAAAAGGCATCATTACATAAAACAAATCAAAAATTGTGAAAACTTTCAAGTCCAGAGAATGATGAAAAACTAGAATCTGAGGGAACTCTGCAGGATGCTCTATAATTAAAATGGAGTTGTGTATGTGGTGCTTATTGGTTTAGATTTGCTGACAAAGAAAAACATAAACACTAGAATTTAAATCACAGTCATGGAGACGCAAAGAAAAATACCCAGAGCGTATTAACTGAGATGTTCTAATTTTCCCAGAATGATGCCGACTGGAGTGCAGATGGTGAATCTAATTAATTGCCTTTGGGAAACTGTACTGGGTCTTTTATCGCTTTGTTTCTGACTTTTCTCTTCCTTAATCATCTCCTCTTCCTCCTCACGCAAGTTAAAAATGGCACATGCAGAAAATAAACAACAATATGCTGAACATTTGGAGGCCCAAGAGTCAGGAGAAGATGTTGCAACTAATAAGAGCTAAATACTAAGGAAGAGGATTAGTCACTGAAAATCCTCTTCCTTTTAAACTCAGTTTAAACAAAACTGAATTTAATTTCACAATTCTGAACTTTTTCTCAGGATTCTCACTTTTAATCTCAGTAGATTAAAGTCAGAATTCTGAGGAAAACATCAGAATTCTTTATTTTTCAGTGGCCCAAATTATCTTCTTTAAATTACTGCTTAAAGTCTCCGTAAAAGCAGTATTTTAGGGAAATATTAAAATAAATTTCTCCATAATAAGCATCTTTTCTATGCAACTTTACCATTAACAGAGCAATTTGATGACACCAGAATGACTCAACTTTTATCTGTTAGGATCTGTGTTTTCTGTGTAGTTTCTGTCTGTCTAGTCCTGTTTTCCCCTGAGTCTGTCTTGATTGATCCCAGCTGTGTGTCGTTCCTGTGATTACCCTCCCAGTGTATTTAGTCCCACCTGTTGTCAGTGTTCTTTGTCGGATCGTCGTCGTGTCTCTCCCTCGTTTCACGTCTGTGTCTGTTCCTGTGCTGCCTGGGATTTTCTGTTGTTCCTCCTGGTTTTTTTCATTAAAATTATATTTCATCATGACTACCTGGGATTCCCGGCGTCTCTCTCACCACTCTCAACCACACATCATGACATTATCACCTCAAATGCCGTCTGACTTGTTTCCCACAGCACTTCCAAGTCAGTAAAATAAATAGAAATGTCTCTCAATAAAATCGGTACATTAAAATGTCATTAAAAAGTAATTTTTAGAAGCTCAGTACATTTTCGGTAGTTTTTACTGCTGTACCTTTTTATCTGCTATCAAACTTTTTCCTGCTACTTAACTTTCTGTTGATATGCTTGAAACTACAGAAGAGGATTAAAAACAAAATAATTCTGACTTTAATCTCAGATCTTTTTCTCACAATTCTGAAATTATGTACAACTGGTTATTTACCATATCATGGGTTTACCATACGAATGTGTTACAATTTCAAGTTCAGGAAGCGTTTAACAATTCCGTTACTTTAGCAATTAACTATGAAAGCTTTATTCAGGCTGCACTCTTTTATTTAAATGACAAAAACATTCAGGTGACTTCAGCTAAAGGAAAAATAAACTCTTTAGAAACGAGGGGAATTTCCACTTGTCCGACGGTCTGTCCAAAGGCAATGCCTGATGTATTCGTCTCATTACCCAGCTCAATTATTCTCACACACACAGAGGAGTTGTGTTCTCTACTCTGTATTAACAGCATCCTGCAGACTTGCCTTCAGCAGCTGCAGTCAGACAGCGTAGAGAAGCAGCCTGAATTATTGAACAAATCAAGGTCCCAGGCTATGTTTTTATATGATTTTAGTAATGAGGCCACTGGAGATCACACTGAGAGTAGTAGAGAAAAAATAAGGTCTTCATCTGATCTGCAGTGTGTGTGTTTGTCCAGGTCTGATCTATACAGAACATGAGTGCAGATTAGGACATTACTGATCAAACCATTTTCTTATGTAACAGCCCTGCGTTGTTTGCAGAATCTGTACTGGGTCAGAACCACTTCGAGATTCTGATGTGACAACTGTAAGTAAAAATGCAGTTTTATGGTGCAAAACACTGTAAACTTTTAAATCAAAAATTGTTTAACAACATCAAATTCAGTTGTTAGCATAGATAGAAGTAACTAACAGAGACGTGTATTTTACTCAAGATGTGAAGAACCAGCTGTGTTAACTAAAAACTTGCACCAACCCTAAAGCACTATTCATAAACACTAGTTCTGCTAACGCTAAAAAACTACATCATGTATTCAGCTGAAGCTAATACCAAATCGCTAACATCAATTCAAATTATGTCTGCTCTTGAAAGACTACAGCCCTCAAGCACCAGTTGAATGTCCAGTTTTTCAAAAATTCTCTGTGAACCCACATTTTCTTAAGTTATTGATGCATATCTTCACTGTGAAATAGTGTAAACGTAGATAATGCTTTGTTGTTTTATTCCCTGAGCCTGACACATACATTTATGCAATGATAACCTTTTCAACTTCTAAACTAAAGCTGGGCTTAAGGATGGAAAACAACAAATGTGAAGCTAAAAGAGTTTAAAATGATTTCAGGTTAATCGGTTTCTCTGTAACTGATTGTTTTCAATTTTACCACTTCAATCCAGAGGTGTTTCAACCAGATTTATCCACTTTTATGCCCCTCAACCTAACTGTGCTTTTGAAGAAGAGAGTAATTAGTGAACATCTGTTTGGACAGATTGATTTTTACACATTAAACCAGGTCAGTGTTCATTTTCTATGACTGTCGCTGCTTTTATATTGCTCATAGGATGAAATTTCGGTTATCAAGAGCTCTCTTACTGCAGATCAGACACTGCAAGCATCTCTGCACAGATTGACAGTACAGAGACTCACTGGGATGTTTTCACTTCCCTGCGAAAGACTCAACCACCAAGACACCTAATGCATATTTAAAGTTACTCAAACACTCGTCTCTACAGTTGAGCTAATGTGACTCTCTGCTCTATCCACTGCTTCGGTTTCATTTTTCACAGTTTTTATCCTTAATCATGTTCTGCCCACTCATCAGAGCTGGTCTGTCTCCAACCACAGCCCTCATCCCTTTTCCCTCCAACCTCTTCTTGTGAATCTCTTATTTAAACCGCGGTTTTTAATGTTAAAGCAGGAGATCCGGTGTCTTTTCCCCGCTGTGAGAAAGTAATCTCTGTCAAGGATTTAAGGAAATGTTCACGCTACCATTTCAGTGGGGCTGAACCACAGATGTGGAGGATTAGAGCGAACATTGAAAGATAAGAATACATCTTAAGGTGGGCTTTTTTGTCACAAAAGGTGTTTTCGTGTTATTTAACAAAAATGAAATTAGAACTGCAGTGGTTCATTTTATTGAGGTTATGTTGAATATTGAAGTTCTTGATGGGTCGGTTGGAAAAGGCTGAACAAATATGGATTGGTGGGAAAAAGAAAGGTAGTTTATCTAAAAATAAAACAGCTTGACCACAAAACCACAACTGAATCAGTCACAAAATTCCTGGAACGTTTGCACAGATTGACACCTAAACACAGATCAGTATGCTTTGTAGCAAAGGATCCATGTGCAGCTAAAAAAAAACCTTTAATGGAAAACGTTCAACCCTTTCTGCTTGACATAGCATCAGTGTAAGCAGATATCTGTGTTTTAGATTAATTGGATAGCTAAAAGTGTTTAGTGAGATTTAGTTTTTTTTTTTGTTTTTTTTTTTACAGCATTTGAACTGGGTTCATCTAAAACTGTCCCAATGAAGGAGCTGTGGGTAACCGTTTACCTTTTGTTTATTTTTTTCCTCCTCTCCTCTTTCATTCCCTCTTTCCTTCATTCCCTCCTTCTGACCTCATGTCTGTCCATTATTTCTTCATCTCCCTTCTTTCTCATGTTGTTCCTCATCCTCTCTGGTTTCCTTGCTTAGCTTTATTCATCCAACTTCCTTGTATACTCTCAGACTTCCTACCTTTATGTCCTTCTTTATGTCCTAATACTGAAATCCTTACACTTATCCACTTTTTCATTTTGCTGTTAATGCTTCAACTTTAAAGATATAATGTTGATTATACTATTAGATGGGTTGTCCTGAACCTCTCACCTCTATAAATCTTTTGATGAGCAAAACAAAATAAGATGACATCTGTACTGCTAACTGCAGGTTTCTTTTTCCCAGAGCCATTGGATTTAAAGACATTTACTGAAGGTTTTGATATGCTTCCCCAGAGCTTTTTAATTTCCTTTGCTGATTTTTATATTCTTTAGCTTCATACTGAACAGTCTTCTCCTTTGATGTCACTCTACCCATTCCCTCTGTGTTTGATCCCTTCACTGATGTAAAGACTTTTACATGGAAGCAGACCACTGACGGCACAGCTGGATGTCTTCCAGTGCTGACATGTTGCTCTGTCTGCATCTTGCCATCAGTGCAGTGCATCACCATGTCCTACACTCAGCAACAACAGTCCCAACATCACTGATCAAACAGCAGATACCAGGCTTACAGGCACACAGAGAGCTCTCCTTATCAGCCGCCGGCAGCACAGGTCTGTGCTCACAGTGTTAACTTCATTTAGAAAGATGCTTTATTCAGTGGCACTTCAGTTCACAGTCCAGCTCCATTCGACTCACTTTGTGCAACTTTAATACACTCTATAGAATTATTTCATGTCTCTTTGTGTGGACATTATATCAAGCTTTGGTTAATAACTCTTTGGTCTCATTTGAGGACATTGCATATGAACACAATCTTATTAGATACTGAAATATTGAACTTGATACAGATTTTAAGAAAATGAAACAATACATTACAGCTCTAATATTATCTTGAAAGCACAGAGCAAGAGTAGAAAATATATTTAATACATTAATTGGGGTGAAACCATTATGTAGAAATTAAGCATCTGTCTAGAAAAAAAAATTAAAAGTGTTGCTTCCTAGATTGCAAAACATACAATAAATATAACACTAGAAAATGCTTATGTCCTTAATGAAAATATATTAAATTAAGTTCCTAATATTATTGTTGGACTTTAATTTGTATTTTTGTACCATTTAAGCACATTCTCTCCACCTTAAAGATAAGTGTAAAGCGTTTGATGCTTCTAAATGAGTAGGAAGTTTCTGTTTTCTAAAATGGCAGAAATAACTATTAAAAACCTGTGAATCATTAGGCTATATTTGCATAAAGGGCAGGAATTACCATAGCAACCAGTGTCTGGAGTTTGTTCCCTAAGAAAATGGTGAAAATCACCATAGTAACAAGTGATAAATCCTTTTGTTTTCATTGGGAACAAAATTGTATGGGGCTGCAGAAATTCAAAACTATTGTACAAGTCAATACTTCGCTAATGTCCCACTGCCTAAAATCCCTGGTGATTCTTTCAAGTTGACTCAAGTGCAAAGAAAAATTTAAGTTATTTTCTGATCTACAACTGAGCATAAGAAAACTGATTTTTAAAAATTGCCAATTTGTCCCTGTTGTTTGCATTTAATGTCAAGGTCCCAATTAAGTTTAGGCCATGCAAATCGCCAAGGGCTGGAACCACAGAACAATACAACTTCAGAATCATCCTTCAAGCCTGGTGGTACGACTGGAAAGGGCGTGTACCACCATGATAGATATTAAACCAGTAGGGCAGGAATCACCACAGCAACTAGGTTTACAGGCACATAGAGTGCTCTCCATATAAAAGAGCAGGTCTTACCATAGTAACTATTAATCTAATAGTTTGTTCCCTTCTATGGTGATTCTTGCCCTAAAAGGGCCCTTTTGTTATGCCCCAAGCTTCTCTAAGGAAAAGGGTACCATCATATTTGCAGATAGTAATTACAAGAAAACAAATTGGAATTTCACATTTTCGTTTCACTCCATTATCATCAAAACCTTCATTAAGATAGAGATCAAACTAATGCCAAGGTAATGTCTGTGAATTTGTTGCAGGTGTTAGTTATTTTCCTGTGATCTTCAAATATTCACATAAACTACAGAACAAAATAAAAACCATTTCTCCTGAACCTAAGATGCTTTTAGATGATTTTTCACATGTCATGCACAGTGTGGGTTTATTCTTGTTAATTGGTAGATATGCTACCTTCCTGTTGGACTCAATATAACCTTTTGTACAAAAGTCTGTCCCAATTAAGGGTGTCTTATACTTATTTAAGTATCAAACAGGTTTAAAACTGTACATTTTCTGTGTAACCTCCATCTTCTGTGGTGAATGTGTCAGAGGATTTGCTGAGATCTTTCTCACTTTGTTTTCCAGCTTCAGGAATATAGAGAAAGCCACATCCTTCTCCATATTGAGGAGTTTTGAGGGTAACACACATCAGGGGCACCACATCATGTCTTTTAAAGCCTTTAACACACATTGGTAGCATCAACCAGAGCTAATGCAGCTATCATTAATCCCAACAGATGGCGAAGATATTCTCTAAATATTTTCTAAAACTTCAAAATATTAGCATTCTTTCTTGATATCCACTCTTCAACGATATTTCTTTCTAATCGCATCGCAAAAAGCAAAAAAAAACAACAAGTAATTGAATGATAAATTAAAATGAGCTGCTGATGTGTAATATATTTCTTAAAGACAATTTGTTTAGAGACATCTTAATACATTTTATTTCTTGGTTTTGGTTGTATTTTGAATATTTAAAGTTTTTTTTTTTTTCAGAAAATCACAAAATTTAGATTTATTGGTCTTTGAGAGAGCAAATTTTGATTATTATTTTGTCATTGTCAACATATTACTTAAAAGAGGTCTCAATAGCTATATATTATTGTTTATCGCAATAATTACTGAGACAGTTTAACCTTCAGCAAAACGTTGTATGACATTTGTATATTTTTCAACCTCCTTTTTTGTCCTACTTGTACTTAACAGGAATATGCAGCTTTAATTTTTTTCTGTCTCTTTCTGTCTTCCTAGCGGCCATCTTAGGTGGCTCTCTTGTTGGTCTCCTCTGCTTTATCTCTTTCCAGTTAATACCACAGGCATTAAAGGAAAAACATATTTGTAAGTACAGAAAACTGTCCAGGAAAAAATTGAACTACTTGTGAGATCAGCCATAGATCTTGTTGTGTGCCTACCGCAGATCGATGTTCTCATTACTGTCCCATTTGATCTGATCCTCTATTGTTCATCCGAACTTCTTTTGTGGCTATTTCTTTTTTATTTCATGTTGTACTCTTTCCTTGATGTCAGCCTCCTCCACTACATCTTTCTGGATAGTAACAACTTTGTTAGAATTGTCAAGTTGCTCACATGTCCTGTCCTCTTTTTTTCTTTCCAGAAATAAAATCAAAATAGGCAGTTTTTAGAAGTTTGCTTAACACTGCATGTCCTTTACAGCTTTAGTTATCAGATGATTTGCAGAATTGTTCTTATGTTTTCCTTTTATTGCTGTGTTAGAAACATACGGCAGAGGATTAAGGTCACTACATTTTTCTTTTCTTTTTTTTCTCAAATTTCTGACTTTAAGGCAGATGGGCACCTGTGAGAAATGAGTTTCAATGAGAGAGATTAAGACTTTAAACAGTATGTTAAGTTTAATTTACTGGAAGTGAACTGTGACTGTGGTCTGCCATTTCCACAACTGGACTATAACTGTGCTGACAACAATTACGGTAACTGAGTATAAAATAGGATTTCAATCTTTAGCTGATATATGCACACAGTGGAGGGAAATGATTATGTAATTCTGACATAATTTTTAACTTTAATAACTGAATTGTTAGTTTGCTAGCTATAAGGATACTGAAATAGCAGAGTGTTAGCAGACAGCTGGTGTCCATGTTATTTCAAATCACTGTAACATATGTGGGGATTTCTCTCGTTATAAGCCCCAGATATGTAGGAATTGATCACATATCCTGTAGCGAGTTCCAGGCAATGGGAGCACATTCATTTTGACCTGTTGCCCTTTCCAGCAAGTCCAGATTCCAACAGGAATCACCATGTCTCTCACCTATTGTTAACCACTGGCATATTAAATTTGTAATGCTTTTAGTTCTCAAAAAATTATAAGTTGACAGTTGAGAAAGAAAAAGCCTGTTCCAGAATGATGAAAAACACAACTGCAGTAATAAAAGCATCACAAACCATGCAATCATTGCTCAATGTGCAGAGATGGCTGAAAGTAAAAGTAGGCTCTAAAAGCTGCTTTCAGTCACTGAGGTGCAGAAATATGTTTATGGAAGACTATTTCATGTCTAATATAAACAAACCTGGTAACACTTTATTTGAAGGGGGGTGAATAAGACTGTCATGACACTGTCATAAACATGACATAACACCTGTCATGAACATGAATAAGCCTTCATGAATATTTATGACTGTTGTCATAAAGCGTCATTCGGTAAATTATGACACTTTTAATACAAAGTTGACATTATTCAAAATGTCTTTGTTATGACAACTTGACATTAACCAAGAAATCATTACTGTTTAAACTTTACCTTTAATAACATAAAGTTACCTAATTTTTAAAGTGCAATCAGTAATACTTTTATAACAATCAGTAACAATCATGTTAATGAAATTGTCATGACAGTATTATTCACCCCCCTTCAAATAAAGTGTTACCACAAACCTCCTATTTTATTGCATTTCTCCCAGCAGAAGGACGACTGCTGAGCTGATTGTTCGGTATACTTATATGTTGGCATGTCAGGAACTTATTGTAGTGGCTCAACAGAATTAGAGACTGACTTTTGTCCCTTCACAACAGCTGTAGACATTACTTTAGACTCATGTTCTATATTGTATTTTGTAAATATTAAAACTTCTTACTAACTTAAACAGTTTTAGGATGATTTAGCATTTAAACTGAACCTACAACACACCTTCTCTTTTGTCCATGTGGTGCAATAATGAAATTCATGCCACCTTTGTTCTTTTATTTCTGCCATTAGTCGAGAGCCCTTCTGTTGTTTTATGGAATCATCACAGATGGCAGTTTGGGACAGTTTATGCAGAGTGTAAATATCTGCAGATTTCTCCAGCTCTCTCTGGGATCGTTGACCTTTTGGAGCACCTGGTACAGAAAAAAAAAAGAGTCTAGTTGTTTTTGGTTGTTCAAATTAATAGCCACTCATTCTCCTTCAGCCAATCCACTTTGTAAAGAGCACCAGTACAACAACCTTATGCCAAGATTTTCTTGGCTACACAGTTCAGTTTTTGTTTTGCCTGAACATTAAACTTCTACCTGCAAATTAATTTCAGTTGGCCAGTTGTGGTGTTGTTGGTAGCCCACCAGTCCATAGTGATTTGAAAACGTGTTTTACAGTCAGTGTCAGGCTTGCACCTTGGTAGTTTCCTGGTTGTTCCTGAACATCCGGAACAACTTCATTCAACCCGAGTGCCACAGTTCGGTTCAGATTATTGAAATTTAAACTACATTCAAACGGCAAATGCAAATACTCTTGGGGGGGCGGGGGGGAGCCAGATGCAGTAAATTTTAAGCAAGATGTGCTTTTTGTGGCTAGAAACCAATTTAAATGAACTCTGCAAACTCTGCCAAGCATGGTGGTCAAGAATCCAACAGGGATAAAATCGGATCTTACGACTGGTGGAGAAGTAACTGTAGGGATATTTAATCAGATTCTGCTGGATTATTAAAACGTCTCATTCAAAAAATTACAACATTATAGAAAATTTGATTTATTTCAGTAACTAAATTCACAAATTAAAAGGCACTGTATCGATTAATTACACAGAAACCGATGTTTTCATTTAGACATATTGCATCAGACCAATAAAAATAAAAAATAAAACAGAAATGTATTCTTAATGAAAAGTACATATAACACCTGCCTAATCTTTATTTTCAAAAAGTATAACTTCTAATTCATTGAAATTAAGTGTATATATTTAAACTACCTTGATTTATTTATTTTTTCTCTATTTGGATTACTGAAAGTCCAAAATAGGGAAGGTAATTATTACTTATATGGATGTAATAATTACCTTAATGGATGTAATAATTAGCTATAGACAGCTAAAATATGAAATTTAGATTTTAGCTGTTTATAGTTTCATCTTGTTACTATGGCATCCCAGTTGCCATACCCAAAAATTCATAGAGGGAATTCCCATTGCTTCTGTCTTTATCTTAGGCAACTAATATTGAAGAGATGGTAGAGAGAAACATATTAGTAAAACTTATGAAGATTGAGACAGTTTATTTTAGTGGAGTTGCAGGAAAATTGACTATTTTGACTCACATTTTTCTTCATTGGCCAATCCGTTGAACATTTGAGTCATCATACAGACCCGTATTTTCTCCATCAGAGCAGATCAAACAGCTCCTTAAAGTCTACCAACATTTTTAGATTGTGTTTTCCAACGCAGTAAGTTGGGAAAATAAAGCAAAAATTAGGTTTTCCACTTGTGTGCGTCCTTGTTTCATTTTTCCCCGGAAGCTTCCAGGGTCGTTGCCTTAGCTCCCACACCTCTCTGCTGACACATCCTTTGAATGTAACTTGACAGAAGAAAAATGAGGATTTCTGCGCCTGAGTCACATTCTAATTCCTTTCTTTATCTGCTTCTGAAAGCCTCTCTTTATGACTAACTGTGACCGTTATCACTGTCACTTGATGGCTTCTGAAGGTGCTTTTAGAGCTACTTTCAAATAAAAGACCTCTACCTTCTTTGGTTGGTATGTTAAAGATTTTTCATCTGGACTTCCTCTATGGATTTGTTGAAACTCCTCTCCTGTTAGAGTTTTTCTCCAATCATGACTTTGAGAAAGTGCTGTTAAAGTTAATGTCATGCTGGTGAAAAGTTTAGAAACCATCATCAAAGGTATGAATGTCAGTATTTCTTGCCTTCAGAGACAGATTTAAACTGATGGGTTCAAACTTATATGTGCAGGCCAAAGTATACACATACAACCCACTAATCTTTAGTGAAATATAACTTAGAGTTGTCCTTCATAATTCAGGCATGACTGAGATTATGTCACCAAACAAAATTGGTAGTGTTTATTTCAATGTATTGTTTTTTGAGAGAGGTTATTTCAGAAGACCATGTTTTATCCATACCAAACACACAGCTGTAATTTAAGGATCATTTTTTCGTTGAAACACTCACTTATAGGTTTTTACTCGGATGTTGCCTTTCTCAACAGGTGTAGGTTTAATCAGTTCTTCCCCAGTCGGCCAGATTTGTCTCAATTTGCATCCTGTACTGTTCCTACCCATTTTTTTGGAACCACATCCTGAGTAGTACAAGCCAGGCCAACTTGAGTATTGCATGTATGTGATTTGATTGGCAGCAGACTGTATTCATGATTTGGCCCTGAGTTTGCCTAACGATGAGTGGAAGAGCATATACAGAGTCAACTGTAGTTACTTCTAAATTTGTTTTATTTGAAATGTACTAATTTATTTGCACTAGAAACTAGACCAGAAATAGTTGGTAATAGTTTGTTTCTGTAGTATGTTTGCTAACGTCTGCCCAGATAGTGAGGAACACACTGCCAATGGAAACACGCCCAACTAGCCAGAAACAAACTAGACATTAATTGGCTTAACTGAAAGGCAGGAAAATTAGAAAATTATTGAGAGGCAGCCAAGGCAAATACATTCTCTTTGCCAGATGTTTATTGGTAAAAAGTAAAAAAAAAAAAAATCATATCTTCCCAACAAAGTACAATGGCGCTTGTGGTATTAGAGTTAATATTTTCTCTTGATCTCCTCTAGAAATTTAAGGAAACTCTTGGGCAAGGCTCTTCCACCTAACAGCCCGTATATATTGCTGTAATGTTTGTGGTTTCACTTGTTCTTAAGATTTTTAGTCCATGCTATCTCTTCTCTTGCGCTCGCTTCCCTTCGAGGGCCAAGAATGCCATCTGTCATCCGGCAGTGACAGTCACACCCCACCAAGACGGCCCCCTCGTTTCTGAGTCAATGAACCTACGGCAGTGGTGCCAAGCAGAGCTAAACGCTGCACCATTTTTCATCCCTTCTTTTTCCCTGTTCTCTTCCAGCAGAGTGTTCAGCTCATCAGAGTAGTCCCGTCTGCTGCCTGCCAAACCCATCATCTACATCACCACGCTCCAACAGAAATACAATCACTGCTTTCTATACCAAAACTAAATGTCTCGGTGTAATATGAGCAATATCTTTAGTGTTTTTGTCCCTGTTTAAAGAGTGAAGATGGATTATGCCAGTGGTTTTCAACACTGATCCTCACAACACTGCACACATGAAAATGTAAAGTATGAGATTAAGTAATTCAGGTTAATAAAAAAAAAATCATAGAGCTGAAAACAACATTGTTGAGCTACAATCTTGTACTTGGGTTACATGTTTTTGTTTTGAACAGGAATACAGACGCCAACATTTTTGCTTTAAATATAGTTTTATTATGAGTGGCGTCAACTGTAACCATGCTAGCTTGGCAACTTGAACACGTCAGTTTTAGTTCTCTCTACAAATGAAATGATCAAGGTCTGTGTTAGTTTGAGAACCGTTCCACCTGCAAATTTAACTGATGATAGCACAGCAATGCTTTTTTTTGTTTTACAAATGTTTTGCACTAATTCTTGGTGGAACTAGCATAAATTAGAAAACTCAGCTCTGTCATTGTCTACGTGACTCTACTATGGAGGACCAAAACCGACATAATAGGAAATAAAAGCATACATATATATTTTGTTTTTCCTTTTCCTTACATGAGTTTCCGTCAAGTAATGTATATATTTTCGTTTTCATTTCCCCTAAACGTGTTTTTGTCAAGAGAAGTGAATATTTTGTTTCGTCTTTGTTTTGCTTCCCCCTTTTCTGCTTGCTCTTTTTCTGCTGCATCGTTATGTTAATGAGGAAAGCTGCCTTCTATGTCCAGCTCCTCTACTATTGGTCAATAGAGCTTTGAATGCTAATTTCGGCCAACTGTTCTCTATCTCGGAGGTTCACTTCACTTAAGGACTGTCAGCAAATTTCCAAACCAAACACTCCTGTCAAACATGGCACCGAGTGACTGTGCGAGACGTAAATGCCCCACAACGTCTGACCCAGTGACGTTGGTTCCAAAGCTCTATTGACCAATAGTAGAAGAGCTGGACATAGAAGGCAGCTCTCCTCATTAACATAACGATGCAGCAGAAAAAGAGCAAGCAGAAAAGGGGGAAGCAAAACAAAGACAAGACAAGATATTTACTTTTCTTGACAAAAACCCATGTTTAGGGGAAATGAAAAAGAAAATATATAAATTACTTGACGGAAACTTGTATGTAAGGAAAAGGAAAAACAAAATATATATTTATGCTTTTATTTCTTATTATGTTGGCGTTGGTCCTCCATACACTATGATCAACATCTTACACAGTCACAATAAAGTTCAGTCCACAGTACAATCCACTGCTCCCTGTGCTGATAAAGTTCAGTACAGAGTATGCTGATGTCAGCATCTTATCATTAGCATGCTAATTCTGAGATTTTAAAGTTGTTGTAGCTCCAGATAACTTAGTTTAAGTGCTCTTCTCTTTGTCAGTCAAACCTGCAGGAAAATTGTTGCTTTGAGTTGTTGAGTTCACTCAGCAAATTGTCTCTTGTTTGTACAAAAATCCTAAAGATATAATTCAACTTTATATTTGCATTGTAACATCCACAGCTCACATAAGAAATTTTACTTGTTCTTGACATCTTTCAGTCCATCCTCTGGTCCTGTGGTGACTATTTGGAGAGAAACCCCAGGGGACTCAGCATTAGATGTAGTGAGTTACGGTTGGGTTTCTGATCAAGATGTCTTGTGGATGCTTCTGTTTGGAGGTTTTCCCAGCACACAACACTGGGAGGAAACTATAAACTATATATCCCTAGGACACTTGAGAATGAGCTTTAGAGTGCTGCTTAGCTGAAGGATGATTGGGTTTCCATCCTGGATCTGTTTTATCATTAGCATGATAAAATGAGAAAAACAAAAAAACAGATCCAGGATCCATGAAAAGTGGAGGACAATAGCTTGGAGAGTAGATAACAAGCTAACCAGTTTTATCTTCTGAGTGTTTTGGATCTTTTTTTTGTCATATAGTCTGTAGGTAACATTCATGTTTTCATATGCTCTTTATCTAAATACCACCTTTGTTTCAGATACGTTTTTAGTCCGTAACCCATCAATTGAAGCATAAAAGGCTGTAACTGACATGTTACAGGTTTAAAGTCTAAGTGGTGGGATCCTGTTGTTATATAGGAACAGCTTGAACTAAACTTTGAATCACCTGTTTGTTCTTTTCCGTGTGGCGCTGAGTGACAGCAGAAACAGTTCCTGCATGTGTCACACTCTGTGTTTTAAGTCCTGCCTGGGGCTTTTGTTCACACCAGCTGTCAGCTTTTCAGCCCTCCTCATTTTCTTCAGTGAATCTAAATGACACCTCAGAGGCTGAACTTTGTATCTGGCTCTGTAATTTCTTCACACTTTGAGTCTCATCATCCCGTAAGGTCGCCTTGTCAGGAGTTGCTGTCCGTCATGGTGTACGGCCGCGTTAACTAAGAGACAGAGAGAACACCAGCCTCGTTACGGCCACTGTCACCTGTACTCCATAATATAATTATCCAGAGGCAAATGATGGTCTGTCCCTCACACCCTGATCTCACATCCTCTCCCACTTCAAACTAATCATATGATATCCCTTTCAACCTCTTCTTTTTGAAGCTAACCAAACACCTGAGTCCTCAATGTCAAATTGTCCTCACATTTACAAAGCATGTCTACCACTAGATGTCCTGTAGAAAGTTGTACCTGAACTCCTTGTCCACACGGCAAGATTTTACAATTGTTAGATGATTTTCAAAACATAAAAATCGCAATGTGTGTGCTGTGGAGCCACACAAACAAACTGATTTTACTCACCAACATTCAGATTTCAGAATGAAGAACCTCTCCATCCGTAATCAGTTTATCCATCCAACCACTGTCAGTTTGTCCATTAATGCATTCATCATCCATATTCAGACTGTTCATCTGACCGTCTGTCCATCCATTCAGTGGTTATTTGTCCATCAGTCGGTAAGCAAGCCTCTCTGATAGTCCATCTATTGATTTTTGTCGTCTCTCCATTCAGCTCTCTAAACCATATTGAATCAACGTGATAACGTCTCTGGGGGAGTTTCTGAATATCCAACAGACACTGGCAGAAAGAACCTTTCACCCTGTAGAGGAGACTGACTCTGCAGAGCATTGTGTTTTAGATTTTTATCAAAGCAGTGACTGAAGGCAGCTTGAAAACAGTTTCTCTGCCTGCAGAAAGAAAGTTAGTGTGAAAAATAATAGCATAGTTTATCTAAAGTTAACTGCATCTCCTTGCTACATTACAGCTAAGCTAACCATTAGCTTAATGTGGTCTCTGGAGGAAAGGAGCTCTTTCTGTTGAACTTTGAACTCCAAGCACTGCTGTGGTAGAACATAGATTCCTCTACTCAGCCATGAATTTACTAATATTTCCTCTGTGAGTTGGTTCTTTGCTGTAATTTGCTTTGGAAAATGAAGCATATTGATGGAGAAATATAAGGGAATGATTTTTGTTTTAACTCAAATGAAAGTAAGAACTTAACTGAGATGAACAGCATCCTTACAGCAGTCATAACATCCCACAGTTTAGATATGAGTGAGGCATTCAGAGACCTTCTGGTAAACATGACGTTTCACTGCAGTGTTTGAGCATCTTCAGCCTGGTTTATTTCAGAGAGTGGCATCCAGCTCACAGCTTGAGGTGCAAAACAAAGCAAACATGGCAGAAGGTAATTTGATTCCACTCGGAGATGGAAATAAATAGTCATATTTATTTATGACGGCATCTGAGACAGAAGGTCGCCGGCGTTTGGAGCAACTCTTAAGCCCCGTCGCCGGTCTGGTCTCACTCTGTAATTGGCTGTTTTCACACACGCAAAGAACCGAGCTTGGAAAGATCCGGAGGCTCTCGTTCAAAGACACTCGATGGGGGATTTACCTACCTTAGGTATGATTTCCACAACAAAATAATAAAAGCAACAACTTTCATGTATAATACTGTGAGACACACCTTGAGTAACAGGAGGGACAAAGATATCTGCTAAAGCTGTAGGATGGCAGTAAAAAGTGTCCAAAATGCAGCATAATAGACTAAACTGCAACTAAAAGGGATATACTCTCATCCTTACACAGACATGGATTTATTTGTTATATCTCAAAGGTCAGGATAATAAACTAAGATAAATTAAACATGAAAAAGTGAAACTAATCAGGCACTGCAACAGCATAAACTAACCAAGTGTTTTTGAACTAGTTTGTCGTGAAAATATTTCTTTAATCTTGAAATATGTCAAAACTTTTCACAAGTAACTTTTCAGCAACATATTCAACATATTCAGCTCGTTTTAAGCCATTAATTCCTTAATATTGATTAATATTGATTTCTCTGACATATTTTTTCACTTATAACATGGAAAATATGATTATTTTATTCTTTTATATTATTTTATAGTTTTTCATTAAAAAGGTTTGTCGCTGGGATGAGGTGGTTTTCTTGGCAGTATCAAAACTGGCTTATATCTTAAAACTCCAATGGAAAGACTTTATTCGCATCACACAAGTCAAGTCATCAACAGCTGGATGTTGCTTCTGGCGCAAACCATGACGAAGGAGACAGGAAGTAGTTGGATGATAATGGTGCAGCATGTTTAGGGACTTACCGTATGTACAAACTTCATGCGTGATTTTAATTGTTTCTTATTTAATGGAACCAACACAGTTATGAAATTATGTTTTTTTTTTAAACATTAGCAGAATGTTGACAAAGTTTGGCGCACATTTGTAATGGAAACCGAGCTATGAATTGATGAGGGTACAATAATTATGTCCTGGTTCTTTGTTTGTCCACAGTATTGTGTGTGTGTGTTTTCTTTTCTCTTTTATAATTGGTACAAACTGACTCCAACTCTATTTTTTTTACAGCCTTTAGCCTAAACCATCAACAAAACTAAAATGGCGGCAGAGCTTGACTTTTCTTGTTCAACAATCTCTCTATCTTCAAGTAGACCTGCTTACATGTTCATTATTTTACAGCTTTGTGGTTTTTCTCCTCTCTTTACAGAAGCCTTATTAGGGGGGCTTCCCTTTTATTTATTGATTAATGCATCATCAAGTGGAGCTGCAGCAGCTCAGGGACGCGGAGTGCCTCCCCTCCTCTCCGTGGCCTTCGTCCCAGCTGCCCGCTTAAGATGCAGGACTTGTCTCTTCTGCTGGACAATCACTCCTATTGTTCTTTTAATTTTTTTCAGGCTGCCAAGCTAAGAGACACTGGTTACATTTTGCCTCTGCTTTATGTTGGGGTTAAAGGAAAAAACACAAACATCTGAATTCTTTTTTTTTCTTTTTTTGGGAGGGGGACAGAGGTATTTAAAGCGATTTAACTTCTTTTAAATGACACAGCACCTTGTTGGGGGTTTTTTGCCATCAAAGGCTCTCTGCTGTGAAACTACTTGATGTAACATCAAAGGACAAAGTATTTCCCCTAACCTACCAGAATCGGTTTCGCCACAAACAAGCCGGCAGAGAGAATGGGATCAGTGTGGCTGTGAAGAGAGGAGGCAGGAAGAACGGGGAGAAAAGAAAGTGGAGCTTTGTAGGAGAAGCTTTCTGAAGCTTTTTCCTCCCTCGCTGTCAGGCCACAGAACATTAAAGTGGGGGAGAGGAATTTGCATTCTTTAAATCGTTCTTTCTTCTCCTCCATAACTCACATGCTGACGATCTGGCAGTAAACTTGCACATGCAGTCTGCTTAGCCATTGGGAGGAAAGAAATCTTTACTTGCCAGAAGAACAACCAAAACCACACTGGTTTGATGCCAATAAAAAGGGAAAGAAAAAAGAATTAAAGCAGATATTGGCCATTTTGTTTGCAGATTTAAGGCCTGCCTACAGGAATTTATTGGCAACTCCCATACAGTCTGAAAAATCTTAAATTAAACTTATGTTTCAGCAACAACCCACTTCTACCACTCAGTTTTTTCTTCTAATATTTCACAAGATTGGTGGTTACCTCACAGTCTCTCTTTGCATAATCCCTCTAAATTAAAGGTGTTTAAAATGTGGCTGAGGGGCCATTTGGCCTCCCCCTGGCAACAATTCAAGAATAAATTAAATAAATTAAGAAAAACCTACAACTTTTAATCTGACAAAGATGTTAGATGGAAAACAAAGTGCTCAGTGTTTCCAAGGTCTTTGGTAACTAGGACCATCACTTATACTCTGAATTACACCCAAATCTGCTTTTAATTGCTGTTATAAAACTTGACTAAGTACAGGCAAATTTGAAAGCAGTTGACACCAAGTAAGTGTTTTCTAATGAAGACTGAACATCTTGTTTTTATTGCTGAAAACATAAAAAAATATTGGAGAGGAAATGGATCTACAGCATCACAGATCCTCCACCATACTTGAGGTATGTTAAATGCTGTTAATCACCCTTTTGTAATGTGCTAATGGTGGATAAAAAAGGTTAACACAACAGAAAAACTGTTTATCTGCTGTTATTAGCAGCTATGCTAACTTTGATCCAGTCAAGTGCCCAAAAACGTTCCTGGGCACTTTTTTTCCAGTCTACATGACTTTTTTGGCACCAAGTAAATGTATTTTTTGGTGCCTGGAAAACAAAAGCCTTCCGATTGTTGAGTGACAATTGGTCACTGCGGCGTTACATAGAAACAGTTGGCTGCTGGAAAAGACAAGTGTTGTTGACTTGCCATCCAGAAACCACCTGCTCCATTCATGTTGGTTGTGCGGGAGGCTTTGCTAATGCTTTTCAAAGATGTACGATTGTACAACTTTGCATTTGTTTGCAACCATTTTCACAAGTGAGTTGAAATACTGAGTCAGGGGGCGTGGCCAGCAGCAGCTTATTTGGATTTGACGTGACCATACTCCCTAACAGCTCAGCTCATTATGAAAGGAGCTCAAAACAGGCAGAACAGAGCAACTAAAACCTCATCATCTAAGAATGATTTTGAGGAACAATGTAATGAGCATGTTTGTTTTTGTTGGGGTTTTTTTGTCCATACGTCTATCCTAACCTGTTTAGGAAGCATTGCAGCTCATTGCTGCAACACTTTGGAGTACTTGAACTGCAGTTACTGAGAAACTTCCAGGTCATTTCACTCAGTTAGGCACCTTCCTGCCGTCTGGCCGGACCCTGCGCCTGATGGATTTGCCCACAAAGCATGGTGGTAGCAGGCAAAGAAAATAAAGGAGGTT
The DNA here is from genome assembly GCF_051168715.1 of Poecilia mexicana. Classification (NCBI taxonomy): domain Eukaryota; kingdom Metazoa; phylum Chordata; class Actinopteri; order Cyprinodontiformes; family Poeciliidae; genus Poecilia; species Poecilia mexicana. Next base: position 21,426,966 of record NW_028263383.1, read on the forward strand.
GTCATGACATAATAACACTCTGGGGTGAGTCCCGCCTCTTTAAACTTGAGACCCGAAACCCACATGTGTTCTAAATCTGGCAGGAAGGCAGAGCTGCAGCTCGGAGACACAAGACTGGAGCAATAAGAGGAGAAAAAAGGAAAGCGTCAGAGAGGAGGGTCACTGAGCGTCCAGGAAACGGCTCCCAAACTCAGGGGCTCGGTTTGGAGGAGGCGGGGAGTGGTTTGTTGCTGGAAAAGCTGACAGGCGAACAAGTCAGAGGGGAGGGGAAAAAAAAGGAGAGAGGTGGCTGCCTTGACTTTGAGTTGGTCAGTGAAGGCCTCATGCAGCTTCTCAGCAGTGACTCCATTCCATTTTTATCCGCCTGACGCTTGTCGGCTTTGAGGAGAGCTCACCAGGAGCCCAGAGGGAAGGGAAATAAAGGAGTACATCACAGGAGGGGGGGACGCAAAGGAAAGGAAACATGGTAAGTTTGTTTCACTGCCTTGCTGTGAATGCTCATTCCATATGATTGCTGGTAGGCGGGGAGGTGGGACTCCAGCTTACGGCAGAGTTCCTCCTTCACTTTGCTCTGCTTCTGTTTTACTCTTCTCCTGAAATCTAATCACCACTTTACAAACAAAGAGTCCCTGAGCGCATCAGAGTTACACTCTCCCATTCATAGATGAATCGGCATGAGGAGTGATACCCAAGACGTTTGGCTCCAAATCCAACCTTTTTTCACCAAAGAGTGGGTGGGCTGCTTGCCACATTTCCCACATTTGGTTTAAGTTACTCTGTCCCCCTGGGGAACAGGCTGCTATAAATAAACAACAAGAAGTGGAGTGTGGACAGACTGTAGCCTACTGTCTGGATTTACTCTGGAGGGACAGACACACGACCCAACACCAGCTGAGGGTTGTACCTATCAGGGTTGGACTTTTTCTGGCTGTTGAAGTGTACATGTTGCTGAATCTGAGAAGATACTATCTGCATTTCCATTACAAATGTGTGTAAAACTTTTATACTCCACCAATGTCGAACAAACACAAATTCCCAGTTGCCATGTTTCCATTAAATAAGAAATTCAGTTAAAATCACACTTGAATAAGTTTTTCCATGCGACAAATCATTAAAAAACATGCCGCGCATGACCCTCCTACCACTTCCTGTGGTCTTTGTCATCTTTTCTGCCAGTTGTAACATCCGGTTGTTGATCACATGACTCATGATTCAAAAAAGTGTTTCCATTGCAGTTTTGCAAAAGATGCAATATTTTGCTACAGCTGAAAAGCCACCTCAATTTAGTGCATAAACCTTGCATGGAAAAATATATTTTTGAAATTTGCATATTTCCATTGAGCAAATTCAGTATTTTTATATTCAGTTTGCGTACTTATGTGGTCAATGGAAACATAGCTAGTGCATAATGCTGAAACTTTAGTCACAAAAGCCAGTCGACCTGCCCAACACCTTCTATTCTTACAGAGTGACAATCTAAATTGGAAAACTGGTCACCAAAATCAAAAGCCCAGTGGTATGTCTTGGTATGTCTTCGACTATACCATTGATCTTCCAAACCAAATTATAACCCAACACCTTTATGTCTCCTCCAGTTAGTTTAATATTGTATCACTATTTACTAAGTGCAAAAAACCTCCTTGACACATTCAGTTGTTCCCTAATCATAGTCTAAAACAGGAACATTCGTCACCAAAATCGCAAAACTAGTCCAAATCTTTAATGTCTTGCCAATCATTGTTCACAGTATAGACAATTGATTATCAATGCCAATTGTAATGTCAACATCTTAATTTCTCTGCCAATAAATGTCCAAGACAGACCATTGATAATCAATGCTAAATTGCTGAACACATTGTTTTCATCTACCAGTTATAGTTGAAGGCAGAGTGAACTAATGTTATGATGTGAAAAAGTGTTTTCGTTTTGATACAGCCAAAAAACCTCATTCAAAGGATATATATATATGTATATTCTCACCCTCCGCGGGTGGTCTCTCTTTCATCCTCTGAGCTCGGGTCCTCTACCAGAGGCCTGGGAGCTTGAGGGTTCCTCCAGTATCTTGGCTGTGCTTAGAACTGCACATTTCTGGACTGAGATGTCTGATGTTTGTTCCTGGGATCTGTTTGAGCCACTGCTCCAGTTTGGGGGTGACTGCCCCGAGGGCCCCAATGACCACAGGCACCACTGTGGTCTTCACCTTCCAGGCCTTCTCCAGTTCCTCTCTGAGGCCCTGGTATTTCTCCAGTTTCTCGTGCTCCTTTTTCCTGATGTTGTGGTCACTTGGTATTGCTACATCCACCACAACGGCTTTCCTCTGTTCTTTATCCACCACCACAATGTCCGGTTGGTTCGCCATTGCCATCTTGTCTGTCTGGATCTGGAAGTCCCACAGGATCTTAGCTCGGTCATTCTCCACCACCTTTGGGGGTGTTCCCCACTTTGACCTCGGGGCTTCCAGTCCATATTCAACACAGATGTTCCTGTACACTATATATATATATATATATATATATGTGTGTGTGTGTGTATATATGTTTCAATTAAGCAAATTTATTTTCTGAATAATAAATTCAGAAAATAAATTTTCTGAATTTATTTTCTTAAACGGAAGTGTCTGATTGGATTTTTGAGTTGGGCAATATGACTGTTGGTTCAGGACCATAAGTCCAAAATGTTCAGGGGAAATTTGCCTATTTCCACCTTGGGAAGCTACATGCTACCTGAAACATTACTGGCTGGTGTTTGCAAAACAGCCAGTGCAGGAGGACCATTCAATTATTGTCCTTGCCACTATTTGACTGTACCTTCAAGAGTAGATAGGGAAGACTGTGGACATTAGCTGCTGTGATAGTGCTAAGACTGTTAACATAAATTTGTCTGAATTTAGGTTAAGGGAGAACTTTTAATCAGTTTAAATCTATTTTTTCCCAATTACTCATGGGTGAATTCAACGTAACTTTTTCTTTGCATACCTTGTCATTCCAAACAACCTCCAGGCCGTCATTAAAGATGTTTCTGAAAGATTTGATCTGTTTTTCCTTGGAGTACCCACCTACTATTTAAAAAAACATGACCTGTACTCCTAAAATTACACCCTTGGGAATTTGTTTATCTCCACTTGGAAAACTTTCAGAACCAGACATACCACAGAGAGATTTCAGAAGATCTCATTATCCCTCCTTTTTTTTGTCTGAGTTTTTCTGCAGACTTTGCAAGCGTGACGAAACCATCGTCTGGCCACGCTTCATTACACTTATTGGAATACAGAGAGTTCATGCTCTCCATTGAGGACAGTTTTATAGATGAATATGCGAATCACAAACTCTAAATGAGACAGCCGCTCCTGCTCTGTCTATGCATAACTTTTTTTCTGGGTCAAGCAAGGTCTTTAATATTTTAGGTACCTTTAATTCTTTACATCAGTAGTGCAGGACAGGGACTAAGTTTTAAATGTCTCTAAATTAGTTTTTGTTGTTGAATCTCCTAGAGAATAGAGTTCTGCACTTAAGCTTAAAGAAACTGTATTTTTACTTAAAGAGATGCATGCAGAAATGAACTCGGGTCCTGAGCTTACGTAACCTTTGACCCCCAAAATCAAAAGAGAAGTTAAAGTTGGTGATTAATATCACAAAGACTGAATTTAGAATGAAGTAACACTGCAAACTCTTGACAAATAAATGAGTTAAGAAATAAGAGAGTGGAAAAAACATGGAGAGGAAGCAAGAAATAAATACAAATCTATGAAAAAAGACAGAAGGTAAGGAAGGAAATGTAAATGTGTATAAGGAAATAATGCAGTAGCAAAAGAAGGAAGCAATGAAGGGAGGAAGAAGAACATTTATAAGAAAGGAAGGAAAGATGGAATGAAATGTAAACATAAGTAAGGAAGAGTGAACATTTAAATGGAAGGAAATAAGGAGGAAATGTAGAAGAGTGAACATTTATAAGAAAGGAAACATGGATGGATTGAAATGTAAACTTTTATAAGGAAATAAGGAAGGAAAGAGTAATGTGAAAAAGATGGAAAGCACCAACAAAGAGGAGATTAAAACAGATTAAAAGAATGAAGGGAAACTGATAGTATGTGAGGTGAAACATAAATGAAAGTAAAAAAAAGAAAATGGAGAGCAGCTCTTTGGTTCATGTAGGCTGAAATCTGGTCTAAGATGTTTAATATCTGATTGAACATGAATATGTTTCACCGTGAATAAATGAATCATGCTGAAGAGCATCATCTTAACATGCAGGTTGCAACTTATTTTCATAGACATAAAGATATCTGTATACAAATACCAATAACTGCCTAACCATTCTCCCTCGTCACTTTAACAGTTTGAAGCACGTTTGTAAAAACTTAGAAAGATCTCCAAAATGGATTTCCTCCTCTTTTTGCCTTATAAAAATACACAGCTTGGAGAAAAATCCATTTTCATAGTTCTGTGCACCTGGCAATGTAACACATATATTGCAATTTGATTCACTTTAGATGATCATTTTGGCTTTGATTCAAACCAGCTTTATTCATGCTTCCTGTGGGTTTCATTGTGCTTAAGCTGTTTGTAGAAGCAGTAGAAACCAAGTACAAAAATTAGGAAATGTGACTTGTGTATAATAGATCCCCTTTAAAGCTTGTGTAATGGTTGTGTGTGGTTGTAAAACGAAGAGAAGAAGTGTGAATCTCCAGCCAGCTCTGTCTTCTGTCTCATCTCTCTGCTGCTGCAGCAAGGAAGAAGTCCAGAGCTCCTCTGAGAGTCGGACATGTCAAACATCCCACCTGTTTCTGGTCCCACAGCAGCTGCAGGTCCACACAGAGTTATATTGGGAACTGAGTCACAGCTATAAACATACCATCCCCCCCGTCCCTGACTGTCCGTCTCCGTCTGCAGACAGCTTCAGATTTTCACCTCTGTCTGCAGTGATATGTTTACACTCTGTAGCTCTAAAATCGTGGAATGGGATGTTTTATGAAATTTTAAATCAGGGTCGAAGGAGATCGGCGGCAATAACGAAACCAAACGCTGTTTCTGCTAGAATTAAATGTGCTCGATTTATTTCCCCACAGAATACAGCAAAATAACATGCATCAAACACTGTTACTGCTAGAACAAATATGCTCGATTTATTCCCCACAGAATACAGTACAAAACACTCTATGACTAAACACGTGATGCTCGATTCATTCAGGTTACCAGCGCTTACCTCGTGAAACTTGGCCGGAGAGCCTTCGGCCTAGAGACAAGCAGCAGCATCAACGTAGCTGGGCATTCGAACGCGATCCACAGCAGACTCTGACTCAAACCGCGGGCTTTTTCGTATTTTATCTCTTAAACAAAGGGATGTCTGCGTGCAAAGGGGGAGTGGCCATCTCCATCCTTGCAGGCGAGCCATCCAATCAGAGGTAGCCGCTCTCCGACCATGAGCCAATCATGGGCCGAGAGCGTGAACCAGCAGACCAACCAGAGCCCAACCCAAGTCAACCAGAGCCAAGCACGCCCTGTTCACGTGATCCGTATGAGCTCAATAATCTGAGCAGAATAAGTTTTATATCAAATTATAAAGCAAAGAACAAGTTAAAAGATAATAAAAAGAATAATGATTATCAAAGAACATAAAAGATAATAAAAAGATAATAAAAAGATAAAAATACAAAATACCATATCATGGGATCAGTCTATATACTGAACATCTTTCTGTTTGTGCAGAATTCTCATGGGAAAACACTGCATTTACTCTGTTTCAATGCAAACATTAAACACCAATATAACTGCAGTAATTTAACATAAAGACAGGTTGTATACAATAGTGTATAAACAACTTAAACATCACATCCGAATAGACTTAATGTGGCTGCTGTTTCCTATCTGCTTCCCTTTAAGTCTTTGTGATGAAGCTCCACAGGCTCAAACACAGGAAGAAAACTGCTGTTTATCTTAATTAGAGCTTTGCTGGAGGAAGATACAATGTTGTATTTCTCTTCATTCTCACTGGTTTTTCACACATTCATGGCAAAGTTTTTAGCACCAATAACTTCAAGGTTTTCTGGGAAACTTCATTAGCCTTTCAAGTCGTTGTGGAGGAGTTTTGGCCCTCTCTTCTTCCCATCAATCATTCAGTTCATTGAGGTTTGTCAAGCTTTATTTGTACATGACCTTCTTAAAGGGCACATATTATTCAAAGTTCACCATTTGCCCATTTTTGTTCTTCCATTTAGGTTTCTACTGTTCATAAAAACAGCATTAAAAGCAGTGCTTAAAAATTGTCTGCAGATTGATGGACAGCAACAGTTTATTCTTGGATCATTAATGAGAAATATTTTAGTTTATCAATGAATTTGATAAGTAGCACCTTCCTGCTAAGTAACCCCACTGGGTTAGATGCTTTTCCCCCTCTAGGTTTAAAACTAAAGTGGTGATTTTGGACTATAAACATAAGTCTTTAGAAGACAACTTGTTTTGATCAGATGTAAAATGGATGGCAGTGGACCAACTGACTTCTTTTCTACTTGAAGTAGAAGTTTGTCATTTGTGAGTAAATTCATGTTAGTGCGTTGCAATGTGTGTATTAGGCTGTGTTGACACAACAGGCAAATGCAACCATACACGACTCTTACGTGGCAGTCTAAATGGCCCAATTTAGTCTTTTTCATCCCTCCAAAAAATCACGTTTGTGCTACTTTCTAATCAGATACATATTCAATAGTTTCAAAGTGTCTGGAACCATAGTCGTCATGTCACATTTTACCTGACTTTTACATTTATGTGAAACATGCATTGCAATTCTATGAGTGGTGTATTTGAATTGCTGAATCAATTAGTACCAACATTTCTGAATGGATGATTCACCATTTTACAGCAGACTGAATCAACACTATATTTCTGGGTCTGTGTCTTTAAAGATTTACTGCTACGTATCTCTGTACTATTCTTGTATCTCAGTTTATACAGATTTGTAGACCTTTATTTTTCCAATTGATTTTTATCACTTATACTGGAATCAGACATATTCAGGATACTTTTTTTTTTTTTAACAAAATAAGGTTTCCTTTGACAGACTGGTAAACAACTGATGGATAACAGACCAGTTGTCTCTGAAATATGAGTAGAACAATAAAATGCAGCAGACTAAATATATCTTAGTATTTGTGGTCATTTATCTATGGAACAAATGTAATTTTAAACTCTGTTTTTCCATGTGTCTTGGTGTTGTTTTAGTTATTGTTAAAAATTCTGCATAATGCTCTATTATTCCTTCAGAATGTCAATCTGTGGTTAAAATATTCACTAATTCTGCTTCTAGTTTTTTCACTACATACATTAATAAGCAGGGGATTGGGATAGCCAGCTACTTCTGCATATCAGGGAATTATTGAACTTAGTTTTCAACAATGCAGAGTATATATTTAAATTTGCATTAGAATGCTAATGTTGTTTGAGCATATAACATGTAACTTTTCATGCTGTTGTATTTATTACCTTGTTAAATATGACTTTGGCTGTTGTGTTTTATAGCATGTAAAACATATCAACATGTTGAAAGCTTAATGTTTACTTGCTGTTTCTGGCATACTGAGGACAAATCCAAAATGTCATTTTTTTTATTTTTATTTACTTTTTTACTTAAAACATATGGGGACTATTTTTACTTTACCACATACAAATGTGTTGTATAATTTATAGTTTGAATGGTTAATCTGCAGCACATTTGCACCATCAGATATGTAATATAAAATTGTAATTTGCATTTGTTTCACATGACAAGTGGTGAAATACACTATTTACTGGTTATTTAGGCTGTGATCAAACAGAACAAGTCTAATTGGATTCCAGTCAAAATGTTTCTGCTTAAAAATACCTCCTACCATTAATATATAAACAAAGAGAAGAATTAATTAACAACAAAAGTTGTTTTTCTCTTCTCACTTAGTACTGAACACTAGCAGTTTGGGTAATGTGTGTTTCTATATTCATTACAGCAGTCCTGTCCAGTTTATTCACTGATTGCACTCACTATGAGTTACCGCAATCACAAATTTTAAAACGTGACACATTATCACATTTGAGCAAAGTCAAACTAAAAGCCGAGGTTTTTACTTTCGTTTTACTCACAATGTAAAAATGTTGCTGAGTTTTAATGACTGTAATCAACTCCTCGGGAGAACAAAGCGAGGTAATACAAGTTGTGATCTGGTTAGAGGTCTGATTGGCAGATAAATGTTTGTTTGATGCAAATTGGCTCGTTCTGCTAATTGCTGGTGTTTCTCACAGTGTGACTTTGCATTCTGTGTTCAGCAGTTTTGCAACTCCAAATTGTTGCTCAGGATTTCTGTGTGGTTCATCTCATTACTTCCAGGCAGGGTAGTCATGTTTTTCTGGAAATCACTGGTGATTCTCAGATTGAAATTTCACCTGTTATTTCAAGTGATTGAAACCAAATAGCCCATTTCACCCTGAACATTTCACGTGCAAAATTGACTGAATGCTTCTGGAGTCAGAACCCAGTTTGAGAGACTTCCTACAACGTCTCTCTTCCTAAATATATGGAAAAATAAATGCTTTGGCCTTTTTGTTTCATTGTTCTCTTCAAAATCCTCAAGAACATTTAGTCAAGAAAAACAAATGTGAGCTTAAGATACTTTAAAATCAGCTTCAAGTGAAACCATAGCATTTACAGCAGTGGTCCCCACAGTTGGCCCAGGAGGGCCTCATCCTGCATGTTTTAGTTCTCTCTAATGAGCCATCATTTGATCCAGGTGTGCTAAACCAGGGAGAGAACTAAAACATGGAGGATGCCGGCCCTCGAGGACCAACTTTGGGGACCACTGATTTACTGATAAAATCTATAACTTCATTGCTGTCAGAAAATGACCCTTAGCTTGAAAAAACTAAGGTTTTATTTCTGAAAAAGAAGTCAAAGCAGAAGAAAAGGCACCGATAACAGGAAAAAACCAAGATGTGCATAGCAAAGACCTCTCATCCTTCTTCTCCCAATGTAAGCAATGTAATGTTTAATAAGCAAAAAATATTAACCATGATGTTTTAACCTTTGTACTTTTATTTATAAAACTTTGACTTTGTCAATATAACTACTTGATTTTTGAAAGAGTAATTCAGACTTCTTTATTTGAAACATTTAGAATATATTTTTCTAGAAATTAAAAATTATATTTTATTTGAATTAAATTTGATCTCAAATATGATTTTAATCACAAAACAAAATGTAAAATACAAGTTATTTTCTTAATGAAAAGTCCTGTTGTCTGAATTTTGATTAAAGTTCTATTTGAATTTGAGCATCAGTTTGGCTATTTTTATTTATCTTTTGTCTTTTTTTTATTCTATAGTTCTAATATAAATATAAAATTTGCTGGGTTTTTTTAAATCTTGAGAACCTCTAGCCCCATTTTTAGTCTTTAGAAAACCTTTAACAAAGTAATTTTTATTAATGCCATAAAAGGAACTGATTAGAAGATAAGGTTTATATTTTTGTTTTTGTCATTGTCTATGGAAACCAAAGGATTTCTGTATTTTCTTATATTCTTAAATGGAGCTCTTTCTTGCTTCCTTTATTTATTTATTTTTAAAATGCCATCTGTATTTCACTGTTCCCATTAATTTTCCTGCTTCTTTCTTTGCACACCCACCTCTGTCGGTTTCCTCTGTCACGTCCCTGAGAGGGTACAACATGACCGATTGCCACTTAGTATAAAAATTGTTGTTCTAAATGGTGGCGGGCTCCCAAACAACGGAGCAGCATGCATACAAATGAATGTTTAGCCGGCATCAGAGAAGATGGACAGCTGCAGCTGAGCACCTATAATGATGATGCCGTGGGATGGACGCAGTCTGCAGCCGGCGACGCAGACTTTTACTGAAAACCATCTTTAAGTGAAGTTAAAAACACCATCAGTCAGCTTGTCGCTCCTCGCACACGGAGAATTATACAAAGTGCTTTCGTCCGGAATGAAATTACATGTAACATAAAGAATGATTTTCTCCTAAATCTACTTCTGTGACAAGTTGGTGACCTTCCTTCCCTTCAGTCTGCAGCCTTTATTGTCTGCTGGTGTGTTTTAATGTCATGTTTTAGGTTTATTTTTGTATATACTTTGACATATGCACATATTCAATAAATTAGATTAGCATAGAAAAGTGCATTTATTTCAGCAACTAAGTTCACGTTAAATAAACTCAATTCATCGTGAACAGTAAAACAAAAACCAAAAAAAAAAAAAAAACCTAAATCTTATAATGTATTTTGGGTCTAGTTTCTAGAGCAAATATCTTAATCGACTTGAAATAAGACAACTAACTTACAAGCACCTTTGAAGCAAGTGGTAGGAGCTTGTTGTAGGTAAGCAATTACCTAATATTCATTAAAAACACTAGTTCCACTTTCTGATTTTTTTTTTCACTTATGGGATAAATGACTTATTACAAGTGAAATAAAGTGTCAATGGACCAAGTATTCTTAACCAGTATTATGGAATTATTTACCTAATACAAGCATGCTTTTACATTAGTTCAGTCTTATTTAAAGTAGACTAATATATTTGCACAAGTAACTAGACCAAAAATACTTTGGAGTGTGGGTTTATGGTCCTAATTTTTATTTTTTATTTTTATCTTTAGTACAGTTTCTCATGTCATGTCTGCTTTGTGATTCTGGATGTTTGTAGTTCACACTGCAAATCTGTTGTCAGATAAACACAGACATGCTGTATGTAGCCTGCTGGGCTTTGCTGCCCAAACCGATGCAGTTTGTGGTAGAGCAGGTGGGAGACGGTTTTAACACACTGTTTGAGAAAGGAAGGCCTTCAAGGACACACACCATGTCTGACAATTAGTGTTCTTGATAGTGAAAATAAAGTTTTAGCTCTTTTCATAGTGAAGCAGTTGTTGTTGTTTTCACTGTAATGTTGTACAAATAGATGTTGTTTTTTTTTTAACAGATTTTGGTGAATTTGCTGCATTTGGCTATAATTCACACCTGACAGCTCACAGAGCCTGTGACTGTTTAAACCTTCCACAGTGATTCTTTTAATAACTTTGGCTAAAAATGATGAAGAACCAACTAATATTTTTAAATTGATTCATCCATTCACTAGACTGTTTATCTGAGTCTGTCCAGACAGTCTGTTTTTACAAGCTTCATATTTAACTCAAAAATTAATGGGCGTTTCCTTTTTCTTTCTGCTTGTGCTCTGTTGTCATATTAGTCCTATATTCAATTTAAAAGTATTTGTTTTAAAATTCTTTTCAAAAATTAGTCTGAAAGAACCGATAACACTGGAAATTTAAGGGTGCATTTCCATCAGGCCCTTTTAGTCCGCTTTAATCCAACTGTAGTTTGTTTGTGCAGAAAGTCTGGTTCATTTGGGAGGTGTGAGAATGGAACTGAACTGCTGATCTGGACCAAAAAAGTAAACTCTGGTGCTGTTTGGTTTAAATGCATAATGTGAATGCAAGCAGACCAGAGAGCGCTCCAAAAGCAGGAAGTGGACTGTGGAACGGGGCATTCTGGGTAAATGCAACCAAAACAAACTTGCAAGTCTAATGCTAATGGAAGATGTGGCTCAGAGACCTGAACAATGACCGTTGGTGTGTTTGAGCAGTTTATAAGATTTCCTCTATAGAAAGGTTTTCATAGTCGAACATTTTCCTTTTAGAGCCGGCCTTATAATCATTTCAGCTGAGATATGAGGTTTGGACTGTGTGGGAATCAGAACATATACCAAAGCGGATTTCATCAGTCAGATTGGTGGTTGAAAATAAATCCTTTCCCACCCAACCTGTTTGGATCTTTTTCCGCTCCAGAGCTTCAAAGTCGACAACAAATCCTCCCTCTTAACTTCCCAATCCTGTGTCAGAAGTGTCATAGGCTCCTTCTTCCTCCTCTGCTCACACTCTGAGATGCTTTTTTATGTCTGAAATGTATCTTTTCTTTCTGTAGATTGTTATCCAATGTTTACTTTTCAGTTTCCAGCATTTTCAGGTTTCAGATTTTGCGTTTACTTCTCTGAATCCGTTGCTTCAGCAGCCTCTTCATTAGAGTCTGTCTGCACTGAAACACAAAGAGCTGTGCAGCACTTTGCGTAAAAGCACTTTTGAAACATAAATGAAAAGTCACAATGATAGCTGATATCGGCCGGCACCGTCTCCCCCTTCTTCTGTTAATAAAAAGGACTGCCAGTCTATAGTTATAAAGGTCTTTCTCGTCCCCATAGTAACTGATTGCAGACTGCTAAGAAACTTCTTCGCTTTGAGCCAATGTGACTTCCATACATCTGAACATGAAGATATGGACTCAATCCCAGACTGTTCAATACTATTGAGCGTCTTCTTCAGCTGTAAACAAACACTAATTTACTCGTCAAGTTCAGAGAAATGTCGTCAGCTCAGATTTCAAACTTTGTTGTCTTAAAACTTATGACTTCTTTTTTTTTAAATTGTGATCTCATTAATAAAATAACAGCAAAGGAGTGTAAGATTTTAAAAGCTCATAGCCCATTAAATAGTACTTTTATCTACATATCAGCTCCAATTTCTGCTAATTGTACCATTTATTGGTGAAAGTTTCTCAGATTTCCAGGAAGGTGGTTTCCATTTTGGCATTTAATCTTAATAGTGTTTAATTTCCATTCATCTTAAGTAATAATCACTCCAAATAAGCTGAACGGAGAATCTAAATTGTGCCATCACTCATCAAGCAAATGACAAAAATAATAACCACAGGAACAACAACAGTGAAATCAACCAATTGCTCTTAAAATGTAACTAGCCCCCTGGTGACAGGATAGTCCCGCCCCTGACAAGTTTTGTAAAAGTCCTAAGTGGGCGGAGCTAAGCGACACTGAGGGCCATGTCCAAGTGGGGTTATTATATTTCAAGTGTACTGAGTTTTCACTAGAAACTAGAACAAAATTATCTATTAATATTTTGTGTTTTTGCTGTGTGGTTATGCACTAGTCGATCTCAGGAGGCCAGTACTGACACGGTTTTAGGCCAAATAATGCAGAGCTGAACAAATTTACATGAAAATGTCAGTTTGCACAGAAACATGAAGATAGAGACCTAATCTATTTAGGCAGTTTATCATAAAAAATTTAATATGAACGATCCACCTGCTGTGCCCTGAATGCGCCGTCTCACAACTTCCTCCTGCCCCGTATGGACCCAAATTATTCTGAAGGATTAATCTGCCTTCTACTGGAACCCTGGAGACTGGAATTACAAGCACAAAGTTTCTCCAATTCAGGTAATCAGAAATTCAGCAAGACTTTGTACGATGAGTAGGAACTCATCGTACAAAGTCTTGCTTTGTACGATGAAAGATGGCGCTTTCTCCTTCTGGACCAGTATGCAGATGCGATCCAAAGCCTCCATAACTCCTCATTGGCTGTCAGCTCTTGGAAAGCGAGATGCGTTAGTGTCCAGGTCTTAGATAATGGTTGGATGAGCTCATGGGAATCTTCTTTTGGTCGATTTAGTTACCAGTACTCTTTGCTTACAGTTCTGTCTGTAGTCCAGTTGTCTCTTCAGAAGTTGATGTCCAACAACTTTCAGGTCCAACACACCCAAATCCAGCGGCTCTTTAGCATGCAATTAAATTTTAGTTCAGTTTGGCTAATGATCTAATTATTTGATTTTGATTCAGGTAAATTTTTTAGTCCCTTTACACACTCTACTGCCAGCAGTTCATTCTGACTTAGGAAGCTGTGACTCATGTTTACCTTTCATAGAATTAATTCATAATTTTGCAGAAAAAAAACTCAAAAAGTGAAAGTATGTCATATTTATCTCACTGCAAATATGTGTATCCTATAAAAGGATAGACACTCTGATGTTTCATTGCCTGCAGTGGTAAGAATCTAATGATACGACTTTGTGCAGCTTGTGAAGGTCTTTGATTCTTTCTTTCCCTGGTATCTGCAGCTCACCAGCAAGCTATTACGAGCTGCTATTTTCTCCAGTGGTCTACCACAGAGTGTTGCATCTGCATTAGTAAGTAATCAGGGCAGACATTAAGGGTCTTATTAAGATATACAGGGCTGTACAGGATCTATCTGACAGTGTGAGAGTGTTTTCTTTAAATATTGGCAGCGTGAACCTTGAGCGTTTGCTTTGTAAGTGTTCCTGTATTATTCAAAGCATGGAGAGTGAAATCTCTCTAGGTTGCGGCTTATGTGAACTCACTATAATCTTATTTGGGCAGAATAAAAGTTCAGCATTAGCTCAGACATCTTGTCTGCCAGTGTGTCCCTTTTTTCAAGCTCACTCTTGACTCTCCCTGGAGATCTTTTGAGGTAAGAGCAATGATCTGCAGAGCTCACCAAAGTAGAACAGTCTTTCTGACAGAAATTCACTCTGCAGCTGAAACCAGTCTCACAGGTATCCTGAAGCTTTTAGACTTGTTGGAAAATTTGTCAGGGCTCATTTTTCAACAAGTAAAATCAGTACTAACCATCAAGGAACACAGGCAGGACTCTTTGGACATCTTAGAGAGAGAGGTGTCATTGGTTTTACTTCCAATTTTTAAGCAAAAATATCCTTCAACAAAACAGATTTCGTGGATCTCTGAAAACTTTAGGATGGGAGAAAAGAAGAAAATATAGAAAAATCTGTCCAGACTTAATTTCCTATCCCATTTTTCAGAAGGCTTATGTTACATAAAGTGGACATGGATCTTTTTTCACTAAACAATTTCCAAAGCAGGTTTGGATGTGGTGAGCAGGATGTTTCTTCCATTTCTCGTCTGTTTGATGAAAGACAAAATGATGAAAACAGTGGATTTAACTTATTGCATTTCTATATGCTTCTGTTTACATGCTTATTGAAAATCCAACAACAGTGATGTTTTATTTGTGCTGTTTTGGTATTTTGTTCACATTTATTCGAAGCTGCAGATGAAAGTTGTCTTACTGTGATGACAGTATGTTTGGAAAGTATCAGAGTATGATGCACTGTCTGCCAAATATGGAAGCAGTGATAGTCAGAAGTAGTCAAAAGTCATCTTCTCTGTGGAGCTTGTAGACCTGACAAACTGGCACTCTACTCGGTGTTTTAAAAGTTCCATGTGTTCAGTTTGTCTATAGCTCACTGAAATGGAAACGGATATTTTGTGACAAAAGCTGTCATCCACAACCCTGAAATTATGTCAGAATTCAGAGAAACTGTTGGAATGTTTTGCTCCAGTTCTGACCAACACTTTTAGATGCACAATGATGTATAATGGCATTAGTGCTCTCATTTCTTTATGCTACACCATGCATTGAGTTTGATCCAGGTGTTACACTTTAAAATACAATTACACCTGATACTAACCAAACATATGTAAGCCCTCTACTCAACTGTCACAGGTTCGAGTCCTGGCCTCATGACCTTTGCCATATGTCTTCCCCCTCTCTCATTACCTACTTTCCTGTCTAACCACTTTGAGATAGAGGCCACCAGAGCACAAAAAAAATAAATACTTCAAGAGAATGCTACACATGAAAAATGGAAGTTCTAATAATCATAAGGCAGGTGAACGCAAAACACACTTGTTCATTTTATTCAGACAAAGTTTCAGCTAATTATGATTAGTTTGCTATCTGACAAATAATTTTATTCAATCAACTTTATGCTCACAAATAACACCAGTAATTGCTTTGATGGTCTGACTAAATCAAAGAGTTAACTTTGATTTCGTCACTTCCTTCAGGTTGGAGTTGTTTCTTACCTTAAATATGATACTTGAGTTGTGGTATATTTTGGAGAATTTCTGGAGATATCCAAGGTGGTTAATCCATGTTTTTTTTTTTACTTGTTTTTTTTTTGTGTGTGTGTGTGTGCATGAAGTGGCCACACATCCATTGGTATTTGAGACAACAAGCAACTTTTTGTTTATAGCTTAAATGCTCTCATAATCTGCATATTCATCATATTTGGCTTTCAGGATGTAACTCTAATGTTTGTCTTTTTTTTGTGACAGAGGAGTGTATTTAAAGTTCAAAAAGGTCTGAATATTTTTTACTAGTGTTAATTTCCTAAGGAACCCTGTTTGTGCAATCACTGTTTTACATTCTCACTCCACCCTTATCGCTTTTCGTCAATATGTATGAACACAAACAAGCCTTGAGAAGTTCGGTTGAACTGCTCTGCAAACAAAGTTATTGTTGTTATTATTCAGCGCCAGTGCTCCCCTCGAGGGTGCTTCCACTGCAGAGCATATGAGTGTTTATGGTTCATGACACAATTATGATTAAGATGTTAGCCTCTAACAGTGAGGAGGAGGGGGCAGAGAGGGAATGAGAGGAGGAGGAGGAGGAGGAGGAGGGGAAAAGAGACAGGCAATTTAGCATCAGCGAGCCTCTGGTGGGATAAAGGCGAGCGGCGCACTGCTGACCTGTCACTGTGCTTCTCTCTGATCTGAGAGGACTCTCTACCCAAACATTAGCCTTCTCTCCTTGTTTTCAGCACCATTTCTTCTTAACAAGCTGTATTTCTACTAAACTCTGAAGCTGTGCTGGGAATTCCTCACATTTCTCGCTTGTTCGCTCACATCTGGGAATATATCCCTCTAATGTGCCGAATCAGACTGAACAAACTGTTTAATTTAAAAACACAAAGCGGTTACTTTTAAGCTTCAGTGCTGGCATAGAGGGTCCTGACTGGTGGTGATCTGACAGACACCTCATGGTGTCTGAACTAAACTTTAGATCACTAGAAAAAAGGAACACATTGTTGGTTTAGAAAAACCTGGACTCATGCAGGAGTGGTTCTTCCTGGAACGAAGTGTAAAAAACATCCTGACATGTAAAACAAACTCAGTCAGTTAGGACTAGAGATGCACCGAACTGATAATATCTGTATCAGTCCAGATATTGAAAAAAACTCTAGATCTGGAATTATGACATTAAGGGCTGATCTATTCAGTCTAATTCTATAATTTGTGTGGTGTATTTTTAAATTTCAGTTAGAATAACTAATTGTACTTTTTTAATAATTTGAAAGGTTTGTTGCAGTTTACTTTTGCATGTTTGACCAAAGAAGTCAACATATTGTTTTGTCTTGTTTTTTTGTCTGTTTCAGTTTCTTTATTATTTTACATGCAGTTTTGTCAGATTGGGCTGGAAAAAAACAGCTTTGGGCGGGTTGTTAAAATTTTGGCTGCTTTTTCACAACTTCTGTTGGGTTTTTAGAAAGGTGTAAGAGGAAAATTATTTGGAAATGGTTATCAGGTGGCAGAAAAGCACAAAGCTCTTGAATGCAGTAACATAGCATTCATAAATATATAAATCTCTAGAATCTGTTGAACTCGACATCAATGAATAGTCACTAGCTAATCAAGTGTCACTATGTAGTGTATCCAGTTTATCCCCTGGCAGTTGATGGATGGATGGATGGATGGATGGATGGATGGATGGATGGATGGATGGATGGATGGATGGATGGATGGATGGATGGATGGATGGATGGATGGATGGATGGATGGATGGATGGTACGTCACATTAATCAGTGGATGGATGAACACTGATTGTAGACTGCAGGAAATAAAGTTTAGAAATTCAAATGTTTTCCCACCTTCAGACCTGGATCATCCTGTGGATGTTTCTGGACTGCGTTGGGCGTCACTGTTATTCTGGAACAAGCAGCAGATACTCAGGGAGACGTTCAGACCAGAGGAAACCTGGCAGCTGTCTGTGTTGTCTGGAAGACGTTTATGGAGCAGCTACTTACATCCATTTTTACATCTCTTCCTCTGCTCATGGAAATTTCTTTTTTTAATTCCCAATTCAGCCTTTTTTTTTCTTTTTTTTCCCCCACATCCCTTTTGGCCTAGGAGTTGCTGCTAATGGCTGTAGCTAGCTTGTGTATTTATAAAGTCAGAATGCGTGCAACCTCCAGTAATGGTCTATATATTGGCAGCGGCCATCAGCCTCACACTGCATCTATAAAAGTCCTAATGGAGAACTGCTTGGCTATTTGGCAGTAGGATTGACCAATAACATTTCGTAAAACCTCATTTCTCTCCCTAATCAGAGACAGGCTTTGTTTTTGGACCATTGGGTTTTCCAGCCGCTCTGTGCATGAATAGCTGGCTCAATGAGTGGCACCGTTGGACGGCACCAGGAGGGATTCGGGGGGGCGCAAAGGCCAATGATTTGATTTGCCACCAATTTGCCACTTATTTTCTTTCTCCTCAGCTCCACTTTCTTAACACACACCTTCACGCTGGTCAGAGTGGCCATTATTTAGCTTCCCACCAAGCACCATTTAGTTTCCCCGGCCTGCGCGTCCTTTCAGACTTTATTGGAAAGCTATCAGTTGCTCTTTGTGCATGCATGAAGTGTCTGCACAAAGCATAGAGCAGTTATATATCATTACTGCGCTGCATTTATTTGATTTGTGACACATGTTGTGAGAAAAGTGTATGTACGGCGTGACAGCATGTGCATGTGGCAAAGACAAACCAGCAATAAGCACATTACTAAAACTTGGGGCTTCTGATTAGAACTCCAATCTGCTCGTCAGGAAGCCAGGTTCTGATCATGTGTCATGTATTCATACTGCCAAGTTCATATTTGTTACATTTTTGAAAATATATCTTTTTTAATCCAATTCTTTTGTATTTAAACATTGTTCTACACATTTACAACACTTTAATAACATTGTTCTGCCATCCATTCATGGATTGTAAATATTTAATTTGATTTGATTTTCATTTCATTCACTCAATAAATATGAAAAGTTTACGTAACGACTGTATTAACCTTTATATTTGTAGCTACACTTGCACCTGAGTTTCCAGTACTTTGTAAAATTTGCATTTTACACATGTTTTGCATTTCCATTTGAGTGCTTCTAAAAAAGCTCTAGCACTTCAACAACCCTACTTGTTTTACTGATAGGGTTGTTTTCTGGTGTCTGAAAAATCAGCCCCAAGAAAGCCCAGCCTGTTACCTAGCATCCCAAGCTGAGCTGCAGAAAGTTTGTTTAGTTGGTCTTTCTGCTGTAAGCGCTGTACAATGGTTGTTGGAAACATCAAGTGTTTTGCTGTTGACTTACATCCAGAAACCACTTGCCACATTCTTATTGGTTGTGCAGGAGGCTTCACTTCTGCTTTTCAAAGATGTACAGTTGTATAATTTTGCATTTGTTTGCAGCTATTTTCATGTGTGAATGTAAATGTTGAGTTGGGGCGCATGGCCAGCAGCACCTTATCTGGATTTAAAGCGACAGGAGGTCCTTCTGAACGGAGCTCAAAATTGAGCAAACTAAAATATCATCATCTAAAAATTATTTTGTGCAAAAAATGTAAGACACGTTTTGTATAGTCCATAAGCCTACTGTAACCTGTTCAAGGAAGCATTAAAGCTCACCTTTAATAGTCTTTTTAATATATTAATAAGCATATTTGCAATTGAAGGAAACCACATCTAGCTGTAAGGCTCTGTTTGTGTATTTGCTCTGTTGGAACTCAATCTGATCGTCTTTCTGGTATTTGTCGACTCCATCACTGTGGTTAAGTACTGGAACCAGTGGGACTCGCTTTATACTCTCTGATTCCTGGTTCCCTCCTCTGGGAATGCTAAAACGTCCTGCTCCTGTGAGATTTCCCATCAAAATCAGTGGGATCCTGAACCAAATGTCACTCTAACATACATTTAATTTCTTTTCCTGAAATTAAATGATTATGAAAACCGTTCTGCTGATATTTGTTTTATTTTTTCTGCTTCAGATGTCCTTTTAATATTTTAAGCATGTTTGCAACCGGGGAATCGCTGCATTTTACCTCCAAGCTTCCTCTCAAACTTTATTCACCGTTGTTTGCTGACTTCATCATTGGGGTTAAGTACCGGAACCATTGGCCCACCAGGACCCACATTGTTTTTTTTTCCTTTGATTGCCTGTTCCTGCCTCTGGGCAATGTTATAACAGCATGCTCCTGGGGGATTTCCATAGGTACCAGTGGGATCCCAAATCCAGTGCAGTTTCCTGAGACATTTTATTTACTATGACCTGCTGTTTGTTTTATAGAAGATACACTACAGAAATGAAGCAGGAATGAGAAACCTCTATTTGGAGAGGATGTGTAAAGTTTTCGCATCCCTGCTGAAATGGGAATAATTGCCAAGCTTTTTACACCCTTAAAATCCTCCAATTACATGAGAAGGAGCAAACACTGTTAGTTTGAAGAACGTGTTGGCAAGAAAAAGCTTCAGCAAACTCCTTGCATAAATTTGTACACCTTTGAATTAAAGCATGTTCTATTCATTTTCTACATCCATCAGTCTTTGGTTGGAACTACTGGCATCCCACATCTGAACTTGACATTTTTAGCTCCATCTTGCCCAAGTTCTCCTGATCTCATCAGCCTATCAGGACAGTTTTGCTTCTGGGCTTGAACTAGGCCAAACCCAAACTGTAATACTTCTCATGAAATCAGTTTTTGTAAATTTAGGTGAACAGCTAAACCCATAATTATTCATACCCAGCACCAGCCACTTATGGAATGAGTAACATTTACAGAGACGAGGACATTCCATCTTCAAAACCATCAAGAACAATCACCATCAACTGATTAATGTTCCAGTTATTATAAATCAAAGGCAACTCTAAACTATTTAATATTTAGCCTTGATATAAAAGCACTCAGTATTTCGGCTGATTTGCAGTTTTCTTTAATCTTGTTCCAGATTAGAGGAGCATAAAAACTGAATGTTTTTGTGTCAATTTTCTGAAATTGCAAAAAAAAAAAACTGAGATGATTACAAATTGTATGAAAGAGATTAAATGTATTTGAATATGCATTATATTAGTATGTTCCTATTAATATTAGTATTAATATTGTGCACCTCTGTGCTTTTGTTTGCACAGAACTTGATACATGTCTTTTGTGTTAGTTTTTATGTATGTATTGTTACTGATTTTGTTTGTCCTAGTTGAATTGCAGCATTGTTACTTTTCTTCTAAGACACGTTTCTTCAATGGGAGACAAAGTATTAATAAGAGCCACATTTTACAGTTAATTTCTGGGTATATGGAAAAATGTTCATTCATACCAGAAATCCTCCAGTCGCAGACATAATGGAAATAGAAAGCAGACTAGAGAGCAGGTCTGATATCGGTTTGTTTTTATTTCATTTTTTTGAAGCATTACCTGCAGTACAGATTGTTGGGGTCATGACCCTGGTTTTCCTTATCAGTAATGCATTTATACATGAGTGTTCAAGTCGCTCCATCTGACTCGCTTTGAGTTCTGCTGCTCCGCCGCCAAGATGCCGTCCTCACACCTGAGAAGCTTGGCAGGCTTTCCAACCATCCTGGCCTTCATTTATACTCCATATTCAGAAATGAAATCACCTGAAGCATAAACAACTCATATGGACAGACAAAGAGCATAATTCTATCATGTATTTGTTCAGATTATTACTTCAACTAATGATTATTCTATTATTCTGATGATAAATTGAATATTTGGATAAAAACAATTGGCACATTCTGCAGAGTTTTCATTTATGTAAGCCTTTTAAACACAATATTAGAAATACATTAAAAGATGCAAATTAAACTATTTTGAATAAGAAAATAAAAATGTTAGTGGCTATTGATTATTTGTAGCAGAAGCTGCATCTATAGCTAAAAAATAGTCTACTACTCTGTTTATTCTTTGGATTAATAATTGGGGAGCAAAACCTGCCTAATGGGGACTTTTTAAAGAATTTGAACCAGGTGATGCTAAAACTACCTCGTCAGGTCTCCTGGGTTCAGCATATTTACAGACAGGGAAAGTTTCTTATCTTGATGGCAAAATGTATTGATTTTCCTTGGTACAGTTTTGTCTTATTTACTCCTCTGAATATAATTGTTCAACAAATGTCCATTTTTAGAGTTTGTATGATTAATTGGTAACTAAATGCGTTTAAGATTATTTCAATAATCAATTCATCATGTTTAATTTAATTAATCGTTTCAGATACGATTCAGATACGATTGTTTCTTAACTGATACAATAGATCAGCTGAACTAAAAACAATCTATTTCTGTTTTCTGCCTCTACAAACTTCTAGAAGAGTTAAAAATGCATATATGGCAAGAAAAGTTTCCTCTGAAACTCTAATATTTGTAGCTGACAACAGCTCACCAGCGTTTACTGACATAATCTGTTTCATTTCACATCAGGTTCAGGTCAGCTATCTGAGCCTGTCACAGCAGACAAGAAAACATCAAAACTAATCTGTGGAGAGGAAATGGGAAACCTGTCTGTCAGCCTTTGGATCGTGTGTGTGCTTCTTCATAATCGGGCTTCATGGTGTAAACAGAATATTCCCGTCAGCCCGACTGGACCGGATTTGAACGGGCGACGGGACGGGGCGGGAGTTAGTTATAGGAGGTATCATGAAGGTCTCTCCTGCGGCCGGCGCTCGCAGACGGAGAGGAGAAAAGCAAGTGATGCAGAATCAGGAGCTTCATTAATCTGTGCAGGCCGTGGAATCGCTGTGAGGATACTGCCAAGAAGCTGATCAAACAGCCTGGCGTCTGATTGGCCAGAGCAGGTGTTTGAATAAATCTGATCCAAATATTCAGCATGAGTAATCGGAGCCTTTAGAACCAGCTGACTCTGATTCAGTCTGAATAATTTCCTGAGTATTACAGACTTCTAATCAGTTTTTTTATTTATTTAATTGACTTCATTCTGACCTGATTGTTTTATTATTTTTCATACAGGGCTGCTTTTTGCTCATTTTGACTATCGATGGTAGGGGTTGCACCAATTAGTCGACTCGTCAATTCTTTTCTCTGCACTGACTTTTATCTGGGCCAGTCGACTAGTCGCAATTACATGACTAAACAGATTTTTCCCAAAAAATGAAAGAAGGTGGACTAGGTGAGTTCGTCAGAAAGCTCAAATTGCATAAAAATGTAAATAATTTAATAATTACAAACTGTAAATTACAGCTTAGGCTACCATGCGCGGCGCAGTGGTTAGCGCGGCGCCCCGCATACAGAGCCCGCGGTAATCAGGAGTCCGACTCCCGTCCTCCATTCGCTGGGCCCAGGCCTCTCTCCGCTCTCTCTGCCCCCTTACAGTCAGGTTGTTGTCAAATAAACTAGTGCCGAAAAAATCCTTAAAAAAAATAAATAAATAAATAAAAAAGACTACCGGAGTAATGTGTTACAACGCGTCATGATGTCAGGCTTTTTTATCCATCCAACTGATCAGCGTCACCCTGCGTATTGAAGTTTTTAACCTGGCAGCTTTATGCTCTTTTAAAGATATGGTTTAACTACATCTGGAAACTAAGTCCAAGCTTCATCCTGAGGATCTGACAGAGGCGATCTCGGCCGCCGTCCGCATGTCGGTTCAGAGAGCCGCTGCTGAGTCAGCAGAGCCTCCTGCTGCGCATCGGGCGGAGGAGCAGCAGGAGGTTTCGTTAAATTCAACTGTAACCAAACGGGATCCGTTCATAATAAGTTTGGTTTGTGATGTCCCAAAAGCACCATTGTGGTCAGTGTGATCATTTGACTCCAATACGAGTAACTATCCAGAGATCATCAGCATCAGCCGGTGTTTTGAAAAAAAAAAAAAAAAAAAAAAAAAGTCAGACCCGACTTTGTACAACGTACTTTTCTCCCTGCTCACGAAGAATGATCTGTTTATTGCTCTTTTAATTCTCCATAATAGACTTAGTAAAAGCAGGAGAAGGGGAGTGTGTGTGTGGGGGGAGGGGGTCCATATTTGCCGTGAAAATAGCTGATAAATTAGTTGTGAAGGGTTTTTGCGCTTACGTCACTATGACATCACCGCGACTAGTCGACATCGACTCGACTATTATCATGATGTAGTCGACCTTAAAAAATATGTAGTTGTTCAACCCCTAATCGATGGCTTATTTTTGACTACTGTTTCATTGATTCTTGTAAGATAGATTTTTTTTGTCTTCTGTCGCTTGTTTAACCTTAAAAGTTGCAGAACATCTGCACACAACTGAAATATGAAAGTTCATTTTATGAGAAAATATATTCATAATGTATACTATGTTGTAACACATTTTGTTGTCATTGATGCATGGTGGGTATAAAAATGATTGGATTTAGCACTCTTAGCATTAGCTTTCACTAAATGACGTGTTGGTGTAATGCTTTAGCATTGCCCTTTGCTAACTGCCATGTTGGAATAGCATTTTATCATTAGTTTTCACTAAATACTGTGTTGGTATAAGCATTAGCTTCTACTAAATACCACATGGGAATAGAGCTATAGTGTTAGATTCCAGTAAATACCATATTAGCATAGTGCTTTAGCACTGTGGATGGTAGTGTAAAGGCTCTTCTGAACGTTGCCACATGGTTTCTAGAGGCAGGTTGGTTTGCTTGGACTGTTTTTTTTATGTGAAAAGAAACTAAAGAGCTGGAAAAGGCAAACTCATCAAGTTACTCGAATAAAATTAAAAGAACTATAGGGGTGAAATGTGTTGCATTTACTTCAGATAGTTGTGAATGCAGCTTTTCTTCTTCGTATTTGTTCATATTGCATAATTTCCATCAATGTGTGAATGCGTCACTAGTATGCTTAAGAAATGCTTAGGAGCCAATCGGATCACAGCCCTCAACTCTTTCCAACATGTTCATTCGTATCACATAAAAAATAAAAATTCCTCCACAGATCGAAGATGTTTTGCTGACTGCAGCGTTGGTGTCTCCTGCAGCTTTCAGCACTTTTCCCCCCATTGCCCTGTCTTCTGCCATTTGTTTCAGTTAGGGGGTAATGCGTGTGGCTGTCAAAAACGATTGGCTTTGGTGGTTTGAGGCTTGCCCTGCAAAGTGCGCTGGACAGTAAATTGTATTTTTCCACAGAGTTATTAGGGCATTATTATAGCAGCACTGGAAGTGAACAATGCCTCATCGTCCTCACAGCCATACAATTAGAATCATCATTAATCGCTACTATCAGCACATCAGCGGGCCGGAGGGGTTATAATAGAGTTATAGACCACTTATTGGGTAATCAGTCAATGCGATTGCTAACTAAACTGTCTGTCATGGTGCCAAAACTGAGTGACTGGCCATTGGCTCAAAGGAGAGAACAGGATTATGGGTGTGTGACGGGAATGTTTATGTTTGCACTTCTGTTCAGATGTGTTCTACATATTATGTCTCTCTAAAGAAGCTGTGCAGGATGTATCTGTTTGACTCCTGGTTGCAATAACAAAAGTCTGATTTTATTGCAACTAAAAGCCGTGCTACGTTAGACATAATAATAATGGTTTTACATATTGAAGGCTAGTTGTCTTTTTTGCCAAATTGTGCTATGAAGCTGCAGAAGTATCTACATGGTTCTGCATGCAAATAAACAAGATATTAATGCAGCAGTGGCATCATGCAGGGTGCAAATTATACAGCGACAATTGAGAAAGAGAGTCAATCTGTTGTCCAAGATGGAAACTCTGTCTTGTTTCATTATAATATCTGTCTATATACATTAAAGTAATCATATATCACTGACATGACACTCACCATAATCTTTGTGTTGGGTTTCTTCAGAAAAACGTTTTTCTCGTTGAATGAAAAACACCTAGTTTGCCTATTATTCTGGACTCTATTGAAGAAAACTGAAAAAAAAATATTTAGTCTATTCTAAGCAATAAAATCAGGATCTAGGTCACTCTTCATTTGAAAGCACTTGCTCTATTTAGCCAAGTTTTAATGCAGACATGCAATTAAAAGCAGATTTGGTGCACTAAGGTGTAGTTCAGAGTACAAATCAATGAGTAATATAAGTTTGATTCTATTTACCATGCAAAAGAAACCAGAAAGCTTGGAAAAGCATCTAAGATTTTTGTAAGTAGATCTTAACTTAAAAGTTGTAGTTATGTTCTAATTTATTTATTCTTGAACTGTGGTTATAGGGGCACGCAAAATAAATCCAGGGACCACAAATGGCCCCCGAGCTTCACTTTTAACACCCTTGTTCACTAGGGGAAAAAAATAGAGAGCAAAGTTAATGGTCACAATAATTCCAAACAATGAAAATTAACATCAAAATTCAGCAGTGACATACTTTATACTTTCACTTAAACGACTGATGGAAACTACCTAGTTTTGTTTTTATGCCGTTACGAGGCTCCCAAATGCAATAATTATGGATTTTCATCCTGAGTAAACATTTTTTCCTGCATTAAACTATGTGCAGGGAAAGTCTAGCAAGCAGAAAACTGATAGAGTAGGGGAAGGTGTAAAGAGCAGTGTGTCTCAGAGCTGGTGTGTACTAATAATAAATTAAATATAAATTGTATGTGTAAATATAAGTCAGGTTATTTACCCCTTTTACCTGTTTCCACTCACGTTAAGAGAGGATGGAGACATCAAGAGGGTCAGACTCGGTCAAACCAGGATTTAAGACCAGTTAGTCTTAAATTCATTGAGAAAAATAAGTTGTCCTTAAATACCAGGTGCCAGTCCATGCAATTTATTTATGGGACCCGTACATTTCTGTGCTGGTACAGGTCTTAAATTCCATTCATACTGGTCTGAAACAGTCTTAAATTGTGTTGGTGAAACCTACTGACATCTATCTATCAGCACATCACTGCAAGAACACAAAATCTTAAGTTAGTTTCAAGTGCAAATATCTTGCATACTTCATATTGTAAAAATAACTTACAAATAACGAACCAAATACACCTCTCTGCTTTCACGAACCTCATTAATCATTCTTGTCCTCAAACATTAAAAAACAAAGCAAAGCAGTTTTACTTGTACAGCTTCTTTTGAGTCAATAAATCCTTATATTAATGACAAAAAAAGTATTAGTTCCACGGAGACCTTAGTTCACTTATGACATTTTTCACCTTTTAAAAGTAAAAAAAAAAAAAAAAAAAAAATCCTGCTTGTGGAACTAATCAATTTTCATCATTAAGGATTTTTTAATATGTAAAACAAGGTCCTATATCTTGCTGAAAAGTTACTTGTATGTTAGTTTTGTCTTATTTCAAGCCCCCTGAGACATTTGCACTGGAAATTGAGCAAAAACACCTAGTAAGAATGTGTGGTTTTACAGCAAAAGCTGGCATATTGTTCCATCCATAATCATTCCTCATGCTCTGTCTCCTCAGATGACCCAGGAACAGTGCTCTCATAGGAACAATGTCCAGAGTTCAGAGAAACCACAAGTGTACAAAGTGGGAATATACGGCTGGAGGAAACGCTGCCTTTACTTCTTCGTCCTGCTGCTAATGATCCTGATCCTGATCAACCTGGCACTAACAATTTGGATCCTCAAGGTCATGAACTTCACCATTGTAAGTCCACATTTTGTGTATTTTTGCTGTTGAACACTCTGTGTCCCGTTCTTTTTTTTTATTTTTGATTTATTGTCTGATGTATAAAAAATGGGCTTGATTTTTTTTTCTGTGCATCTGCATACATATTTCACTGACTGCTCTTTTTTAAGCTGCTGCTGCTACACATACGAGTTACACAAACACCGCATCCTTTCAGTAACCTACATTTTCTGATGATTCCACATGACATGAAAGCGTGAGCCTTGAATATTTAAATCGGCCCAGTTATATTTTCTGGGATGATTAATTAGTTGTTGAGTGCTGATCTGAGGTCAGCAGCTCTCTTGGACATTCACCAGTCTCAGTACATCAGCTTCTTATTTGCATCACTGTGTTCTTCTTTTTTAAGGCTGCTGGTGGTAAAAGAGAAAGCACATCTTTCAATTTTAGGGTACAAAATGTTGGGATGAAAACAAGTCTTTTTTCTATCAGGTTCTAAGCATAAATTTAAATTTACAAAGAAGACTCCACGGTGTCATTATTGATTGAATAAAGATCAAGTTGAACAAAACTAAGTACACCTTTGCTACTTCCAGAGGATTCAGTAAAATATTGGTGTGCAGTGTTTATCCCTTATTATGAAATCTGACAGGAAACACTTAGGAGCACATTTTCTGAAAACTGTTGGATCATGGGGGTGATGTACTTAGTTTTAGGATTTTTCTTTTTTATTTATTTCTGGAACAAATCTGCCTTTGAGTTTCATCTCAGACTGTCAAAGCCAAACTCCTGCCTTTGTGTTTTCCTCTGATGTTAAATCTATATCAGCACTATGAGCAAATTTATGAAACAAACCAAATACACCTTTCTGCTTTCACGAAGCTCATTAATCATTCTCGTCCTCAAACATAAAAAAAACTAAACAAAGCAGTTTTACTTGTACAGCAAATATGAAAACCCGAATACAAATTAAGAGGAAAAGAGCTAATCTAATAACAGAAGGCAAACAAAACTAATTAAATCACAATTCTGTTAATCCAACAAAGACAAGGTTTTATTGTAAAAAATTGCAGCGTGTGCTGTTTTTGAACCCATGTGACTCCAGTGTTTCTAAGCTTTAGAAAACATGTAAAACACTTCACATCCATCAGTGCCTGCAGAGCTGCTGTCTCTGAAGCTCTGAGTCAGTCTGTCTTCCTCTCTTCCCTGCTGCGTTGCTTCATTTTTAGTATTCCCTACCTTCCTGGTTGGTTTTCGCCCTATCAGCTGCACACATTGTCTTTCTGCTCGTATCAATCCGGCACATAGCGATGAGTCGGTATAGCCAAGGCAACACACACGACATACAGCACACAGGGGCACGCTCACATGGTTGTTGATGTGAATAATACATGAGGCCCGCTTCACAACGCGGCTTTAATGTGAGATCTACATAAATCAGGAACGACTTTCTCAGATGCTGAGCTGTGCGTTGTGACGGAGAGCCTCAGTCAGTCAGGCCGTTTAATGTTTTTAATGTGTCTGCTTGATGGATTTATAGAATAAGAAAAACTTTTGAAATGTGGTAGATGGGTTTAAAAGGAGGGAAAAAAATAATAACGTCAAAGCAGATCAAGAAAGGGAAGGAATATTTCTACTACTTTTTCTACCCTGTGACGTTTCAGTGACACCCTTTAATCCAGGCACATGTTTACTGTTTGTGGTACTCCATTAAAAACTGTTTTACAAGTTTACTCTTCAAAAACAGTTGCTCCTAATAAACTTTACACAGATTAGAACTGAATTATTCAGGCTTATGGACCATTTCTTGATCATTTATTAAATTATTTACCTATTTTTCACAAGACTCACTTCTGAAATATTGGACATAATGCATTAAGTTATGACCTTCAGACGTCTTTATAATAAAATTCCAAAGTGTTTCTTAGCCAGTCCTCCTCTTAAGTTTATAAATATACATTGTTTATTCAGTTAAACCTCTCAGAAAAAAAAAAAAAATATTAACATGAGCCTACCTTTGCAACATTTAAGAGCCACAAAAGCTTCATGAAACAAATTAGCCTATTTGGTTCAGCTTATTAAAATAGTTTGATTTTAAAATGAAGGAAAAGCATTTTATTTTTGCTTGTTGCTAGGTAACCACAGTGAGTGAGTAAGATGATGCCACCGATCTTTCTTAGCTCTCCATGATCAGCTTTCCTCTGCCTACATTTCCCACAATGCTGTGCAGTATTGTATTAGTTGTATTTTCTATTGATATTGATCATGATCATGTCTATACCCATATATGTATTGTTATTGATTTATTGCCCTGCCCTATAACTACCAAAGACATTTCTCCATTTCATTTGATTGTTTTATGAAAAGATTCTGTTTTTACATTAATAGCACATTAAAAGCTAAACTTAGATTTATTTGATTGCAAAAACATCTTTCATGTCCCGAACGGGAGCACTGACCTTAAAATACAGAGCTCCCTGCCAAAGGAAGTCAAACCAGTGTCGTCAAAGCTATTTTTGGAATAGTACACCCAGCAGAGCAGTTTCCTAGTATAGTTTCATTTTAAGAGATGTTCAGAAGGTTTTCTCTATGAAGCAGTAAGGGTGAAGGGTGCCTATGAGTAATAGAAAGTGTGTAGAAATCCATAATTAATAAGTTTGGAGCATGTATTATCTGTTTTTAAAACACCTGAGCATTCAGGAGACAGGAGGTGGAGAAAATATATTGGATAGAGGAGGCAGAGACATGCAGAGATTAAATATTCACATAAACTGCAATTACAGAGACAGAAAGTATGAATAATGAACGTGGGCAAGCAGTGGACAGCAGGAGATGTCCGACAATGTGTAGGTGGATTTAAATCAGTTTAAAATGTGCCTTAAGATGCTGCAGGGTTGAGGTTGGAGCAGCGAGCTTTGATCTAGTGGGCAGGAGCTCAACAGTTAGGCAAGCAGCACCACATGTGTGACCAACACAGCTCAGGAAATGTTGGTGGTGTTGTTGAGTTACTTTTTGGCAATCCCAAATTGTGGCAACTGATCACCAGCTGGGGAAACACGCAGAGTTATTTCTGCATTTAAAATAGTTGGACCACCGAACTGCTTGAATGTCCACTCTGGCCATGATGGGTTTGAGAGAAAACTTAAAGACTTTACCACTTACATACTGAAGCTATAAACTGTGTGGAAGTAATGGCAAATTTTCCATTTTTACCAACTGTCTTTCCAAACTACATTGAACTGATCTGTTCTGCCTAATGGTCTGAAGATTGAAGAACATTGCTGGTTTGAGAAGTTCAATTCTGTGCCTTAAAGTGCCTGGAACATGATTCTGCTATATTTGTGGAAACATGTTATTAAAATGTTTTTAAAAGTAAATTCTCACCTCTGAAGTCACTTTTGACATATTTAGTCATAAAATTCCCCCCAAAAAATAACTTTCAGACTACTGCTTTGCAACTTTGTTGAGCGCTTTTATGATGTTTAAGGGGAACCTGAGCTGCACTGATCGCTGTTACAAGGGCTAACAACACAGACAGTAAGGAAGAATCTGATGGGTTTTTTAGATATTCCTGCCAATGTCAGAAAGATATAGATATATAGGAGATCAGATACGTTTTTTAACACTAGTTTTCTTCAGCATTAACAGTTTACATTGACTGATAGCATAGACAAGGAGTAGAACAGTCACCTTTGGACTTATAATTTCTACAAACAAAAATAGGCCAGTTTTGTCAAAATCATATTTTTTCACATCTTTCATATAATGTGAATTACCTCCTAATTCCTAAAAAAATAAACAACAAAAAAAAAAACAGCCTCAGTGACTTTTTTTCAGAGTTGTTGGAGACAACGCCGAATGCTGACTGACAAAGTTGTACCAACTGCAACACATACTGTAGGTTCAACTCTTAAGGCACCGTTCAACCAAAGGAGGCCAACACTGAGTTAGTTTTTAGGCAAAATATTGCAGGCAAACTACATTTACACAGGAACATAAAAGTAGAACTTTAGGGCTGCATTCACACTGCAGCCTGAAATGAGCAATTCCAATTTTTTTGTCAAATCAGATTTTTTTGCCGTGGCCGTTCACACTGCCAAACCTATGCGACCTTTATGTGTTCTGCAGTCTGAACGGGCAACAACCTGAAAGTGTCCCGCGTGCGCAGTAGAGGGCGCAATAGTGTCAGCGTTCTCAGTGTTCTGCCAACTGCCATAAAAAGAACTGCTCAGTGTTTGCATAAGTAAACATGGAGGCTAACGTGTAGCATAGCTTACACATTTGAAACTGTTGTCCGACCAGAGCAGCATATTAACAACTTAATCCTCATATAGTCCGTCATGGTTGTTATTTTCCTTCCCGCTTGCGTCTATCAGGATGCAAAATAGTGACATTTGTTGAGTATCAGTGACGTTCTGTTTGGATGAATGAGACCTGGACGGTAGGTCACATTTAAATCGGATACATATCAGATATGGCTCGCATTCAAAAAGAATCTGACCTGTGTTCAGACTGTCATGAAAAAATTGGATACAGGTCGCATTACCTCAAAAAAATCGGAATTAGGTCACTTCAGGTTGCAGTGTGAATGCAGTCTATTATTTTCCTATTTCGACATTTTTTCATCCCAAAAAGAAAATTGATTAGGGGGTTTGTTACACTGTAAGTGGATTTCATGTCTGATTGATAATAACTTCAGATATTTGGCTGAGGTTTTCAGATGGCAGACCTGTTGCCCCTCGCTGATGCATGAGCAGCTCTGTCTGAAGATTCAGGTCACAGACAAATATCCTGACATTTTCTTGTAGGAATCAGGATTCATTATTCCATCAGTCAGGGCAGGTCGCTGTGACCCACATGTAGCCAAGCAGCCTCAGACTGAAGTACGCCTGTATTTTCTTTCTGCAGTCTTCAGAAATAGAACCATGTTAATACTCCTTTATTATTATTATTATTATTATTATTATTATTTTATTTTTATTTTTATTTATTTATTTTTTTCAAATTTGATCATTCTACAGCCACAGACAGCAAGGTAAAACGTCAGAGTCAAGTTCAGCCACATATTTCCAGTTGGATTTAGTTCTGGACTATAACACTTGCATATGTTTTGATTTAAACCATGTCATTGCATCTGTGGCTCTGGCTTTAGGGTCGTTGTCCTGCTGGAAGGTGAATCTTCATTCCCGTCTTTTAGTCTCAGTTTTCTCTTTTGGTCATTTCTGTGTTTGTTTCTTCTATCATTTAGTTCAGTTATTCTCATTTTGTTTGTGTTTTGGATCAACTAGTTTGTTCCCACTATCCGTTTTTGTATCTGCAGGTGACATGAATACTTTTGAGCAACATTTTTCCGATGAGGTGA
Source organism: Poecilia mexicana (assembly GCF_051168715.1). Taxonomy (NCBI): domain Eukaryota; kingdom Metazoa; phylum Chordata; class Actinopteri; order Cyprinodontiformes; family Poeciliidae; genus Poecilia; species Poecilia mexicana. Next base: position 21,459,597 of record NW_028263383.1, read on the forward strand.
GGAATTACATAAATTTGTACAATTCTTCAGTTAAGACCTATAAAAACTGTCAAAGGGCTGAAAACTCCTTGGAGGACATTTAAATGTGTTGTTCATTGGTTTTTGAAGATTTAATCTTTGGAAAATCGAGATCTTTTAAACCATTCACTCTTTGAATTCAGCTCAATATTAGACACAGGTTGAGATTTTTTTCATTGCGAGAAAAAAGTTATCTGATAATTGAGTCAAAATAATAAGAGAATAAAGTCATATTTTTATGAGAACTCCAACACAAAAGCTACCAAAAAATTTAAATGAGCATATTGTGCAGCTGCACTTTGGCATACATTTTACGAATAATACTTAATGCTTTATTAAAAAAAATAATTCATCAGCTTGAAGTTATTGTCCGTAGCAGGACTTTGAAACAACTGAGCAACTTTGTCTATTTTGAAGAAACAATCAGACAAACTGATCTGGACACATCAGATGCATCAGCAAAAAAAACAACAAAAAAAAAAACAGTTCTTTTAATTAGAAAAAAAGCTTATTTATCAAACTAAGCTTTTTTTTCTAATTAAAAGAACTGTTTTTTTTCTTCTTAATTTTAAGCTGTTATTTTTTTCTGGTTAAATTCTATCTTAATAATATTATGACTATATTCTCATATTTAAACAAGAATTCATGCAATATCACTTTAATATAGGATGATTGAAATAAAAATCACTTTTTTGAAAATGCTTTCATTTGTAATTCATTGTTCAGAAAAGAAAGTCAGAAAAAATAAAGAATACTGCCAGATCTCAGATCTGGAATAAAAAAAGTTTGAGATTTTATTTTGAAGCCAAATCGCCCAGCCCTAATAAGTACCCTCTGGATTTCAGAGAAGTAACCTGGAGGTTCTTGTAAAAGCATTGTCTAAGTTTTGTATTTCTGTCCTGACTTGTGAGCTGCTGAGATCTTACACACATCCAGCTCCCAGATTTGCACACCAACACATGGAGTGCCTGGCTAAATTTGGCCTATTGTATAAAGAGCTGTGATGCTTGTTGAGCTGCTTTATGGCAGTGATTTTGACCTGTGCAGCGCAGTGGCATCTGGAGAGTCATCAGTCATGCTGAAAAATAATATGATTTTCAATTTAACCTCCGAGTGAGACTGCTTAAGGTGTCCTAGAAGCAAATTGCTATTGGTTGTGTTTTTCTTTTGTTCACTTCAAAAATAGCCTTCATCATAAACACAAGGTTCTTGGATGTAATCATCACTTCAGGCTGGTGGTGCAGTCTGCACCAGGTGTGATTTTTGCCCTGTTTTTTGTATCTGGGTGCATTAATAATGGGGTTTCTCAAAAACAGGTGTAACTGGAGCAATTTTCTTTTGATGGAACTAGCATGTAAGTTTCATGCAAGAATGCCTTTCAAGATGTGAAATGCACTCATGAGAAGCAAAGTAATTTCTGAGTAATTGTGCCATCAAAAGTTATTAGAATGATAAAAAAGAATAATTTGTTATTTTGTCTTGTAAACCTGGAGCGAGACGGCACAAACGGTGTAGCCTAGTAATGAAAGGTTACCTATTATGCTTCCTTGAACAGGTTAGGGTGAGTTTATGGTTTATGTTCATTACATTTGTGGCTGCTGTCAGAACAACTGCCTCTTGTTTTTTATTTTTGTTGTTTTTTTTTTTGTTGAAGGTGGCAGTAGTAATTTTATTGGTTTTATGTTGGGTGTACATTGGAATGTAGAGGGGGAACTTTTGTTTTGTTCCGCGCGGCATGTGTTGCCCGGGGAGCTTTGACTGGCGCATTTGGAGCCATGTGGGTCATGCGAGCTGGAGAGACTGTAAGAAGATTAGACTTTATTCCTCTGGAGTTGATGCAGCTAATGAGGTACAGTTTTGTTGTATACAACAAAACTGTACCTCATTAGCTGCATCAACTCCAGAGGAATAAAGTCTAATGTATCTTTTGTTATGTTGTACCATTTGTTGTGAACTGATTTAGGTTTGTGTTACCTTTTTTGTAGTTCTGACGGCATTTTTTGAGGACCTTAAAGAACGTGTCTGAAATAAATGGCTGTAGAAAATCAAGAACTGCGTTAAGTTTAATTGAACTCGAGAGGAGTAACAACATTTCTTGCACAAAATAATTCTTAGATGATCAAATTCTGGCCATTTCTGCCAATTTTGAGCTCCTTTCAGAATGACCTGTTTTAGAGCCTCTTGTCACTTTAAGTAAGCTTTGCCACGCCCCCCAACTCAACATTTACACTCACACATGAACAGATGCGCAAGTATACATGATTATTATGAGCGGAGCCTCCAGCACAACCTGCAAGAATGCAACAAGTAGTTTCTGGATGGTAAGTCAACAACAAAGCACTCCTCTTTTCCAGCAGCCATTATGCAGCGCATATGTCGGTAAATCCAGCTGACCAAATGTCTTGAAGTTTGCTGAGGTTGCTAGGTAACGACGCTGTGCAAATGAATTATGACCTAACATTCATCAGGTTTTTCAAAATAGCTCATTTTCTAGACACAAGAAATTAACACATTAAAAACTGCTGGTTGTTTCATTTTAAGTGCTGGGGTTGTTTTTAGAAAAGCAACTGGAAGTACAAAAATATGCAAAATGTGAAATTTGAATACTAATTCCCCTTAAAAACTGTTTTTTAGGCTTATTTCATCGGTAAAGTTGTTTTTCTAGTTCAAAGGTTTTTATTTCATCTTTTCCCTCCTTTATTTATGCGGTTCTTCCTTTATCCTCTCCACACTGCTTCCGCCATTGATCCGGCTCTGTTTACACTTTTGTTTGCCTGAAGACATTGGGAACTGTTCCTATAGAGAGGGTATGGCCGTATGCGGCTGGTACAATGGAAAATAAAAATGAAGTCATGTCTGTTTTCAGGCACCAGCTCAGTCACGAAACATCTGAGGAGGTTCAGTAGGTAAACATCTCCGGGTTTGCTGCTGATTGTTGCTGCTGCTTACGGGAGAAAGAGCAGTAATTTTCATCTTGATTGCAGTCTGCCTTCCCTGCATCCCCCATGGTGTTTCACTCATGCAGAAGAAGGAAGAGTAATGAGAAGTCAGAGATGAATAAGTAGGAAGCTAACACTGATGAAGATGTTTCTGACAATAGTGTTTCCATATTTTATCTGTTTTTTTTTGTTTTTTTTTTTTTTTTTTCAGTTTTAGGTCTGTAGTGAAGGTGTTCCATCATAGAATGAAAGTTGTTCCTCTACTAGTGGAAAATAACCACAGCGCTTCAATAAAATCTGAATACCTGAATGCCATTAATTGTTCACTTAATGTCTGTTCTTTACCAGTACCCATCCCAACAAGTCATCCTGCTGATTTATTTTAACTTTGGTGTCTATCTAAAAAGTTAAATGGTAAATTACTGTCTAAACATACATTAAAATGTTAGTTGTAGATCCAAGTTTTTATATTTGTGCAGATTTTCCATTCAAAATCAAAAAGTTTGAAAATCATCCATCCATCTTTTGTCTTTCGCTTATCTAAAGCCCTTTTTGCACTGCAGGGTCCAGTCTGGCCCAGCCCGTATGGCCTTGGTCATTTTGCATTGAGCAGGATACGTCACGTAAATCAACTTGTTGCTAAAGCTACCCAGGTGACCAGGTGATTGAGCTGGGTGGTGTGATTTAAAATGACAAGAGGTCCTAAAATAACATCATTTTTAATGGAACTCAAAATTGGCAGAACTGCCCACACTGAAATCTCATTATGTTACAATAATTGTTTCGCAAAAAATGTGTTGAACATGTTTTGTGTTGCACATAATCCTATCCTAACCTGTTCAAGTAAGCAAAATAGGTCACCTTTAAAGTAGTTCAGTGACTAAACTGCTGTCGATGAGACTGAAAGTAGCTCAACTAAAGGTTGAAGGATAAAAATAAGATCGGCAGTTCAATCAATCAATCAGTCAAATTTTATTTGTACAGCACATTTCAGCAGCAAGGCTTTTCAAAGTGCTTTACATAATTAAAATAAAAACAGCATGTGAGAGAGTTTAAAAAAAACATCATTAAAACGCAAACAGTGAGAAAGAAATAAAACGCTGTCTCCAACCCTTTTGACTTTAGTCAAACGCTGTTTGACAAGGACAAGGAGTTGAAGGGCTTTGGACTTTTGACTGGGTGTTTTCCCAGGTCGCTTAATCCATTTTTAGTTGACTGAAAAGAACCAGAGAGCAGGACAATTAAGCAGCACTGGATTTTCTAACTGTAAAATGAAGTTACAGCTGAGGACACTAATTATGTTTGAGGCAGAGTCGACTAAATTCATAAATTCAGCACTCGGGGGACGACTAATAAAGCTAAACTTCAGGCTTTTATAGCCCCTAATGGGAAAATTAGCTTGCTCCAAGACATGCAACCTAATGTATAATTACAGAACATGGGGAGATTAAACACCAAATGCTGGTAGTGAACAGGCATGTTATTGAAACTTATTGTGCTCCTGAAGCCGTTTCACTTTGTGCTTTTACTGTTTAAAGCTCAAAAGATACAAATTCAATTCCTGGATGACAAAGTGAAAATGTACAAATATCCTGCTTTTCTGACTGTGAGATGCCATATCAAACCTTACTTAAGTTTTAGTGTGAAAGTAAATGCTTACGGCCAACATTTAAAACTAGAATTATCCGTAATAAATTAGCTTTATTTCCACAGAGATATACTTTTATTAACATATTTACATCTTATTTTAGCTGCTGAAAGTTTCTTGCATTCCAACTTTGTCTTTGTCCTTCATTTACACTTTTGGTTCAACTCAGCATGAAGCAAAAAGTGACTCTAATGTACATTTCTGTGCCCTTAACATGAATCAGATAACGTTAACAACATGAAGAGTCCTGAAAAGAAAAACTCAAAAAAACTTTTGGGGACATTTTGCCCCAAAAACAAACAAAATTATTATTTTTTTAAAAACTAAAATAGAAAAAAATATATAAAATTCTCAACTTGATGTTTTTGACCCACATAGTGAAAAGTTTGGCCGCAGCTGGTGTAGAGAGCACCAAACAATACATGTTCAGGGGCCTCAATCCAGGCAGATGAATCAGCCATGATGTTGGGTCCTGCGCTTTAAAACACAAATTGTGATGGGGATAAATTAGAGATAAAAGAATTAAGCATCAATGAACTAGGAATGCATGGGATGCAATTTACCTGTCAGGAAGCAAAGAAAGCCCCATCAGTCTCTGATGTCCTCAGTTCTCCACCGAGTGATGAAGACCGAGACTATTTGCAAAACTCACACTTATGAAAACCACAAATCTTCTGCTAATGAGTCGTTAGTTGGCTGCTACTAAAGATCAAATGATGTGATGCTTATTAGTGTGAGCCCGACAGACTCAAACAGCAGCGCTCCGGCACCGTAATTACTTCAGCTGATGTACCCTTCAGCAAGGTTCTGCACATCAGCGTTCTCAGTTAATTTCGACAAGAGGTCACCTGGCTCTTTTCTCTGTAAAGAAACTATTTGCTTCAGTGAACTTATTTCAGTCACAGGCAACCGAAGCAAGGCCTTTCTGGGTTTAAAGAGCTTTTATTTTATGTCACAGTGATGCGACACTTTACTGATGTTTGCTAATGTTTGCTAAACCTCCTCTTCAAAATAAAAAAAAACCCTACAAAGCGAGACACCAAATTACTTATTTGCTTGAGAATATAGTTGACAGTATGTCACAATAAATTAATCCCAGGATAAATCATTTATTTATGCATGATTGCTTTTCTCGTGTTTCTTTCTACCAAAAACTAGATGACAAAAGTCTTCAGTCTGGTGATTTGGTCTCAATTTGCCAATTTTTGAAGGACAGTGGAACATAATTCCATGTTTTTCATGGAAAAGTCACCAATTTATGGATTTTTTTTTTCTTCACCATATCTAAAATATTCAAAAGCAGTGGAAGCTGTATACCAAGATGCAATGCTACTTGACCTGCTATTGGTTGGAGCTTGCAAAGCAGCCAATCCTGGACCACAATTTATTCTCCATGGCACTTGTTGGCTGTAACCACAAAAGCGGAAATAAGGGAGAGAGTAGATGTTAGCCTCCATTATATTGCTAAGACAGTTTCCACTGTGTATTAATGTGCATAAATGTATGTTTGGCATTTTTAACTATTAAAATAGGCAGTGTAATGGATAGTGAACCATTTAAATTAAGTTATCTAAATTATTCAAATTTGTAGACTATTGTAAATTATTTAAAGGATGTTGCAGGTTGTTTAATGATATTTGTCTGTTTTGATTACCACTGTTGGTGGTTTGTGTTTTGTTTTGTTTAATTGTATTTGCACTTTAAGTTTTTTTTTTTGTTGTTTGTTTTTTTTTGTACCTCACGGGCTGCCGTAGCTAAATGAGGGCAGGCCCTATAAAAGCTGGGAAATCACTGTATCAATGAATAACTTCAACAAACTGTCGGATGTGCTTGGCACTGTTAACGTTTAGCGTTCCCCGGTGAAAGCAGCGAGGTACGTTTTATTTTGTTGTTTGTGTTGTAAGTTTATGTTTGTATTCTAATATTTGTATCCGTTTAGTTTTCACGGTGACTATGGTGACTGAGATGGGTGTGGTGACTGTCTGATGATCCACATCAAAGATAATAAACAAACCTTAAAAATCACCCGTCGAGACTACGCAAAATTAATTCACGTGCTGGGGAGCTGCTACAGGCAGTTATGAGTGTTTTTAGAGGAGGTCTCAAGCATTTGTGAATTTTAGCTACACATTGGTGGTTTTGGTCCCTAAATGAATAACGGGGTCCAGTGTAATATGTTTTTTGTGCTATCTCATAATTGTCAATTGGAAAATGGTTTTCAATCTTTAAAAAAAATCCCATTAAAATACATAAAGGTTTACTACTAGCTAATATATTGTAAGACTGTATTTTCAACTGTAAGATTGTTTCACTGCTGTCCACATGAGGTGAGACCAAAAATAAAGCTCTCCAGCTGGATTATTCAGTATTTCCGTGGATTTAATTTAAAGTTTCTGGAATAAAAAGGTTTTCTCAGGACATCCGTCTGCGTGGAAGCACCACAAATGCTGCATCTGTGCGCAGCCTCTTCCAGTTCTGAGCTTTTGATGTGGGGCATATTAGATCTGTTCAGTCTCAGATCTCCCACCAGGCTTGTTTCCTGCAGCGTCTTCCTCAAAACAAGAGCTAATTCCCCCTTCTTCATGTTTGGCATGCTTTAAAAGCTGCAGTGACGCTGACATGAACACAGTGAGAATGACAGAGTCTAAATGGAGAACTCACATCTGCATCTGATAGGTTCCTGTCAGGGTCGTGATCTTGCTTGATGCAGATAAACGCCGACTGTCTTCTAACCGGCGGTAAGGATCAATATTAACATTGACTAGTTAGGCTGCTGTTATGTCCCGCCGAGCGACACCAGGGGTTGGTTTTTGTGCTTGAATCTGAACGGGGAGGGTGGGTACTGTCAGAACCAATTCAGCCGTCTTAATCAATGACAAAACACTGATGTGTCCAGGCTCTGGGAAACAGATATTCTAGATAAAAAAGTTTTTATCTACTCCCAAAGCCCACCATGCTGTGCCAGTGTCTCTTTCTCACTTCATCTTTGCTGTGCCTATTATTTAAAGAGTTTCATGTGGAGCTGTCTGAATGTTTTCAGCCTTCCACATGTTTTCTTTTCCCATCCAGCTCTATTTAAGGTGCATATGTCTCCCGTTTGGGGCTTTTCAGGACTGAAAAAAATGCATGAATTAGTTTTTGTTCCATTTTGACAAGAAACTCTTTAAGTAAGATGACAACAGGATGATTTGGTCATTCTAAAGATGGGTAAAAAGCACTTAAACCACTAAAAAAATCACATAAAATTTATGTAACTCAAGTATTGTAGTGATCCATCCTTTATTTTAAGTTGACTGGATTTCATACACTCTAAACTCTTAAAATCTTACAATGTATTTGGTAGCTGTGATCTAACTGTGTATGATCTACTTGTCACTACCAAAGAAAGCAGGTAGACGGTAGCAAAGAATCTTTGAATCTTCCTGTTGGAGATCTGAAACAAATGCTGGCATCTTGGGGTCACCTAGTTTAACCAGAAGCCATGAGCTGCTATACCAACTAAATATTCTTGCTTTGCTTCTTCAGGGTTTGGATAATCTTCTACAGTGGTGAGCAACAGTAACTACAGGATTTAGCTAAAAATAATACACTAATCATAAACATTATTACTGTAAACTAAGCTAGCTAAGCGCAATAGCAACATTTTTTTTGGTAGTAGCTAGTGCTAAATCACTAATTTCAGTTCAAATTATATTTTCCTTTGAAAGACTACAACCAACTGTTCTCTGCTGTCCATGTTTTAGTAAATTAGTGGTTTCAAATGTATCTGGAAGAGTTAACTTACGAGAAGTTAAGTGCACTAGGTATTTCCAAAGTTAGCAAAAGCGCCAAACGAAAATTAGCTCCGCTATTAGCAGATTAGTGGAAGTGTGCTGACCACTGGTATTCTATAATAAATGGGACCTTCGGGTTGGATAGCCTTTTCCTTTATGAAAACATCTCAACATTCAAAATTGCATTCTGTATTTAGTCAGGTTGTTTTTCCAACTAGAAATTGTTTGATATGAAACATTTAAGTAAAAATAAAAGACTGAAATACTTTCTCATGGCACTGAGTTTTATCAGTTAGTTTTTTTCTTCAAATGTGAAAATTTGGTGAATGGGGTTTCTTTATTCTGTTTCATCTTCATTCTGCCAGTTGTAATACAACTCCATTTCTTCAACATTTACCCAGAATTTCACCAAAATATTTACTTTAATTAAGCTGTTAAGAGCATAAAGATGGAAAAAAATTTCCTTTTGTTCCTCCATGTTCTTCAAGAAACTGATTTAAATTGATAAATCTAAGCAGCTCCACATGCTACTATGAAAAGAGCAACAACAAAAAACAGACTTTTTTTTTTTTCTACAGGTACACCATGTTTTTCCAAAGAATGGACATGTCTGCTTGTAATGATTTGCGCTCTGCCCTCTTTGCCGTATCATTTTTTTTTTCCTTAGAAAAACAGCGATAGCATCTTTATTTGTCCCAGAGTGAGTAATTATTTTAGCTGCAAAAGGGCAGGCAGTAAGTCATGAACGGGTCAAAACACGAATTGAAGGAATCATGTCGGGTCAGGCAAGACATCCAGTCCACTTAGAAAGAAGACATCATCTTAGGACCTCCAGAGTCAACAGCAAAAAAACAAAGAAGGGGGCAACTTGAAAGGATGGACTAGAGAGATTTAGGGGATTCAGTTTTAAGGTGATGACTTTTTTTCTGTTAAAAAAAAAACAGGAGTGTAGAGATCTACATTTTTATGCAACCTTTGTCTTAAAGGCTTTTGAAACTTCTTCAGATCAAAGAAATTTAAATTTTTATTCCAGTGGCAACCCATATTTGTGAAACTGTGGAAGGAGCCCTTAACCTAAGGTCTGCTGCTGCTAAAATCTGAGCCTCACCATTTTCATTTGCATTTCATGAAGAAGAAAGGTTTGCTCAGTGTCTTCTTCAGAAGTTTTTGTCTTATTTTTATTCAGCAGATCTTGGTGCAGTGCCACCACAGGCGAGAGGGTTAAACAGGTTTTTCAAAGAGTTTGATTCGTTTGACAGTGCAGTGTTGAAGGTAACCACACCAGCTAGAAAATGTAACTAATATTGCTATTTTTGTCCCCAATCGAACCGAGTCTTTCAGACTGCCATGTGTAAAAATACCACCAAACTTCTCCAGAACTTTGTCCCTGACCTGTCTGCTGTCTACTTGGTCTTCATGATGCTGTTTGTTCATTGATGGTCTGTGGTCATTGGGAACTACACAAAAGGAATTAGTTTCAATGAAGTTTTTTGGGGGTATCACAGTAAATTAGAGTAAAACATTTTTCAAAGTACGCATCGTTGTACTTACATGAATTGCTTAGTGTTGTTACAATTCATAAAATCTCAGTTCTCAAGGTTTGTTGAAATACTGAATAGCTGGTCTGGGTTGCTATATGGAGAAAAATCCTGGTGCAAGAGGAAGTAGAGCTGAGGGCTTTAATCTTCTTTCTGAAAAAGCGGAAAGCTAAAATACTTGGAGACATGTGAATGAAGGCTGAAGTCAGAGAGGTTTGACACGGAGGAGGAGATTTTTAAAGGAAATCAAATATTAATCAGGAAGCTAGTGGAGTTGTCCAAGGATGGGAGTGATGGGCTCTTGGGATCAAGTTCTGATATTGTGCTTTGCTTTAAGTAGTACACATTTTACTCCTCACTCTTTATGTAGACTTGCACAGTGGTTTTAGGTTTGGAGTAAGTAAGAAATGTATTTTGAAAAAGTTTAACCAGGCTCTGAGACGTGGTCTTGATGGTGACCGGACTTTGCTTCTGTCTTTGATGAAACTTTGAAACAAAGTACCATTAAAACTGCCAATTAGCCAACTGTAATTACTTAATAATCAAGAGGTAATTACAGTAACTTACTGTCAAAGTTACTATCACGATATCTAGAGTGTGTGTTGGGAACTTTTATCCCTGTTAAGACTGGCTGTCTTGAATCGTCCTTGAAGTTAAGACATAAAAGGTTTCTCTTTTGTTCTGTTGAATTTATTTCTGTCATTTCCACAAGATCAGTTAAAAACTGTCATCTGAGTTCAAACATTCAGAATAAAAAAAGGGGAAAAGCACATGTACCTGCCTTGTAGACAACCTCTCTAGTGAATATGTCAACCATTTGGGTTTTTTTAGGACCGAATGAAGAGCAGGAACTAGTTTTTGTTTTGTAGACTGCATATAAACCCAGGCAAGCTCACCCCGTCACCTAGCAATCCCAGAGGAGCTCCAGCAAGTTTGGTCAGCTGGCATAGCCACTGTATAATGGCTGCTGGAAAAGTCAAGTATTATGTTGTTGTGTTGACTTACCATCCATAAACCACTTCCTGCATTCTTAATGGTTGTGCAGGAGGCTCTGCAAATGCTTTTCAAAGATGTAAAGTTGTATAGATGCACATCTGTTTGAAGCCATTTCCACATACTAAGTGGGGGCGTGGCCAACAGCTGCTTATTTGGATTTAAAGTGACAAGAGACCCTAAAACAGATCATTCTGAAAGAAGCTCAAAACAGGCAGAACTGAAATCTCATCATGTAAGAAAAATTTTGTGCAAAAAATCGAATGGACATGTTTTCTTTAAACAATAGCCCTACCCTAACATGTCCAAGGAAGGTCATCTTTACAGCTACATTTGTCTTATGTTCATAGTGATGAGGTCCTCCTGTGACTAATCAGTGTTTCTCTGAGTTTAGTGTCACTTTGGACCAAATTCTGCCTAAATATTAAGACAAAATGAAGAGAAACCTAAAGGAAGTTCCTCAAATATACACTTTTCTAAGGTCTGAAGGAAGTTTACCGTCTCATCTTTCAGATGTTTTTCAGTCCTTAAATGTAAACAAAATCAACTTCCATGTCTGCGTGTTTGTTATTCCATCAAGTGAGCGGCAGCTTATGTTTGGTCTCTTTGCTGCTCTCTCATCCACCACCCCGAGCCTGCAGGCTTTTACTTTCACCCTTCAATCACCGTCGGTGTGAAGTCCTTGATGGTACACTGGTGTTGGCCTCCGAGGGCCGTGGCATCCATCCCAGATGAAGACAGAGTTAATAGGAAATCTATCAGCCTCTGTGACACTGACAACTGGCGGCTGCAGGTGCAGGCAGCAGAGGTGGCACCTCTGAGAAGCCCCGCTGCTGTTCTCTATCTTTTCATGAAAGCAAACATGCTGCTCTGTCATCTAACGTGGAACCACACCATGTTTTTCTGTTTGAATTTCTTGTATGGAAATCATCAGTTGGAAGATGTGGGATAAATATGGATTCCTATTATTCTAAGCTGCCCTGTGTCTGAGATTTATTTATTTATTTTTTATTAAATAAAGTTTCAAGCAGACAGAAGGTCCGAAAGGAGTTTGATGGCTGAAATCTTTGATTCCCATTCTGTAGAGGAAAAGTCTAATAAACCATCAGATCAACATTTGACCCTACGGGGTTGTTGATATGTGATTGACTTGACCAGAAATGTTTATAGAGTTTGAAGAGTTAGAGGGTTAGGCTAACCCTAACCCTATTGGTGTTAATGTATGAGACTGTATCTTTCAGATGTGGTGGAACCTGAGAATTACAACATGGATGTGGAGGCAGTAAATCAGCAGCAACCGTCTGCTAAGCTTGTGTTGATATTGACCAAAGTTGGAGAAAAATGATTCACACTGGAACTGGGCGACACAACTCAAAAATAAAATGTCAGATGTTTTCATACCAGGTCTGATGTTTGATTTTAATCAATTTTTATTGTCACTTTCTTTTCTTCTAAAAGTGAGAAAAGAACCATTCAAAAACTTGATGTTTCTTTACATATTTTGTAGCATTGCCTGTGGGATAGCAAAGGGGTTTCCATCCAGAAGCTAATGCTGTTTGTGGATGATAAAAAACTGCACACATATATACTTAGACATTTTGAATGGTTTATGAATGGAAAAATTGTTTTCATGCAGTCTGACTTTTCAAAATGACACCAGGAAGAATAGCAGATGCTTAAAGGTCCACAACAATTTGACTTCCCAGCTTTGCCCACTCATGAACATATGCAGTCATTACTCTCTCTACTCTTTACTCCTATTTCTCTGTGTGTTTATCTGTTTTACTCAGTCTTATCTCATCCTGACTCCATCAGGACCACCTTCCCCCCCGGCCCGCTCTCCTCCCTTTCATCTTTCATTCTTTGGTTCTTTCTCTGCCAAACTCCCACCTCCGTCGGCTTTCTCATCCCGTTGATGGATGATGCGGCGCCACATTGAGGGCCTCAATCAGAGCAGGGAGGAGGAGGAGGGTGAAGAGCAATCTCAAAGCCAATTCGGCTGATAGCCATCGCAGGGTGTTGCTACATGACGCTGCAGCTATCAGCCACGTAGCCACAGAAAGAGAGCAAACCTCTGCAAGTTGCTGCTCCAGGTGGTTCTTTGCTCCAACAGTACTGAAACTTTGTTGGTTCTTTTTGATAAAAGACAGGATGTAAAATGTATTAGTTTGGAGCAGAGCCATGTTGGCCCCAACTGGCTGATTGAAAGAGCGCTCAATGAGATCCATTGTTGCTCGCTGAACGCAGCGTCTTTTTACCATCTGAGTGCTTCTTGGCAAATGGTGCACAGGTGGCCAGAGTCTTTGTTTATTTGCATCTGAAACACAAAAGCTGAGTATGCTGGTATATGAGGGAATACACATGAATCGGTAGTCCTACAGTATTCACAATTTATTTGCTTGGTTATTGGGAGATTTTCATAAATTCAAGCTCCACAAATTACAAGCTTAAAGATGGCAGGCGAGGGGTGTCCAAAGTGCGGCCCGGGGACCATTTGTGGTCCTTGGACACATTTTTTCTGGCTCCCAACTGCAGTTCGAAATGACACATATTAATTAATGGATTTTTCTATTGATTATTCTGACAGTCGATTAATTGGAACTTATTCACAGCTTATTTTATACAATATTAGAAAAATGTTTCAAATGCAAATAAACAAATTGCTCAATTCCTTTGTTAATAAGAAAATTAATTTCTTATTGCCTAGAAGGCAATAACGTAGCTTTTTTTTTTAGTAAGCACTTGAACATTTGCAGTAATTTGCAAAGGATGTATTTGCAGCTAAAAAATACTTCTAACATCAACATGTGAAAAACTCAGCCATTTTCGGCTTGTCTTATCAATAGATTTTTGGATTAACCAACTAAGAACTTGATAGCAAAAGTTGCTTAACAGGAGATTTTAGAGAATTTAAACCAGATAAAGCGACAACTGTATGACTTGAGGAGTTCAGGATGGAACGTATTTATAGACAAATACATTTTTCTTAAATGCAAAATGTAGAAATTTTTGTGCAGTTTTGGCTTACCTACTGTTGTGGACATGTTGTTTCAAAAAAGTCCTTTTTTAGAGTTCTTATACTAAAAGTTAACAATTAATCAATTCCTTTTAGTTGATGATTATTTAAATCATCAATACATGTGATTAATTGTTTCAGCCCTATATGTGATGCTCCACACTGGTTCAGATAACAACTCCTGGATCCAGAGTTTATCTTTGAGTTACTAAAACACTGTTTATCTGAGTTGTTTGTCTCCAGGAGCTCTCTGTGAGTTATTTTAAGCAGCAGCAGCTTCATCGTATCATTAAAGCTATAATAACGGCCTTCAGCAGCAGAGTGTGAGAACGTTCAGGAGTTTCTTTTCTCACTCCTGGGTGTAACAGTTCAAACACTTGATCCCAGAAGACCTTGTCTTGCGTAGGAGTATTCAAACGCAGCTTTCACCTGTTAAACATGCAGAGCTGTGATTAGTGTGCGATGTGCAAAAAGTCCGACTCCTTGTAATATTTTCCTAAGAGACGTCTATATTTGCTTTAGCCTCGGGTGGCGGATTGATGCGTATCGAGCAGACACTCGATAAGAGGCCAGCAGCTCAGTGTTATTGACAGCAGCGCGTCCTGGCCCTCTGAAGGTGTCAGCTTTACAGAGCGGAGGAGAGAGAGGTTGAATGGATACCGATAAGAGGACAGATATGAGCGAAGACACAGGGTTAGCATCAGTCTTTGTATTTCTGCTCGTGGTTTTTCCTTCTGTTTGTGGTGCAGCACACCACAAATAAATCTGCAGAACGACAGAAGGAACCAGAGGCCCAGATGGTATTTTACAAGACGTTTTTCACTTGCTCCAAACAGAAACTGAGTTCAAACAAAGACCACACAGAAAAATACTGTAACTTTACTTTGGCTGTGAACGCACATCAGATGTTTATGCTCAATTATGATTTTGTGCTGAAATTCTTGGAGATGTTCATACTACTAATTAAATGCGACTGAAATCAAACTTCTGTGTTAATTTACAAAACCAAAATGACCGCCATGCATAGAAAAAGAACACAGACATCACACAGCAACACATTGTTTACAGAAGCAATAATAGATGGAGATGCTTCTGGATAGATTTTAAGTTTTATTCAGCAAGATACTTGAGATCTTGTGTTTTTACTGTGTTCCTATGTAAACACAACAAAATCACAAAATATTTTTGGTCTGGTTTCCAGTGTAAATGTCTTCGTACACTTTGAAATAATCTGCCAGTAGAATTAATACATCCATCCATTTTCTTACACCCTTGTCCCTAGTGGGTTCAGAGGGGTGCTGGTGCTTCTCCAGCTAACGTTTGGGGCAAGAGGCGGGGTACACCTTGGACAGGTCACTAGTCTGTCACAGGGCAACACAGAGACAGACAGGACAAACAACCATGCACACACACACTGACACCTAAGGAGAATTTAGAGAGACCAGTCATGTTTTTTCTACTGTGGGAGGAAGCCGGAGTATCCGGAGAGAACCTGCGCATCCAGAGGGAGAACATGCAAACTCCATGCAGAAAGACCTCAGGCCAGGAATCGAACCCAGAACCTTCTTGCTGCAAGGCAACAGTGCTACCAACTGCACCACTGTGCAGATCTGGAATTAGTACTTTTGCATGAATTTTAAGAAATTATTTATTAAAACAAGCTCCTGCATCTTTCCAAAAGGTTTCTTGTTAGTTTTGCAACTACATTTATTTCAAATGTGTGAAATAAGCGTACACTTGTTTTTTGGTGTATTTTTGAATAGACCAAAAATGCTTAGTGAGATTCGTGTTTTTGCAATGTAATAAAATATCAGCTTGGGGTTGAACATCACCACGATGTTTCTACATACAGTTCCATCATTTTAATGTATCAAAACTTAAAAAAGTCTAAAATGAACCATCTTGGAGCTGAAATGCTGTTGACCTACGGCCACACACTTTGAAGCATGAGTAATGACGAACAGCAATCTGTCCACGTTGTAAAATCGTGACCGTATGGATGCGGCTGAGAAAGTCCCAGCATGGCCAGAGATGGAGGGGGGAACAGATTCAGAGCTGCAGAAACAGATGGATGGTCTTTATTGTCCCAGCATGGGAAATATGTAGAACCTATTCATGGCCTGCACATGTTCATGCTTCACAGAGGGAAAAAAGCCCAAAACAGACTCAGAAATGTTCATTTATGAAGGGGAAGAACACATGTGAGTTTCATTTAGGTCATGAATATACGAGGGATTTCTTAGGAACTAATGGTACGTGGTAGGAGCTGGAGAGCAGCGAGTTAAAGGAACACCTCAGAGTATCTTTGCTGGTCACAGTTACCTTCAATTATTCATGGCTGCTCAGCTCAATGGGCCGCCTGCAGTGATCAAAATAAAAAAGGTGCAAGATCAGGAGGGAAGCAGGAATACAGCGAGTTCAGCATCTGAGCAGATCTTTGAGCTCTTCTTGTCTGTCCTGACCAACACTGCTTTTTTTTTTTTTTTTTAATTGAATAATTCACTTTGTGAAATCTACAGTGAACAATCCGCAGCTTGCATCAGTAGTAGGTCAGTAGAAGTGTAATAATACAAAAATATACATATATTTCAAAGTCCTTAAATAATGTACTGACTTTGCCAAAAGTTCAGTACAAATGTTCGCCATATTTGCACACGGCTCTTAAATACGCAGATTTCCACTCATTATTGATGAAGGCAGAGAAATTGAATTATTGAACATGTACATAATTAATTATTCTGCTGGGTTAATAATTAACAAAACTGTTAAATCATACTTTGTCACATCAACCTGACCATCTCTCTTTATTTGAGAGTGGTTAGACAGGAAAGTAATGAGAGAAGGGGAAGACATGTGGCGACGGTCATCAGGCCTGGACTCGAACCGTGACTGCTGCATCCAGGACTAAGCAGGGCAACACATAGACAGACAGGACAAACAACCATGCACACACACTCACACCTAAGAAGAATTTAGAGAGACCAGTGATGGTTTTCTACTGTGGGTTGTGTGTTACCCCTGCACCACCACAGCACGCCTGTATGATGTAGTTAGCAAAATTATTTACCAGTTGTGCTTATCCTGGTTTTATAAGAAACCCTGTATTATTGTAATGCTTTTGAGATGCTAGTCGGCTGATTCCAAGTTCAAGCTTATAACTTTACCTGGATGACCTCAATTTTTTTTCCCCTCACTGAGTCTATGTTGGAAGCTGGCGGTGGTGGTCACCTCCAACTGAAAAGTTAGTAGTGCTAACCCTAAAGCGCTGATCATAAACACTAGTTCTGGCTATGCTAAAGAGCTACACCAAAGTGGTGCTTAGAGTAAGCTAATGCTAAAGCGCTAATCATAAGATATTAGTTCCACCAACATTAAGGTGATATTCCAACATGATATTTTGCAGGAGCTAATGCTAAAGCGTTAGATTCAGTCTTGTAGATACCCACCACCTGCAAAAGGCATAAAATGTATTATAAGATAGAGTATCACCCTCTACTGGGTCAAATGTGTTATTGCACACCTACCTGTACGGTTGAGCTTCAGGGTGTAAAGAAAAGAATTATGAACGACTGCTTATAGCAGTGGATGAACACTTCTTTGGCTCTGACTTCTCCCTTCCCAAGCTACATCCACTCACCTGCAATTAGCTCTTCTGGTTTTGTCATTTCTGTGTTTTTCTCAGTAACTAAGCTTGTCTTTCTCTTTCACTCACTGCTGGATTCTCTGTTATTCCTCCTTATTTTTTCCATTACTTCATTTGTTTTTCTGTTTCCCAAGCTCTATGCAAGTTTCTTTTATTTTATTTTTTTTAGTAAAGTGTTTCTTGCCTACACTTGGGTCCTTCCACCACCACCCACTTAAACATGGCAAAATGTGATTTTTTTTTGTTGTTGTTGTTGTTTGTTTTGGTCCCATACTATCACCAACAACCTGAACATCTATTGTGATTTGTTATGACACCTCTCCCAAAAATAGCTGCACCATCTCTTATTCAGGTCTCCTGAAATCCTGAAAATGAGCAGATTCTTTATTTCCTATTCAAGCAGGAAGTTAAGCTTCAGCCTCTCTCCTGCCAGGAAGTGCTGCTCCAGCTCATCTTAGTGCGGGTGACAGAGCTGATCTGTATGTGCTTCTCATTGGGTTTCATCATCAAACTTTGGGGAAATTAAGTAGCAGCAAGAGCAATGAGACGTCTCATGATTCCCAACTGGGAATAATTCAGTATTTCACTTGCTCTGCTGCGACCAAAGCCCATGAATTTTAATATATTTTACGCAGTGTGTGTGGGGAGGATTATGTTTTTGGATTATCCGCAGTAAGTTTGGGATCTCATTCTGCTGGTCAGAACCTGACGAGTCAAAGGACTGAATGAAATCAGGAAGATGGATCCTTTTTATTACACGTTTTGATATTTTTGTAACAATATAGTGGATCATAATATATCAATATCTAAAAGGCTGCTCTTTGTGAATTCGATCATCATTACTGCTGGGTCAGTAGTGTTTACCTTGAACTTGAACTTCCTGCAGATAACGCTGAAATGTTCAGTGCTCTAATTCAGTGGATAAACTTCCTGTCTTCCTTCCCCTCCTCTGGTGTTTATGCAGATGTATGAAATTATTTCAGCACCTGCTGAGGGCTTGAAAAATGTAATTTTCCAAAAGCAGCATGCAGAAGCTTTTGGTGTTTTTTCCGTTCAGCTACACTAAAATTGTCCTTTAAAGGCTTCTGTTTGGAGACGTGAACATAATCAAAAACACAAAGTTTGAAGGAATTCAAGCTGCTATTTTTTGTTGTGGAGCTCAGTGAGCGTTTGAAAACAATTCCACATGCTTTGGTTATTTTTGGAATCATAAGTTTACCACCCAGGATCAACTGTGACAGAATGAGATGTAATGTGGTTGGAATGCGGATGAGATGGGTCTGAAGCCACCTGACGTCTGACAGTTAGATACGGAGGGGGCATGATGACATCATGCTGCATGAGGCAGAGACTCGTTAACGGCCAAAATCTGACTGTCAACAATCTGGTGCAAAAAGTCCCACACATTCCTGTTTGCATGGCAGTAATAAAAAAGTGAGAGGCATTATTATTATTATTATTATTATTATTATTATTATTATTATTATTATTATTATTATTATTATCATCATCATCATCATCATCATCATCATCATCATCATCATCATCATCATCATCATCATCATCATCATCATCATCATCATCATCATCATCATCATCATCATCATCATCATCATCATCATCATCATCATCATCATTATTATTATTATTATTATTATTATTATTATTATTATTAGTTTTTTGACATCATTATTATTATTATTTTATTTTTTATTATATTATTATTAGTAGCAGAATTAGAATGGTATGGTAATAAATGGTAATAAAAATATGAAGATCATTATTGTAAAATATTATTTTTTAAAATATTTTTAGTAGTACTAGAATTAAAAATAATTTTATTAAGGTTATTATTATATTTAGTGTCGTGTACAATGTGAATGAATATCAAGTAAAAAAATGTTAAATGCTCAAATCCAGAGATGACATCAATCAAGTAACAAAAAAGTACAACAAAAATTAAAATTAAATTATGAATCATGATCTTTGTATTTGCCTTGTAGCGACCCTGCCCCCACAAATGTGTTGTAAATAAAATATTTAAAAAACAGCCAGAAAAAGTTTATGTTTATATATAGTTTTTGTCAAAGTTTCACCTGCCTGTATGGGTAAGAAGTAGAGAATCATGTTGTTATTTTTACCATGGACTTTGGATCATTCTGGTTTTCCACTTGATTGTGTGAAATACATAATTGGAGGAATATTGTTTCATCCATGCGTCCGTTTTCAAAATTAAAACATTAAAGATTATTGACATAAATTTATCTTTAAAAAAAAGAAAAGGAATAACAGAAGTTTCTGCAGATGGACCGCTGGGTTCGTCCACAACAAGTTTTGCGTTCGACTGCTGTAGAATTTGTTTGTTTATGTTAAATATAAAATGCTATTTGGGAAGAGATGTTTTCTAAATTGAACTAAACATGGCTGCTTCTTGTTCCCGACAGGACGGCATGGGCAACCTGAGAATAACAGAAAAAGGCCTGAAACTGGAAGGAGACTCTGAGTTCCTCCAACCTCTCTATGCCAAAGAAATCCGGTCCAGTCCAGTAAGTAACCTCCATGTTTTTAAGACATGAATGCCAGACAGAGCTTACACTGTCTACTGTTACACTGACTTTTTTAAGAGGTCCACATTAATTCATGGTAACCTATAGAAAAGGTTACCATGAAGTTCCTATTTGTTTTAATCTGAACTTTCAAGGTTTCCTCCTAAAGGTTTGAGTTTCTCTGTTGGGTTTGACTTATATATATATATATATATATATATATATATATATATATATATATATATATATATATATGTTCCATGTAAGTTTCTGTCACAATTTCTCTTTATTTCCTTTAGATTTGTTGTTAATACATCTCACTGAACATAAAGAAAAATCCATGTTTGGTTCTGGTTCTGGATGAGTCCAAATGGTCTGGTGAAATATTCAGAAAGATGACTGACTATGGCCCTATTGACCAAAGAGGATTGTGTAGCACTAGAGATATCAATTCATGTAGATGGTGTAATAGCTCTCATTGTGTCAGACAAAAAAAAAAAAACATTCTGCTTTGAACCAGAGGACTGTCTGATATACTTACATTAGTTCTAGCAATACGAAATATGCCCTTTAATGATTTTAACATTAAAAGTGTGATC
Organism: Poecilia mexicana; assembly: GCF_051168715.1. Lineage (NCBI taxonomy): Eukaryota > Metazoa > Chordata > Actinopteri > Cyprinodontiformes > Poeciliidae > Poecilia > Poecilia mexicana. Next base: position 21,480,310 of record NW_028263383.1, read on the forward strand.
AAGACATTGAACTCTTTTTTAATGAAAGGAAAGAAAAAACAGAAAGTAGGAGGAAAAAGAAAATTTGGGGAAAGAAAAATAAAGAACAGACTAAAATTGTGAAAAAAGAGAATAAATACAATGGAGGAAAAAGGAAAAAAAGGAAAAGCAATAAAGGAAGTAAAATGTGAAAAGGGGAAAAAAATAAAATAAAAAAGCAGAAGTGATAAATGGAAAAAGTAAGATAAAAGAGAGAGAAAAATTAAATGGGAATAAAAGTTACAAAAAATAGAGAAAACAGAAAAAAACACAGTGGGATCAAGGTGCGGTCATGTCTGTAAAATAGCTAGATTTGTTCTTAATAACTACTGTAAAACTCATCTTTCCCTCCATAAGAAGAAAAGACTGGGGCTGTTGTACAGTCAGGCCGGCCGTGTCGCAGTCCAACCACGTTTCATCAGAGGTCATGACACGACATTTCCTGTTGAATATCACATCATAGGAATCTCTGATTAATATGGCTCCGTCCTCAGGTACTCTACAGCCTCTATACAGGTGCGCACATAAAATGTTTGGCTTGTGGTTTTAGGGCCTTTGTTTTGTTTTCGGTTTTCCTTCCTGTTGCTCCTACAGCAGCTACAGGAAGATGCCAGGGAATTGGAAGAGATGGGGGCCAGATAAAGAGAGAGGCACAACCTCCCTCCGTCTCTTCTGTAATAATCTCTGTGTGCAGGTAGAGGAGGGAGGGCTTGATAATGCAGGAGAGGCGCGCTTTATCTCTGTTGTCTGGGAGCTAACGTGAGCTGAGGGAGAGAATGACTGATGGAGGCGGGAGAGCAGGGGGGAGTAAAGAAACAATGGAGAAAAAGAAGAGACGGTGATAGAGACAGAAGCAGGGAGACAGATGGTGGAGGACTGAATTAGAACCAGAAAGACAGGAAGCAGGCGACTCTGGTTTGACAGAGCAACTAAATCATGCACAACATCTTCGCAGCAAAATTGAAATTAAGTCCGGAGTTCTCCAGGAAGCAGATCCAGATAACATGGATAATCTCCCCTGTGCACAATTTGGCACCCTGTTGAAGCGGCTTGATTTGGCTCACGCCAACATGTGAGCATATCTATCAACATGTGATAAATACAGAACATTAGCTGGCAGGTACATTAAAGATGGCTGCAGACTGTTTTAGTCCCCCTCATAAAATATACATATTTATTGCTGCCAGAAGAGTATTGGAAGTGGAGATGATGTCTGCTTCGATTAAACTGAGAGGGGAGATGAATATAAAATCAGGACTAAGAATAGAAAAATGAAGAAGGATGAAGAGAATCAAAACAGCCGAGGTGAGAGGAGCTGTATGGCCACATCCAACATGTTGAGCAAGATAAAAATCGTTAATTCAACATTAAATCAAATTGGAAACAAATCAGTAAGAGAAATTTCTGCAAAACCTCTTGGTCTCTAGAGGTGTGCAACATTGCATCTTTTGGTATCAATTCCAAACCAAATAAATACAGGATATTGCTGATTCCGATACTTATTTAAGTTTGCTATATCATCAAACCTTTTAGGTGTTTTTGTGCGTTTTCCTTTAAATATTTTTTTCAAACCTAGGACAGAATTTGGACAAAGTTTACACAACTTCTAAACCAATAACCAATAAGTTTTTCACTCCAAAGGCCAATCACTGATAACCAATTACATACATACAAACAAGAAAGGCTAGTGAGCAAAAATGTAAAACCATGACATAAACAATACCAAATACTGTTGACTTTTTTTATTTTGAAATGAAAAACTATTAAGCCAACATTTGCCAAAATATATAAACAGAAGGACTATTATCTATTATCTGAATTTACATAAATTTACATAAAGTTCATAACTTGTGAAATGTGAAAGCAAACGGACATAAAAAACCAGGTCTCCAGAATTAATCAGAGATTTAACATAACACATAACATAAAGTGAAAAAAACGTATTTCACAAGATTAAAATAGAAACTGCTGACTCACATCAGAAAGGTTGTGGCAGCTCAGCATGATAAAATACAGAGTGGCTAATCAAGACAAAATATTTTAGATTTTGAGAGTTGAGAAACTAGAATACAGAAAAAAAAAAACATTTCAAAAGGGTTATCTGAAACTAAAGTACCACACTGTTCTCAATCCGATACTGATACAGACATGGTATTGATGCTATCAATATTTTGGATCAATCCCACCTCTACTCTTACAAGCTTTTTCATAATTTTAGTGTCTACTTGGAGTCTTTGAGTCTGTTCTGGAGTATTATCTTTAAACTTCATGACTAGATCTGATGCACGAGGGTGAAATTGAAGACAGATTGTATTTTGCATCCCTCTTTGCAACATTGCTCAAACTCAGTTCAGACTGGATGTATATTGATCAAAATTCAAGTCTTTCCACAAGTTTTCAGTTAGATTTGTGTTCTGGACTTCTGGACAGGCGACCATGCTAAATTTAAATGCTAAAGTTGTCCTTAGAAATTTTGTGGCTTTTTAAAACATTGAATTGTGTCACTTGTGGCTTTCCCTACATACTGCAGTACAAATTGCTTGTATTTTAGGTTTCTACTTGTGCGACATGTTTAGATTTCAGCTCTAAGTGCAATGGGCCAAACCTTCCTTTAGCAGTATTTCCATTTACGGTGGATGACCTCCATTGTTCAGCATATTTACGGCTGGCGAGGAAACACCTGGTAGAAACATCAAACCGTCGCCCAGCAAGTAACATATAACAGCTGAAAGAAATGTATCCATAAGGTGAAATGATGCAGTGTGATTTGAAACAAATAGATGTTTCCTATGTCTGGAGTAGATTTACATCCAGAGATTTTTGGTCAACTCTATTTGGTTATTTTAATGCAACTATCTTCTCTATTTACGTCGTTTCAGCATTGGAGCTGTCCTGCTGGGTGTAATAAGGTCCCATGTATTATCAGCAACATCCACAAACAAAAGTACTGCACACCGAGCCTAAATACAGATGATTGTTCCTATCCTAGAGTAGACATATTAGAAATATATTATATGCATACACTTAAGGATGCGATTTAGTACAAAATAACAGGGCAGAAATATTCCCAGTGTGTATTCCTCTTTTAGAAATGGAAGATATTGAAACAAAAGTCCCAAATATAAAAAGGTTTTTGCTCTCTGCCTGAGCTGAGCAGAGCCGCGAGTAATGAGAGCTAACGAATGAGCAATGAGCTGTCAGCACATTGAGCTTCGCACTGTAAGATAGAGAACTGAGAGAAACTTTTTATTCAGGACCACGCAGCAAATATGGAGAAAGTTCAAATTTAAAGTTATTTCTCACAGTCTGACTGCATGTTTCTACAAATCTTCCTACCTTGTTAGTTTTCAGCTAATTTTAAAAATAACTCATAAAGTTGAAGTTTACCTCCACCTATAATGGACATACAAATCTGACTATGTACTTTAAATGATTAATCTGAACTGTTATTTTTCTATAATTATGGATCATACAGTGGAAATAATTTCATAAAGAGGATCCTGGTGTAAAAATGTCAGTTTATTGTGGATTTTCTGTTGATCAAAATATTTGTTTGAAGTTTTATTTTGGTATAAATATTCCATCAAGCTTCTGGCATTATTCTGGATATTTGAATCACAAAAATGCACAATTTTTATTATTTTTTTTTTCTGAATGGGAGCTAAATTATTGTACTTATGGGCTTTGTTCTAATTAAGACAACAAAAATATAGACAACAAAAATATTTTCTGTTTTTGTAAAAAAAAAAAAAAAAAAAAAAAAAGGAAAAAACTTTTAGCTTTAAGAAAATATTGCTGCTGTGTTGGAAATGTTACCAATGATTTTTCTTTTTCAAATATTAGCATTATGACAAATCTATAAGTTAAAATTTTCCATATCTGCACGATCAAAGTTTAATATGAAACCTCCTTAAATGACTCCAGCTCATCAGTTGCTTCTTGCTCTCCTTTCTGAGCTCCTCACATTGTTCCTGTTGTTACTTGTGTATCACACATTATATGTATTTACTGTTGAAACTTCAATAAGTTTAATGTCATCACTAACACACACACACACACGCACACACACACACACATGCACACAAAGACAAACCCTTCCTGGGCTGGGAGCGGAGCACAGTGGTCCGGCCGTTATCTCTAATTAGGAAGTTGACTGAGGCATGAAGATTAACTGGAGAGAGTCCAACGTGGTCAGCATTCACGATCACTCAAAGTACCCTGGGAAAAAGAAAGTTATTAAAAGCAATGGGAGGATGAAGACAGGGCTGGTTTTCACTCTGAAGTTGCACTTTTGTAACTGTACTCGATACTTTCTGGAGAAACAGTTGTAGTTTAATGATCTGATGGCTCAAAGGCAAAAACTTCAGGCCTCATTTTGGAGTTAAGCTTAACTCCAAAATGCAATTAAAAGACCCAAGTGGAAGTATCACACCAAGCCCACAGGGGGCAATAACTGCTGCTTCTCATCAGCTTGGAAAAAGTGCAAATAAGGGCCTGCCAAAAAAGGGTTGAATATGTCTAATGTTCAGGCTTTCTAAAGATTTTTCTGAGTTTCTCTTTGGACTTTGACTGATTGTTTTGACTGGAGAACAGAACCAATTAAGTTCTGTTCCAAACCTTAATTGGTTCAAATCTTCCTTAAATAACAGGGGCTTCTTTGAGTCAATTAGTAACTGGTAACAGTCAGAAATCACATGTGGGGTACCCCATAGTTCAATCCTGGGTCCCTTCTTGTTGTAGTTCTACTGCTGCAGCATGGCTGTGGACGGCAATTTTTTGGGGGGCGTGGTGGAGGGGGTTTGGCAAGTAAAGGAATCGTCTTTTTGTCATCAAAATTTACGTATGTAAACAACATGCAACGTATGCCGCAAATAAAGGAGCTTCACGTCTAATGCTGGGTTTGTTGGCAGCTCTGTGCTGTTTGATCCAGGCTGAGTGTTTAAATGAATAACGCGGTGGATCTCTCCGCAGGGCCGCCCGCTGTTCCTGCAGTCATCCAGAAACGTCTCGGTCAACATCGTGAACAGCAACAACCAGCTGCTCACGCAGCTCATCACAGGTAGGACTCAGCAGGAGCCACACCCACTGCTGTCATGGAGCACATTGATGATTCTTTCATGTGTTGTTTCAGAGACCAGATAACATCTAGATCAGCAACACATACACCAAACCCAATCTGTCCGTCTCACCTCTCTTCACAGTAATAACTGTAAATCATTTACTCCCATATAGCACACAGAAATTTTGATTTCTGCAAATGGAACATTTAATTGGATCCTCTGAAGAAAAACTTTATTTTTCTAAGATTTACTGGGAATTCAGTATTTTTTTTTGTTTGTTTGTTTTTATCTTGTTATTCCACCTAAACAAGAGTTTTTTTAATTCAGACAATGGATGGTACACATACATTTATTTACCACTTTTAAAACCTATTTTTAAATTACACAAGTATTTTGCTTATACAAGCAATATGTCATCCTTTCTTCTATCTATTGGACTGACAGTAATTTGTTGTGGTATTTCTCAGTGACCAGGGGTGGTCAAAAGTAATTTGTGGCCTTTAGGATTATTTTCTGTGGCCCCTGACTGCAATCCGTTGGGATTGTAACTGTGTAAATTTGCACGCCAACATGGTTGATTAATCCAGATGGACACAAAAGGTTTTATGGCAAGACTTTACTTGACAAATTTAAATCTTCTTATAATACAAATTATTAGTCTAAGCACAAATTATTAACCATATTTTACACTCAAATCCTGATCTGGTTGCTGATTGTAGATTTTGATACAAAGAAAATGGAAAATAAAACCCCCCAAAACTTTAGGTAACTGGTTGCTTGTCTAAACAATCGTGTTCGGGTCTGTCATGATTTTACAGATCCACTTACTTCAAAAGACAGACTACCGTATGTCATTAATGTACTGCATGCTTAGGTTGTTGTTGAGCAGGCAAAACAAAACCATTTTTGTAGTTTTAATGAAGAAAAATTATTTTGTTGCTGGAAAATGCCTTAAACAAAATTGAATGAGTTTAAAAAATATGGACCCTTTTTGGTATCTTAATCTAAACTTTTAACATTCAAAGAGCAAAAAAATCCTCTGATTAACTTAATGTCATTCAGTAGTAGTAGTTTTTGGGGAGTTCATCTTTTTCACTTGGTGTCTTTACTTTTATTGCCTTATAACTCTCATAAGACACAGTCCCTATTGATGCTACCTAAAGAGTTGATCCATCTTTATAAATAGCAAAATCAGACGAATAATAAACCAAGTAAATATAAATGACATTTTCAATTGATGATTTTATTTTCAAACCTGACTCTGTGTAGAAATAATCACCCCATTAAACATAATTAATTGTGCTACTCTTAGTGGCAACAACTCCTATCAAGGATTTGCAATAAATGTCATTGAGTCTCTTCCATCACTTTGGAAGGAGTCTGGCCCACTTGACCTTCTCAAATTCAACCTCATTTGAGGATTTTCAACCTACTCGAGGTCACTTCTAAAATTGGTTGATTGCAAAATTGCCATTTTAAAGAGTTTCACATCTTCTAAGCCAATTCAAGCAGGAGTAAGAGCAGTTTTGTGTTGCAGATGTGTTATTCTGGGTAATATTAGCTCATCATTTCCAGTTCATTTAAATCCTGTTAATCCTCAGAAATATGCCCTTCATGAGCTTAGCCTCCGTTTCTTTTCTTCTACCATAATCACAGTCTCTCCTTTACTTTCTGCACCCGTCTCAACCCAAAGGAGATGATGGCGTTGAATGAATGGTGCTCACTCTGTGTGAACAAGCCCAGGAAGTGTCTTTCACATTAGAAAAGCTGACATTTGGCTTCTGGCTCTGAGAGAGACTCACCGAGTTTGCCCTGGTGTTTTTCCCTTCAGATGACTAAGCTGTGTTCATGTTATGAGGAGGAACTTGGAATCATCCTGGAGAATGACACAATGAATTACTCTTCTGTCAATCAGTCACACTGGAAGGCGAGTGTTTTCTGCCGCTAGGTTACACAAAGCAATTAAGGTCAGACACATTCGCCTGTGTTGTTCTGTTGGTCATGACACCATTCAGGTTTGTTTGTTTGCACCAGAGGTTTTTTTTCTCAAATTTGCTGAAGCTTCTTCTTGATACGTCTTTAGGTATGTTATTATAAATTTTAGTGGAAAATCGTTAAGTCAGAATATTCTGTCTGCAATTTCCGATTATTTTATGATATCAATCCAGTTATTACCATTTAAAGAGTAGGAGGACAGCAGGTAAGTCTACATTCAGATGGTAGCGGGCCTCATTGGATGTAACTTAGCTAATGTTTTTTTTTTTCTTTACTCATCTGCCAGTGAAATTTAAAGCAGTCATTGCCATGGCTAATGGCCTATGAGAGCATCTCATTTGGGCTATGAGTTAATAAATAAATAATACACAATCTGATTTAAGACTGATAAAGGAGTTCAAACCCAGCTCAGAGAAAGATTCTGACAGCAAATCAGAGCAGTGAGGAGAGATGAACGGTGAGGCCAATTGGGTTCTTGGGTCTTGATTGTTGAAACTTGTTTAGTTTGAGTTAAACTAAAATCATCTTTAAAATGGTTTAATGGTTATATTTTAAACATTTTTGAAACATAAAAATGGTTTTATGTGTTAGTATAAAACCATTTTTACATATGGTTTTATGTTAAAACACAAACCATATCATTGGCTCTATGAAGAATGCTGTTGCTTTGTTAATTTTACAGTATCAACTGTCTTAAAAACTAGTAGTGCTGCTTAGCAAATCTTGTTGGGTTTGCAGCGTGGCACTGACTAGCACCAATTAGCTTAGCATTAGTAAACCTATCAATGGTTTTCAACAGCTGAGGGTTGGTATAATTTGTGGAGCAGTTAACTAGCTGGACAGTAATGTTCTTCAATCAATCTTTCAGATTAGAACCAATTAGCCCCATCATACCAGTGACCAGCACAGTTAGCTTCAGTGATTGACAATAATTGTAAACTTAAACTTATGCTTCTTTATTGCCATTGCACAAAGACTCAACAGTAAATTGGCAACAAATTGTTGTTGCTTGGCAACCAGAGTAAACAGAAAAAAGTACTGAATGCCTATAAGTGTAATTATAAATACATATAGAAATATAACAAAGTTACTGGTGCAGGTGAGACAAAAAATTACCCTATCAGTTATTAGCAGTGTTGTCAAGCCTCGGCAGTTTACTATAACAGACTTTTAAAGTATTTTTTTCCCAGTAAATTGATGAGAAACTATTTTTTAGTAAAGTCACAGTAAAAAAATGCCAGTTAAATAAACATAGAAAAATTACACTATTAGTCTGTATCCTATTTCTAAGCTTTAATTTTCTTCAGCTACACTTAAGAAGAAAAATATTTTCCAGGCATTAAGAGGGGCCTGATGAAGTACTTGATATAATGCTTAAGAATTTATGTTTCAAGGAGAACCAGCTCTTATGATACTGCCAGGATAATTAAACATACAAACATTTTTATTCTACAATGTAAGCTTCTTGTGGCTCAATATTTGCAAACATTCCACTAACTGCACAAACGCTCAGCTGAATTTCATCTCGCCCATTTGAACAAACCAACAGCTTCTCTTGGACAATTTCCTCACATGAACGACTTGCTTCAGCTCCTTCCACGCCATTTCTCTTGTATTGAGGTCAAGACTTTGAATTGGCCATTGCTGAACATTAATGTAATTCTTATCAAGCCATTTTTTGGTTGAGCAACCTCAACATTTAGTGCCATTGTGTTGCTCTCTAACCCACTTTCTGCTCAATTCATAAACAAATTTACTGAGTCTTTTATTGATGGAGAAATACAACAAGCATTACTCCATCAAGAATAGAAGGCTGTCTTGGCCTAAATGCATAAAGTAAAAAATGAAAATTTAACTGCTGAAGTCACCACAGTTGGACTAGTTTGCCAGCAGGACTAAAACACAGCAGCTGCAGGTTTTAGTAGCAGACTTGGATAATATGAGGTACTTGGATAATATGAGTTATCTCTTAGAATGAATATTATGCTTTAAAATTGTTTTGAATTGTTCATCCATTTCTTTGTGCATCTATCCATAATAGGTACATCGAAAAAAATTTTTTGAATATCGTGAAAAAGATTAGAAAGTAAAGTATTTTTGTTTTTTTTAAGTACTAGTTCCTTATATAACGTATTTTTGTAAGTGAACTAATATTTTTTAACTAATATTAAGGATTTGTTGACAAGCTCCTATATCTTGTTGAAATGTTAGTTGAAAGTTAATTTTGTCTTGTTTCAAGTGTACCACCATATTTGGACTACAAACTAGACCAAAAACACTTGGTAAGATTTTGTGTTTTTCCATAGACTGAAATATTTCAAGCCTGTGTTTTGTCTAATTGTGATGATTGTGGCTTACAGGTAATAAAAACTCAGAGTGCCTCAGAAATTTTGAGATTACTCTCAAAAATTTGAGAAAAAATGTCAAAATTTCACAGCTCCAAACAACTTTGTTAGTTTTAAAACAACACAGGTGAGTAAATACAGTAAGCCAGTAAGGCCTGTAGGACACTTCACCATTCCCTTTTTTTATTTCCAGAGGGAACTGATGAGGATTCCGTCCTCCTCTTTGATGTCTTCTCTCTGTTTGTGTTCGCTTTAGGATCCAGCGGATTTAAAGCGCGAGGGAAGATGTTTGAAGTCAAATCCACCTCCGGGAAGCTGCTGTTTTCCGCTGATGAGCAGGAGGTGGTGGTTGGTGCAGAGAGACTCCGGGTGATGGGTGAGTGGCCTTCCAAAGCGTCAGTCCAAAAAGATGCTGATTTTTGTCAGCTGGACGAAACATTTTCAAGATGTTGGTTTTAAGGGGCTTTTTGGAGGATGTATCAAACCGGGGTGGATTAAATGCAAAGCGAAGCTCGCATTAGCATCATAAGGAGAATGAAGTAAAGGCCTCAGATCTCATGTTCGAGTTGACAACCTGCAAAGTGCGGATAGAGGAGGATTTTTTTTTAAGCTTTTCCTCAGAGGGAGGAAATTTAAGCAGCGATAGCGAGGAGCTCATATTTCCAGCAGGACTCTGGGGGAGAGGAGGTGACATGTAGTCCTTTAGACAAACGAGTTTTGCGCTTATGACGGGAGATAAGAAGTGACAGAGCTGTTTTAACTGGACAGCCTCCGAGCGACGGAGACGTGACAAGTGATTTCCTGTGTGAGCAGAGAGAGGTGCAGCGAGAACAGTGAGGAGGTGCAAACAAAGCATCTGCATACAATTAAAGCTGCAACAAAGACGGTCCCGCGGCGTGATGGGAAACGTAATCTGCCTGCAGGAGTTGACAGATTTAATGTTGGCTTTCTCTGTTTCACAGGGCCGTGTCACGAGATTTCAGCATTAAATTAAATGGAAATTATGAAATTTGTTTGACAGCGAGGCTCAGCGTGAGGGTTATTACCAAGCCGCTGCTGAAATTACCATTTTCTGGGTCTGGAGGAAGAGGGGGAAATTTATGCAGCCGGGGACCTCGGGAGGTCAGATATTCGACCAGGGAAGCTGAATAGATGATATGCTAAGTGGATGGATTTGCTAAGCAATGAGTTCACAGCCGGAACAGCCATCCAGTGACTTCACAAAGTCAATGGAGATTTCCAACAGCAAATTATTCCTTCTAAACTACCTGCATAGTTTATTTCTCTGCAGACATTTAGATGCATCTTCACTGAGCTTTATTAAGCAACCTGTTGCACATCTCACTCCAGGATGGAGTGATTATACAAGTCAAGTTTATTTGTAGCACATTGCAGCAACAAGGAAGTTCAAAGTGCTTTACGCCATAAAACATAATATAACAACCAATTATGAAGCAGCGATAAACATTATATTTTGCCAAATGTCATCATTGTAATCATCAAGACTATAATTATGTAACTGATCATCAAAAGCATCGCTAAACAGGTGGGTTTTTAGCCTTGATTTAACCAAATGCACCAAATTTGTGGTGCATAGAAGCTGAATGCTGCTTCTCCATGTTTGGTTCTGGTTCTGGAGATGCAGAGCAGAACCAGAACCAGAAGACCTCAGAGGTCTGGAAGATTGATACAAGAACAACAGACATTAGTCTGCCTTTGCACAAAGTTAATACAGTTGTGAGTTTTTTTTTCTACATAGGCAAAAAATTTAAACTACTATATCTGGCCCTCACAGGTGTTAGGAACCACAGCGAATACTTGAGACACCAAATAAAATGTCAATAACTGCCTATTTCAATAATTCAAACATCAAATATACCTCAATATGCATTAATTCACACAGTGGAAAGAAAACCATATTAGCACTACCATTAGCTATGCTACGTTAGCTCTGCTATGTTAGTTCTGCTGAGTTGGTTCTGATTTGTTCTGTTTTTTTTTTTGCTTTTGTTCATCTTTTTTTGGGTTGATTCATTGCCTGTTTTGACAGCTGTTTCCTCTGTTTCTGGTTGCTGAGAAGCTGTAATGGTTAGTGTACTTATTTTTTAATGGTTATGATGCATAACCGTGGCAACAATGTATCTGTTTTATAACCAGGAGCAGCTGAGTAGCATTTCAAAAGCTCAACTAATACCCGAACTATGATCCCCAGGCCCCAAATGAATTAAAAAGGAGGCTTTGAGGATGCAGAGACGTTTCATTTTGAGCAAACCTTAAAAATTTCGCAAAAATGAAAACGCAAAGTAGGTGTGTTTCCATCTGCTGGAATCAACCAGGTAATTTTAGTCAAATATTGACGTTATGCATGGCTTTAATAGCAGAAAGTAAAGGGTGTAAATTAGCTTGGATCAAACACCTCAGAAAAATAGAAAAAGTCTTTAAAATTTCTCTAATTTTGTGCCTCTGGTAAGGCAGAGAACCACCAGTTTTCCATCTCCCATTTAGCACATTAACTTTATCAGAAAAGCTAAAAGCCACCTCAAGTGAGCATTAAAAAATTTACATCAACCTTTTCCAATGTGATACTTCAAAAGGGAATAAAAAATATAAAATAGAATAAAAAAAACATTGATGAAAACACAGCTACAGTAGCTTTTTCTATGAGAGAATGAACCACACATCTGTAATTCATGTCCCAGAGCCTACTAGGACATTATGCGATGTCGCTGAACAAGAAAAGTGCATTTTTCCTTTTTATCCACCAAAACGTGACTTGGGGTTTGTCTGTTGAAGGGACATGGGAAGGTGCAGCAGGAGACCGGAGAGAGCGTTAGCAGGAAGAAGTGCAGGGAAGCATGAAAGGAGCAAAAAGGAAAAAGCTGCTCACTGGGATCAAGTTAAATGCAGGGGGAGCCAGGTTCAGGATAATGTTTTGTTTTTAAAAGATCAACTCTGACTCACACTTTCCTAGTTATGACTGAAACTCTTCCAAGCAAGCTGAAATTAGCTGGATTAGTGTCAACTGGACGTTAGTTTCTGAAACTAAGCACAAATCCCAACATCTGTAACCGTAGAATTCTCTAAACGTCTTGTCTGTTGAGGAAGTGATGGAGTTTTGTTGCATTGCAGGACAACTTGACACACAAGGGTGCCACCGTGTATCACTGTGACATCTGGACAAGCTCAACCAGAAACTGTTCCACCAGATGAGACGCAGACAGTGCAGCTTGAGCGCTACATGAAAATGACTTCACTCGTTTAGAGAGTTATCATGTAGCTGCTGTTCACTGCAGTTTAATTAGCGGAAGAAGCTAAAACTACAGAAAGGAATGATGCAACGAGGATCAGTCAGGTTGATATCTGGACTTTGACTGGGCCAATCTTGATTCTGGTTCCTTACCTGTAATTCTGTCATAGATTACACCGTGTTCCAAATTATAATGCAAATGATATTTTCTCAGATGTTCTTAAATGGTCAGTGCAAATGATGGTCGGTATAATTTTTAAGTTATGAACAATTACAGTATAAATCAAATTTTACTGAACAAAGCTCCCAGTGAGAACAGTATTTTTGTCAAAAATAAAAACTCAAAATGCACTGTTCCAAATTATTATGCACAGCAGATTTTCTAAACGTTTTATGAATTATAAAGAACTGCAAACGGTCATTCATTGAATGTGCTGCATTAAGTGGTCACGTACTAAAATCAAAAGCTATTTCAATGTAAAACACCTTAACAGGGGCTGCGCAGCTGGTAGAGCTGTTGCCTTGCAGCAAGAAGGTTCTGGGTTCGATTCCCAGCCCGGGTCTTTCTACATGGAGTTTGCATGTTCTCCCTGTGCATCTGTGGGTTTTCTCCGGGTTCTCCGGCTTCCACCCACAGTCCAAAAAAACTCTCTCTAAATTCTCCCTAGGTGTTTGTGCATGGTTGTTTGTCCTGTCTGTCTCTGTGTTGCCCTGCGACAGACTGGTGACCTGTCCAGGGTGACCCCGCATCTCACCTGGAATGTTAGCTGGAGAGGCACCAGCAACCCTCCCGACCCCACTAAGGGACAAGGGTGTTAGAAAATGAATGGACGGACGGACGGACATCTTAATAGACCGAGTTTCATGTTAACATAGGACCCCTTCTTTGATATCACCTGCACAATTCTTGCTTACATTGAACTTGTGAGTTTGTGGGTAGTTTCTGCTTTAATTTCTTTGCAGGATGTCAGAATACCTTCCCAGAGCTGTTGTTTTAATATGAACTGCATCCCACCCTCAGATCTTCTGCTTGAGGATACTCCAAAGGTTCTCAATAACATTGAGGTCAGAGGAGGATGGTGACCACACCATGAGTTTCTCCCCTTTGATGCCCATAGCAGCCAATGACAGTGGCATTCCTTGCAGCTTTCATTGTCATGCATGAATATGGTTTTGCTACTGAAGGTATGGCTCTTCTTTTTGAACCATGAAAGAAAGTGATCAGTCAGAAAGTCCACATACTTTGCTGAGGTCATTTTCACACCTTTGGGGACCCTAAAGGGGCCAACCAACTCTCTCCCCATGATTTCAGCCCAAAACATGACTCCACTACCTTCTTGCTGACGTCACAGCCGTGTTGGGATATGCTGGCCATCCACCACCAATCCACTACTGCATCCATCTGGACCATCCGGGGTTGCACAGCAGTCATCAGTGAACAAGTCTGTTTGAAAATTAATCTTCATGTATGGCTGGGCCCACTGCGACTATTTCTGCTTGTGAGCACTGGTTAGGGGTGGCCGAATAGTAGGTTCATGCACCGCAAGCCTCTGGAGGATCCTACACCTCAAGGTTCCACCAGGAGCTTCAAATAACTGTTTGCTGCTTTGTAAGGGCAACAGCTGCTCTCTTAATCCGATGAATTTGTCTAACAGAAACCTTCCTCATTATGCCTTTATCTGCACAAACCCATCTCTGTTCTGAATCAGCCACAAACCTCTTCACAGTACGATAACGCTTCAGTTTTCATTAAATATTTAATGTTTTCATACCTTGTCATATGGCACTACACTATCTGATGATTTTTGTCAGCAGAGAGATCTTTTCTCTTTCCAATATTGCTTGAAACCTGTGGCCTGCTTAATAATGTGGAACATCCTTCTTAAGTAGATTTCCTTTAATTGAGCTCACCAGACAAACTAATCAACCTAGATCTCTGAAATTAATTATAGTGATTCAAAGAGCCCTGACACACAATACCATCTATAAATTTAATAGCACAACAACAAATTTAATCTTTGTGACACTTAAATCCAATTTGAATAATAATTTGGAACACGGTGTAGTGTTTGCTGTCAGACACATCATATTTGACATTAAAATGTGATTGTTTATGTTTCCTTTGGAGTAATGGCTTCTTCCTCGCTGACTGGCCTTTCAGTCCATGATGGTAAATGACATGTTTCACTGTCAATAATAACTCTGTTGCTGCAGCATCTTCAGTAGGTCTTTGGCTTTTGTTCTTGAGTTGACTTACATGTTTCAAGACACAGGTATTCCTCCAACTAACTCCAAAACATCAGTTAACCTATCAGAAGTTTCCAAAGCAATGACATCATCACCTGGACATTTTCAAATTGTTTAAAGAGGCAGGAATTTTTCTGTAAATTGTAAATAAGAGAATGAACCCGAATAAATCAGATAATGTGAAGGACATAAAAAAATAAGGTTTGTATAAACTTGTTGTAAGGAAATCCTTTAAGTGCATTGTGGAAGGGCTGAGTTAATCATCTCTTGTTTCTTCTGTGATCTTCTTTGTCTTGCACAGCAGGTTGTTTTGTGAAGGAGCTTAAATCACCCGCAGTGAGGATAATTAAATTAAATCAAGTTTATTCATGAAGCATGTTTAAAACAACCAGAGAACGAAAACACAAGATAAACTGATTAAAACCATGCAAATTAGAAACATCAGACTGTTTATATAATTAAACAGCTCTAAATATACAGTGCCACAGAAAGTATTCACACCCTTTATCTATATCATTACATTATACTTTACAAGCTGTAAAAATGTTGGTGATATGAGCTTTTATTGGGATCTGATGTCTTAATATGAATCTTTAAAAATCCAGTGCAAATATTTGCCTTTTAGATTAAGTTATACCCCAGGGTGTAACTTAATCTCTGTATGAATCCAGCTGTTCTCTGAAGGCCGCACAGGTTTATTTGTGAAGATTAGTCAGCAAACAACATGATGAAGATCAAGGAACAGCAGACAGGTCAGGGATAGATTACAAAATAATATTCCAAACTTTGAACGTCTCAAAAATCCAATCCATCATTATAAACCTGAAGAAGTTTGGAAGAAAAGTAAACCAACCAAAACCTGGATGTCCACCCAAACTGACAAACAAGGAGAGCATGAATCAGACGGTGCTTAGTCTTTGAACTGAAGACAGTTTGATTGTTGAACATTTAGTCAATTATGGCTACGTTAAGGGAAGACAAAAACTAAACTAGGGCTGCTCAAGTCCAGTCCTCAAAGGCAATTTCTTTTGTGATTCTTTATCTACAAGTTGCGTGATAGTATCTCTCCATGACTAGGCTCTGGCATCTAAAAGCAATGTTTGCTATCATGTCCAACATTACTGAACTTAACAGAGTATAAAAGTCAATAAAAATTAGACCCAGTATCCCTGACATTCACCTCCATGTAAGCAATTACTCCTCCACCTCATCTACATTCATCGCCACCTTTCCAGCCTGACAGAGTCACAGTTCATTACTGTCAGACCCCTCGCTGAAGGGATCCTCCCTGCAGACGGCGGCGCAGATGGGAGACAACAGGACCGGTGGCGTTCTGAGCCGGGTCATGGAAAGGTGCACTGCTTGTTGCAGTATTTATTTCAAAGTCAAAACAGTCTGTCATTCCACCATCTCAGGAACTTTTATATGCATAAAGCCCTGCAAGAGAGAAAGGAAAACAAATTTATCTGTTTGGAGAAACTCAAACTGGCTCAAGGTTTCATTTCTAACTTCATTCTGGAAAAGCATTTAGAGGAAACTTATTTTCTAGTTTTCTGAATTGTTTTCAGTATCATTCAGCCATAATTACAAGAAATGGAGGATTGAAATGTTTAACTCTATGTGTAATGGTCTAAATCGACTTCTTTGAGCGCTTTTGTAGAGCAGTGTTTTTGTTTTTTGAAGAGTTACTTTGATACAGTTTAAAATTTTCTCACGATAGCTGCGCTTCTATTACAAATGTGCACAAAACTTTGGTGATCTTCTGTTACTGTTTAAAAACATTCAATAATAGAAACTTAAAATCAGGGGACTAACATTGTTCCTGCAATAAGCCATTTAACATCATCCTCCTAGCACTTCCTGTTATTTTCTTTGTGTTTTTTGCCATTAGTAACAACCGGTTGTTGATTACGACTCATGAGTGTTTCCATTGAAATACACTACCTTCCATACAGCTGAAAAACCACCTCACCCTAGTGCAAAAACCTATTGAAAAACATCACTTTTTTCCAAATTGCTGTTTCCATTAAGCATATTTATTTTTCATAATTCCAATTTGTACAATGTTAAGATCAATAGAAACATGGCTTAGTGAATGTCTTTTTTTTTCTTTTTTATTGAGGTCTACATATTTATACTGCTCCTAAGAAGAGGTGGGAATCACCATAGCAACCAGCACTTCCCAGCAGGTTCTTCAGTTAACTTTCAGTTTGGCTCACAGAAGGAAGTTAATATATGTTTGATTTAAACCTGTTAACATCAGTAGAGGGTATTATTATGAATTTATCATATCTTATGAATTCCGATATAAAAGCAACAGCAGAAAAGCTGTCCACTCCTTTAACACATGAAAGAACGGAGACATCTAATAAAGCTGTCACATGTCATTACAGAGCCCATTGTTCCCTTCCCCTCCAATAAAATGTATAATCATACTCTCCGTATATCTTTAATTGCCCCAACTGAGGTCATTGGAAATCCATGAGGCTGCTGTCAGTGGCTGCTGGAGCTATTTGCAGAGCAGTCAGATCCACTAACAGACTCCCAGCAGGACAGAGATGCTGGTGAACCAACATGTAGAGAGAACAATGAATAATTCCTTAAATATCTTCTCTGGGTTGTTTCTGAGAAGTCTGGCTGCAGACGGTTTGGTTTTAATCTAAGGCGTCAAAAGTAAGTGTTTCTGTTATGGACAACGTGGTCAGCTGCCCAGGGCGGCTTCGCGTCTAGGGCGGCATGAGCTTTGTTGTTTGGGTTTAGGATGACATATTGGGTTTTCAACAAAAAATACTACACTTTTGAAGGTTGAAATTCTTATAAAGTTAAACTACAATATATTTGGGCCTACTGTGTGGATTCTGTGAGCCACATGTATCGATTGTCTACATTTCTTGTGACAAATTCCTTCATTTCCCACAATCTGAATGGATATTTGCAAGCTTGAGAGTTGGTGGGGGCCTAGGCCTTAAAACTATGATTACTCATTTCTATGAATTTGTAATGTAACATGAACTGTGTTAAAGAGCTGTTAACTGGAAGAGGTGTTGCTTGGTCTCCAATTCTGAATATTTCACAAATTGGAAATATGTAGGCCCGTTTGTTTTTATTTTATTTGTTAGCTGTTTGCTATGTTAGCATAAAAGCCTCTTAATCACTTCACATTAACTGGGAAAGTTATGTTAGCCTGCTGTAACAATTTCAAATAATAATGCACCTGATGACCAATATTTACAAATATCATATATTTCTTTACACTTTTGACACTGTCAATGCGACATCACAACCTTTTTCCTTTGATTGACACCCCATAAACCTGTACTGCAGCACATCTCCATGTTTTTCAAATAAGATATTTAAAGAAATTGTGCCTGCGCTGGCTAATGGAAATTTAAATGATGTCATGATTGGTTTAAAAAGCAGCAGAGGGGGAACCGAACAAGCCTCTAGGTGTCAAAGCTCAGACCATCATGTGTCACATGATGGTTCAAAAACTACCTAATTAAAGGTATGTTTACCTTTTGTTTTTTACCAGAGTTACTTATCTTTTTAACAATGCAAGTCATAATTATCAACCTAAAACAATCTATGTATGTAAAGAAATATAATTTTAAATCTTATCTAAAATGCATGTTTGGTTTTATAGGTGATCCATTATGCCACCTTAAACTGGTTAGGATAGGTCTATAGGCGATACAAAACATACATGTTGATTGGCTTCATGCAGCGAGACAGAGTAAGAACAGTCATAGTTCATATTTGAGCATTGTTTACTGTTAGGGCGTTGTCTTAATTTCTATGTTTAATGGTGCAGTTAGTGGTTTCTGACATGGACAATATGGGTAAACGCCCAGGGTGTTATCTCTTTGGGGTGGCATGAGACCTCTGGATTATGGCACAGAGATGGGACCAAAGCAGAATAAAGAGTTTGAGTTGATAATGATATTGATTAAATTTATTTAATAGAATCACAATTATAAATATACATCTCAGAGAGTAAACACAATAAAAACATGCTTTATATGCAGCATTATTCTTTAAAACGGTACATTACTGATGTTTTAAAATTAAATATAATAGGTACACTTAATGATATTGTATTAGTCATTAGGTGATACATTCAGCAGACTTTTACTTTTAATACTTCAAGTAATTTTAAAAGCCAATACTTTTGTACTTTACTCTAGTAAAAATGTTAAGGTGGTACTTTTATTTTTACTAGAGTTCATTTTTGCCTGCTTATTTGTACTTTTACTTTTGTACGTACTTCCTCCACCACAGGTAGAGACACATTCAAAATGTGCATTTTGCATAACAAGTCCCCTTTAAAGTCCTAAAATTGTAAAATAAAATAAAAAAACACCCTGAACCAGTCACAACCTGTGCATTTTTATTCTGCTACAGTTGTTGCCAAATCTGTTTCCAACGAGTTAAATAAAACTCTGCAGCGCAGCAGAGGTTTTGGAGTCACTGGGTCAGCCGATATTCCCTCAACAAATTTTCCTGCGAGCTGCATCCCGCTCAGTCCCGCCTCGAATCAGACTCCAACTCCGGAATAAGCACTGCTCACTGAGGCGGTGCGTGCCTCTTGTTTTCCCCTCAGAGCTTAGAGAGGGAACTGCAGCGCAGCCGACTGTACTGATAAATACAGTACAGAGCTCGGAGCGCAGAGCAGGAGCGGCCAGAGGTGCTTAAATTTTATGGGCAAGGAGCAAAGACAAGAGTCGGCTTAGCAGCGAGGATTAGAGTCATGTTAACATCCCAGGTTCACAGGAAAGAAGGCGGGCAGGCAGCTCTCTAGGTAGCAAATAAATATATTTTTTTTAATTATCTGATTGAATGGAGTTTAGTGAGAATGACAAAAATTGAGATTATCAACTTTTTTCCTGTTTACAATCGAGTAAATGTTGGAGCACCATGAGAATGCTCCAATATTTTACAAATCCTCGTTTTTAGTTTTTTTGCATCAAATTTTCCGTTTAGATTTTCTGAATATATTCTCCATCAGACGGACGTCTGGGCTTTGTCTAGACCATTCTAGAACATCTTCCTTGTTATCTTCAAACCATTTCTGTGTAGTTTTACCTTCACTTGGTTCAGATTCTGTAAAGAGAAAAAATATCCTGTGAAGCACCTTTTGCTTTCGGATTATTAATCGGATAATCAAAAAAAATATATAATCAATAGATCAGCCCTACACTGCAAAAATAGAAAAACCTTACCAAGTGTTAGTTCCACTGGCAGAATATTTAACTTGAATTATTTCCATCTTTTAGTAGATATATAGTATTGCACAAAAGCTGCAAACGGTTTAATGAATGAGAATCTTCCTATTTTTTATCCAATTAATCAATTAATCATCAGGATTAATTGTCAAAATAATCCATAGAATGATCAATTACTAAAATAATGGTTAGTTGCAGCCCTAGTTTGCAGGATTGTTTTTGGTAATTCGTTTCTCAATAAAAGCCAACTTTTGTTGACTGATTGATCTGAAAAAGCAATAAAAGGGTAAAACATCCAAAGGGGGTAGATGTTTTTCATAGGTGTGAAATCACAAAGCTTTCAGAAGGAAACTAATTGTGCTGTGAGGAGAAATATGTTTCTGAACCAGGAGTAAACAGAGAAAACCCGTCCCTCCTGGATTCCCTCTGTGTTTGGAGGACTTGTAATTCCCCACCTTCTGTTGTTTTCTAGTCGTCAAGAGCGTCTCCATTCTTCTCTTCCTTCATCTCACACCTGCATGGGCTCTCTCCCACTGACACAAAGCAAAACACACATGATGCCTTCATGGTAATGAAGACTCGCCAAATTGATCTGGAGGGCCCCAGAAAATAACAACACTGCCTTATTTTCTTTCCCTTTTTTGTTGTAATTATAATCAAACTCCTTTCATTACCTTCAATTATGTGGCTCTGAAGTCTGGCTGAAAATGTATTCAGGCTCTGATAATAGAGCAGGGCCGGCTGCAGGGGGAAAACCGAGGTGAGAAGGGGGGGGAGGTAATTGGAAGAGTGTTTTTACTCCCACCGTATGGTACATGTTATCAGCCATCCCTGAGCTTTGATGCACTCGCTAAGTAATCACCGCTCCACATTACGGAGATCATTCTCTTTCATGTTCTGCAAAAGCAAATGAAAGATCCTCGTGTGATCACAGAGAGGATTTCGTCCAAATATAAGACTTCTTCGTCTGAGATCAGAGTCGGAACGAAAACCAAAGATCAATGGTTTTTATGCTCAGATGAGAAAACAGGAAGTTATGTATGCAGAACAAACAAGTCGTTTAGTCGGTGTGTCAGGAAGTATTTATGTGTTAGAAACTCTGAATGAGCAGAACATGACTGGTTTAATTGGAGTAAAAATGAACTTCTTTGGGTAAGCTGCTGGATTTTTCCACCAATAACCCGGCAATGTTTAATGCATTTCTTCTATCTTCGAAAGATACAGCTAATATTTTCCAACTAATGATACTTGAAGGTTCTCCAATGTAGGAACCTATGAATAAGATCACAAAACATGTTCTTTAGTTATCCTTGATTTATTTTCTTATTCTTTGTTCTGGCATGGTTTTTGTTTCCCCTTCTCTTTCCCCCTTCTACCCAAACTATCTGTGTGACCATAGATAAAGTCAAACAAGCAATAATAAAGAAAAAGAAAATATTAATTCTGAAAACCAGGAAATATCAATAACATGAAGAACAAAAACCACCGCTTGGTTATGTTCTGTTTTGTATTTGTCTTAATGGCAGCCATTTTAATGTAATTCCCTTTTTTATTTATTTTGTTGTTTGTTCTCTTGTGTAATTGGTTATTTGTTACTTTACAGATCAGTACCTCTGTTAGTCTTTTTTGTATGAAAGAAAAAGTGAATATCCTGTGTTAATACACACAAAAAAGATTTAATTACTGAATTTAACTTTAACTTTTCATTGAGAAGATCTGAATCTACAACTAAAACAAATCAGTTTTAGCCACATGCTAGAGGAGAACGGATGAGTTTTAAGGGTATTTTCACACTTGATATTCCGGTAAACTTGGTTCGATTGAGGATCAAAACTGCAACATGTTAAATTTTCAGTTTCTGCAGTTCGATTTCACACTGCACTGTGTTCAAACCAACCAAACCCTTTAAAAAACCTGTTCACACCTCCTCTCTTGTAGTGGCCAAAAACCTCTGAAAGAAACGACACAAAAACTAAGCAAATGCCTTTTCAGAAAATGTAAACAAAAATGGAGTGCTGTCAAATTTGAACTGTTTTAGGATTTCTCTTTTGTTGTTGGCAAAATGGCCTTGAGCCATTTCTACTACTATCGCTAGATACGTGTTTGTTTTTGTTGTATTTACCCAGAATTCCCTGCACTGTAGTCCACTTCCTGCTTTTGGAGTGGTCTCCGGTCCTCTTGGCGTTCACATATGCATTTGAACTGCACCAGAGTTCATTGCAACCAGACTGAGACGTAGGTTTTTAAGCGGACCAGAGTTCATCTTTTGGTTCCCATCAGAGGTTGATTATGCATTCAATCCTCCATAAACGAACCAGAATATCTAGACACATGAACTATACAGGACTGGTGTGAATGAATCCTTGATCAACATGTGATGAAAGAAAATCTTAAAATGTGTTCTGTAATTTTTTTATTTAGTCTCAAAACAACTCAGAAGTTTGTAAGCAAGTTTCAGGAGATGAATATTTCAGGTCCTGTTTACGCCAGCTCCTCTCAACTTTAGCATTAAATGAATTTCTCCCTTGCTGTTGATGTGACGTCTCATCACTGCAGCTGTTTTAGCTGAAATGTGTCAACATCTGCCCGTCCCGCTCAGGACTCCTTAAAAACCCGTCTGAGGACATTCGGGGTTTCAATCTGCAGATGGATGAAAACAATTCCTTCCTCTTTTACAACCTTGCTGTATCACGTAACACTCTGAAGTGAGAGAGTGAAACCGAAAAAAGCCCATTAAATATTAATTTATGCATTTTGGAGGAGAAAGAGAGACTTCTTTAAAAGGGTCCAAATGAATTTTTTAGAAGTGTGATTTTATAAACTACTTTAAAGCTCAGTGGATATTCTTTAGAACAAAGGATCAATTTAAATTTTTTGGTTAAGTTTTAAGTCTTGTCATTGTAGTTACCTGTTGAGGATATTAGCTATAAATTCAGTTTGATTAATTTACAAAAGTGTGGAAAAATATTTGTCCCCCTATAGATTTCTTCAGTTTTTAGTGTGACTAACCTCATTTTTTGGCTTACTGTATTTTCCGGACTAAAGAGCGCACACTATAAGTTGCACCCAGAAAGTTAAAAAAATAAAATAAAAAATGAAAACATACATATATAAGCAGCACCGGGCTATAAGCCACTGGTATCTCCGCCGCTCTCGGTTTTCCACAAAGAAATCTGCTATTAAGGAAGCAGCCCTGCATCTCCATCACCGAACTATGGATTTGTTCACGCTGAGCTTACGTGCAGCGGCCAGATCTTTACCCCTCCATTTAAAAGCTGCATCATATGAATTTCTTCATGTGGTTTCCATGATGAAGGGGTATAAGTTTCAATAAATTTCTCTGTCGTGCCTGCTGCTAGCATACATTTGTTCTAAACTAAAATTCGCACTTCTTTGATTTACAATTTTGTCTTCCAATGATTCACTTCCTGCTAAAGGTCTACAGCTTCCCTGGCCTTTGAAGAAAAATCCACAGAAAAGCCGCACCGAGCTATAAGCCGCATGGTTCAAAGCGTGGGAGAAAATTAGCGGCTTATAGTCCGAAAAATACGCTAGTTTCACTTCCCTTTCCATGGCTGGATTGCTGCCACAATTAAAGCAAGAAATCACTTAAACTCTCTTAAACCTTTTAACCCCAACCTGTCTAACAGCTTGACAAAGGCTAAGTATTTTTGATCTTATCTTTTAAAGAAGAAATAGGAGCTTATTTTAAGTTAATTAATATTGACGAAAAGATGGATGGATGGATGGATGGATGGATGGATGGATGGATGGATGGATGGATGGATGGATGGATGGATGGATGGATGGATGGATGGATGGATGGATGGATGGATGGATGGATGGATGGATGGATGGATGGATGGATGGATGGATGGATGGAGTACTATTTCCAGTTAGAGGTCTTGTAAATAGCAAAAACAACTAATGACAATGTGCTATAATTTTTTTTGTTGCCTCCTGGCTTTCACTTATATCTCTGCATCATGCAGAATCATTATCATTGTTACCATCTGCATTCAGATGGACCTGAAACTGTGGAACTCCACTGCATACTCAGCAGAAAAGTTTTCTTGCTGCACAAAGGAGCCAGAAAGTCGTCATTAAAGCAAATGATCCGTGAATCAGATTAGGAAAACAACTTCCAGCATAGATGTGAGAGCTGGTTGTTTTGGCACCATTACCCAGCTGGACTTCTTCATTCTGTTGTTAATGAAGCAACTTTGACCTTCGGCCCTTTCTCAGCTTGCAGCTGAGGGTCACAACCTGAGAAACATTGGATGTCCGCTGCCCTCTGCACTCTGGCTGCGGGAGCTGTGACCCTCTCTGTAATGAGGCCGGCCTGTTTGTTGTTGATGGGTTTTCTTCTCGGCTGCTCAGAAGAACTTGGCATTATTCTGTGTCTGTCTTTGCCCTGTGGACCTTCAGCAGGCGTTGAGTCAGCCTTTTTGGCTCCAGGTTGGCCTGAAAGTGAAATGTTTACCCACAGAAAAGTGCTTTTTCTCTCATTTTTGTTGAAAGGGTTTTAATGCTTTTCTTTTCAATGTGAGGAGTGACTGCAGGGAACACAGCAAATTCAAAAGTGTTAAATGTTTTGGTGTTAGACTTTGTGCAAAAGTAGAGTTAATTTTACTCTAATAGAGTCACTTTCTGTTTATGTAAGTCTGGGGTGTATATTATTAGTAGTTAAAGTCCAGTGTTAAAACAAAGTGTTTCCGTATCAAATCTAGAGGTGTTAAAATGGAATCAATAACTCTTGACTTCTGAACTCTGAACTCCACCAGCGGCTCCAACTGGGGCGGAGGCAGTGAATGAAGGAGTTCATTCACTGCCTCCGCCCCAGAATCACAGGTTCCCACCGAAGCGAAGCGACAGAAGCCAAGTCATTTCAGGACTATTTACTCTCCACATGTCTGAGTTATTAACTGCGCTTGGTAAGTATTTTTTTTCTGAGATGGTTTATAACTATTATTTTGAGTTGAGCTCAACCTGTATGAAAGACGTCACGTTCGCCACACGGCTCGGTGTTAGCATATTTAGCTTAGCATGCCGAATGTTAGTGGAGTATAAATGTTGGAAAAATATTGAGCCGGTTAACATTTAATCAAATTATTGGCTAAATTGAACAGATCTGTAATAATCTGGAGTATGTTTTTCATTATATTGAACGTTTACATGCATATTGGTCAGATTTATCAACCTTTCTGATCGATTTTTTTCCTTTGAAAAAATGTAAAAGACTTTTTCACGTTGAGAGCATTATTCCCGCTGTTGTGTCTTCTTATATATGCTTTGCAGCATCTTTTAATCCTTTTATTGCCTTTTTGTATATATTAGAACCAGTCTGGTTGCGGATGAATCTCCAGTCGTCAGCCTAACCTCTCCCTCCCGATCCCTCCATGGATTCTTCGAAGATTCAAGCTCCAGAAATGATTATGCAAGTGTTAATATTTCTGAAACTCCATATTTCTGTAATGGAGGCTTGTTGTTAGAGTTGTAGTAAAAATGTATTCCTTCGCTCCATTTCTCATTGTTATGGTTTTTGTTTGTTATGATCCAGAGACCGACACTGGCTGTAGTACTCAGAGACTGAAGACGGTCCGATGCAGTAGAGGAGCATGTTGGTGTCTCCGGCCAAACTTCACGAACAGCCCAACAACCTGAAGACAACCTGTTAGTGAGTGGACATCTCTCTGGTGGAGTGCAGAGAGGATCTGTCTCTTATCAACAGAAACAGAAACTGGATAAGAAATGATGGATCTGAATATCAGGTTGGTCTGTTATGTACTGTACATATCTGGCAATCTACCTGTTAAAAGAAAATGTGCTCTATCATATTACATGAACTACATGCATTGATACAGGCTTGACTTTCTCCACCTTGTACTTTGAACAATTTCATGCATATTGTATTGAAGAAAAATGTATTAAGCATACTGCATTTTGTATTGCCCAGCTGATATGTTAGACCTTTTAAAAAGCAATATGTGAAGGAAAGCGACATGTGAAACATGCACATTATTCCATGTTGTAATATGTTTTGTAATTATGGTGCACATTTTGAAATAAATGTATTTGAGAAAATCATTGCCTCTTTATTAAATGTTTATTTTCCAAAGAATTTTTAAAAGTTCAACACAATAAAGTACCTATTTAATATTAATTACAAATAACTCTTAAGAAGTTAAAGAAGTACTCTGTGAGAGTTAATATTAAGATCTAACACTGAATTAGTGTTAGTGTTAAATGATTAACTCCAGCAGATTTGATATTTGACACTTTATTAGAGTTAAGGTACTAACTCTCCAAAAAGAGTTAAATTAACACTTTCTGGTGTGGACCCATATAGACACTTTAAAAGTGTTGAAATCAAATCTGACAGTGTTAATCTGGGCCTCCTGGATTTGCTGTGAAGGCACAGTCTAAAGACGAGACAACAAAAAAATAATTGCTTATATAGATCGAATCAAGACACCTGAAAGTTTCTTTGTGATTGTTTTTTCAATCATTTATTGTTTGAGTTGTTATTTTCATGAGCATATTTTTTACTCTTCTGTTATCAACTATTACTATACAAGTAAAGTCTGTTTTACTGGCTTCCTAGTGGCTATCTGAGGTATTACATGTTTGGGAAATTAATGGGCATTTGTAAAAATGTCGGCAATTTTTTGTTTTCACTAGTGTTCAGAATTGTTTTATTCATTAATATGGCTTATATCAAGGATTGTGAAAGTAAAAATAATAAAAAGATGTAAGAGAAAAATGTTCACAAGTCAGCAGAAAGTTTATAAAGTGAAGATGTGCATTAGCATGTTGCCTGGAAGCAGCTGCTTGAAGAACTTGTTTGTACTTAATTCTGACTGCTCTAAAAACAATTTACAACTGCAGCTGCTTGTATTGATGTGAAGTATTTATTGGGTGCTTATTATTTATATTTTGGGTTTTTGAGGTCTGTTATGTATTTATAGCAGCAGTAAAGCTGCAAATGCATCACTTATATTTCAGCTTTATATTTTTGAATCCTCTCCAGTGAAGCTATTCTTAGAATACTATTGCATTAAAGTCCAATTTATGGCAGTGACTGACAGCAACTCTGACAACATGATATACCCGATCCTAGTAATGGATACAAAATGAAACCTCTTTTCCTATCTTTAACTTGCCACCTCAGGAAATATTTCCCCTCCACACAAAACTTTCTGGATGATCTTTATGTTTCATCAGATCTCCCCCGATCTGGATTGTATATCCACCCTGACGGCTTCAGGCTGCTCCTCCTTTTACTCCCAGCTCTCTCTCCTCCAGAGTGGACATCGTTAAGCTGTAATAAGACCATAAAAGGCACTTGAGAGTTACTGCAGGGGACCGCGTCACAGCAGAGAGTATATTTAAAGCCAGACTAAGACAGACACATTTTATGGTGCTATCTCGAGTGCATGAGAAAAGTGCTACCCAGTGTAGTAACTGCTTACTTGTGAGATTGTGTTTGGCTCTGATCAATAGATCAATAAAGAGAATGAAATGCACACATGGGTTTGCTTCATGGTGCAGACTTATGTAGGAGTCATGCTTACTCTGTTTGAGTAAGCATGAATTGTTTAGTGATTCATCATTAAACAAGCAATCAAACAAAACTTGAGTGTTTTGTGGTAAACATATGAATACCTGTTGGTTTTAAATAAAGCTTTGTGGCCAAACCTGCTGTGGCCAACTTGCTGTATAATAAGAGTTGAACAACATTACTCTGAAATGTGAATTTCAGTTTCTGATACACAGCCCAGTAGTTAATCAGGATCTACTGGATAGTAGCCACAGCTGCCCCAGGGCAGTTTGACAGAAGTGAAGCTGCAATGCACCAGACCCTCTGACCACCACCAGCAGGCAAGGCGGATCAAGTGTCTTTGCCCAAGGACTTTGACATAGGCGGGTGGAGCAGGGATTGAACCAGCAATAGGGGTGAACTCCTCCCACCATCGCCATAAACAAAGAGTAAGAAACTCCTTATCTGTAAATGTTCAGATGTTCCCCTATGGAACCTCTGGCTTGTTCCAGCTGACAGTAGTTCAATGTAGAACTGACTCCATCTCCATCTGAAGGAAAAATGGTTCCTGCACAGATGCATACCTGACACCTGGCTGTCTGCAGGGTGTGAGAACATCTCCCACAGCTTTGTTCCAGGGCCAGCCTGAGCTCCAGCAGTCAGGAAGCCAGATTAGACAGTAATCATAGCGGAGGAAATAAGGTGCACCTCTACTCCCAGGGCAGATGGCTCCATCTCCAGCGAACACAGCCAAAGTCCCGGCCAGGGTGTCTGCAGCGTTCACAGCTGGGCCGGTTTGTTTTGCAAAGGCAGTTAGATGTCACTGACAGGCAGCGTTTGTTCTATAGGCAGCTCAGGAGTGTTATGTGCTCTCTGATTTTATCCTCCTCGACACATAATGGGCCATCTGTGTGAGCGAGGAGGCGAGCGCGCTAGCAGTAATGTTCTCATAACATCTTGTGAGGAAGCATAACCGACAGCCATGATGCAGTTCTTTCATCAGTGATGGCTGAGTTTGCTCTAAGGTGACTTTGGAAAAAGGGAGGTGGGGCAGTTAAATGAACTCTTTGAAAAGTTTTAAGTTTAGTTCCTCCATAGTGGAACTTCTTTAACATCTTTGATTGTTCCTACAAGCGACATTGAAGGAACAGCGAAACAAAGTACATTATGTAAGACGTCAATGCAATGCAAGTTACAAGAGAAAGTGACTTTGTGTTTTTATTTTGCACAAGGTTTATAAAAGCTGTAGAAGACTGAAAAAAATGTGTTTATACACAAAAAATATATGTTACACAACCCTACCTGAAAATGGATTCAGATTCAGGTAAAAGTTTCAGATCATCAAACAGATTTTATCACCAAACAAATACAATCAGTGTAAAATTTGGGTGTAATTAAATCTTCCAAATGGACAATGACACTAAGGATGTAACCAAAGTGGTTATACAGTGTTTTAAGTCAAAGTCAGTGTTTTGGAGTGGCCATCACAGAACTCTTATCCCAGTTCTATTTCTAAACATCATAGGTGGGAAGATCTGACTTGGCACATTCTTTATTCATGTGCCCCATCAGATATTGCATATCATTTCTAATAATTTAATCTCTTATTGAGTAAAACACACATTTTTATTTTTACATTGTGCGCTTTACTGATGACTTCCACTTTTGAATTAAATTGAGTGAATTGGTGAAGCTGAGCAGAGTCTTAATTCAGAGCCCACTCCCGCCTCGTGTTGGATTCAAACAGCTGCTGAGGTGCTGATTAATGCGTTCACAAGAAGGCAAACATGAGTGCGACAAACACGAGACGCTCCACCCACACATGCTCTAATTGTCAGGATGGATCTTTTTGTTTGTTGTGTAAATACAGTGCCACTTGTCAGTTGCCCGGGCGCTGCCCTCATTTGTGTTTGTGTCTGCCATATGGCTCTCTGTCATTATCAGGATAACAGGAGCTGATTGAATGGAAGGGATGCACAGTGAGAGCTTCTACCATCAGCATACAGGCCTCCATGCAGGACAGATTCCTACGGAGGTGCATGTTTTGATGCTTAGCTTATCTTTATATTCAGTAGAATTAATAAGGACATTATTACCTAATGTCCACTTTTTGTTTAACTGCAACAATTAGACATACAGGCAAAAGAAATGTAGTTCTAATTTACTGAGGCTTACTGACGTTTTGGTTTATTCTGATGAAACCAATATTGTGTAGAATGTCAGGACAGGGTGTCTGTGCATCCTTAAATTCTTTTTTTTTCTTTTCTTTTTTAAGTAAGTTGGCCTTAAAAATGTTAAAGTTTGGTGTGTCAGGATCATCCTTTATAGTTATAGTTGTTGTTTTTTTTTTTTTTGTTTTTTTTTTGGGGGGGGGGAGGTTGGATGGGGGGTTAAATTTAATTCAAGGTGGCAATAAAAAAGGTTTCAGCAAGTCAAATTGTAAAAAGTGTCAGTTTGACTGGCTGAAACGTGCAGCAGCTGAATGTTTCCATAAATACCAATTTTTCAACTGACAAAATAACAAGTATCAAGGATGCACTGATATAAAAATTCTTGCTGTTATCAATATCCAATATTAATATTACTGATTTGACCAGTAAACAATATTTACACACATTACTTATATTGTGTATCTTTCCCTACTGTTTTAACACCATTTAAGAAAACGACCATATGCTGGCATTGCTTCAACATAAGCAATCCCAGCATGTAAAGTAACCAATAAGTAAAGTAAGTAAACTTTATTTATATAGCATCTTTCACAGACATGAAAAGTCACAAAGTGCTTTACAGAAAAAAAGGAAACATAACACTATGAAAAGAATCTAAAATGAGTGAACAAAAATTAGCTGAAAGCTAGTGTGAAGAAATAAGTCTTGAGACTTTTTTTGAATGAGTCAGTTGAATTGGAATAGCATGTTACTAGGGGAAGAGCATTCCAGAGCCTCGAGGCCACCACCTGAAATGCTCCATCACCATGGGTTTTAAAATGAGTTCTGGGTACCGTCAGCAGCATCAGACCTCAGAGTCCTAGACAGACAGAGAGGCTTCAAAAGGTCCAACATATATTTGGGAGCCTCACCATAAAGTGCCTTGAAAGTTAAAACCTAAATTTTAAAATGAGTCCTAAAATACACTGGGGGCCAATGCAGAGAGGCCAGAACAGGAGTTATGTGAGCTGTTCTGTGGGTTTTAGTTAAAAGCCTGGCTGCAGCGTTTTGCACAGACTGAAGGCAAGCCATGGAGGATTTACTTAGACCCACTAAAAGGCCGTTAGAGTAGTCTAAACGAGAAGAAATAAAAGCATGGGCAATCATTTCTAGTTCCTTCAATGATAAAATAGCTTGCAGCTTCGAAATATTCCTTAAATGATAAAAACAATTGCGAACTAACAATACTGACATATCAATATATCATCCTTCTGACAAACATTTTTGACTATAAATCATTAATCTGAAGCCCAGAGCCTGGTAAACACAAACACTTCTCTAAAACCTCCCTTTAGGAGGGAACCTGTGAAGCTTACCAGCACACAGCAATAATTTCTTTCAATCATATGTTGAAACATAAACGTAGAATTGATGATAAGTCACAGGATGGACAGTGAATAAAATAGTTTGAACAGCAAAAGCAGAAATTCCTTCAAAGTTTTCTTTTGGATTTGCAAAAGAAAACTTTGTAGTATTATTTTTTTATATATCTTTTGGTGACAAATTATTGCAACCCCCTCTCCCTCACACACAATTTTAGGGATGCACCAATATAACAGTTTAATTATATTAATATTGCTGTTATGCCCCATAATTGTGATTTACCAATATTATATTCACTGTTCTTTCAACACCTTGAAAAAAGAAGATCTCTCCCCCTCTAGAGACAAATGGCAACAAGATGGTGATAAATATCTGTTTTAAATATCGGCACCGTTTTATTAGACCAAAGCTATATATTAAAAATGACTTCATATCGGCCAGTAGTGATATATTGTTCATCCTTACACAATACGCATATTTTCCTTAATGTGATTGATAGAGAAAGTTTGGAGTTATACTTTTCTTGAAATGTTTGTTCCTACTACCAGCATACATCATTATTCAAGTCTGGTACCAGCATCAAGTTGATGTCTTCTACTGCCAGGGGGTTAAAGAAAATGAAAACATTTAATCTGACATCATACCAAGAATAAAATGGTGCAGATCTGCAGTGATTAACTAAAAATACTTTGTAAAGTTATACAGAGATTTTCCATAAGCAGATTGCTGGTTTGAATTGCTCCCCTGACCCAAAAAAGTATTAATGCCCAAGACTATCTATGATTTGTTGTCAAACATGGAGAGATTATGTGAGTGCACCCTCATTCCACATTTTACCTCTTTAAAAATCTGTGTCCTCAGCCAATAACCACTGAGTTCTTCTTTCAGTGGCGATGGAGGGATTTTAATTGTCTGTTGGCGCTGCAGGCGGCCCGTCACCCCTCTTGTTAAATCTGTCCCGTGGCTCGTTTTGTTCCGTTTGGCACCGACTCTCCTCCAGCTCACTTTGACCCGCTGTAATGAGACGGCACACAGCTAAATATATTTCCCGATAATGTGCAATCTCACTGTCCTGTTGCGAGGCTAACATCCTCCTCTCCCCCTTTCCTGACCCTGTCCAGGGTCCTCGTCTTCACCTTCTTCCTCCCTCGCTTTGGATCCTCTTTGGATTTATACGATGGGTTCATTAAGAGAAAATTAACTCAGAAAAGAAAAGCAGAATAGAAGGAGAAACAGCCAAATGCAGAAGAATAATAGTCAACATGTTCACATTAAATAGATAAAGGAGACATTAGATGAAACAGAAAAAACAGATAATAAGAGGGAAGAAGCTGAATGTGGATGATGGTTTTATTAAATTTTGGTGGACTGAAAATAAGTATGTAACTTCAATAAAAATATGCTTTCTACATATTTGTTAAAACTGCTACCATGTCATGACAGTTTGTTATGAAACAGATAATTTGTGAAATGATTGATCTCCTCCACTTCCTTCCTCAGCTGTTATTGCTGTCTGAAGAAATGCACCGCTTCCGACCAAAAACAACCAGAGCTAGGAGGAGGGTCTTAGTGCTGTCAATCAATCTCATGTGTCCGCTTTCATTGGTGGCCATGCTCAGCTTAGCAGAGAGGGAGGGATGAGCAGCGTCACACGAGTGGTGATTGACAGCGCTAAGACACTCCTTTGTTGATTAAAGAAGGCGGAGGAATTTGATCTTTTTCACAGATTGTCTGCCTCTTACTGTCAGGACATAGTGACAGTTTCAATAAATACGTACAGAAATATTTTTTATAAATGTTACATGCTGCAACTTTAACACCGTTCTTTATATTCAAGTGACATATTTTCATTTCACTGAATATTAGAATGTTCCTGAAAGGTCCTTGATGATGGTAACAAATATATTGTATAGATTTATTACACATAAAAATAATATGTTTCAAGTGTCTATTTCTGTTAATTTTATTATGGCTTAGAGAAAATGAAAATCTAAACTTACAAATAAATATAAACAACATAAAAATTCTTATGGCAGTATGGTGAACACATTCCTGAAATTTTAAAAAGAGTTTAAAAAGCAGGCAGTGAGGAAAACTAATGTGCAAAGATAGGTTGTATATTTTCATGTATTCTAATGCATTAATTTCATGAACACAATCATCATTTCTGTAAGTTATTGGTTTCATTTCTCCTGGCATGTCAGTGATTGCCAGCAGCCTTTCATCCTGTCGAACTGATAACTTAGGAGGATTTTCTGTTTGCGCTGACATGTTGTAAATGTGCAGACGCGGTCTTAATTAAACTCTTACAGATGAAGCTTTCAAGAAGCGTAACGGATCATGATCTACAGCAACATCATCTGTATAAATCACACAGATATGTAACGTGTGAAGCTGTGTGCGGTTTGTCTTCTGCGGTAAACACCTTTGATTATTTATTGTTTGTCCTTTTACACATGAATAACTTTGGATCGTTTATTTCAGTTTTCTAAGTCTGTCTGGAATGTGAATCACAGATTAGAGCATCAGTTTAATTAAGCAAAGTGCTCATTTATTAGATTGCACAGATGGAAGAAACTGATATTTTTTGGATTTTCTTGAGTTTGGGTTTAAATCTTTCAAAACTCAAATGAGTTGATGTCATTAATAAATGGGTCATAATTTAATCTGTTAGGAAAGTGTGATTTATATTACTGAACTGCACATAGTAACTGCCTTTACTCGTATTTTCAAATTTACTGATATTTATTTATGCTCTCATAGAATCAACAGTGGAGAGAATTGAAAAACTAACATTTCTGATATTGTCAGGGCATGTTTTTTTGTGTTTTTTTTTTTTTTACCATAAATAACTTAAATTTATTGTGACAATGAAACAAAGATAATCATAAGAAACAATACATTCAATCATACCAATACAATATGTATTTAATAAATCCAAAATAAGCTAAATTCAGTCAAGTGAATCTAGATCTAGTTCCCAGATCATTTTTATGGCTATTTAGAAATGTGGTCAACAGTAAAATCAGAGTTAGTGTTCCTGTCGGTGTATTTTTGTACCAGTACAGATTTATCAACTTGTGTTTCTAAATCCTGCTTTAAAATACTTTTCTTGTTGAACTTTATGATTCGGACAGTTTCTCTTTCTTTATAAAAAAAAATCCCAGACATTCAGCACAATACAACAAATTATATATATTCACACTTTACAAGCATCAACTCCCCATTTACCTCCCCAGACAGGTGAGCGATATCAGCGACTACAAGCAGAATTATCCCACCGAGTCCATCCTCATGAGCTGGATTTTCCTGTCCCATGCTTCCTAAACTTCTGATTGATTTCTGGACTGGATGATAGGAAGAAAGAGAGGTGTGGGGTAGAAGTAAGAAACATTCATATGGGGTAAAAAAAATTAAAAAATGATTGAACGAAACAAATTGAAATCTGAGGACTGCAGTCTAGACATCTGAATGTAAATGAGAAAATGATGTGGAAAGAGGCAAAAATGAATAAATAAAGATGGGGGCAGAGGAAAGAAAAGGGCAGATAAAAAATGACAGAGAAATAAAAACTGAAAACTGAAAAAAGATTGAAATGAGCTAATAATTGTAAAGACAAAAATGTTAACAAAAAGGGACATGCGGAGGCAGTCATAGTTTATAGGAGGAAAATTTCAAGTGTTTCAAATATTATAAGTTTTGTGGAGTTTAAGGATTTTGGCATACAGGCAAATATTGAAAATTATTTC
This sequence comes from Poecilia mexicana, assembly GCF_051168715.1. Lineage (NCBI taxonomy): Eukaryota > Metazoa > Chordata > Actinopteri > Cyprinodontiformes > Poeciliidae > Poecilia > Poecilia mexicana. The sequence goes on from NW_028263383.1 coordinate 21,515,266, forward strand.
AATACAGAAAAAAATGTATAGCTGAAATAAGTATGTGGAAGCCTGCACAAGGAAGGAAAGCATCAAAGGTTATTTCTAAAGAAACTGGGGAGTTAGAGTGTTGTATCCAGACATATTAACTGAAAGTTGAGTGGAAGGCAAAAGTGTAGTGGAAAAAAGGGCACAAGCAACAAGTATAACTGAAACCTTTTTATCTTTTTTATATTGGAGATTACTTTTTTATATTGGGTTGAATAACTTTTCTTGTCTGTAACAAATAAAATATTAATTTGAAAACTGCCTTTTGTATTTACTCAGGTTATTTTGTCAGATACTAAAATTTTAAATGTGATGAAAGTAGCAAAAACTGAATAAATATTTGTGTAGTATGTGTAAAACTCACATTTGTCAACGTATTCTTTGAGAATATTAATGTTTCTTTGGCTCAGAGGAGTGGCAAAGTTTACTTTTACCTCAGGCTGGGCCTGCATGCATGTACAAAATGCAAAGCAAAAGAATTTAATGGGAGCTATAAATAAATTTTGAACAAACACACACAGGAGGAGAAGAATTTACAGAAAAGGCACAAAAGACCAAAAGTAGACGCAAAATGTGACGATGGAAGACAACGACTAAGAAGGAAATGGAAAAAGAGTCCAAATAAATAAAAGAAGACTGAAAAAAGTAACAGTGATGAGATAAGATGTTGAAACAGGAGAACGTGAACTAAGGCAGTGTGAACATAAAGGGAGAAAAAAAAATCAAATGGAGGTACGTCATCAAATAAAGAACTGAGTATGAGAACGGATCAAACGCTGCTGAAGTAGGTCAGGAAGAACCAGACTGAACAAGAGTAAAGATAAAGAGCGAGGAAAGCAGACATGACTGAGGTCACATTTTTAGAAATAAAAACATTGTAATATTCTCGCTGCGGGTTGTTGAAATAAAACCCTGCGTAGGCTTTTATCGATTCCCCCCATGCAGTCTGTTTGTTCATGTTTACAAGACAAACAGGGACAGGGCAGGAGGCAAACTGAAGTGGTAAAGAGCGAGCGCGGCAGAGTGTAAATGTGAGGTGGGTCGGTATTGATCCGAGTCTGCCGCTCATACATCGACTGACCAGGAGATCAGGAGATGAGGGCTGATTACATGGCAGTTAACAAGTACATGAAAGGAAAGTCTGGTGAGACAGGTTCACGTCCCCATCCCCAAACCCACAAGACCTTTTAAGGAATATAACCTGATGAATATGATGCTGGATTTAGCACCATAGAGTTGAAAAGGTACAAGTCACAAAGATGGAGATCAGAAGAGATGCCTATACATTACACACACCCCATATAAGTGACTATTACTGTACATGACTATCACCTTGATCCAAATACATCCAACTCTGTTCTAATTAAAAGAAGGTTACTTTAGGAAATTCCATTGTATGTGTCCTTTTGGTGCTCCTTTGTTGTGCTTATTCAGTATAAGGAGAAGAGCTACTTATGATGGGATTCCTTCTCAGGAAACACCTTCAGTTAACTATATAATCTTTACCACTCAACAGCACAATTTCCCTGCAGAGAATAAGGTGTTGCCTTTTGCTCTTGATGCTAAAAGGTTCAGAAAAAGAAAAAAATGTAAAATTTCTATCTATTAGCCAGGGTTTCATTTTTAAATAGCGGTGTAGTGTGGTGAACAGTGTGTTTCAGAAAGGCCCAGTGTCTCCAAGCAGTTGGTCCCTAATATAAGTTTGTCAGATCTCTTACTGGGGCAGTTTTTGTTGCCTTTCAGCTGGACTTCAGTTTCTTCTTTGTCTAACAGGCACATCAAATACATATCAAAAACTGTTTCCGGGCATGTCATTTTTGAAGGTGTAACTAAAGGCATTGAGGACCGTACTGAGGTGACTTGTAGAGCACAAACTCAGAGGCAAACCCATGTAAATTGCTGATCTTCAAGATGATGTCCTCAACAGGAAAATCCAATGTTTTGCTCACTTTAGTCCCTCAGTTAGATGTTCAGGATTTCAGTACTATCACTGCACATTTCAAACACACAGACATAAAGATTTTTGGTTCATAATGACCTACAATCATCATTGGAGATTGATGTAACCAACCGCACAGCCACCAATGTCCGCATGCATCTTTCCTTACATTAGTTTGGACTCCCACCATTGTGTAGAGACGACTTTTACCAAGCGGTTTTGGGTTATACAGATCTGATGCCAAGTTGTTGGGGTTTGTCAAAGCGTCCTTAGAAAAAGAACAGCTTATTAAAAAATTAATACTGTTCTGTTAGTTTCTCTAGCGATACTGGCTGAGCCAGCATTGCAGCTGAATGGATTTACCTACTGAAGTGACTGTGTGTTATCTTTGAAGATAACTGTACACATTTTTTATACTCCTCGTCTAAGAATCCAAACATTCTTAATATCTTTTCAACCAGCCAAATTAATAGTTTGATGAAGACTTTCCGAAGGTTTTTCAAACTTTTTCTCTCCACTATTGCAGTGTTATGTCTTTTTATAAACTTGCTCAGGTGTATCAATACTTCTACAGTGGCATCATCAACAAAGGGAGCTCTGCAGCTTTTTTAGTTGATAAGATTGTTGGATCAGTTGGTGGTGCATCCTTTCACAGACCGTTTAGGCAACTCTTTTCTTTTAATCTTGCGTTTCAAAAGCAACAAAGATAACAGTGGCCTGTAAATAAACCATGTGGCGCAGAATGTGTTAGAGCTGCCTAACATTAGTTTTATCACAGAAAAAAACTATTAAAAAATAAAACCCATAAAAATAGTGGTTAATTGAGACTCATCAGTATTTAAATGGGACTATACAGTGCCTATAAAAAGCATTGACTCACTTGGATGTTTTTGCTTTTAGAAATATATCTTACTTTATTAACTCAGATTTAAAACAAATGTCCACCGTGAGGTATTAGCTTTTATTTATAACACTCTGCTGGCCAGCTTACAGCCCACCAGTAACTTTAAAGTACAGTTACCTTAATAAAAGTGATGAGTGATGCTATTTTTGTTTTGGCCAGTTTGTTTTACCACTGTATGTGCTGCATAATGTCTGCTGGAAAACACAAGTGTTTGCAGAAATACTAACATGTACAAAGTGCAAGTCTAAATGTTGAGTTGAGGGCCGCGGCCACCGGTATCTTATTTGGATTAAAGGTGACAGAGACACTAAAACAGCTCATTCTGAAAAGAGCTCAAAATATTCAAATCTGAGCAACTGACATTTCATTATGTGAGAATAATTTTGTGCAGAAAATGTAATGAGCATGCATATCCATACACCTATCCTAACCTGTTCAAGAAAACATAATAGTTGCCCCATAATGATGTTAAAATGTTTCTTTTTTTCCTCTCAAACCCAAAATTGCAGGATGTTTTGCCACATGCTGCTGAAAAAAATGAGAAGATGGTTTCAGTAAGGCCATTTTTCACAATATTTTGAGGGATAGACTCAGATCATAATTGCTTGGTCAGATAATTTATCCGTTTTCAGCTGGATAAAAACACATGCTGGTCCTTGGCTAACACACAGCTAATGATGACTGGGCCTTGATGTTCCCCACAGCAAGATTTGGTTTGAAAAATATCTCATTTCTCCTACAGACTTCAGTGTCATGACTTGTTACATAAAAAAGGTATCATAATCCTGTGAAATAAGTGGCTCTGCCTCCTGGAACTGTTAGCTATAGCCGCTTGTTGTTTGCCTGTATTATTCAACTCGGAATGACAGCTTGTCACTTGGTGCTGGCTAGGTTGGATGATGGAGTTGTGTATCACTGCTGAAACTCAGAGGATTGATATAAAGTCACTTGCTTTTGTCCTGATCGCTGTCAAGCTTCATGCTTTGTCAGCATCCCGAGGCAATATGAAAAGAGAGAGCAGGAGCAGAGGAGGGATACGATGACCACGGGTAAATTATTCATATTTACCTGCAATGTGGGAGATGCTGCCACTAGATACATGCAGCATGAGAAAGATTCCACTCAAACTGCCTTGCTCATTTTTTCTCATCTTTGAACTCTCTTTTTACTTTCAGTAATCTGCTTTTTGCACACTGTTTGGCAACCAAAGCTTACTGTTGAGGTGGAGAATTGCCCCTTTTTATAAAAGCTGCTGATTTCCTTACAGCCTTCTGTTGAGAAGAGAAAAAGGGCAAAGTGTCTCAGTAGGGAGCAATGGCTATTTATTAGAAATGGCTGCTAGCTACACCTCCAGTCTGACTGAAATACTAAAAGAGGAGAATATTATAGACTCTGCAGCAGAGAATGAGCATGGGAAATGATGGAAAGTGAGAGGAGGGTAATAGGGAGCAGAGGGAAAAAATATTAAATGGGTGAATATTAAACCTTCTGGACCTGCAGGGTTATGGGACGCAGGACTCTTTGTCTTCAGAAAGTTATAAACTCACCTCAAGGACTTTGCAGTTTTGTTGTGATAACTGGTCTCCAGAGTGGGCAGTTCAGCTCTTTTGTTCTTGGTTGTATTTTCCTCTTAGTTATCCAGGTTTTCAGGATATATTGTGTAATCTGCAGCACTGTTTCCTGCAGATTAATTCTCTAATTTATTTTTCGTAGTTATCCATTGTTGTTGGCATCAAATCTCTGTTATTACTGCATTAGTCCAGATTCCCACTGAGCCCAAATAAGTTTGACCATCAGATCTGTGATTTATTGGAAAAACTGTACAATCCTTTTGCTTATTTCTTATCCCTCTAAAAGCCATTTTTAAATTATCTATTGGCTCGCTGTTTTCTTTTGCCTCAAATTCCCATTTGCCTTTAGCTAATTTCTACCCTAGCCTTCACATCTCCATTAGCCTTTAACTCTACCATTTGCTTTTAGCTCAATTCTTCATTAGCCTCAAGCTCAACTCCCCTTTAACCATTAGCCTAGCTTTCCAAAAGCTCTCTGTTGGCTGTATTGTCACCTCTTCATTATGTCAAATATTCAGAAGTCAATGTCTTTACTCTCTGTTGGCTGATAGTTCAACTCTCTGCTACCCTTTTGGTCAAATCTCCATTCACCTTTAACTGAAGTCTCTGTTAGCCTTTAGCTCAAGTCTATGCTAGCCTTTAGCTTAACTCTCCATTAGCCTTTAACTCAACTACCATTTCTTTTATCTCAATGCTTCATTAGCCATGAGCTCAACTCCATTTAACCATTAGCCTAGCTCTCCAAAAACTAAACTCTGTGTTGGCTATATTCTCACCTCTTAATTATTGATAATATTCATATGCATGCCCTCTGTTGGCAGATTGTTCAACTCTCTTCTAGTTTGTAGCTCAAATCTGCATTACCCTTTGCTCAATTTCTGGTAGCCTTTAGCACAAGTCTTCATTAGCCCTTAGATCATGTCACCATTAGCCTTTAGTTCAACTTTCCATTGTCTAAAAACCTTATTTTGTACAGCTCTTATTTGCCTGTTAGCTTAGCTGCTTTTAGATTATATCTCAGCTGGCTTTGTTCAATATTTCAATTGCTACGTTAAGGTCCTTAACTCTTCATAAAATGTTAGCTCAAGTACCATTATCTCAGTTCCTTGAGTAGCTCATCTTACAGAATTAAATCTAAATGATCCAAATAAAACCTAAACAATGTTAGACATCAGACCAGACATATATCTTGCATACTTGAATGAACTTTAATTTACATAATATAAAATACATATTAAAATAATATAACATTCTGATATCACTTTAAACTAATCTAATTTGACATAATTCATCTCAAGTCAACAAGAATACAAGTCAATACAACTGGATTATTTCATTTATTTATTATTATTTAATTTTAATAAACTATTTATTGAAGACTTGACTTTTGCTTTTTGTTTTCAGGACTCTAAACTGAATCTTTCCTCCATGCCTTCTCAGGCCCTTTCAGGGAAATCGAGACAGTTACAAGTTTCAGCAGAGATGGTTGAGACAGATTGAGGGAAATTGGGTACACCATGACAGAAAATTACCCTTCATCCCCAAATCAGTGCGGAACACAGTGATCATCACAAATCGTTTTTTATCTAGCAGCGTGGAGAGTCGAATTTCCTCTGACAAGGAATAGAGTGGGTTTCACGCCGCCAAACGTCTAGTCAGCGGTCATAATTTCATGGTTGGAAACCTGAAGCTGCACAGATTTGCTGAGCTCCCAGCAGAGAAGTGGTAGTGGAGTGTGGACTTTCTTTGAAAGGTTACTGGTCCCTGACATGATAATCAGTCAGGGGGTTTTGTACCTCTGGGGATTAGTGGACATTGAATTCCTGATGGTTAATAGGAGGGCTTTCCTTGTTCCTCAAATCATCTTCTTGCATCTGTGTTGTTTACTGCAAGCTTCCAACTACAAAACTCTCTTTGACTGCTAATGATAACCCTGCTGCCACATGCAGAGCACACATTAAAATTCAGAAATGATCAATCAGTTTTTGTGTTTATATCGACAATATGCATTAAAATCCAGGACAGCACTGTAGTACAGTGTATAAACATGAACCCAAGCTGGCCTAAATTCGAGCAACATTGAGTTTTATCATCTTTAGGGTTTTGGGGGTAGAGGGTGGGGTTTTTTTTACTTCCTAAAATAAAAAAGCCTTTTTTTTATTTGAAAGGGATATTAATAAAATCTGGTAAACAATTTTTAGATGATATTTTGCTTCTATTTAATTTTTCACTTCACTTTTTTATGTTGAAATTTTGTGCTTTTCTAGATCAACTCCTATTTTAGCCTATTTGGAAATATTAGTACTGTATTGATGGACGGACTGACCGACAAAATTGTTGATGTTCTTTTTGATTGATAAACAGTCTGCACTCAGATCTGTTGTTTTTCATTTTCCTCTTTCATCCAACTGGATGTTTTTGTTACATTCACTCAGTCTCCCTTCAGCTGCTGACTTCCTCAGGGATGCATTATTCATTTTACTCTATATTCTTCCCTCTGAGCATCAGAGTCTAGAATTGATTTAGTGACCAGTGAAACATGGTGACCAATTTGATCTGCCTACTCTACACAGGAGATAAAGCCTTTCAGAAGTGTGACCTGCAGTTTGAATTGTGGAGAAAAAAGGAGTGCCTTGTGTCAGAAGACCTGAGGTTTTGGGGAAATGTAGTAAAATGTGAAAAGAGCGAAACTACAGCAGGAAGCTGAACAGGCTTACCTAATTTAATGTGGTGTTAAATCTGAATGGGTGGAAAGTCTCCTCAAGTTCTCAGTATTTGTACTCCATCAGTTTCAGCTCCAAAAGACACTGTAGGCTCTGCAACAGCAGTTAGTGTCAAACTGATCTACAACGTCTGCTTAGACGCCATTCTTCTTCAGTCAACAGTTCACTGTTATGATTCAATGCATAATTGGCTTTCTACCAACACCATTTATTTTTATTTCTTCTTCTTGGCACGTTTCGTTTTGGCTTTTGACTCGAACCAGGATGGAAGACAAGTGTTTTGTTATTAATTATTACAGCTGGCAAACACAGCTGGTACAAGCTGCCATTACCTTTAATCCACATTAAATTGGCTTCTTAAAATGAAAATATATCCAAGTATGTGTGTTTTTTTTTCACAGTCTGTGAGAATGGGAGGGGGAATGTTCATATAACAATGGTAAAATGTCAGAATTATGTGATTGTGCGCTCATGAATGCCAGCAGATAAACAAAGGCTTTTGGTATTCAGTCAGTGTCGCTCATGCATGTCTACCGCCTCAACCAATCACCGAGATTATTCCTGCACGGAGTTTCTTTTGTGGCGTGTATGTCTCTGTATTTCATCACCTCTGAGATACTTCAAGCCTCAGCTGATGATATCTGGTCCTGCTCGGAGTACTACCTCATAAACACCTCGACACGGACATGGATTCACATGGACACACAGCTGCTCTGGCGCTCGCATTAATCTTTAACGGCATCGTTTATTTTCTCATCCTGACCCTCCGCCCCAAACGCTCCACCAACATGTCAGAGCTGTGACGTATTGCTGCTTCCTGCTCACTATTCATGTGCACCGTGTGATCCAGATGATCAGATAAATCACACTTTATTCACCGGAGGTGCACATGAATGAAACTGTCTTGTTCCCCTGCCTTTGAATGCTTCTCCACCAGGCAGCGGAGCTGAAAATATCTGCATTTTCACCGGTGGAGGAGTCTGATTATGGACAAATTTTAAGTTGAGCTGAACATCTGGGTTCTCACTTTCATAAACTGATCTGGCCTTAAAGCTGCGAGAATTAAGTTTTATATAAAATAAAAAATAAGTGTTTTTACATAGTTGTTAGAGCTATCATCATGTCATAACAGTGTAATATGAGACAGATAATCTGTGAAAAGTTTGATCTCCTCCACCTTCTCCCTGAGTTCATGTTGCCATGTAAAGAAATGCACCACTCTTGACCAAAAACAACCAATTAGAGCCAGGAGGAGGGTCTTAGCACTGTCAATCATCTCAAGAACATGCTGCTAATTAACCTGTAAAGGGACTGCAGATATGAATTAGCTTATGCTATAATCTGATGCACCACATCAAATGGTGACATTATGTCTGAGCTGTACATTCTTCTTTTCTAAATAAAGTTTTTTTTTTTCTTAAATGTGTTAATGGCAGAGAAACAAATGTTAGCTCCTAAGAACAGTTGTAAACGGCATCATGGGGAAGCGGGGTGTCGGAAAGGGTAGGAAATTCTTAAAGAGACAGAGACCCAATTTCAAGGCAGAGTCAAATTTCTTTTAAGTTATGTCTTTTGTGCACAAAATGCCAAACAAGTGGTCAGTAGTTAAGGGACTGTTAATTAAAAATATCAAATATAATTGATTTTTGTCATTTAAAAAAATGCAGATCTAAATCAAGTTTGTTGCTGTATGACCACCACAGTAAAAGCCCACGCTTATTGTTTTAGGATTCTAGAATATACCACCAATAAAAATATGATCTATGCATACAAACATCACAGAGTGTTATTTCCCTCTTAATCTATTTCTGAGTGAGCAAGCAGCAGATAATTTAAATGTTACCTCAGTTTGTCAAAAGCTTCTCTGAAATGTCACTTTTTAAACATTGATTGAAAAGACCTGACACTTAGTGGTTGCCTTTTTTCACACTATATGGTTAATTATAGTACTGTAAAATACATATTAACCAGCCATACCTTGTTCTATCTGATTTACATTTTGTACTGACGAGGCATTTTTCAAAAATTAGCTCAATCTATTTAAAAGAGGAACAGAAGTGCCTCCACCTGTAGGGGTGATTAAGGAGAGAGTTATCTATTCCACACGGCGGAGCGAGAACATGAATTTGCATAGAGATGTTTTATATTTCCCTGTTTTTGATAGGTTTATCTGCGTTATGAAGAGTTCGCCCCGAAGGAGAGAGACTGTAAATATTCCCGGTGTTCAGAGAAAGTCAACCATTAAACACCTGTTTAATTAAAGAATAGCAAAATATGTCAGACTTGTTCTGCCAGAAGCGCTTCAGTCCAGGTGTTGTCAGTATAAAATAAGTTTTTATGTATTTTGCTTGCAGCAAAGGAGTGAATTTTCCAAAAATAAAGCATGTGGTTATGTTCTTTAAATTTCCAAAATAAAATTTGCTCTCTGTGGCACCTTCATCTACCCCCTGAGAGGAATGTTTGACTAATCCTACTTGCTCTACAGTAAGCTAATATGTAATACTTTATTTCACCATTAAAGTAGTCAGATTTGTTTGAAGGTAAATGTGTAAATGATTATTGATCCAAAACTTTAAAATAGTTTTGCATATTTGTCTTTTTAAGTCCATTTTTATGTAAAAGTGAACTATTATGTTTCCTTGAACAGGGTAGAATTGGTCTATGGTCTTGTCAAAACATGTTGGACCTCCACTTCAGTTGCCAGGTAACAGGACTGGGCTTTGAAGATTTGTGACATTACATTTGAAAGGTTTTTGAAATGACTCGTTTTCCTGACACCACAAAATTTATTCATTTATTGCCAAAAAGTTTGCTGGTTGTTTTAAGTGCTTGTTCAGTTTTTAGAAGCAGTTGAAACCCAAATGGAAGAATAAAAGAGAATGAACAATTAAGGAAGTCCGTGGCTTCATTTGACAGAAAAAACATTTTTGTCACCCTCCTTTAAGCAAAAATGAAGAGGTCGGGAAAATGACATGTTGTAATCTGCGAATTGAGGAAACGTAACAAAAATTACTGTTTAACACATTTGAGAGTTTGGTTCTCCATCGTGCTTACTGTTGAAGACTTGAATGTGTCATTGAGCAATGGCTGTTTGGACTCCCAGCAGCTGCTCAAAATGCTTTGAATTGCATTTAGTCATGGCTATTGATCTGCACCTGATGCTTAGTTGATTTGATGTGACTGAACGGTTGGGTTTACCCCAAGCGGCGCCTGCACTGGCACTACGGTCAATCAGAGCCTCGGGGTGAAGGGCCAGCCAATTACCTTCTGTGTGTGTTTTGTTTTTCTTCAGTGCTGTTATATTGTGCCTCTTTGCAATCAAGCAAAACAAGAGAGGAGTAATAGTTGAAGTTAGACTCAGTTTGCAGAGCTCTAGAGTTGAAAGTCACCACTGGAGTTCAATGTCACTGACGGTAAAATTATTTTTTTTATTTTACTGTCCATGTCCTAAATGCACAACAATGTTTTAAATAATCCTCAAATTCTCAGTTTTATGATGAAAAATGTCCAATAATTAAAAGGGTAATCTGTCAAAATTACAACTATTAGTTGCGGATAAGCATAAATGTAGGAAAGACTGGTAAGGTGAAAGCAATGGCTGAAAAAAATATTGTTTCCAGTTTGTTGATGGGACAAGTGAGTTTGAACAAATATCTTAGCCTACTTGGAATAAGACAAAACTAACTCATGTAACTTTTTCAGCTACACGTACTAACTTGTTTTAAGTCAGTAATCCTTAAATATTAATAAAAACTATTATTTCCAATAGACTTAACTACTAATTAAGACATTTCTGACATAAAACAAGCTCTTATATTTTGCGGAAAAGTTTTCTTGTATGTTAGTTCTGTCTTACTTAGTGTGTACTGAGATATTTGGACTAAAAACTAAACCAAAAATGCTTCATTAGATTTTGTTTTTTGCAGTGTAGTGATTACTCGTATAAAAAAATGACATATTCTGCAGCTTTAAATAAATAGATCCTCAGTGTTTTTATGATATATTTGATTCCTTGCTTTGCTGGTAGTCATCTTACTGACTACCAGCAAGTAAAACGCTGCAATAAGAGAAGCCTTGTAGACCAACTTTCTTTCAAAATGTTGCTGTTTTCTTTAAAATGTTAACCCTCATATTATCCAGAAAGAGCATTCTCCCTTCTTGTTGTGAGGCAAGCCGAGGGCCGCTGTGCACTCCGACTAGAGCCATATAGATTGGCAGAGTCTCACAGATTATGTCCATTGATTGGACAGAAGGGGTTTGTGGTTTCAATTGATGCAGCTTTGTGTCTGACTTTCTGTTCTGTGATTTCAGGGGCCGAAGGAGCAGTGTTCAGCAAATCTGTGGAGACGCCGCATGTCAGGGCCGAGCCGTTCAAAGAGCTACGGTGAGTCGGGGCTCTGCTCAAAGACCGGATTCATGGAAAGGAGCCTTTTATTGACATTCTTTTACACCAATTAACATAAAACAATTCTAAACAAATAATTAAAGGTTATAAAGATACAATACAGATAAAAAATTAAAAAAAAACACTGAATACATTACCAAGGCTGTTTATTAGAAAACTACACTGCAAAAGTATTTTTGTCTAGTGTCTAGTGCAAATATTTTATTACATGTAAAATAAGACAAAATTTACTTTTTTAACAAAAGAAAGGAGATTCTTTAAGTCAATCATTCTTGAATATAGATTTTTTTTCCATGTACAATAACAACATCTTTCTTGTTTTAATTGACAAAAATCTGCCAGTGGCGTACTGCTTGTATCTATTGACTTAAAACGAGTAGATTTATCTTGCTGAACAGCTACTTTAAGTTATTTTGTCTTAATTAAAGTAGACTAAAATATTTGTATGAGAAACTAGATTAAAAAATTATTGGTTTTTGATTATTTTTTATTACTTTTGAAAACTTTTGAAAACTTTCTGATCTTCAAAATTCAAATAAAAATTCAGCTCAGAAAATTTCCAAGTTTTTTTTTTTTTTAAGTGTGTGAAATCAACAATTTTTCTCACAAATTGTTTACGAGAAATTTTAAGCTTTATCTAAAACTTTCTGAGTTTATTGATGGAAATTTACTCAATTTTTTCTATCTGACTCTAACATGCTGTTGTGGAACTCTTCAAAAACGACTGAAAACCATCCTGTTCCCTTCGTCTATGAAGGGCTACAGGACTATTACAAGATGCTTGAACACTGCAGCATTATTTCACACTGAATGGAGTAGTGATTAGCTACTTTATTCATTTTCTGTTATAATGAACTCAATATTTCTTTTCTGGGCTATTGAACCAATCTATAAGAGGAAAACACAATTAATAGACATTAAGTTAGTCTTTCATGGGGTCAGTACTTTCTTTTGAGGGGCCAGTTATTCAGTAGTTATAGCTTCAGACTTGTATCCAGTGAGACCATGAAAACAACCAACAATAAAGCATATTACACCACATTTAAAAAGAATGAATTGTTGATGTTTTCTGATGTTGATGTTTTCTTATTGATGTAAAACAGGCACAAAGCAGCTTAAAATATGCTTACATGATGTTGATTCCTGCAGTGTGTATTTCAAGAAATGAAAACTTAGCTGCTGAGCCTCATTTGTCACTCCAGATTGACCATTACAGGAGAGGATATTGCTTTCAAACAGTAAAAATAGTTTGACAGCAGTAACGACACAGGCAGAAAAGAATGGTGTTGTAAAATTACAAGACTGATTGCTGTTGTTTTCAAGATGCTTTTTTACCGTGGAGTTGTTTTTTTGTTTTTTTTTGTTTTTTCTTTGCCTTGGTTCAGTTATAAATTATTTTTTTTGCAAGCCGTTTTCTTTATGACTTATATCAAACACACAGCCAATTAAATCATCACCTTAGTTGGCTGCTTAATATTTTATTCCCATCAGTTTGATGTGATATTTGAGCCAAAACTGTTTATAAGCTTAATCTTGTTGGCAATAAGTCCCACATAGACATAAATAACTTAACAGCAATAACTCACAAATGTTTTTGGTTCATAAACCATTCACATTTCACTCAGCTGCAGATTTTCACACCTTCCAGTTAACTGAAATGTCTAACCTGAGAAGAAGGCAGAATAAGCGAATCAGTGAAGTGTGTAAAAACAGCTTTTTGTCATGGGTGGTTAACACTCTGTAACGATCCCAGTTTGTTGGAGCCAGAGTTGTGTTGTGTATCTGTGAGATCAATGGGTTCATCTTTGAAAACAGATGTTTTATCCTTGTGCGTTTTCTCTTCCCTCTTTATCAAGAGCCTGTTGTTTCTAAATCAAAACTTAAACCCTTATCACCGAGATGCAAAAGTGGATAAGATACAAGCAGTGACTAAAAAGACACAGAAAATAGCTACAGCGGAGAAAAAAAGGTAGACCAGACCAAAACATTATGTCATCATTGTTTTTAACTCGATACAGAGCTCACTGAGAACTTAGCTGTAGTTATCACCTGAAACAACATCAAGCTGATTGTAAACATCACTGATATTGGAGAAACATTCACAGAAGTCCAAATCCAGCTGTCTGCAGCATTCAACCATTCCAAATTGTTTCACAGGATATGAGGTTCTTAAAGCAAAACAAACCTGTTTTTATTTGTAGAAACAGCATCATCAGAGACAACAGATCTTACATACTGAAAGAAACAAATCCATGAACACCATTAAAAATGGATCCAGTGTCTCAGGATAAACCAAATCTGTTTACACTGGTAGAAACAAAATAATTACTGAATAGGATAAATCCTGGTTTTTAGGAGCTGGTAAACAGAAAACTGTAGTGATCAGATTGGCCTGGTTTATGTTTGCCCTCAATGAGGGTGTTTTTCTCTTTTTGTAGCTGCCTGGTCACACCTTCATGTTTCTGCTTTGAGCGAACAATGTCCAACCTAACACCTGCTCCTAAGTTGATGTTGCAGTCATGCTTTTCACAATGTGAATCCACTACTTTTTCTCGGGGCAAATTATTGCTTCCTATAACAGCAATCAAAAGATTTTTGGTGAAATTAGTTTTGAGGGTGGAAAAGCTTTTGCACAGGTGCAGTTCCAAATAATCTTCGGCTTGCTGTGCGGTTTTTTTCCATCGCTTCTTTCCCCCTACAGCGCAGGTTTTATGAGCGAGTGTGAGGTGTGGACGTCTCTCTAATGTAAATGTCTTGTTTATCATCTTTCTCTCGGCTGTGCTGTCAGTTGTGATGACAGTCAATCAGGGCAACAGAAACCCAGAGGAAAAAAAGAGAGAAAGGGATCTGATGGATGTTCGGGTGGAGAGAATAAGAAAACATCGAAGGAAGGGTGTAGTGAAGCGGTGGGACTTTAAAGAGAAGTGTGTCTAAGTAGTTACATCCTTCATATTTGTGTTGTTGTATGTCAATTATGACACAATTATAGTTTTCTTAGACGATTACAATAAAAAGTCTAAAATATTGTTTCTTCCTGATCATATAAAAATGAGAAAATATTTATTTCACATTCACTCTGTTGAAAGGCTGTTCAAGTCCTTTAACACCAGCCCCGTTTAACCCAACTCTAGATCATTTATCTAGAAAGTCTGGTTGGTTTGAGGACGGGTGGATGGGTGAATGCGTAATTGAACTCTAAAGCGGACTATAAAAGTAAACTCTAGTCTGCCTAAAAACCCAGGTCTCAGTTCAGTTGAAGTGAACTCTAGTTTTGGATGCATATGTGAATGCCAAGCAGAATGCAGTAACCTGTAGAAACAAATTTAATCAGAAACCAATCTGCTTTCATCTGTAGAAACAGTCGTCAGCGGAGATGATGGATCTTACAAACTGATAGAAACAAATCCATGAACAGCATTAAAACAGATCTGGTGTGGCAGGATAAACCAAATCTTTTTTCACTGGTAGAAACAAAACAATTACTGAATCAGATCAATCCTACCCAGACTGTAGTGCAGGGCGATCTATGTAATTACAACCAAAACTAGTGCAAGGGTCTAGATCTAGTGGGAGAAATGGCTCATGGTCTTATACCAATGACAAAAGAGAAATCCTACAACTCCTAAAATCTGACACCACCCCATTTTTATTTACATTTTGTGATAAAGGAAGTGTCTTCTTCAGATGTTGTTGTGTTTCCTTCAGTGGTTCTTTGTGCACTGCCACCACAGGTAAGGAGGAGAACAAAAAGGTTTTGGTTTGTTTGAAGCAGTGCAGTAAGACAAAGAATCATACCAGCTCCTAATTGCTGTATAGAAGCTGGCATGATGCAAAAAAGTTTCATTTTCAGTTTTGCAAAATACACAAATTTCAATATGGTTAGAAAAATCACCTCATCCTAGTGCTTTTATCGAAAGTGTCTTTGAAATTGGTCTGGTTCCATTCAGCAAAATTATTTTCATAATTCCAATTTGTGCAATTTTATGGTCAGTGGAAATGCAGCTACTGACACAAAGTGGATAGCAATATGATTAAATTAAGCAAAAAAACACATCTTTGCTGTTTCCTTATAAAGATATGGAACATTATATAAAACCTGTGCTTAATTCAGAAAGTTCTTTCTGTATATGTGATACTCGGCATTCCACCACCGTGGAAATCTGAATTGCTATATTACTTCATTGTAGCCATGCTGTAAAGCTTTTATTGTTTGTATTGTAAAGCAAAACAAAATAGAAATGATCACTGCGCTGCTGGTTTTTAATCAAAAACGTATTGGAGCATCGTTTTTGTCATGTGTTTTTATTGTCAGCGTGTGTTGGCCCTTAGGGTTCACAGACAAAGCATTTCAGTGACAAACATAACAACAATTCAGTGATGAGGTGATCGATGAGGTGATCGTCATCAATCACTGCTGCTTCCCTTTGTGGGATCATTTCAAACACGTAATGCCTGAAGAAAGTTTAATTGATAAAGTTCAGATAATTTGTGAACACTCCAAAGCACCCGTCACATCATCGTCTATATAATTTGACAGTTGGCATCCATGCGATTGTGTTTTTCTTCCTTCTTTGTCCACAGTTTGTACATCTTTGGCACCAGACAGCCAGTTGAAGATGAAAAATGGCCAATTATGTCAAGAAAGACGTGAAAGCTCATTGGAGTGTAGCTAAAATCTAATCTTTCTCAAATCTCTGCAAATCCATAGCAGGTAGCAATCAAGCATCCAAATCCTATTTGAGGATATCATAACACCAGACATTTGCACATAAAAACACACGTCCCACCCAGAGCTGACACTTCTGTTATTGAAACCGTGGCCATCATATCCATCTGCGCTGTAATGTCTTGTCAACAGGATGTGTCCTTGCGTCAGTCAGTCGTCTTTGGGAAAGTGAAACTCCAGCGTGGCTGAATTCGATAATGCAGCTTGATTTATCTCCATACTAACTCTGAGCACAGATAAAAAGAATATATATGAAGCCATAATGTGAACTGGAAGACAAACATGCACCGGAAAGTCTTTTTTTTTTCTTTCTTTCTTTCGCTTGAGCTGAGACTTGAGGTTATTTTCCTCCTTAAGAAGAGCGTAAAGGACAAAAAAAGTTTTAACTTTCAGAATCTTTTTAAAACTGTTGTTAATCCGACAGTATCTCAGTCTAGAGAGTTTTCTTCTCTCAGCGACTAGAGCCTTTTTTTGCTCCTTAATATATCAGACTCAGATAAAGGCCTCCCTGTTGGATAAATCAATTAAAGAAATGAAGCTGAGTCAAATACAAGAGGGAAAACAGTTTAGCAGCACTTTCTTGAGTTACTTTATTTCTGGCAAATATTACCTCCATTATAGCTTGACTTTCTCTTCAAAATCTGTTAAAAATCTTTAACTTCTGTATTTTTCCAGACTCAAATAAGCAAAGATCTCAGTCCATTCCTGTTCAGCTTTCCAAAATATATCGCGTTATCATTGGTGAAATCTCAGAAACTGAGTAAACTGTTGTGACAGCTCTTGAAGTTTTCTGGACGGTCGATAGGTCATAAATACATCAGGGATATTTTTCACGGCCTGTTAAAAGTTAGAACTTTGAGGTGACTTTCACCCCTGGAAACGCAGCGTTCCATGTTTATTGTTCTCCACTGCACCTCAACAGGAGGAGACAGAGCATTTCGCATTTTTGACAAACAATGACGCCTGGCTGCTGCATCACAAATCACAGATTAAATAAATGTTGCTTTTCAGCCAGTTTTCTTCACTTTTTCCCACTTTTTGTCTCTTTCCCTCATTGTCATCCACACTCTATTTCTTGCATTAAATACCTTCACCACATTATTCCTAACTCTATTAGGAAATAGACTTTAGCTTAATTTCTTTTAGGTTGAGGCATTGCTTGTTGTTTTCCCCTCTGTTTTTGGAAGCTGTGCAGCTGGAGGGAGTTTTGCTCTTACTGTTTGATCAACAGACATTTGTTATGATGCGTAGCCATGGCAACAAGGCATTGTATAACTGGGAAGAACTGGTTAGCATCTCCAAAGCCCACATAACACCTAAACTACGACCCCAAACCTCAAAGGAGTTGAAAAAGGAGGCTTCATAGATGCAAAGATCACATCCCCAACTCCAACACCCCTGCCCGGTTTTCTAATCTGGGCAGCGATACAAGTTCAGCATCTTTTTAATGATTGCATTTTATTTCAATGTAAAACTAAAATAGATGAAAATATAGCGTGTTTGTTGTTTTTTTTCACTTTGGATGGCGTTTGTTTTACTTTCAAATGTTTCAAAATCAAGAACTGAACTGAAAATACTCAAATATTTTCAGTCAAAGCAGTCAAGCATCTAAAATTAATCCAGTTTCAGCAATAAATCAGTTATTTTTAAGGATTGCACAACCAGTTTATTTTGAAGTTATTTGAAAATTACATTTTTCATTTACTCAAGTTATATTTTTGCTTGTATAATGTGTTTGGTGATCAAAAATGGATTAGGAGAAACAAACAAAAACCAAAAACCTGGAAATAATTGCATTTTCAGTGAAATGCAATTAAACTTTTTCAATAGAGTGACATGTAAATCCTTTCAGAACTGCTGGGTTCCTGCAGTGCAGGTAATGGGTGCAGATCAAGGAGAAAGGAGTCACATTTAGCAAAAGGCAGGGAGCATTAAAGCTGCATGTTTCACATGCTGCACATCTACGGTATCTGCAGCATTAAAAACCTTTCGCCGTTATCTGAAGACGAACAATATGAGGAAGAAGCGCAGAAAGTTATTAACCTTTGATCCTGGTTGTAGATACGAAGCCGTGCCTGGGAAGAGGACGGGAAAAACTGATATAAAGGAGGAATAAAGCGGAGAAGAAAACAGGTCAGAGAGGAAGATGAAACTATATTGATCGCTGAGAGGAAATGAGCTTGTGCCAGTCGTAAAAGTAACACAGATGACATCATGGAAATAAACTATAAACCTACACCAGGTAGAACAGACTGGAAACATAGAATAAAAACAGGTAGACGAGAGATTGAAGCTTGTTTTTTGTTTGATATAAAAAACAGACTAAAGAAAATGGAGGAGAAACAAAAACAAAGAAAAAGAGACAAGCATCAAATTCATGTGGGTCGTGAAGAGGAAATGAATGAGAGAGAATTCACATCCGGACTCCCAGAGGAGGAACCTTAAAGAACGAGGGGAGATGAGAGCGTGGAGGCCTTTTCTTCAGCAGGCGCTTCTCTGAATGTTAACAGCAAATCTGCTTTGTTTGCTTTCAAACATTTCCGTATAGACAACAAAGAAAGCGACTGACTGATGAGGAGGAACAAACTTGTAGAGCAGCAAAGTGTATTGACATAGTTGCTACATGATCACCAGATGTCTTAGATTAAATGATGAATGACATGCTAAATAGAATGTGCATATATAGTGCAGTTATGGACATAAATGTTTTATTCACCTGTTGACACACATCATCAGCTGATCCAAAGAAAATTTGCCTTAAGAAGTTAAACTCAACACATTGACGTGTTTTTACATAATTTTCTGCATGATCTTCTGAAAAATTCAAAAAATACTTTGTCAGTAGAAAACACACTTTTGCTAACCAGCTAATGTACTAAAAGCAGAGCTAACTTTTCATTTAGCACTTCTGGATAAATTCTAAAGTGATAATTTACTTGATTGTTTTGTAAACTTTCAGTTGGATAGAGTTTATTTGAAGTTTTGGCTATCAACTTTTAAGAATTCTTCAAGTAGTCAGCCTGTTGTATTCATGCTCTTATTTTGAAGTAGGGGAAGACTGATTACCCAGCATTATCTCATCTTCTCCACCCATGATGTGGTGCAGCAGATTATGTTTATTCTGTACCCAAATGCTGTAAATAGTATAAAATCTACTGATGTCCTGCGTGCTTTCTGACCAAAGCCCTATCATGTTTAATTAGCCAAATTAGCAACCGAGTTAGCGATACGTAACAACAATAAAACTGAAACAATGTGTGAAATGTTTGTTGTAAAGAATCACTTCCTGAATCTCAACTATACAGGTAGGTGTGCATTAACAATTTTGACATGTAGAGGACGATATAGCATATTGCGTCATTGACATATGGTAGAAATTGACTTGGTTGAACTTATTGCTTTAGCATTAGCATTCTGCTAAATACCACTTTGGTATAGAGCATTAAATTAATGTTTATGTTTGGGCTTTAGAAGTAGTGCAACTAATATTTTATTTTCCAATGTCCACCTTCTTTCTGTCTTCTTTTTGAGGCACCAACTCAGTCATTTAAAGTTTTGTCAAGATCTGGAGTTTTATGGGGCAAGAAAGTCCAGCAGTAAACCCTGAAATATAAGAATCAGTTAGCTTGATGAGTGATTTAAATTTGTAATTCAGTACACGTATGTCCATATTTATAAAGTATCATTATTTTAAAAAGTAATGTTTTAAGCCAATTCAGCACTGCTTTTTTTGTATTGGATCAGTGTTGACTCTAAACCTCAGATATCAGTATTGGTAGTGAAAAATATGGATCGGTGCATCCCTAGCTTTCAGCAGAGCTAAGCTCCAAATTATTTGTAGAAAATCCACCTATTCACTGATTTACATATAAATTATATTTCAATAGATATCTAGAAGAAATTGCAGCCTTTGAAGTTGAATTACCTAGCTACAATGCTATTGGCTGGCATTTTCAAAGCACTCAATCCAATATTGCAATTTATTTTCTTTGGAGCTGATTGGCTGAACCCACAAGAAGATATGGAAAAATGTAGATAATAGTTTCTGTGATAGTATGGATTTGACTGTGCATATTACATACTAAAGTATATTTTCTGTTTGAAGTGTTAAAATCGGCTGTTAAAAGTGGGAATCTCACTTTTAACTGCCTATTAAAAACATTTGTATCCACAAATTTTAGCTATTCACGGGTTGCTGTGGTTCCTAACCGCCACAACTGGGGCCCATGGTAGTTTAAAGCAGTTTGTCCCGAGAAATACCAGATCACTAAACTCTTAAAAAAAAAAAAAAACATTTCACTTCAATATAAACTCCTAAGCTTGAACACTAAAACATCTCTGTTGGATAACATGTTTTAATTCATTAATGTATCAAGAACTCTTGTTATAAAGTGTTAAGGGCTTCTTAAACCTCTTTGTTGGGAGAGAGCAAGAGGTTAATAAGAGAAGATTATAGATTTAATTTGGACCTTCACCCACTGGTTTTTTGGCTGCCACTCCTCTCATACTTTCTTTTGTTCTACTCAAACAGGGCAGTTTTAATAAGACCTGAATCCATAAATCATCCTGGGTTTGAAGCCTGAAAGAGAGTCCAACTCTTAATGTAAATTACAGCAAAAAAAAAAAAAAAAACTTCAGGGAGCCAACAGTCATTTTACAGTCAGTATTATCAACTGGAGTGGCAGGATTATGATTATCATCATGGTTAATAACCAGCGAAGTGGAGCTGCTATGCAGACGTGTCAACTTACCTTTCATTGTTCATTAGTGGAGCAGTCAAACCTCAGACTTTATTGCCTGGTGAGTGAGTCAGGTTGGCCTCTTTCACTTTCATGACGTTTGCTTTGACATTGATCTTTGCATTTCTCTAACTGTCCAAGTTTTCATTACAGGAAACTAAGACCTTAGTGCCTGTCTGTCTCTTTTGATGCAGCTTAACAGAGTTTATTTGTAGTAATGTGACCAATATTTTTAATTGTTTGTTGTTGAACTAATGCAACCATGTATATTCAAAGACGTCAAAGAATCTCCTGTTCACAGCCATGTTGGAATCCCAGTGAATGGTGTTAAATCTATAACTTGCTAAGCAACAGCTAAAAATAGTGGTGGTGCATAAACAAGTTTATCTTGTTTATATTTGCTAGACAATCAGTAACAATATATGTTACGATAGACACATGATCAATATCAATATATAATATATCTTTCCTAGGTCTATCACCATGGTAAACTCTCTTTGAATGCATGAATTTTGAAGAGATGAGGTTGAACCTGTCCAGAGGTTCTAACGGAGCGGTGTTGTTGCAGGTTGGAGTCTCCCACCCGCTCTTTACTGATGGAGGCCCCGAAAGGAATCCAGATCCTGGCCGAGGCCGGAGACATCCAGGCCATCTGCAGGAACGAGCTGCGGCTGGAGTCCAAAGACGGAGAGGTGGGTCAGCTTCCAAATGGACTTTAAGGTTGCTTGGATCCTAAACTCATTAACTGAATAAAAAGACGTCAAGAATGATGAATAGAAATGGGATTCTCAGCACATCTTCTTATTCTGCTTCCTCTGTTTGTTTACATTCTGAGTCATTCAGGATATGATATTAGAAATGCTTCCTAGAAGACAACTGGACTTCATGTTTTGTCTCTTCAAGAGTCCTTCAGTTTTGAACATCAGATAAGATGAACCTTACTGATCCCAGAATTGGGAAATTATTGGGCAGCAGTAGCCTGACACACAGACAGAATGCTAAACATAAAGATAAAATACAAAATAAAATACTGACATCATACATAAATAAATCAAATTGGACATCAGTATGTGAACACTGCTTAATGTAGAACTGAACTGAACTTTTTTTTTTTTTTGTATTTGACACTGTTCTGATGTTTTGATCTTTGCAGTACAGTCACACGATCTTTCAACGTGCAGTTTCATTTCATTTCCACCCTGCCATCCAGGAGCTGAGCAGAAAGATTATGCATAGCTTTCTATTCCCCGCACAGCGAGGTCCACTTGGCTCTCTGTCGATGGAAAAACCTCCCACTCTGTTGCAGCGGAGAAAGTGGAGAAATTAACCGTCTTTGTCTTCTGGCTCCAGCTCAGTTTAATATTCCTTCTGTCCAAATGTATTTTTAGCAAAAAACACAAACAATATTTAGCTCTCTGAGCCAACGTGGGCCAACATTATTAAGATGGCCGCTGGCAATTTTCCTGCTCACTGTCCGTCCACCAGGAGTGCAAAAAAGTAGGAAAACTAGAAGCAGAAGTTGATTTCTTTCTCTTTTTTCTTCCTCCTGATCCTTTCATGTGCTAATAACTATTTATTTTCCATTCATCTTTCCCACTTTCTGTCTTTAACTTGGATTTTTTTAGCATCTTTCTAATTCTCCCATCGTTTTCCTTTGTGCACCCGAGTTCCTCCAACCATCCAGCGATTCGTTACACCCATCAGCCTGGCATTCATCTTTCCTGATAAAAGGATTTTCCTCCGTACATTTCAGCAGTCATCCCTTGTCAGATCTGCGAACATCAATGTAGGAGGATTAGGGGAGAAAGAAAGTATTTAAAAGTTTCTCACAAAACAGTTTGCTGTTTTTAGGAAAAGCTGCTGATATGAGACCAATGGGAGCAGTGGAGGTTATGAAGGTGACCCTGGATCCAGTCTGGTCCAATTAAAAGCAGAAGCCACGCCTGCAGACATGTGCTCAAAGATTAAATGTGGAACTTCCTGTGAACAGAGCATATAATTAGAACAGTGCTCTCACACTCCATTAGTCCAGCAAATGTCCATTTGTCAAACCTCTGTCTTACACCGCAGCTTCCATGTCTGCTGGAGCTGCCGCCACAATTACAGAAAGGTTTTGGCTATTATCCGGTGACGGGCCACATGAGTAGATACTGAAATTATCGGGAACGCAGCACGGCCGCTCATTAACGGGCCGCCGAGCACGTGTCTGTGTCTTCATTAGATAAATGCAAACTGTCCAGACACACTGCAACAAGTTTTAATTACAGAGACTCTGCATTTGGACCGAGACTGAATCCTGCATCAGAACATAATCATCTAAATATTGATAATAAAAAAGTTTCTGTCTAATTGAGATGATTTATACAGAGAGCTCAGAAGGTGTAGACTGACATAAAAAACAACAAACACTTTGTCTGTAGGATGTGGTGTGAAATTACAAATATATTGGGGTATTTTTCCCTTTTTTTAGGGTTAATATACATTTTTATTGTAACATTTCTCCCTTTTCCACTATAAACTCTGTGGAGTTTCTGGTTAATTTATATAAATTAGAAAAAAAAATTCCTACTAAAGCAGAATTGGACGGTCGGACCTATGAGAGAACAAATATATTAGATCTGATTCACTGATGCATTAACTAATCACACCATGTTGAGCTTAGATTTAAGAGATTTCTCTCTTAAGTTTTGTATTTCAAAGTGAATTTTCCAGCGTAATAAATAAGATGTAGATTATAAACTCAAAATAATATTAAAATAAAATATTCTGGTTAGATTAATGCTTTACCAAGCTTATCTACATGTACTCTTGCCCTTCTGGACCCACAGAGTCCCAGTCTATCTGCCCCTTGTGGTGTGAGGATTTGTTCAGCAGCAGCTGCCTGAGGAAGTCAGCTGAGAATCAGCTTTAAAAGGGGTTCCAGGTCATTTGTTGACGATGCCTCCCCGGAGCTCCTGGTAATAGCTCCTTTACTTCTTCGTTTTATGGCTGGAGAGCTCCTCCTCTCTGTGGCCAGTAAAACACTGGCCAGGCACGAGCCCCAGGAGACCGAGGAGGAGGACAGGGAAGAGAGATTGGATTCATGCAGCAGTGGATTTTTACTGCACAGAGTGAGAAAGATATTTTGTTCCAATCAATGAGAGAGATAAAATGAGTTATGAGTAAATGTGTTTGTAAAGGGAGGGGAGCAGAGAAAACTTGGGGTGCTTTTTCTGTCATTGCTCTGGAGAAATAACCAGCAGTAAACTGCAGGCGATTTTGGGATTTACTGTTTTGGATTTTTATCCAACAAATATTTGTTGAAACAAAATAAAGAAACACTTTTGTGAATCATGGTTATTGATTTTTTTTCTTATTGGTCGAAGCCCGAGTTAGGTAAACTCCAGCATGATTCAGAAAATACAAAAATAAGATTCAATGGCGTGTGGCTCTGTGATACTAGAGAATTAAATATATTTTCGTCTGTGCATCCAGGAAGTTTTCACAGTGATTTACTTTTTCCACATTTTGTTACAATGCAGACTTATTCCAAATTGTATTAAATGAATCTGTTATATCAGATACCCTTACTTATTAAAAATAGAAAACCAAGAAATCACATTTAGATAAGTGATCAGTTTGACCATCCACCTCTGCCAGTGTTTTCAGTCTTTTTGATATGATGCCACCAGTTTAACTCTCATCTTCAGGCAGTTTGGTTGATTCATCTTTGCAGTAGTAATATTTATCTGGAGGGAAATTTGACTGTCAAATCAAATAAGTCTAGAAAATGGAGTTACAGACCACATAAAAGTACTGTCTGGGAATTTAAAGGGAGTGTTAACTGTAAGAATGTCACCTTAGAAAACTATTTTCTAAAAGTACAGCAAAGTTTGGAGGATTAATTCATCTTAGATAGTAAAAATTTTACACCTTGTTCTTAATGTTTGAAGTAGCTGTCTGCTTGACTTGCCCATGATCATTTCTTTCTAATTCTCCAAACTAAGATCATTTCAGCTGCCATCCCTTTAATTAACTTAATTTTTTCTTATTAAAAAATATTAACTTGGCCAATTTAACTTGTGAACTGGATTTGGCCCAGTGAGACTTGCCATTCCCATTTTGTGTATTAAACACAGTTGTTTACCAAACAACCACTTGTTTGTTAAAATGTAGTAGATTTTACTATATTGAAATTGACAATAATGTGTTTGTGATGAAGAGAGTAATGATGAACGGTGGGTTCAGTCTTGAACCACTGCTCAGCCTTTCTATATTTTCTGTGCTGAGATGTTTGTTTTGATCATCATGGGGACAAAATGCTCTGTCATGTTTTTAGGTCAGTGGATCTAAATTAGTTTCACCTTGAGTTCAGAGGATAGATTTGTAACAATCATGGATTCTCTGATGCCTGGAAGGCTTGTTGGACCTGATTGCTCTTCAGGCCCCATGTAATTACATAAGCTTATATTTGTTAAGCAAGTTACTCTGAATAAATCTGAATTAATTCCAGTTAAACAACTTGTAGCCATCACAAAGTGTTCAACACAAAAATACAATTTAGCATGTGATTTCTCTTGGGCACAGATTTCCTACTAGTCCAGCAAATATCTACCATGCTGAGTCAGTTACTGGTAACATTATGATAACATTAATGTCAAATAGCTTGTCTTGGGTTTAATGGAATAGAAATAATTTCACCTTTGACCTATCTCAGTTCTCCTGCTTCATGATTTCCTGTAATATTTATCTGACAGGTTTCCTTTGACACTATAGCTTCACCAGTAGTGCCTTAATCCAGAGATGATTGTCTGTAACGAGGTTATCAGTTTGTATCCTTGGTATAACTCTTCTGTGGAGCATTGTGAGCTTCAAGCCCAGATCATGACATTACTTGTATATAATTTCCTGTGTTCACAAGTGTTTGTTGTAAACTGAGAGTAAATGACATTATCAGTAGCTATGTTTCCATTGACCATGTAAGTGAAGAAATTGACAATTCAAAAATAGATCCACTTAATGGAAATCAGGCAATTTTGAAAAAGCTTTAGTTTTTCGATAAAACGTTTTGGTGCTAGGATGAGGTGAGTTTTTTGGTCGTATTGAAATTGGTATATTTTGCAACACTTTTAATCACATCACACAAGTCATGTAAATAACAACCGGGTATTGCCACTGGCGCAAACTAAGATGAAGAAGATGACAAGAAATAGTTGGAGGATGACGTCATGTCTTGTTTTTATTGACTTATTACATGAACAAACGTATTCAATGGATGGATGGTAAATAGCATAGGTGCATGTAAACTTCTGATGGTTACTGTAACTATGCTAACAGGATTTTGCCAGTCAGGTTTTCTGATGTCGAATAATCTACACTTGTCTACAGTCTCACCAGTTTTCTCTCCATTCACCCAGATTGCTCTGGATGCTCAGAGGATCCGTCTGATGAGGCTGCCAGAAGGAAAAGCCTCTTCCAGCTCCTCGTCCTCTGGGACTAGGCAGACTGTCTATGAAGTTTGCGTTTGTCCTAACGGGAGACTTTTTCTGTCCCTTGCTGGCGCCGGATCCACCTGCCAGATCAACAACAACGTCTGCCTCTAGGACTACAACTCTAGGATTTTGTACAACTATAAATAAGATATTTGGTGGGAGGGGGAAAAAATGACACGCAGAGCAGGCCAATGTACAAACGCTGTCTGCCTCTAGGACTGATCCATGGCAAATACAAAAACTGCCGGAGCCAACGGACAACAAATAAGCGTCATTTTTCAATCAAAAACACTTTAACCTTAGGTTCTACTGATGTGTTTAAAAAGTCAATAAGGACAAGTTTGCTTTAAGGTTTCTGAGAGGTGCCAAATTTCAGTGCGAACATATATTTTTCCCTAACTTCTACAAGACTCTAAAGGTTACAGGTTTCAATACCTTTTTAATACAGAAGGACAGAATGGCACCTTTTGCTCTCTCCTGGACAGAGACAAGTATAAATAAGGTTGGTGTTTGTATCGTAATGGCTTGACCCTAAATGACTCACATGACACGGCTATTTATTAATAGCAAGCAAACATAGGAAACACTTAACGTAGAAGTCCAGTGAGTATTTTCTCCTGACAGAAATGGAGAGTAAATTCCTCTGAGAACTACTGTAAAAGACACTGATCTGTTCCCTTTTTTTCTCCTGGACCTTCTCAGTGCCAGAACCACTGGGGTCATCACCCATGACAACAGGCCAAGTATCTTTGCTATTTAAATTTGGTTTTGCAGAACAATTGAGAAATATTTTAGCTGCTGTGTTTGTATGTGCTTTTATTTTGCTGAGTTTCACTCACAGTTTCTACATAAGTTTGGCCATGTTACCCTTCACATCAAACTTAAGTTCAATCCAATTACAAAAGTTTCATAAGGTCTTTGTGCATAAAATATTCAATATTTGTCGTCTTCTCATTAATCCCAAATGTCTTTTATCACACAAGCAGTTAAAAACAAATCAATCACAGCCAATTCATTAAATAATCAAGTATTAAAGTAAGTGATTATTGTTCACAATGCTCCATAGAAGTCATACCCTGAGGTGTTATAAATCTTGAAAAATATATTTAATTTTAGTAAAAATCTAATTTAAAGTAGTATGTTTTCAACCCTCTGCAGTTGTTTTGTCATTTTGCCTTTTAACAAGAATATATTTCCAACCAGGCTTCTCAGAGAAGCAAAACTTACATTATGTTGATTTTAAACCACAATAAATAAATAAATAAATAAATAAATAATGCCTGAACCCTTGTGGTGATCACCCTACTGGTTTCTTGCCCTGTAAGTTTAAAAAAATAAATTGAACCACTCTTTTGAAAGAGGGGAACTGTGCCTGTGCCTTATGTCAATGCACTCGTGGCAAAAAGAAGCACATCAGACAAACTTTCTTTGGCATTAACGAGCTTCATGGTCTGATTTTAGTTTGGTTTTTATCCAGTTCACAAACCTTTTCCTTGTGTGCGAATGCAAAGACCTTCAGCTGCCTCCGACTGTAGACGCTCACATCCGACTGCTGTGAGGGATACAGTATGTTGGGTTTTCTTTCATGTATTATTTTTGTTTTTAAAAGATTGCTTTTTAGTGTGTGTTAAAGCTTGACTTGGCAATCTTGTGATACTGTGGAGTTTAAACTGTATTAATTTGATTTTTAAACACTTGTACACTTACCTAAAGAATACACAAGTCCACCTATGATCTTCAGCATTTGTTAAATTCTTCACAGGAGATGTACAGATATTCTCTGCAGAAGTTTTGCTGCCTTGTTTAATAACTCTAAAAATATCCAAGCTAATTAAATACTTGGGTAAGAGTTTGGGCACATGTAAAATCCAACTAAAGAAAGGATATTTTATAAATTGTGTTGTACATTTCAACTTGCAAACCTCCATTTTGTTGTGATCATAACACCCCTTCAACATTGGCAGTATTGTGGCAATGTTCAGCTAACGATACAAGACTCAACCCCACCATGTGGTTTGCATACAACCAGGCAAAAACACAAGCTTGACAATTATGTGTCAAAAATGTGTCACGAAGTGCAGAATTGGTCAGTAAAAAATAAAAAACTTATTTGACAAGTTTTTTTGCTGTTGTTTTTTAAGCTCCATATGTTCAAATAAAACCTTTGTTGGGATATGAAGGACTTCTGTGGAGGGTTATATAATTTTAAAAAAGTTGTAATTTTAGACTACAGTTTTATAAACGATGTATGAAAATCACTTTACTGAAGATTAGGCTTTTGTCAGTGTTTGCAGTTAGAAGAAAACGTAGATGTTGGTAAAAGAAAAGGTGTGTATGTGTAAGTGTTCAACAGGGTTGTGTTTTCCAACTGTTTGGAAAATATTCCTGAACCAGAAGAAAACCACTTTAAGATAAAAAAGGGGTTTAATTCAATAACATGTTTATGTTAATTTTTAGAGAAACTCGCCACTCTTTTCTTGATTTACCTGACATGATGTGTTTTAACCTTCCAGCAGCAGCTGTCATTCAGGTTTCTCTCTGAAGGGAAGGAAAGGGAAGAGGTGGAGTGGAGTTGTGTTTGCAGCTGTATTGTGCAAAGTTGTGAACCAACTCAAGATGAAACATGGAGAGGAGGTGAAAATGGCTCTTTTTGTATAGATTTTGATGCAAGTTAGTGTCTTTAATAGCATAAATCTTTTTAGAATTGATTTCATCAAAATATTTTTTTGACAGACCTAATTATGAATCACCATAAACTAAATATACATGTGAAGCTAATCCAGATGGTTGGATGCTATACCAAAAAACAGTCAACACAAGTAAAAGAATACTTCAGATTTGAATGGATTTTTTTTTTTTTTTTTTTGCTATATCTTCAAGGTGTCCTACTCCAAACATTGAGTTATATTTCATAAATGTATAAATAATTTGGTGACAAAAGATACAATTTTCCATTACAAGAGACTTGCATGTGACATCCTCACTCTGAGTAGCTATTTATATCACCATTTATCAATCCACCGTTTAGCAATGTTAAAATATACGGTGTGGATGAAAACCGCTGTAAAGCTTTTAACACTGATCTAAAACTAGCCGACGGAGGCTATGTAAACCAGACATCCTTCTCTGCACACTTCCGCTAATCCACTAATGTGCTAACAGTGGAGCTAATGTTTCATGTAGTGTTTTGCTAACTTGGAAAATGTTTAAATTCATTTTTCTGGAGAAATTCCAGAGAGCTAAATTACTTGGCTGTTGTGTAAACTTTCAGTCGAATTAAGATTGACATCTGTGTTAATGTTTTAGTTAATAACTTAAGAATTCAAGCAGTTTGCAGTTTTATGCTCTTATTTTGAAGGGGGTGAAGACGTTCTGTTTCTTCTCCTTGTGTTCTTTCTCTTTTTTTCCCTAATCTGATTTCAAACAAAATACAAACAGAAACAAAATGCAATATTGACAATACTGAACAATACATAAGCATAAATACAATAGAACATGTAAATTATGTCAAAATTAAATCGGTGCTTGAGGATTGTAGTCCTTTAAGGGCAGACATAATTAGAATTTAAGTCGGTGTTTTAGCACTAGCTTTTTTTAAATAAAGTATTGAAAGCACTTTTTCAGAATTAATGTTTATGATTAGTGCTGTAGGGCTAGCACGGTTAATTTTGTAGTTAGCGGTGTCCACTACTGTTAATAACTAACACCGGAGTATATGCAAGACATTTGGCGTCAAAATGCTACATCTTTTTTAAAATTCCTTGCAATGCAAAATACTATATTTTTTTTCAAAGATAAGTTATAGTCAAGGACATAGAAATATTTTGAGTATATTTGGACAGTTTTAGAAGATGGAGCAACTCTAAGGGGGGTGGAAGTAAAGTTACCACCCCCTTCATATCACACAATTTAATTATTCAACATCTTTAGTGTTTTGTATCCTCTCTTAGTGAGGCGTGCCAACTTTTCCTTGTTTCAGCCTCCTATGTTGCTGTACATCATATATTTTCCCACAAAACTAAACCTGAATCTGATGTATTTACTTTTTGAATACATGTAAACAGACTTTTATAGGGCTGTGAATATAAATAATGTAAACATAAATGCGGTGATGCGGTGTTAAAGAGAAACGTTGCTGTTTTAGAAGCCTTTTTTTTTTTTATGTACGATACATGTTTTTATACTAAAAGGGAAAAAATTGCTCCCAAAAAGTTAAAAGGTATTCATTGACTCAGCATGTACAGCAGTGTATACAATGCTGGCCTGTGGAGAACAAGTTCCTTTTGATTTTTTTCATGATCTCCTCTCC
Source organism: Poecilia mexicana (assembly GCF_051168715.1). Taxonomy (NCBI): domain Eukaryota; kingdom Metazoa; phylum Chordata; class Actinopteri; order Cyprinodontiformes; family Poeciliidae; genus Poecilia; species Poecilia mexicana. The sequence goes on from NW_028263383.1 coordinate 21,546,071, forward strand.
AGCTGAGCTCAGACATTCGCTACAAACACAAAGCTTCAGATGTTTTTGTTTTTCTACGTTGGTGCTGAGGTCTTTGCATTCCTTCTAAGTACGCTGTCTGTAAATTTGCGCTTGTATGAGCTACATTTGGTTCTGCTCCGCTGAACGTGTTGAACGGTTGCCAGTGAATCAAACGCAGAAAACAACTGAAAACCTAAAGGGAAAGAGCAGAAGAAACACCTGCACAGTGTTGAGGAGTATTGTTTTTGCACATATGTAGTTTACTCCAACATTCCCACTTAAATGTGTGTAGGTTTAATTTTTTGCTAATAACATGAACCAGTTTAAGTTTCACAGATCCAGGATTTGTTCTACTAATCAGTCAGTCATTCAGTCATGGTAAGTGATAAGTAATTCTAATTAATGCAAAAAAAGTTTTACCTGTAGTTAAACTATAAACATCCAACAAGGTGTACAAAAACACACACAAAGTGAAACCCTAAAGTTATTTACCTTGTCTGTGCCAAAAACCAACCCCTCAGCGCTGTGCTTTCACTCTGAACACTGTGTACCTTCTTTTCCTGACAGCCCGCTCGTTTCTCCATATTTTCTTTACTCTTCAGTCAGAAACTGCCGTTCATGGAGTAGTTTTCAAAGATGCCAAAATAAAAAAGGCATTGTTCAAACTGGCTATGTTAGTCACTGGAGTTTTCTTGAAAAGAAGATGAATAAACACCTCAGATTTACGGCCACGCCGCAGCAGATGAAATATGCAGAAATGTGTCATGATGGCTTTAAAAATGTGAGAGTTTGCACAAAAATGTTTTGGTAATTTTGGTTCTCTAGAGTTGCCATCAGCAGTAAATATTTCATTTTGTGGCGCAGGTATGTCTCGGTGATGCTGAGGACGTCAAAGGCAGACAGGAAAAAACTGTAGAAAACTACAGCTTTACACAAAAATGAGAAAAATTTCTACACAATCCTCAAAAATACTTTATCACAATCAAAGCTATGCAGAACATAGCTTTGATTTTTTATGTCAATTTGAGTTTTTTGAGCTTCATGTTGTTGTAATGTTATTCCTTCATCGAAAAAATACCTGGAGTACTTTGATTGTCTCATACATGTTTGAGGATCGCTGTGCATTGTTCTGATGATGTGCTAAAGGTGGAGAGTTAGAAAAAGAGGTATCTTCTTAAAGAAACAGAGGCCAATTTCAAGGCATCAAATTTATTTTAAGTTATGTTTGATATTACTGCATTTTTATAACAACTGAAGATATATAATTGCATTATGTGGCTGGAATATACATAATGTTGCCCCTTTAAAAGCAGACAGGGAGAAAAAAAAATCAAAAGAAGAATACAAATACCTAAAAATTATAGTAAAAAAAACTTGCTCTGATAAATGCAATGGAGTATTAGGCCCATATTAACAACAAATTAAAACTAAAATTAAAGACTAAAGTTGTACAAGGATAAAGTCATAATGTTAGACTAAAGTCAAAGCAACATAAGAATAAAGTTGTTAGTATAAAAATAGGAATGAAGTCATAATATTACAAGAATAAAGTCATAACATTATGACTTTATTCTCGTAGTTTTATTTTTTTGTAATTTTCTTAACATGGCCTTAATACATGTCATGTTGTGTATTAGGTCATAGATAACCGACTGCTTTTATAATAAGGTCTATTTTATTACAAAATAAACAGTGAAATGGTTTTATTTGTGCAAATAAAGCACAAAATCTTACCAAGAACTTTTGGTTTAATTTCTAGTGCAAATATCTTAGTACACCTGAAACAAGACCAAACTAACTTAGAAGTAACATTTCAGAAAGATTTTAGCTTGTTTTAAGTTAATTTTAATATTTAAATATTGATAATTGCATTCAAAAATGCTTTATTGATGCTAAAGAGAAATCAAAAATATTTTCCCATGATAAAAGTGAACTAGTACTTTTTATCAATATTCTAGAATTCAAGGTAAAGGTAATTTTATTTATATAGCACATTTTCATTAACAAGGCAATACAAATTATTGACTTAAAGTACGTTCATATTTTGCTCATAAGTTAGTTTTGTCTCATTTCAAGTATGCAAAGATACTTGCTCTAGAAACTAGATGAAAATACTTTGTAAGATTTTGTATTTTTGCAGTGTAGTGTAACAGCAGCAGCTCAGATTTGAGGGGTTTGTGGTCATTTTCTCATTTACATTCCCCATTTTCACCCTGACTAGATATTGTCATCATGTTGCAGAATTTAGATTTACTTTTATGCACACCTCAACTTTAAAGTGACACTTTAATTCTGTAGATAAAAATCTATGCTTGAGACGGCTAAATCAATACATAGGAGAATTATGCAGCCATTTTTTATTCTCATGTCTGCTGATAACATCAACACCCAACCTAAAACATGAACGTTCATCAGTGATAATGGCTTTAATCTTCACTCAAAGCCAGCGAGTCTCTTTGTTTCATCTCCCAGTGTTTTAATACTTTTACATTTTCATGGTGCAATCATTGTAATCGTATGTGTAGAATTAGTTTCCAGATGGCTTTATTTCTCTTGGCGTATAAAAAAAGGAGGAAAAGACACCTGAAGCTGTTAGCCAGACGGTGGGGAGAGTTTTTATTCCAGGAAAAATTGTTCAAGCTGTGACTCTGATTTAAATTAAAACAAACATACTGAATTTTTACTTTCTAGTCTAATTAGTAGGACTTGATACTTGAGGCCTTGAGAAATGGGATGCATCACGTCGGCTCGTTAGCTAATCTCTGTTGAGCAGCAAATAACCTGAAGCTACATACAAACTGAAAAGATGATCAGTTCAACCTGTGATCGGATCTGCATCAGTTATTCAATTTCTCTTTCTAATAATGTTCTTCAATCATGTACATATTTCAGTTTTATTCCTAGTTACTGCTGATAGTTTCTTATTTAACAACTCTAATTTTGCCATTTCACTTGTAATAAAGGACATTTCAGGGTTACAGATAAAGAAAATGCATGCATGGTAATATGCTTTTACTTGGCAGCAGTGCTATTATTAAAAGAGCGAGGCTCTTCATACAAAGAGCCACTCTCTCAGAGATGACTGTTCTCTTGGATTATTGGAATGAGAAGCCCATAAAAGCTTGGAGTGAGTTATTGGCTCTGCTTCTTTCTGCCTGAGAGCAAAGTAAAGGAGTTTTTCTGGAAGAAAGTTACCAAAGAAGATGACAGTCTATGAAATGTAAAACCTCATTACTTGAACAATGACTACAGTGAGTGTTTTATTAATAGTTGTGAGGCTCTTTCTCTGAAAACCTGAGCCTAAATATTTCAGATTTTTATGGAGGTGGAAAAAAAATCTTTGTTCTGCAGAGTAGATCTAAAAACTGCTGTTATTCTGTCATAGATTTGTTAACTCCTGCTGAAAAGACTCATCAAAAGTGACACAGCGCTTTTAAAAGCAGGTCAGGACCGCAGAATCAGATGGTTACCTGCAAAATGTCCAGAACTCATAAAAGTGTGCACCATATATCAATCACAATGTGCATTTGTGCTATTTTTGAAAGCTAGGGAGTAATTAAAAAAAAAAAAAAACTATTTTCAGTCATGCTCTCAAACCCGGATATATGTGTATGGAAATGATGCTGTGCCTCGTACCAGGAAGTCTGCTACAGGCTGTCTGTTTACTTCACAACTCAGTTTTCACTTTATATGTCTGCACTGCGGCAATTCATAACATGTCAACTCAAAGTACTTTACAAACAAAAAGTCAGTTCAATTCAATCATACATATCAGTAGTTATCAAACATTGCGCTAAGTTCAGTTCATTACTCAATTTTGTTTAAAAAGTTTTCAGTCTAAACAATCCATTTTTAGGAAGAAATCAGGATAAGAAATTATTTTTGGGAGTAGTGTTACTGCAATATATTTTTAAATTTGACTTAATATCATTGTAATGTGAAATGAAATGAAATGAAATTTTATTCGAACATGATACAAATATAAAAATAAAATAGTGCACAGTAACAAGAAGTGCATAAGAAAGAAGAGAAAATACAGATTTTTTTGTTTCAGTTAACATATCATGCTCAAAATGGGGTAGGAAGAAGTGAGAACTTATAAACTCCTACCCCCTAAACACTTGAAACTTTAGAGTCCTACTGTCATTAAAAAAATCAAAATCAAAGTGGCAGTCAGAAGTAACAGTTACTAATATTTACCTATACATTTTCCCATTTTATGCTGGTTTGTCTTTCTAAACCCTTACACCAAGTTATCTGCAATACACACCTTATTGCTTTCTGTCACCCATATGTGTATCTATTGAAAATTACCTCTTTGTACTTTCTTTTGAATTGTGTTAAACTATTGCTTTGTTTTAAATCTTCATGTAGCTTGTTCCATAACTTTACACCTTTAATTGAAATACAGAAGCTTTTTCTTGTTGTTCTAAAATTGCGGATCTTGAAGTTTGAGTGACCCCTTAAGTTATACCCCCCTTCTCTTTCAGAAAACGTGCTCTGTATGTGCTCAGGTAACAACTTTTTAGATACTTTGAACATAAACTGAGCCATTTTAAATTCTACAAGCTCGTCAAATTTGAGAATTCTGGATTTTATGAAGAGTGGGTTTGTATGCTCATAATAACCGACATTATGGATGATTCTAATGGCTCGTTTCTGTAGGACGGTTACCGGATGTAAAGAGCTCTTGTAATTAACTCCCCACACTTCACAGCAATATGATAGATATGGTAAAATCAGAGAGTTATATAGAATATGAAGTGATTTAACATTCAATACATGTCTAGCTCTAGCCAATATGGATATACTTCTACTGAGTTTACTCTGTAAATGTTTAATATGAGGTTTCCAACTGATTTTGTCATCTATTATTAGACCGAGGAACTTATTAGCAAAAACCCTTTGTAGAGTTACGTCCTCTATTTGAACTTGGATTTCAGTATTTTTATAACAGTTCCCAAAGACCATGATTTTCGTCTTGTCCAAATTTAGGGATAATTTGTTATGGTCAAACCATATCTTTAACTTACTAATCTCTGAAGTGACTGTTGAGAGAAGATGCTCTAAATTGTCGCCAGAGGCTAGAATATTTGTGTCATCAGCGAATAAGATAAATTTTAATACATTGGACACTTTACTGATATCATTTATATAAAGATTAAATAAAATTGGTCCCAATACTGATCCTTGTGGTACTCCACAGACAGTCTCCTGCCAATCAGATTCCACATCTCCCAATTTCACAAATTGTTTCCGGCTCTTTAAATAACTCCTCATCCAGTCAGAAACTACTCCCCTAATTCCATAGCGTTCTAATTTTTTAAGTAAGATTTCATGATTTATTGTATCAAAAGCTTTCTTTAGATCTATAAATATCCCTACTGCCAGTTTCTTACTATCTGTTGCGTTGGTTATTTCTTCTATTAAGTCAGTTACAGCCAGCGATGTTGACCGGTTTGCTCTGAATCCATATTGACTGCTAATAAGTAGCGAATGTTTTTCTATGAATTGTTCCAGTCTTTTCTTAAAGAGTTTTTCCAGGATTTTAGAAAATTGTGGGAGAAGAGAGACAGGCCTGTAGTTAGTGAAGAGGTGTTTGTTGCCAGTTTTATACATTGGTTTGACCTTAGCTATTTTCATTTTGTTGGGAAATGATCCTGTTTGAAATGATAAATTGCAAATATAAGTTAGTGGTTTAGAGATTCCTTTAATTACTATTTTAATAGTTTTCATGTCCAGATCATCACAGTCAGTGGAAGTCTTATTTTTACAGTTATTCACAATGTTTATGATTTCTTCTTCTAGTACAGGGTTGAGATATAAGGAGCTGGGATTATTCTCAATTAGATATTGCTGAGTTGCAGTTTTTGTAGTCGGTATTTTTTCTGCTAATTGAGGTCCTATATTAACAAAAAATCTATTGAAATTATTGACGACACTTTTCAAATCAGTAATATTCTGTTCATTATCTATAAAATAGTCTGGATAGTTGTTATTGTTAGATTTTCTAATAACTCTATTTAAAATATTCCATGTTTCCTTAATGTTGTTTTTATTCCTATCCAGTAATTTATGATAATAGTCCTTTTTACATGTTTTTATAATATTAGTTAACTTATTTTTATATTTCTTATATTTGTTTTCTGATTCAGACGTTCTATGTTTTAGAAATTCTCTATAAAGTTTGTTTTTCTTTTTACATGCCTTTTGTATTCCTTTTGTGATCCACTGTTCATTTTTTTGATTGCTTTTCCTGTTATATTGTTTGATTGGGCAGTGCTTGTTATATAATATTTTAAATGTTTTTAAAAATTCTTCATATGCTAAATTCACATCATTCATTTTATATATTAATCTCCAATCGTAGGCCAACAACTCAGCTTGTAGAGCTTTTAGTGTCTCTTCAGACGTAACCCGTCTGTAATGCGTCTCTATTTTTTGATCGTCTGTTTTGCACTTACAGTCGTAGACTATGAACACTGGTAAGTGATCAGTTATGTCATTCATTAATATTCCACTAGTTAAATTATTTTCCAGCACATTTGTAAAAATATTATCAATTAAGGTAGCGCAGTGCGATGTAATGCGACTGGGCCTGGTGATTTTAGGATACAGGCTTAAACTGAACATGGTGTTAATAAATTCTTCAGTCATTCTATGTTTATTTGGATTGAGAAGGTCAATATTGAAATCCCCACAGAAAAATGTTAAATGTTAAATGTATCACTACTTTTACTTAAGTAAAACTTATTCAAGAATGAAGAACAAATATGTTTTAACCAAACATTCAGCAGACACATCCTCAGTTTATGTTAAAGTGAGATGTCTTGTTTTGTTACTCTGCTAGTTTCTATTTGCTGAGTCTGTTTGTAGATCAAGAAGATACAGTAAACACTGTTATCACTGGAAGTAGTTTACCCTGTTCTAACATACCCTACTGTATTTCAGAAGTTATATATAGAAACAAACTGGAAGTGTGTTTTGTGTGGCTAAATTTATGTTGTAAACTTTTCTTATTTTTTTCTTAATATAGGCTTTAAAATATCCATCCATCCATCCATCCATCCATCCATCCATCCATCCATCCATCCATCCATCCATTTTGTAAAACCTTTGTCCCTTAGTGGAGTCGGGAGGGGTGCCGGTGCGTATCTCCAGCTAACGTTCTGGGCGAGAGGCGGGGTCACCCTGGACAGGTCGCCAGTCTGTCGCAGGGCAACACAGAGACAGACAGGACACACAACCATGCATACACACACTCACACCTAGGGACAATTTAGAGAAACCAATTAACCTGACAGTCATATTTTTGGACTGTGGGAGGAAGCCGGATAAAATATCAGAATAATTTTTCTCTGAAGAAAAAAAAATCATATTTATTAAAACAGCCTTCTCTGGGTTTCCCCTAGAAAACTTACTAAGATAGATAGATCTAGAACTTTAATAATTTTATATTGAGAATAGCATTGCTATCAAATCTGATTTATTGATTTCAGTAGGGCCCTATGACTTCCACACTGAGGATAACCCTGACAGAACTGTGGAATTTCATAGACAAAATTAAATCAATAATGAAACTCAGAATGAGAAAGGAAGAATATGTTGGAGTTTTTTTGCAGTGTTTTGGCCACTGATGAGGGGGAAAAACTTTTTAGCACCTTGTAAAACAAACTTGATGTTTTATTTTGAAACAGAATAACAGTAAATGTTGACTTGTAGCTGTTTTACTTTTTCAGTTTTCTTTTATTCACCCCTAATTAAATGTGCTCTGGGTTAAAAATGCAATTTTGAAAAATAAAAGCAGAAAAAGTGGAAATTGGGAAAAAATAAAACAGATTTCACAGTTTCCATAATCTTGTGATTTGAATTGGAGTTTATAGTCAGTTTACTGTGTTTGCCTCACGCACTCATCTGGATTCATTTTGTTTTATATACAACAAGAGAAAACAATTTAGGAATGAGGCTTGTAAAGAAGGAAAAACAGTTACAAGTGTGAAAATGACAGAAAACTGAGCTACTTCCACATAATCCCTCTCACTGTAAGTTTATAAACACAGGAAAGCAGTAAAACTAGAATCATTTCAGACCAGTTTTCTGTTGCTTGGCTGCTGTAACTAGCTTGTTGCTTTTTTACATAACTCTTGTATCCTGTTCCATAAACTAAGGCTGCACCCATTAGGACCCCCCACCCCAAATGAACATTTCTGTGGCTATTATCAGTCAACAACAAGAAAGGAATTAAAAACACCCAAGCTGTCCCACTAGGTTTTCCAGAAAGCCACACATCTCAATCTCCTCCCTGTTGAAGCTGGCAGGAGGCTCACAGAGGAGACCATAATCAGCCAATGTTCAGACTTTTTCTCCTTTTCCATTACCACAGTGGTCTGTCATTTTTGTTTGTGCTGATCCAAAGCTTTGTGTCCTGCTGGTACTTTCTCCCCTCTTAGCTCTGGGGCGGCAACAATTTTGTTTTTTTGTTGTTGTTTTTTTGTCTGCTTCAGGCTGTGTACTAGCTGGCTGTGATCAGAACTGCTCAGTGTTTCCTGCCCAATAAACTCACATGCAGTGATTTTACAGAAGACTACAAGGAAAAACTGTTCTGTGGATAAGTAAGTATGCACTTCAGAAGCATGTTATGAAATAACTCCATTATAGAATCTAATGCATAAGGCTTAGGGCCATCATTTGTCAGGAATATAACGTACTATTCATAGCTGTGTAGGAAAGAATCCCATTCACAGGCAGTTGAAACTGAAACTTGAAACTGTTATTATTTAGCTAAACCTTTTACTGATTGAATGTAACCTTAGTCATCATCAAGTAAAATGTGATATGTGACAATCTGCAGATTGTAATTTCTGAAGCTGAAACAATTAGTCAGATCAATCGTGATGAATTGATTACTAAGCTAACCTAATAATGGTAACTTAAGTTACAGAATTTTATGTATAAACCTATTTTTGCTTAAAAATAGACAACATTATAGAATGGAGCTTTCTAGAATAAATGTTTTATTTGTTTGCACGGTATTTTCCTCTTGTCAGTCACATAATCTCCAGACTGTTTGAATAGAAAAATTGGATTCTGAATTAGAAATTGTTTCTAAATTGAGTCATGATTCTAAAAATTGGAATCAAATCGAAATGCTAGATACTGAAAGATGCACATCTAGTATTCTAGTAATGGTAGTACATCTAGGACTGAAAAAAACAGGTACTTTTTGAAAAAACATCTTAAGATTCAATAGTGGTCAAGTTTGAATTTAAGGTAATAATCACATAAAGGTTATCATTAGCATATTGAGCAGAGTTAACTTGCTAGTATCACCCAACATGGAAATGTTAGGACCTCAGCTGACCTTAGCATTATTAGCATTTTTAAGTCAGTAATGGGTAAAAAGTGGCCATTACTGCTGCACAGCAGTGAGTTAATGTGGGATTTATTTGTTGCAAGGTAATACTCAGGTTTGTTGAATGTTTTCTCAGTCATCATGGGTTTTATCATTTAATGATAGATGAGCAACTCTGCATAATGCCCAGGCATGTCATCATAAGCAATAAATGAAATCACATGATAAATTGAGACAAACTCAGTACCTTCCATATGTACAATTAGTCATTTTTCTCGTGTCTCTCTTATACCAAAAACTGAACAACCAATGTCTTCAGTCTGGTGTGTTGGTCTGATTAGTCCTTTTTTGATAGGACAATTTTTTTATGCAGACTTATACTTCATTGTATTCATTGTTTGAGTTTTGTTTATTAAAAATGTCTTCCAGTGTTAAATGTTTATAGGACTTTAAAGTTTATTGATTTTTGACAATGTATTGAAATGTGAGAATGCCGTTTCAATTATATTACTTGAAAATGGTCTCAAAACAACATTAACTTTTATCACAATAACTTCTGGGACAATTTCTTGTCCAGTAGAACTTATTGTGACAAACTAGAGTCAAATTTCACCCAGTATTTAGGCAACATTTTAACTAATATCAGACTGAGTCAAAATATGTTGGTAATTTATAGACTGAGTTTTATTTTGGGGAGTTTAATCCTTCATTGGATTTTACCCTGGAAGACTAATCCTGAATCCAGACTCTACTGTTGTAGAGTCTGGATTCTTTGGAGAGATTATTACAGCTGTTTCAGACCATCTACTTTTGAGCTGAAAAGCAGAAATCTTACACAGTCAGGACCATCAAATGCTCAACATTCTGCTGTAATATGGTCTGTAAATTATACAAGCTTCTAAATGAAATAGGCTGCAGAAACAATAGGAAAGGCTTTAAAATGTGGTACAATAAGTAGGAGCAGAAATTAAAATAAAACAAAGCAATCCAGAACAGAGGTGAGGCTATAAATGTGACTTATGTCTTGCAATAACTGAAGATGTTTTTGCTTTGCATAATTAAGGACAGCTCTGGGTTTTGTTCTACTGTCTGTGATGCTGCTGTGACGGGGTGAGAAAATCATGATGGTAATGATGCACTGTAAATTACATGCAGCAATTTTCAACTGTATAACCTAAGCTGAAGTTATGCTTCCATCCTAACAGCATAACTGTAACAAGACCATTACAGGACCCAAGCAGAGTGAAGTAGTTTGTTTGGAAACACACAGCTTTCGGGAAAAAGTTTCAATTTCAACCTCCATCATCTCAGGTATTATTTTTTTGGAAAATAATTGTAACAAACATTGAAAACAAAATGTTTTCTCAATGACATGTAAGTCTGAGCTGCTGCTATAATAGCAATCAGAAGTGTCTTCAAAGGGAAGTAGCTTCTTAAAATGTTAATTACATTATTTTTTGCTTAAAGAATTAGTAAATTTAATCAATTATTTTGCAAAACAACTGATTCTTAAAAATATACAAAGGAAGTTGAAATATTTGCAAAGTCATCAACTAATTTTATCAATTAATCGTTACCACACTCAAAAGGAATTTATTTGGAGAAAAAAATAGCATTCAGATCTCAGCTTTATTCAGTTCCTCTGAATGTGTCCAGTGATCCTGTTCATTTGAAAAGGCAAAGTCATTTTGGAGATTTTTGTCTGTTTTCTCTTGTGTAATCCAAACATACCACAAAAGACAGAGAATGCTGTTAAGCTACGTTTAGCTTTATCTGGTGTAAATTTTACATTTTTGATGCAGAAAGATTGTTTGTGAATGCACACACAGGCAGAAGAAACTCATTTCATCTGATTTGCCATATTTGGGTTGTTTTTGTCATTTTTGTGAAGTCGCATTTTTGCCAGATATGGCTCTACTTATTAAGAGGGTTAAGATTGATCAGACATATATTTTTCCATTAAACTTTACTTTAGACAAAATATCATAAATGAACAAGATCTGGCTGATACTGAACCTCAGATATCTGTAACGTATCGGAAGTGAAAAAGTAGATCAGTGCATCCATAGTTCAATCTGGACAGACTCAAACGGAGAAAGAAGGCAATTAAGAGTTTAATGACAAAATGAACATGAAAATAAAAAGTCCTTTGGCGTTCAGGCCCTGGCCGGGGACATCGAGCTGGACTTCGATGAGCTCGATGAACATTCCTGATGCAGCATAGGAATGTAGACCCCCGGGGGCCCGTACTGGTGGCGGCGGTCGGAGGAAGATGAGGCCTGAGAGCCGGGAGCAGAAGGTGGAGATGGGGTGGAGGTGGGTTGATCGCAGCTGGTGAGCAGAGGAGGCCATGGGTGAAGGTCCTTTTGAACTGAAGCCCAAACGATGATTGGCTGGACTGGAATGGTTACTTCGACACCCACAGTCTACAATGACTGCCAAACAACTAGTAGCTCAGTGTTCCAACATCCGCAAACGGCAACTGCTATCACAACTTGAGATTGACGAGGTACAACACAAATGCTACGGCAAAAGGGAGGAGCCCAAAGATAAGGTCAGGGGGGAGTTAACTACTCCCCACCCCGAGACTGGGTATGCAGCCCCAGTAATGAACGAACTATCGAAGCTGAACGAGACAGCAACTGACCTGAGAGAGAGAATCGTGGCCCGAATGAACACCAGGCAACCCCGACGCCAATTACAACGGCTGAGTGAAGTACCATCAGAAAGTCTCATTGAAGATGTGAATGCAGCATTGAGAACAATCCCTACCAACACCATAACAGAAACCAATGAGCTGATATACAACTCAGCATCAGTGATCCTTGAAATGCTCGGCTATAAGAGCAACTATGAGACCCAATATCCATCATGGAAAAGACGGTTAGAGGCTAAGATCAAGATAACAAGGAACCAGCTAAAGTGTACTCACTGTGGCAGATGTCCAAGAAAGAGTCTCGGGTATGAAAAACTGGACAGCACCAGGGCCTGACATGATCCATGCCTACTGGCTAAAGAAACTCACTGCCCTCCATGAGCGACTGGCAGTTCAACTGAACCAGCTGCTACAGAATGGGACTCACCCTGAATGGCTAACTGAAGGGCGCACAATCCTGATCCAGAAGGATCCCTCAAAGGGTTCAGTCCCATCCAACTATCGGCCGATAACCTGTCTCTCTACAACATGGAAGCTCATGTCAGGCATCATAGCAGCTAAGATAAGCGGGCACATGGATAAATACATGAACACGGCACAGAAGGGCATCGGCATAAATAGCAGAGGAGCCAAACACCAACTCCTTGTAGACCACACAATCACCCGAGACTGCAAAACCCGACACACCAACCTGTGCACCGCTTGGATTGATTACAAGAAAGCCTATGACTCGATGCCACACACTTGGATCATTGAATGCTTAGAGATGTACAACATCAATAGGACTCTAAGAGCCTTCATTGCAAACTCGATGGGGCTGTGGAAAACCACCCTTGAAGCCAACTGCAAACCACTTGCACAAGTGTCCATCAAATGTGGCATATACCAAGGAGATGCTCTGTCCCCACTGCTGTTCTGCATAGGCCTGAACCCCCTTAGCCAAATCATCAACAAGACTGGCTACGGATACCGACTCAAGAATGGGGCCACAATCAGTCACCTCCTCTACATGGATGACATCAAGCTGTACGCCAAGAACGAGCGAGACATCGACTCACTGATCCACACCACCAGGATCAACTGCACTGACATTGGGATGTCATTCGGACTAGAGAAGTGTGGCCGGATGGTTACAAAGAGAGGGAAGATCATCCACACAGAAGGGGTCTCACTCCCAGAGGGAACAATAGCAGACATAGAGCACAGCTACAAGTACCTGGGAATACCACAAGCAAATGGCAACCTCGATGAGGTCACAAGGAAAGGAGCCACAGCCAAATACCTCCAACGAATAAGGCAAGTCCTGAGAAGCCAGCTCAATGGCAAGAACAAGATCCGTGCAATAAACAGCTATGCCTTACCAGTAATCAGATACCCTGCCGGAATAATTAGCTGGCCAATGGAAGAGATAAAGGCCACGGACGTTAAGACTCGGAAGCTGCTAACCATGCATGGAGGGTTCCACCCCAAATCCAGCACCCTGAGACTGTACACAAGCCGTAAGGAAGGAGGCAGAGGACTAGTGAGTGTGAGAGCCACTGTCCAGGATGAAACATCCAAGATCCATAAATACATCAAGGACAAAGCCTCAATGGACGATGTGCTCAGCGAATGTCTCAGACAATGGGACCGACAAATAACTGAAGTGGCTGATATCAGGAAATCCTACCAATGGCTGGAGAAAGCTGGACTCAAGGACAGCACAGAGGCCCTCATCCTGGCCGCCCAGGAACAGGCACTAAACACCAGAGCAATAGAGGCTCAGATCTACCACACCAGACAAGACCCAAGGTGTAGGTTGTGCAAGGAGGCCTCTGAGACAGTCCAGCACATAACAGCAGGGTGCAAGATGCTGGCAGGGAAAGCATACATGGAACGACATAACCAAGTGGCGGGCATAGTGTACAGGAACATCTGTGCCGAATATGGACTGGAAGCCCCGAGGTCAAAGTGGGGAACACCCCCAAAGGTGGTGGAGAATGACCGAGCTAAGATCCTGTGGGACTTCCAGATCCAGACAGACAAGATGGTAATGGCGAACCAACCGGACATTGTGGTGGTGGATAAAGAACAGAGGAAAGCCGTTGTGGTGGATGTAGCAATACCAAGTGACCACAACATCAGGAAAAAGGAGCATGAGAAACTGGAGAAATACCAGGGCCTCAGAGAGGAACTGGAGAAGGCCTGGAAGGTGAAGACCACAGTGGTGCCTGTGGTCATAGGGGCCCTCGGGGCAGTCACCCCCAAACTGGAGCAGTGGCTCAAACAGATCCCAGGAACAACATCAGACATCTCAGTCCAGAAATGTGCAGTTCTAGGCACAGCCAAGATACTGCGCAGAACCCTCAAGCTCCCAGGCCTCTGGTAGAGGACCCGAGCTCAGAGGATGAAAGAGACCACCCGCGGAGGGTGAGAAGGGAATTTTTTATATATATATATATATATATATATATATATATATATATATATATATATATATATATATATATTTATATATTTATATTTTTATTTTTTTTTTTTTTTTGCAAGAGCATCAAATGAGTTTCAAAACGGTTTTTCAATTACAGAAACTTTTTTAGCAACATTCTGTCTTGTCCCTTTCATTAAAAACTTCTAATCAGTGATGCTGAGGGCATCTGGATGTCCACGAGATAACGAATATAAAAACAATAAGTTGGTTTTTCTTTTCAAATATCCTGTCAACTCAAAGTTAATCATCTCTTTCAATTAAAAATGTTCCTTTTATTGCATAAAAGAAAAGAATCCAGATTGATTTCGGCCAGAAAACTTTTTAATTACACCCTGATCCTGCTGCTCTGTTGGATTGTAAACAAGACCGAATCGAAGACATGAAGGGAGAGGAAGTGAGTGGGAAGGAGAGAGCGAGAGCGCTGGGAGTCGTAAGGCTGATAATATCCGCCGAGGCGTCCTGCCTGGTCGGGATGTAAACAAAGAGACCCTCTTTAATAACATCTGACATTAGCAAGCGTCTCATCAACACTGCGTATGGACATGTTTCGAAGGGCAAATATGTATTTCAAAATGAATTAGGAGTTCAGTAAACAAAATGGGAGAAAAAGTAGCCTAAAGTCATAGAACCAACGTCAGTAACAGTTTACAATGTGAGCACATTAATTATCATAAACTCACACACGGCATCATGCCCAGAAAAATAATTTACATTGTACGAAAACAATCAAACGGGTTGAATTATTAACATCTCATGCATGCCATCATGCAAAAACAACATTCTAATCAATTCCAAATGTGCAATATTTAAATCGAAAAACTATTCCTGTTGTTTAAATTTCTTCCTCATTAATGTCCACTTCTGTTTACACATCAAGGTTAACTGAGGCCATGCTTGGTTTTTTAATGCAGTTTTTGACTCCTTTGATGTCCTTTGCTCCTGTTAAACTGGTTTGTTTGTAGCCTGAAGTAATACCAATTGGGGTATTTTTTTTTAGTCCTTCAAGAAACCTTAGTAAAGCAAAAAGGTCTTTCACATCTGTGTTACATGAAGCCAACCAGCTTCTGACACCAATAACACAATTTTCCAACTGAGGATGATTGAGCGCCACTTCATAATTTATCTGCATTTCTTATTTTCCTCAGAAACGTCATGTTTGAGTTCCAGCCCTATGACAGAGATTGGGTTGACAACTACATAACATTGATCCTGTTGGTCAATAGAGTTTTGATGTCCCTTAAGATAAACAGTGGGAACCCAGATAAAAACTTTTGCTATATTTCGCTTTTTGCACACATGAGCTCCTTCATTGCCACTTGCTGAGTGAGACTGAGAATAGGCACAAGGGGAGATCCAGACTAAAGCGGTCATGCAGTGTTAATTTGACTAGAAATATTGTATGTGATGTTATCAGAGGTGCCACACTACCTTCACATGAGGCCTGGCATGGTCCACAGTGGGAAGTGCGTCATTTGACTCTAAAGTCCAAAATGATTACTCAGAGTTGAAGAAAATGCTAAATACCGTATGACTATGATGCAAAGTCAAATGTTTTAAATTGTTTTTGATACATACAGCATTTTCATAACAACTGAAGATAACATAGTTACTTGATTGCACTATAAAATGATACTGTATGCCTGGAAAATACACAAAACCTTCCTTTAAAATAAAGATGCCAGTCTCATTTTTGAAGTCTAAATCTGGCAGAGATGTGAATAATTGTGGTCTTCACTGTAGGCTGGGTTTGTCTTTCTGTTTAGGAAGGTAAATTATCCTGTGCTGATGAGAAGTCTGCCATTTTGTTTATCAGTTTTCTTTGATAACAGGCACACAGAAAAGCTTGAAGATTTTTTTTTAATCACCACAACTTTGTAAACAATTAGCTTGAATTTAATGAGCCTTTCATCACTTTCCTATGATTCTAAAAAAATTACAAAGCATCAGAAGTTAAAGCATAAAACACTTTCCACAAGGTTAAAATACAAACTTTCAAGTTGTTTGTTAAAACTAAGCTCACAAAGCATCTGTTCATCTTTATTCATCACCATCTCTATAATGTCAGTTGAGTTTGTAGGTGGTAATTAGAAAACCACTGCAGTTTCGTGTTTTATGTCAAATCTTCCTGAGATATGACATCTTGATGTATCTTTGTTGCAAATCGACCATTCATTCCTGCCTTCCGTGAACCCGTATTATATAAGAAAAAGACGTAAAGTCAATTTAACGTAGCAATTTCCCCTAAAAAGATTGAGTCTGTCATTGTTTTGATGGATATCAATGCAGAGAAAACAGTTTCTTTATGTGGATGGGAAGAAAGAGCTGACACCACCATTCACATCGAGTCTTTTTCTCACTGAATCTGCATAATGTACATTGCATTTCTTAGTGCCACTTCCTTGTTCAAAGTCAAAGACAGTTGCATAACATTTTTCTTCATGATAATGCTGTCATTTAAGACTTCACTCCTGGAGCTTGGAGTCAGTATCCTGCTGAAGGACACTTCTGACAGACTCTCTGCAATCAAAGCCGAGTTTCATTCCCAACACGCCACAACCTGCTGCTTTATCAGGACCCTTGAAGCCAGATTGCAGCGTACGAGTGGCTGACTGCTGGTTTACAGCATGTTTAAGGTTGTAAAGAGGAGATGGAAGCTATTTTTAGAGGTGTCCCTGAACATGTCGGGGCTCTTCACTGGGCTTTAAAAGCATTCTCATCTCTTTTACTGTACTGGTGCTATCCTTGATGTGGCCACCAGAGGGATATGCCAGCCCCATCTAATACCTCTTAACTAAAACTGAAATTCATGAAAAACACAATTTGTTTATTGTAATTTCCAGGTCTGCATAGGGGTAGAAATCTAAGATTAATAGAGATGTATTATTTATCTCAGAATATCTCATTGATTAATTAATTGCTGATTGTGACTCAAAATTCAGTTTCTAAGGATGAATAGAATGTTGCACAAAAATAATTGTAAAAGGATTTTGATTCAGAAAAAATATACATTATTTAATTCAATGTATAAATACCTTAATTATCCTAAAGGAAAATTAAATGCTGCTTTTATTTGTATCATCCAAGTATCTACAAAGACTAGTAGCTGTCAGTGTCTCAACGAATCTAAAGGGTCCTCTGACTGAAGAGTGTTACAACCATCTCATGAGTTTCATGACATTCTAAATTACATTAGAAATTGATTATTTTAAAGAAAAATCTGCGCATTCTACCAATTTTTTTCTTTAACCACTTAAACATTTTCTGCATCAAGATGCAAATAAATGAATTCCTCTTTGAAAAATAAGAAATATTTAATTGCCTAAAATGCAATGACAATGCATTCTTTTAGTGAATTTGAAATTAAACGATGCCACTTGAGTTTCGGCTAAGACATAATTACAGACAAGATGTTTCTATCTTAAATGTAAAATGCCAGTTTTGGCTTATTTACTGCTCTGATTAAACTGTTTTTGTTTGTTTTTTCCCATTAAATCAATCAAAGCAGTTTTTTATCTGCATACTGATAAAAACTGTATATAGTTTTGTATTATGTTTTTATCCCAGATAGCACAGAATGATTGAAACAACATTGAATCAATGTCAGCCAGAAACATTGAATCAACGTTGAACGCTGACATTGAAACAACATTGAAAGTGGTCGGTGACTTGTATGTTGAATCAACGTTAGGGTTTCAACCATAACTGACATTATATCAATGTTGATTCAACCATCATCTGTATGTCAACTTGTATGCATATTTGTGTTGATAGTACATTGAATCAGTTATGAATCAATGTTGATTCTACATTATATCAATGTTGAGTCAACCATCATCTGAACGTGGATCTGCATCCGGATTTCGGTTGATTCTACATTGAATCAATGTTGATTCAACACTCATTTGACTGTGGATCTGCATGCATATTTGTGTTGATTCTACATTGAATCAATGTTGATTCAACACTCATTTGACTGTGGATCTGCATGCATATTTGTGTTGATTCTACATTGAATAAGTTAGGAATCAATAGTGATTCAACCATCATCTGAACGTGGATCTGCATGCATATTTGTGTTGATTCTACATTGAATAAATGTTGATTCAACACTCATTTGACTGTGGATCTGCATGCAGATTTGTGTTGATTCTACATTGAATCAGTTAGGAATCAATGGTGATTCAACCATCATCAGAACGTGGATCTGCATGCATATTTGTGTTGATTCTACATTGAATCAATGTTGATTCAACACTCATTTGACTATGGATCTGCATACATATTTGTGTTGATTCTACATTGAATCAATGTTGATTCAACACTCATTTGACTATGGATCTGCATACATATTTGTGTTGATTCTACATTGAATCAGTTAGGAATCAACGTTCATTCAACCATCAGCTGAACGTGGATCTGCATGCAGATTTGTGTTAATTCTACATTGAATCAATGTTGATTCAACACTCATTTGACTGTGGATGTACATGCAGATTTGGGTTGTTTTTATATTGAATGAAAGCTAAGGATTTATGTACATTTTACGTCTGATAGGTCTACATCATAACATGCCACTAAAAGTTTCTTCACTGGTGTTAAACACTATTATTGGCAGATGATGCGTAAACTGTGTACAAAAGTTTAAAAATGACAACATGGGTTTGATTTAACATTTTATTTAAGAAAAGAGGGACAGATCTTTAAACATATTTGATTCCTTTTTGACTGTCAAAACAACAGTCTGTTGTCCACAGAAGAACAGAGTCCATGAGGTTAAGCTTTGTACTGTATGAAGTAGGGAAACAGTACAAGTTGTGGTAACCCCAGTTTGACTCTGGTTGGCATCACTTTGATTCCTTGTGATGTTTTCCTCTCATTCTGGCGCATAATGAAGCCACTTCTTGACAATTTCATTGCAGTCCTCAAGAGTCAGCTTTCAGTCAAACTGCAGAGCAACAGCTGAAAAAAATAAAAGTGAGGAAGGTGCCGGTTAGAAATATGATAAACATTTGAAAAGTTCTGAAACACAATGAAATATTAAACAGTGTACTGGTTACAGGTCTGAGAACAAATACAAACCATATAGTTCCCCATGTGCACTCACTGTAAAATTAATATCTTAATCTTTCATTAATATTTATCTTAATGTTTACATATACAACTACATTTACCCATCAAGCTGCAGTATAGTGTAGGATTTATGATACTGATATTAAATCAATATTTAAAATAAAGGGCTGTTTATCAGAAAACCTAACAATAAAACTCAGGGAGGATCAGGTTTATTTAACACACCAGAGACAAATAAATAGAACAAAAGGTGATTCATAGTGTAGTTGGAAAAATTATAATTTATACAGAATAAACTTCCATCAAATAGCTGGTTCAATCTTCCATCAACTACAAATATTTCCAAATAAGTTGATTAAATTCCTTAAAAAGTGTCTATATGCTAATAAAGATCCCACACAAGTAACAATAGTCCAGTTCAATTTAACCAGTAACCAATCCAAGGATCAACAGACTGAATCAGTCATTAGCAGGTTTAGTTCAGTGTTTCACCTGCCTTACATGTTAAGTGTTTCCCTTCTGCCTCACCTGGATTGAATCTGTGGATGATTAACAACCTTCTGCACTTCTTGATGGCTGCAGATGGTCATGTAATCATCCAACTCAGCTGTTCTGGTACAGAGGCTCATTTAAGCACGACCCTAAGCATATCATAATAAAAAGTTAAAAACAAGTGATTACTATCACAACAATTTAAAGCCCACCTGGACCAGCCAGCCTTACACTTTCTTGTCCACCACATGTTCTCCCAGACCAAACAATAGGCCCCGCCCTATTTTAAAAACTCAAATCCCACAAAATCTCGCAGGATTTCATACTTAGGCCTGGAGTGGTGGGTAGGATGAAAATAATACAAAAGGAGACATGACCTCAATTATTAAAAATATCCGTTTTGCCCCAAAATAACCAGGATTACTATGGGCACAAAACAATGCCCTTATTTTTCAATAAACACATTTAAGATCAAAGTAATATTGAAAAACTTACCATAAAAGTGCTCAGCGGAGAATTCAATTCAGAAGCCGGTAGCAAACAAGCCAGCAGCAAAGTGGCTTTTTGGTTGGGACAAACCACAAGTGTAAAATTGGGGAGGTGGACTGTACAACTCCTAGTACAGACTTGTAGATGTTTTTGTGTCAACACATTATGCACAGTCAGTAATAATATTTACAGACAAGTAAGAAAATGTACAGAAAGGAATCACAACCCACTGTTCTCAACATGTAGTGCTTAATTTGAAACATGATTAACCCCCACCTAGTAATAAAATGTTCTGACCCAGAGCTCAAGGAGGGGGAGGGAAGAAGGAATGAGAGGGGGTAAAGAGGAGAAGGTTGGGAGGAGCGGCTGGGTGGGGGAGGTTTGGGAGGGATTAGGGGGAGATGAGGAGGTAATGAGGGCTGCAACAAACTGCCCAGATTGCACACAACGGTAAATAAACGTTGAATTATAGTTAGAATGGTTGATTTTTGGTTGAGGTCAATAACTGACGGTTGATCAACCATCAAACAACCATCCACCTCCAGCCAAGTAACCAATGTTGAAACTGTGTCATTGAGTCAATGTTGTTTTGTGGTTGAAATCTCATGAATGAAATGCTAATGTCTGATCAACGACTGATCAATGTTGAATCAATGTTGAATCAATGTCAGCTCTTTTGCCACACCCCTTCCCCTCCTCTCCTCCTCATCAGAGCTCTGGGTCAGAGCATTTTATTAGTGAGTGGGGGGTATTACATTCTAAATTAACCTCTGTAAAGGATAGTGGGTGAAGATTCATTTCTGTACATTTTCTTTCTTTTTCATAAAAAAGTCCTACTGACCATTTGTGTGTGATATATTGACACAAAAACATCTACAACTTACTACAAGGAGCGGAGCGGTCCACCCCCACCATTTACATGAGTGGGATGTCCCAAACACACAGCCACTTCGCTGTTGGCTTGTTGGCAAAAGATGTTAATTCAATGTTGAATTGCTATCATGTGCAATCTGGGCAGGTGCAGAGCTATGGGGGGGTGGGGCTGGGGGTGCGGTTTCAAGTCACTTAAATATCTGATTATAGACTGAGAAAGTCTACTGCCTGTTGAGAAAGGTCTATTTAATGTTAAAGTTACTTTCCCTCAATGGAATATATACTAGTCAGTCCCAGTTACCGTTTCACTCATGGTTTAGCCGATGTGTTTCCTGGGTAAAGATCAACCAAAAAACGCAGACCAACCTCCCCGCCCCTCGCTCAACAGTTTCTGGTAGCGCAGGCGATAAACGTCAGGGGCCTGGTGATTCGTTAGGGGTCCGGTAATTAGCCCCGCCCCCCGGCCCAACGCTGACTTGTTCCGCTAGTGAATCTGGGTACAGAACGGAATCACAACTCAGTGTTGTCAACACATAGTGCTTAAGTTAAAACGTGATTAACCCTCACCTAAAAGGGGTTGTGCTGTGGTGGCGCAGGGGTTAAGCACAAACCACAATCAAGGACTCAGTCCTCAACACAGCTGTCACAGGTTCAATTCCTGACCTTGGCAACCTTTGCTGCATTACCCCCCTTCTCTCATTACCCACTTTCCTGTTAATTAACTATCAAATAAAGGCCACTAGCCAAAACAATCTTTTAAAAAATAAAATGTGAAAAATGAAAAACCCTCACTTAAAATTAAAGTTGTTTCACCCGATTGAGGGGTAGATGGGCCCAGGTGGGGGGAAAGAGGTGTGTGTGTGTTTTTGGCGGGTGGAGGGAAGGGGGTTGGGCGTTTGAATGGCAGGCGGTGGTGAGGGGTGCAAAAAACACCTGAACACTTTGATTACTAGTTTTTCCCCAAACCTTATCCTCAAGGCAAACTGACCTGCATGCTTTCAGTTCAGCAAAACCTTGTTAATCAAATGTTAATTAAAATCATGTGTGCTGAATTAGGGAAATGGCTAAAACTTGCAGGGCAGTGTGCCTGGTGGACCGGTGCTGAAAAACACTGGATTCGATGTGGCATTTCAATCAATGGATGTTAATTGGCTAGAATTGAATGGTTGTTTGATGGTTGATCCAGCTTCTGTCGTTGACCTGAACCATACATGCAGCCTTTGTGATCATAATTCAACATTGAATTAACATTGTGTGCTATCTGGGTAGTTCTTCCCCAAACCTTGACATCAATCAAACTGACCTGCGTTTTTTCAGTTCAGCAAAACCCCGTTAATCAGACATCAATTAATATCATGTGTGTTGAATTAGGGAAATGCCTAAAACTTGTAGGGCCTGGAGGACCAGTGCTGAAACACACTGGATTCGACGTTGGCATTTCATTTATTTCAACATTAGTTAATTGGCTAGAATTGAATGGTTGTTTTATAGTTGATCCACCATCAGTTGTCGACCTCAACCAAACATGCAACCTTTGTGATGATAATTCAACATTGAATTAACATATTTTCCAACAAGCCAACAGCGAAGCAGCTGTGTGTTTGGGACATCCCACTCATGTAAACGGTGGGGGTGGACCGCTCCACTCCTTGTAGTAAGTTGTAGATGTTTTTGTGTCAATATATCACACACACACAGTCAGTGAGAATTGTTATGAACAAGTAAGAAAATGTACAGAAAGGAATCACCACCCACTATCCTCTACAGTGCTTAATTTAAATGTGATAACCCCCGCTCAGTAATAAAATACTCTGACCCAGAGCGCTGATGAGGAGGAGAGGAGGGGAAGGGGTGCGGCAATACATCTGACATTGATTCAATATTGATCAGATGTTGATCAGACATCAGCATTTCAGTCATTAGATTTCAACCACAAAACAACATTGATTCAATGACACAGTTTCAACACTGGTTACTTGGCTAGAGGTGGATGGTTGTTTGATGGTTGATCCACCATCATTTGTCGTCTTCAACCAAAAATCAACCATTAATCAGACTTCGGCATTTCAGTGATCAGATTTCAACCACAAAACAACGTTGATTCAATGTCACAGTTTCAACGGTTTGATTGGATGGTTGTTTGATGGTTGATCCACCGTCATTTGTCGACTTCAACCAAAAATCAACGATTCTAACTATTTTTCAACGTTGATTTAACATCATGTGCTATCTGGGATCATACCAATCAGACAGATCCTCACATTTTTTTATGCTCATGTGTAATTGTGAGTTTATGGCAAATATTTGCAAAAATGATGAAAAACATTGGGTTAAAGTAACTGCTAACTCCCAGCTACAAGAGGCAGTATGTCTTACTTTTACTGCTGCCTAGTCTGTGATTAAGATGGCAAGTACGGTAACAAAATGTCACATTTGACTTACTGTCATACATAAGTACAATTAATGCACAAGTCCTTGCAAGTATTTTTAAATCAGCAAAACAGAATCTTAGATTATTGCAAAAAATAGCAAAAATAATTGCATAATCTTGGAGGAACTCAACAATTTGAAAAGATGCTCAATATTATTAGTATCAATGCAGAGACAGCAATTTATTAATATTCGATCAGTACATTCAGGCTTCACTGGCCTTTGGGAACATTTATGATTTTGATGTGTCCCAAAATGAAAATGATTTTGATACCACTACTGCAATATTTAACTGTAATATTTGTTAGCTTAAATTCCCATTTTAGTTTGGATTTTTTTTTTCTTTTTATATCTTGTGGAATCTTTGAACCTGGCTGCTGATTAATGCATCCCAGTCTCTGCGTCACTGTATACCAAAGTGTATTTGTGAAGTGAGCCCCTCAGACTGACAGCTGAACTGTCCACCATGCCTCAGCTTAGTTCACACTCACATTAAATTTAGGAGGGCAGAAATGGGGAAAAGGAAAAGAAAAAACATCATAATTTGCTTGCTGACAGCAGGAAGATTGAGGCGTAGTAGTTTAGAGAGATTATGCTGAGTTTAGAAAAGTTGTTCTGGCTGCATCAAACACTTGGAGTGACGGAAGAAGATGAGACGTTTCCGAGTGTTTACTAGAGGCAGACGTCCTTGTTTGTGTTGGAGGGAATAATCTTCCAGGAAAGATGTGGAAGGAAGCTGTTTGTAGAAAGTAAGAAGCAACAAGGAAAAGTTTGTTCTTATCTGTAAATCCTGTGTTTGGGTCCTCAATCCAAAGCACCGCTTATGGAGGCTGTTTGTTACTGACCTATGGTTACTCCTGGACATTGATTTAGTGTACATCTGTAAAGAGCCAAGTCTTTACAGATGTACTTGGAGTTTCCCAACAAATAAAAATCACACCAACCAAAACTGCCTAAACTTTGTTCGCAAGATTAATAACCAGATTACAAACCTAAAGGGATTGATTGTGCCTCAATTAACAAAATTAAATCAATTATTGGTGACAATCCACTCTGAATTCTGATTCCCTATCAGGCATCAATCTGATTCCTCACTCCAAAGCTGCTTAATGTATGTAGACTGGTTTCCAAAATGAAACACATTACGTGAATCTAGACGTGATGAGTTGAAGAGTATAACAACAAAAACTTCAAAGATAGTTTTTTTGTTTTGTTTTGTTTTGTTTTTTTCATTCAAATGACACTGTAGGAACCTAGAACGAACATCAACAGTCTGGTGGATATTTTCCATTCAGTCTTCATTTTAATCAGATTTCTTTTCTGAAAAAAAATCACCTCTCTTTCTCTTATTAAGGCAAACTTATAAGAATCAACAATAATTGAAAGATCCAGTTTCCAACTAAATTGAACTTCTCTTTGTTTCATTTAAATAGTATGCTTAGTTTATTGATGAGCATATGAAAATGTACATTTTACATTAAAATTAATTTTGCTTTAAACAAAAGCCTCAATTTCATGTTTGCCATGATAGTTTGAGGAGCTAGCAAAACAAATTTCACGATCAGAAAGATAAGCATGCTGAATAACATTTCAATAAGTTATTTTAACTTGTATTTTGTAATAATTATTGAAAAACAGATTTGATTGTTTTTCAATCAAATCTGATTGAAAAACAATCAAATCTGATTGAAAAACAATCAGATTTAAAACTCAATTTTTAAATTTTTGCTTTTTTTTTCTCATCTTCCCTCCAACTTTCTGAAGCCAACCCCAGCACCCCCTGTTGGCTCCCACTTTGAAAACCACTACTGTAAACCAAGGGGTTTTGTTCCAAATTGTCTGTGTTGAATCTCAGACTGAACTTCCCCCAGAGCGCTTTTAGATCCCTGGACAGTGTGCCTGTTTGTTAGGTCTCCATCCTACTATTCTCAGACAACTCCTCTTTTGATTTCCTCCTCCTCCGTCAATAGTGTTTAGTATTCGCAGATTTCTCAGTGGAATGTAACTTCAAATTATACATGGATTTTTCTTTTTTTTTTTTTTTTATTAACATTTTTAGAAAGGGTCTCTATTAGCAGCTGTGGTCCCTAAACTGTGTGAATACCAAGGGTTGACTGTAACCAAATCTTCAGTTTATAAACTGAAATTTTAGTCTTTATCACTATTACTTTGTGGCTCAGTTCTCAGTTCCCTTGTTTGATTTTTAACATAACTGAAAACAAATAGTTGTTAAAATGATGGTTTATGTCCTTTAACCTCTCTCCATCGCCTCCTCTTCCCATCTGCCCATCAACTTTACAACACTGATCAGATACACAGAGGAGAAATGCTTCCTCTGAAAGTTACTAACAAGTCACAGTGTTACCTTTTGCTGAGTCAGCAGGTCTGACTGGAAACAACTGAGGCCTCACTTTGTTTTTTTCATTTGCAACTCATGATACCTACACAAGCACACAACGTGAAAGCTGCTGCAGTCGACACAAAGCTGCCCAGAGAGCGTTTAGATGGATAATCAAGATGGTGGTTGGCTTTACAGCTCAATTAGCAGCTGTAATTAAAACACCCCATGAAAGACAGATAGCAGGGATCAGTATTCTTCTCTCAAATGCAGCAAACCGCTGCCCACTGGAGCTCTTGCTGAACAGCGATAAAGAGATTCAGATGGTATATTTGCAGAGAAACAACGAGACATGAGGGTTTTCCTACAGAGTTATGAGCTTTTCCATTGGCGATGCATAAAACTATCATCTCCAATAGTTCGGATATGAAAGTCCTCACTGAATTTTATGCAATTGTTTACATTTTTCAGATGTTATAGTCACACTATACCTTTTGCTATTCAGTATTGTATTTATAATGCAAGAATAGCATGAAAATATTTTCCAGTTAATCAGTTGGACTATCTACACAAGCAAGAAACACCTGATTAACAGACATTCTAGGTTGTTCATTGTCAACTATAATTTAAATCAGTGTTGCCCTAGCAATAGAAATGAGTGGCACTCCTTTAGTTTCTACAAAGCCACGTTTATCTTTCCTATAAGTGAATAAAATTATGATAACCTTCTTTTAGCTTGCTAATTAGCACTGTGCAGCAGCAGTAGTTGGGGGAGGGGCATTACCCCGTCAGTCTGTGCTTCTTAGGATGTTTCTACATCTATTGTTCCTTTCTTTTTCTGAATCAGTTGATGAGTTTAACTTTTAGCTCCTTATGGTGGTTTGGTTTCTTTTCAACCAGAGAAAACCAAGACCAAACACTCCAAACCAGACAAGACCGTTCCGACTGCTAATTGGACAGATAAGTCTTTTTCAGTATTTACGTTTGGAGGAAAAATCAAACATAAATACAGGAAGTGGAAATTTGCGCTAATTGTGGAAACAAACCAGTTTGTTTCAAACACATTTTATGTCCAAACACCTCCACAGTAGAAATGAAAGGTCTGGACACCCTGCTAAGATGGATTAACAATTCAGTGAGATAAACTGGGATAATATTCAACCATTTGAACAGCTTCAGATTATTGTCCACAGATTAAATGTTCCAAAACAAGATAAGGAAATAAAGCGGGATTCAAGCTTTCTTAATGAAAAGAAAAAATTCAGTACCAACATCCCTGTGCTGGAGGTTAACAAACTAATCAGAGCACGTAGCATGTAGCTAAAACCAACCAGTGGAGATGGAGCATGGATGCTGCTGATGGATGGAGTCGGCCGTCACTTCGCTGCTTCACATGGGGAGTTCTTATCATGAGGATTATAAATAGCCGAAGCCGCCGCAGAGCCTCCTGAATGTCACCCGCTTGGTAAATTGCTCTCTTTACTGCTAGAGCAACAGAGGCATGCAAATAAGTAATTCAAGCACGTCTGCATCCATTATGGATAACTGTGTGGAAATGAGAAGTCCAACAACAACAAAGATTTATAAAACAGAACCGTGCACAGCTTCAGGAGGGCCGTCGTTTGCATACATTTGCTCTGTGTGCTAAAGGCATTCTCTGATGGGATGATTGCTGCACTAGTTTGAGGTTAAAAATAAATCTGCCATGGATAAAATGTACAAATCTGTTGGCCACAGTCCAATAAATACATTATTAAGAATGCCTTTAATTCATAAAAGTGTATATCTTGAATCCTGGGTCTTTTCTTTTTATTTTTTTTATTACCATTCCTACACTTTGTTTTTTTGCCCCAACAGGGATCTCTGGTGTTTTTGCCTTTTTCCTCCTTTCTAGAACCTCATGTCCAATTTGAAAATTCATCACAGCAAAGTCTTATATTTCTCTGAGAATATATCTATTTTAAATGATGGACGAGGGAACACTACGACTTTTCTATAAGAGATGATCATGCTCACTTTAGATATAATTCAAGTTCAAACATCATGCCACAATTACGTTTCTGTCTACTTTAGTATTTGTCCTTTTTAGTCTCCTGTAAAAGTAACCATGAGGTTTTTTGTATTTTGTCCAGCTACCATCACAAACTTCAGTGGAATTTATTGGGATTTTGTTTGTCAGACCAACAATAAGTAGTGCATATTAATAGACCAACTGGGTTGGTATCAGCAATGGCTTTTGCTGCAACTAAAGCTGGAAGTGGTTTGCGGACCATCTCTGCCACCACCGTGTTTTACCATTGGGATGGTAAGTTTTGAGTTAGAGGCAGGTTCTCTCTCAGCTGAGACATCTTCTTTCACATGTTTGCTGTCTTTTATCTTTTTGGGGGCAATTTTTCCAACATTAATTCTCAAATTCAGTGAATGTCTGATTTGTGGAGTGCACAACAAATAAAAACAATTTCCAAATAATGTCCACAGCTCCTTCAGAAGCTGTCTTGACTGCTTCTGTAACTGGAGATTTCCTTGTCCAGCTTGTTAGCCAAGGTGGATTGAAAGGTATTAGTTTTAATTTTGTGAAAATAAATTGAACTGGATCATTTGAAAGATGTTCTGCACCTGCCTTCACAGAATAGTTGCAGAAATGTGTAATTTCTTCAGAATGCCTGGCAGCCTGGTTAGCATAACACTATATTATGTCACATGGTTGATGAATGGCTGGCAGAGTTAACCGGAAATACTGTGTAATCAGGAAAATGGTGAGTTACATACTGGTTTTTATTTCTTTGGAGATTCGGATCTCAACTTTAATCTTCAGTGAAGTAACAATGGAGGATTGAAGAGTTTCTTTTTACTGGGGATTGTTTCACCTGCAGGACTACATAGAGGGGAATTCTCTGTACAGTAGAAACCAGGAACAATGACATCATGGACTGAAGAAATGTTGCTAATGGGTGAGTTGGATTACATTCAATAATTCAACGGTCAGAGCACATCTTGGGGAAGATGGAGGCTTCTTTCTCATATTCCAATCCCTAAAGGTCAGGGAATCAGTCCAGATTGGTAACATGGCAGGCAGATCAGATCTGGAATCCATGCTAGGCCATTTCAAAAACCTCCCAATTGTTAATTCACAAGACGGACACTGCACCTTTACCTGGCAACCCCAGCCTAGCTACCAAGCAACCTACCATGTTGGTTTTACTGCTTTATGCTGGAAAAGACAAGTGCTAAGACAAGTGTTTAGTTGTTAATTTACCATTCAGAAACCACTTGTTGGTTGTGCAGGGGGCTCCACTTCTGTTTTTCAAAGATGTATAGTTGTATAATTACACATATGTTTTCAGCCATTTTCAGGAGGCGAGCTGGGAGGCGTGGCCAGCAGCAACTTATTTGGATTTGAAGTGACAAGAGGCCCTAAAACAGCTCATTCTGAACGGAGATCAAAATAGGTAGAACTGAGCAGACTGAAATGAATTTGTCTAAGAATGATGTTGTGCAAAAAATGTGATGAACATATTTTGTGTAGCCTCTTCACCTATCCTAACCTGTTGACCTGACTGGAACTCCAAGTCCCAGTCAGGTTAACAAGGGAACTGAGTCTCAGATGGTAAAAATTGTTACCATCTGATACTGTTGGAAAAAACCCAGTAAACTCTGTTTACAGTGACTTGAATGAAAAATATCTCCACTGTAGTCATTATTATCTGTTCAGGCATGTTTTCTGATATTTATCAAACATCACAGATAAAGAGGAAAATGATGCAGGGATGAACAAACATGAGTATTAGAGTATAACAGCTGGGACGGTCACTGGTGAAGTAGTGCAGCGTGCTTGAACAAGCTGCTGCTGTGTCACATCACACTGGCAGATAAATAATCAGCTCAAGGAAGGCCTAACTGAGGATCTCATGTCTTAAACAAGCAGGAAAAATTCAACAGCTGAGCACATGAGAAGAAGAGAAATGTCCTACTTTTTTCTGCAGTTAGTTACTGAACTAGGCTGATTTTCACCAAAATAAAGGAAACATGCAAACAGTGACTTACCTCTGTAAACATGTAGTCTGATTCTCTAATAAATAAAATCAGTGTCAGTTTGTTTCCAGCCTCCCTCAGTCTGTATTTGGGTATATCCATGTGCTTCATTTGCTGATCACACGTTTTTGGCTTTCCTGCTTGTTTGCCTCCGTCCATCTGGACTCTACCAACAATAACACGAATGTGATCATAATTTAATTCCTCTTTGATTGAAATAGAAATTGCTGTTCTGCATAGAGACTGCTCACATTTGTTAGGATTCAAATGCAGAACTACTCAGCACAGCCATTTGTTACAATATATTCTTGCATAAAAGTCTATAACTTTCATCTGAATCCTCCCCACCAGTGTGGGGAGAATCTTATTTTTAGCTTTCGGTGAGGTCAGTATTTCAACTCCTATATGGCCTCTGTGCATTTGTTGTGCAGGCTGCGGCAGATGCATGGCTCCCCAGTGCTGCACAGACATTGTACAGCACGTTCTGTGATGACTTCCCAGCAGCTATTCACCTTGGGAAAAAGAACATATTATCATAACATATGTTTTGCAGCAGTAGATCTATAGCAATTCTACAGTCTTAGGAATACCTTAGAGATGGATATGTTAGATCCTCTGGTTGAAGGTTTGTGTGTTGTGGCTCAGTATTCAGCTACAGTTGAAGTTTGGTCATTAAATACAAAATGCACTGCTACTCACTTCCTGTTTATCCTTGCCTCTGCAGAAAAGTATGGACAGCAATGTTGCCTGCAACAGGTTAAAAACTGGAAACCCCAACTCTTGTGCAGTGAATGTCATTTATCATGTCCAAGGCAAGCTTATTTTTTTAATCAAAATTATTTGTATAGCATATTTCAGCTTCAAAGTGCTTTACACCATAAATATATAATACAGTAACCAATTATAAATATTGTATTTTGTCCAATGCATTATTAACCAAATATGCATCAGAATAATGATAAATGTTACAGTTATTATGAATCAAAGGCAACTCTAGGTTTTTAAGTCTTGTTTTGAAGAACCTCAGTGTTTCAGCTGTTTTGCAGTTTTCTGGAAGTTTGGTCTAGATTATTTTAGCAATATTAATACAGAGTAATTAGCACAAAAATATAGAAATGGGAATGATAAATAAATAAATAAATAAATAAATACACAAATGAAGCATATAAACATGAGATAAGCAAATAAAAAAGATTTTAAGAAATCATTTAAAAAGTAACTAAACCCCAAATCAACTTTTCCTTTTGAAGATAAATTGTGGATTAAGTGTGCTATCTTTAAGCTTCTGTGCAAAGTGTGACATTTTGGTGTAAATTTGTTTAATTCAAAAATGTTGTGTCCAAAACTGTTATGTGCTACTGCAATTGAATTTTGCAATTGGTTTCAATGATACAGCTTAGTTTTAGCATTTGTTTCATAACCCCATGTTCAGATACATTAATAATAATAATACATTTTATTTGTGACACACTATACAGTTACAGATATATCAAAGTCCTTTAAGAAATAAAACACTTAATTTAAAATAGCAACAAACAAAGACTATAAAATACAGATTTAACATTAAAAGTTTAGAACAAAACAGGAAAGTGCAGAGCTGCAGTGGACCTACAAAGCGATTGGTGCTTTCACATGTTGTCTCCAATAACAGAAAAAGTTGTTAAATTTGTCACTACAGTCATCCTTTTTACATAAAAAAAATTATTAAATGGGTCTGAAAAGGTAATAAATGTAGCAGCAAAATTGCTATATTGCTTTCCCTCGTCTTGACTGCAGACCCCCCGTCATAATAACAAATTCTACTGGATGATAAATTGTCTCAGTAATTATTGCGATAAACAACTATGTTTTTGTTTTGAGATCATTTTCAAATATCTCAGTAATGGCATAATGTAAATTCCTCTCAAAGACCAAGAAACTTCAATCTTGTAATGAACTCTCCACAGTGGACTTGGATGATATTTGAATACCGAAAATAAAATACAACTATCACAATAACAAATTTTGCTAGATGATAAATTGTCCCAGAAGTTATTGCAATAAGGTACTATATTGTTACTTTGAGACCATTTTCAAGTATTATTATGTAATGAGGCATGTTCATCTATTATATAAGTTTTTTCAACAGCACAACCAAAAACTGTAATAGATATGAGGAAATAAAACCAAACACTTTGAGCAAAAACAGGTGGGTTTCAATGCTTTTAAAACAAGTAAATGAAACCTGGAGTAGCCTCTACAGAGTTAACATTGTTTTGAATCCCTCCATCTCACATTTTTCCTTACTTAAAACTGACTGAGAACTTGTTTGTGAAAGACTTTACCTCTGGGAACCGGCAGATTATTTCATGAGACACCCAGAGGTCATCTCCAGGAATCTCTAATGGCATTTCTCAAATCTGACTTTTTTGACTTTAGTCATATTTTTTGTCAGTTTTTTGTTTGTTAAACCTTAAATCTCTGAAGTCGAGGCTCCCTGACGGGCATCAACCCTCTGACTGTTTACAATATGGAGTTTATGCTTGACAGCTCAGACACAGCCTGAAACTAAAGGCTTTGGTCCAAACTAAGCCGCTGTTTATTCAGACTACTAATGTTTAGAGGAAATCCTTCAGGGCACGCAATGAAACACAGGGTGCAGTTTGAGATACGCCACTATCACTATTTTAGATTTAGTGATTTATGAGCTCCATCCATCATTGCTGAAAAAACACAACCTGTCCATGAACGTTGCTGATCCTCTTCGAAATTGTCCTTTCTGTGGTTCTCACTTTTTGCCTGCGGTTTCTGTTTGTATTTGGCGCATTGGGATTAGGCTAACTTTTCGAGCAAGAAACACTGCAGGTGTTCAGGGCAAATGTGATTTCAACATCTGTAATATATTGTTAAAATAAGAAACCCTCGCAGATAATAACATTTCAGCGAGACCATCACTACAAACTAAATGAATTAAACAACAGTAGCAACACTACTTCTATTTGACAGTGATGTTCTGTTTATTGCTTTAATATGAACATCTCTGTAGTTTTAAGAACTTAAAATATTTGAGGGTCACTTGGCTAAGAAAACACATTTAGATTAATCCTCATGGTCCTCAGTACAGAGAATGTGTATGGGAACTCAAAGCCATCACTACTTTGAGTTGTTAGTTGTGCATCTTGTTCAATCTGTCCTCCCTGCTTTTGACTCCTTCTCATTTTGTGCTCTGGTTTCCCTGTCGTACCTTACGTTTTTCTTTGGTACGCCAACACAAGAGTTAGGTACATCCAAATGTTTGCATGTCACAGTTTTACAGGTTCACTCTTTTTTTAAGTGAAACTGTAAAAGCAATTTACTTGCAAATGATTTATTGACAATCTAGTAAGCATAAAGTTCTTTATTTGAATCAGAATTGTACAAGATCGGTAACTTAGTGAAGAATTGTTTAAAGTGATTTCATTAGCTGAAATTTAAACCAGGTGCATGTATCACCGACCAGATACATGCACCTGGTCAGTGCATGTATCATAGGGCACCGACCAGGTACATGCACCGATGTACACCGATACATGCACCTGATTGGTGCATGTATCGGTGCACTACAGCCCATTTTCTGCTTTTGGAGGGGTCTCCAGTCTGCTTGGCATTCACATTTGAACCACACCAGAGTTCACTTCAACAGAGCCACAACCTAGGTTTGTAGGCAGACCAGAGTTTGTTTTTTTGGCCTGCATAAGAGTTTGATTATGGATTCACACTTCCACAAACAAACCAGACTATCAAGGCAAACAAATTAGAGTTCACTTAAAGAAGCTAAACAGAGCTGATGTGAATCCATGCTTAGAACCATGAAAATAAGTAATTATTTTTTGGGAATCACTTGCAGTTTACCAAAGACTTAAGCCAAGTGAAGAACAGCCATTTTGTAAATGAAAATCTATCAATATTATATAAAAAAATGTAAAGAAGTCTGACTTTGTCATATAACCTAATTTAGAAAATAATTTCACCAGAAAATCGTCTAACAGTAATGGTGGAAGTTGAGGACTGTTATGATCAAGGAAAAGGGCGAAAGAAAAATTTAGTTTGTGTAGAAAGTTGATGAGCAATACTCCTGCTCTGCCCAATAATAAGTGAGACAGAGGCATCTGGACTCTATCTCAGTGTGCTAGAGATTGTGTAGATATGTTATTGAATTAAAATCCTAATTCAACTGACCTATCTACTGTTAATATTGCTGGAAACATACTGCAACACCTACATAAAAAGAGACGTAAATAACTTGACCTTTCTAAATATTCCATCCATCTCCACAGACAACACAACACCAACAACATTCAGATAAAGGTCACTCTGAATTCCTTAGTTTATGTTCCTCTGCAGTAATACTAAACATTAACTCCACAAACTTTTACAATTGCTTGGATTCTCACTGGATTCATTCAACTTTTGCAAACCGCGATCTTTTAAATATTTGAATATCAGCCCACCACTTTCCCATGTTGTTACAGAAATGACAGGAGTGGGCCTTCGTTAAACCTGCTAATAGCACACATGTGTGCAGTTCACTTCAGCATTATGGAATAAAACTCTACCAAGAGAGGCTGCCATGAGCAAACATAGCAATAATGCTCATCACTATTCATAGAAATAGGCTTTTTAATGGAAAAAAAAAAAAGTGGTGCACGTCAGGCTTTGGCTGCCTCAAAGCTGCAACAAGCTAATAAATAAAGTCTGGTCTTGGAGCTGAGAAAACATGCCAATTCTTTGGTGATGGATATTAGCTTCCATGTTTCTACAGCAGAGCAGCTTTAACCTCTGACTTCACTCTGTCTACCCTGGTGAAGGAGTGTAAAGCATGAAGGGTAACAAATACGCCTCCACCGTAACCTGTCAAATGCAGGTAAAATATAATTTTCTCTAAATTCTACATATCCCCGTCCACATTTACTATAATTTAATATCACGGTCTCTGGTTGTTTCAGGTAGGAATGTTCCTATATGAAAATTTGTGCCGATTCAGTATTAATATTGCTGTCATGCAATTCTTAACATTTAGGCCAAAGTAACAGCCACACTGCTGACATTGCTTCTCTCCAATTAAACGTCTCACAATCCTGAGCTAGGTCACTATCACTGTCACATGACCAAACACAACATGGACCAAGCAGCCACTTTTATTAGTAATTCAATTCAATTTATTTAAATAGTGTCATTTCATTTCATAATGTTGTCTCAAAGCACTTTACAAAAAAAATCATTTTAATTAGTTTTTTGCCAAAACTAATTGTTATGTTGTTATGTTGAATCTGAATAATTGTTACTTTGAGTCATTGTTAGCCTGTTGCTGAGTTGTTGATATTGACTGTGGTTGCTAGCTTAAATGGTTATTAGCTCATTTGGCTGTTAGCTTGACTCTTATGACAATTATTTCCATTTTTTACAAAGTGAAATCACTTTTATGATTGTCTACTGCTTTAAGAAACTAAAACTAATTCATGTACACTTAAAAAATGCACCCTTCCTCTTTTGTGTAATTGACTAAGTCAAATATGTGTTGCTCATATAAGAAAACTAGGGGAATGGTAATATTAAGATTTAAAAGAATAATTTCTGCCTGTTTTTTAAAACTAAATTGGGGTTTAAGTTGGGAAGCTAATTTAGTAGCTTCCGTTTGAGGAGACAATCTGCAGTGCTCAAAATTGTAATGATCCTTCCGATGGAAACTCAAGCTCTGTGGAACAATAAAGACTATGTATGGCAGAAAGAGTCCTGCTAGAGCTAATCAATAATTTAAAAAGTGACCTAAAAATTATCATCTTTACTTGGCAAAAGAAATAAAAAATAGAGCATTTAGAACATTAAGGACTCTGAAAGTTTAAGGCAGCACAATTTTGATAATATGCACAATAATAATTATTAAATAGAAAAGAAGGAAACTGATGTCTTCTGCAACTTTGTGAAAGATACATATTTCTGTTGAAGCAAGGCCAGCATTTCTGGAATGTAAATTTGGATGTGTACAGACTGTGAAAGCCCTGACAGAAAAGCCCCTGCCCTCCCAGCAGTCTTTCTCTCTTCAGGTTATTTCTGTTGCATCTTCTCACCTGGCCCTCCAGCAGGAAACTCCACCTGAATGGTCAGAATATGAAGAGGGTCTGCGTCGGAGGGCTCTGGGGAGTCTGCTGAAGGAGAAGCCTTCTATTTCACACTTTGAAAAGTTACCAGCTCTCAGTTTTGTCTGGTCCTGAATAATTTAACAATCTCTCCACCCTGTTGTCGTGTGTGTTCACAGTATTAAAACCAGGAACTGTCTGGCTGACCTTGTGGCTCAAAAACATTCAGTCTCCCAGCATGCCTAAAGGCATGGATGCACATGATGAATTTTCTGAAAATAGCTCGGTGACTTTTAAGTTCCTAAATCAGCCTGATTTTCTTCCTGTTGAACATTTAAAAATGTTCTCATTGATGGGGTTAACTATAACACATTTAGAATTCAAATAACTCAAATCAAGTTTGTATATGACCCTGGCTCTTAAATAATTGCTCAAAAATATAGGATCTTTGTTATTTATTATAAATAACCTTTTGGCACCTCACAAAGAGAAATATGTCAAAACAACCAATTGTGTGAATATTTTACTCACCCATCCATCCATTAAAACATTCATCCATCCCTCTGTCAGTTCAGCCATCTGTCCAACTGTTCATTAATCTATAGAAGCATCCATTCATCTGTCCATCCATCCATCCATCCATCCTTGAAAACATATGTCCGTCCATCAAGCCATCTCTCTGTAGATGTAGCTGTTGTTCAGGTCAATCAAATCATCCATCCATACACCATAGGCTTGAAAAATGTAGGAAATTTGGACGTGATAAATGTGTTGTAGGCTTGAGCAGGTCAAGGAGGGAAGCCCTTCAGTTACAATGGAAGTGGCTCTGTGACTCATTACCGATCTCTAAGGTCATTGGGGTTGTAACATAACAGACCTAGCCATACTTGATGTAGCAGGTCTTGTTCGTGATTCACCTTTTGTTTCAGTTTAATGCTGGTTTCCTGTCCTGTGCTACTGCCTGATGCTCATCTGTCTAGATCGGTTTTCCACAGCGTGGGACAGAAGGGTGTAGGGTGGTCAGGTTAATGTTCGCCCAAGGAAGCCAACTGGAGTCTAGGGAGTTACCTGCCAGTACCCGGTGAAAGGTCAGCCTTCCTGCTTGGACGATGGATGCTGTGCAGCAGCAGGGGACATCACCTCTGAGGTATGAGATGAAGGTTGTGTTAGGACAGCAGAGGTGTGGAGATGCAAGTTATTGTTACGCCCCAACATCCATCACAGAAGATAAAAAAGAGGTCAGTAGATACCAACCTGAAGGATGAATAAATGAATTGTGCCTTATATGCAAACTTTTCGAAGAGTAAAGCATTAATCTTCCTCTGTTCTGTTTTTTAATTTAGTGTCTACATTTTCAGCCTTGCAGCACTGTAGCTGTACTCTTACTTTTTTACTTTTAGACAGTTGCTATGATCTGTAACCTTGGTGACAACTGGGACCATCTGATTAGCATCTCAAAAGCTCAAATATTATCTGAACTATGACCCCAAATCCAAGAGGGGTTAAAAAGGAAACTTCATGAATGCTACCAGGTCTAAAGAGCAGAGAATGAAAGAAGACTCCAACATCGCAGTGCCTGGCTTTCTAACCATGCAGCAGACAGATATTTAAAGAGGAGCAGCAAAAGCAAATGAGGTGGATTAGCAGTGCTCGTTAATAACTGAAGTCATACAGGACATATTAATGTGAAATATCATCTCTGCTGTCTGGAAACAGGGGCTGTTAGAATGAAACTCTTATACAGTGACACTCTTCAGTCAGAGACCTCTAAGGATTTGTTGCAAGACTGACTGTTACTGGAGATCCTTCCTGCCCACAGTGCCTTGTTGAAGTATTTCATGAAATATGAATAATCTTGGTAATCCTAACAGACATAAAGCAAGGTGGGGTTTTTTATAAATTATGTGAATGTCTACAGTGCTGCTAGCTCAATCTTACTTTAGCAGATGGAAATATAAACACATAAAAATTCATAAACTCTTCCTAAAAACCCAAAATTTTCCAACATTCACAATCTGTCTAATCTCTGTATTGATCCCTGCAGTCTTTAGATAAGATCTTGTGATACAGATGACCCTGAGGAGACTGGACTTCACCTCAGCCTGGCTCAGCGTTTGATCTCTGCGGAGCTCTGCACCACTAATGGTCTTCAATCACATGAGGATCAAAGGCTGCTGCAGCTGGGAGGAACAGCCAATCATCTTCTGTCCAACTAACCGCCAGCCCTATCTGACCTATGGAATAAACTGTGTGCTTTTAATTATCTAATATATCCATGAAATACATAATGAGCACCTCAAAAAGATTTCATTCAGTCAGAATGTGTACAAACCTGCAAAATAAGCAGGCCATAAAGCATTTTGCCATAATGCTTTATGGCAAAAGTTTGCAGTGTTGCAAACTCCCATTAACAGATATTTTACAGTGTCTTACCAAAGTTATACTATTTAAATAGATGGTAACACTTTATTTGAAGGGGGTTGAATAAGACTGACATGACACTGTTATAAATGCCTGTCATGAACATGAATAAGCCTTCATAAATATTTATGACTGTTGTCATAAAGCGTCATTCGGTAAATTATGACACTTTTAATACAAAGTTGACATTATTCAAAATGTCTTTGTTATGACAACTTGACATTAACCAGGAAATCATTACTGATATAAATTTGTTATTAAAGTACACTGCTCAAAAAAATAAAGGGAACACTCAAATAACACATCCTAGATCTGAATGAATGAAATATTCTCATTGAATACTTTGTTCTGTACAAAATTGAATGTGCTGACAACAAAATCACACAAAAATCATCAATGGAAATCAATTTTATTAACCAATGGAGGCCTGGATTTGGAGCCACACACAAAATTAAAGTGAAATGTTCCCTTTATTTTTTTGAGCAGTATATTACCGATTGCACTTTAAAAATGAGGTAACTTTATGTTATTAAAGGTAAAGTTTAAACAGTAATGATTTCCTGGTTAATGTCAAGTTGTCATAACAAAGACATTTTGAATAATGTCAACTTTGTATTAAAAGTGTCATAATTTACCGAATGACGCTTTATGACAACAGTCATAAATATTCATGAAGGCTTATTCATGTTCATGACAGGTGTTATGTCATGTTTATGACAGTGTCATGTCAGTCTTATTCACCCCCCTTCAAATAAAGTGTTACCAAATAGATATTATTTTTTACGTGGTCTTTTCTGCTACTAATTAAACCCGACTGCAATCAGACAGTTTACACATGTGTATATGAAGAATGTTGACATGACACACGAGTTTTTGCAGAAATTATGATGGTTGACACCATTTAAGGGTCAATTTTAAAGTTATTCAGCAGTGGAAGACAAGAGTATTGTCACAAGATAACAACATGCAGGAAGCTAATAAAAGAAAGCACAACTAATATCAAAGGGTTTTTGTAATTGCATCTGCAATTTCTGTAGAAAAGTCTGTTTGGATACATACTCAGAACCAAGAGGGATTGTGGTGTGACACACTTCACTGACACAGGCTTCTTGAATAAATTCATAATTATAATTTTTTTGCCATTGTTTACGACTGGATTTTCCGCGTCTGGCTTTTTCTGGTTCAGATTATGATGCATATCTCACATAAATGACATAATAGCCGAAGAAAATGTGACAAGACCATTCAGACAGCAGAGCCTTCAAAACAATCAAATACGGATATGAATTAGCACCTCAGATGGAAGTGACACAGATCGGGGCATTTTTTTTGGGTGAAAAGGTTGGAATTGGGCTGGATATAGATTGTATGTGGGCACAAAAAATGCTTTTGGATCACATTTGTCTGCTGTGTGAATGTAGCCTCACTGGCATCTCTTTTTACACACTAGTTTTCAAGTCTTGCCGTGGTTCTCAGCTGGTTTAAGATTTAGATTGTGACTGAGATACGACAGCTATTTCAACATAACTGTAGGTGTATATGTAGGGTTGATATTCTGCTGTAAGGTGAACTTTAGCTCAAACCCAACAGCCTCCAGCAAGTGATCTTGGTTACCACTGTTATACCACCACATTCCGGAACCTGCTCCGGTTCCCAAGCAAGATTTTGAACCAGTGTTGCATTTCTGCCTGAAGAATGTGGTTCCTGAGCACTAAATCTGGTTCTAGTCGGGCACCATGGAATATTTAGTTCTTCTGGGCATTTCCCTGTTGACTGGTCAAACTGAAGACAGAGAAACAACAACCCGGGCCACAGTCGTTAATAAGGCTATGCCATATTGCTACTATGCTCTTCTTCCATATTGTGCAACACCACCTGCTGATGTTTAGTTCTCCAAACTGAACAGCAGACATGCTAATCAAACTGATTCACATGAGAGTTACAGTTAATGAAAAATCTAAACTTAATTTTAGAACATTATAATCTTAAAAAAAAAAAAAAAAAAAATTTTTTTTAATACAGGAATGTTAGCTTAACTGCTTAAGGGGTGTTTAAAGGTTATTTTCAAAAGGTAATTTTACTTTGACAGATTTAATATGACTGTATATTGCCACATTTGTTCCTCCATTGCAGTCCAAACTTGTGAATTAACAAAACCATGACATCATCATCCGGAATAAAAATCTTACCCTGTAAACTAGTGAATTTCAAGAAAACAATTATCTATAATTATGCTGGTAAATATTAACTTTATTCATTCCAACTAACCTGAAAATAAATCTTTTTGCATGTAGTGTATTTTTTATTGTAATAGGCATTCTTTAAACTATTTAACTGTAAAAATTGTCCTTTTAAGCTGAGCCCCAGTTCACTACTCAACACAATATTTTCTATGAAGTTCTGCCACATGAAGATATTTGATTTTCATTCAATTTTCATTTCCATTGATGGTCTGATGTCACCGGATCATCTCTGGAAACTGAGTCACTGAAAATGGACCTGATGTGGTATTGGAGAGCGGCAGAATTGAGGTGTTGAGAGGGCGAATGTATCCGTGGAGCTCCATTCATCAGAACGTCTCTTCAGACTTCTGTACGTAGAGAGGTCACTGAACCAAATCTTTTCCGAGGTTGAGCAATCATAGCCGAAGCAAAGGGGAAAATCCCCTCCAGGATCAGGAAGTCCTGATCAGCTCCAGGTGATGAGCTGCTGTGTAACACCACATTAGCTGTTT
This sequence comes from Poecilia mexicana, assembly GCF_051168715.1. Lineage (NCBI taxonomy): Eukaryota > Metazoa > Chordata > Actinopteri > Cyprinodontiformes > Poeciliidae > Poecilia > Poecilia mexicana. The sequence goes on from NW_028263383.1 coordinate 21,587,523, forward strand.
AAATGGGAAGTTGAGCTCTGTGGAAGAAAAACAGCAGAAGAATATGGCTGTGTTGATGTGAAAAGAACTGCTGAAGGTGTTTTGCATTGTGCAGTGTCAAGCTTTAATTTGCCTGCAGAAGCAGAAGCAACAGCAACTCATTGAGTTTTAGGTCAAATTGACAACTTGGCATCATTATTCTCAGTTTTCTCTGAAGGTCGGAGCTGATTTCAGCTCACATTCCATGATATTCAGTTTCACTTTTCTTCTGAAAGTTATTTTTAGGTTTAAACTTAATTTATTTATCTCATTGAGTTTATGCTGGGAATGACACAGATTTACCCTTTTTCTTTTTGTTAAAACTTATGTGGTTCTTGACAGTCAATTGTTCACAATATTAATATTCAGTTAATCTGTTTTGGACTGAAAGGAACTTCAGTCTGCATAATGCTGCTGGATGCAACATAATACCCAGATTTAAAGTGTCTACTAAAGTTTTAACAATCCCATGTAAACCCCCTAATTTACTGAATTGTAAATTAATTATAAGTTTTGTAAGAATTTTTCATATAAAATTATAACTGTCTTGTTAAATGGATTTTAAAGCCACTCTAAGCCACTTTTTCTGGCATAAAAAACCCCAACAAAAAAATGGTCAAGAAATTCGTGGTCACTTCTATATATTAGTCCAACAGCAGTATTGAATTCTTTGGACATGCTGAATGCTGGAGAAGCAGCATTGAGCTTCAGCTTCTATGTGCCACAAATCTGGAACAAACTCCCAGAAAACTGCTAAAAAGCAAAAACACTGAGTGCCTTTAAATGTCAACTAAAAGCCCGGCTCTTTAGAGTTGCTTTACAAACATAATCAATGAAACGTTAATCAACATTTTGATGTGCAACAATGGCACTTGACAAATTGTGCATAACAATGGCAATTGACATTTGCCGACTGCGTGTGCATGTGTGTGTGTGTGTGTGTGTGTGTGCGTGGGTGTGTGGGTGTGTGTGTGTGTGTGTGTGTGTGTGTGTGTGTGTGTGTGTGTGTGTGTGTGTGTGTGTGTGTGTGTGTGTGTGTGTGTGTGTGTGTGTTTATGGTGACAAGGACTTTGGACTGATTTGTCACTTAAATATGTTATACAAATAAACTTGACTGGTTGATTGAAATTCAAATTACAAATTGTATTCATGTTTTTTTTTTCTTAAAGTGATGGAAGAATGAGCTTTTCCTTCTATGAAACTAAGACAAATACTAAAAATTAGGAAAGAAGGTTAAGTGAAAGGAATATGATCTGATAAGACTGAAAAGAGAACGAGATCATTGTCTTCTTCCAAATAACGCTTAGGTCTTATTTTGCCAAAAGAAGATTTAGGTAAAAAAAAAACAAAAAAAACATCACTTTTGGCAAAATAAATAAATAAATAAATATTTAGGCTATTATTTTTGGTGACGATGTATAAAATGAAATAGACATTTTGAGCCGCATTCCATGACCAGCAGGTCGCGGTATTTTATACCATTGATTCATAGCGATAACAATGAAACCCCTGACCATAAGGGGACAGTGCAGTTCCAGGTTGAAAAAAAAACAGTTGAGGTCAATTTGCGCCGGTAATGATACGCGCCTGTTAATTTTGAAAATTCAGAAAAAGCATGAAAAAAACGTTAGAAAAACTAATAATTTTAAAGTTGAATTTTTCCTCTTGCGCTTGTAGAAACGGTCCAGAAGGCCCGGAAAGCTGCTCTGAGCTGAAAGACAGCTCGTCAAGATGAATGACGGGCTGTTGGGCAGGAACAGCTGCACCGGAAGAAACCAGAACCGGACCTGCAGAATCAGCCTGCAGGCAAAAACCAGAGAGGTGAGCAGAGACGATGGGTTAAAGCAGGCTGTTATTCCTCCTGACAATCACAGGATTCATCGGCTCTGAGCAGAAGAAGTGAATGCATTGAGGCCGAGTTGATGCTGTGAAGATCGGCTTTAGCTGCTTCAGTCCCAGCACACCTTCAGCAGGTTAAACAGACCAACATTAAACTCCCGTGCAACTCTGTACTCTTACCTTTAGCTTGTCTGGGTGGAGTTCACATCTTTATCAGCTAAAAGTAAAAAGTACTTATAAAGTGAAAATACTTATTGAATGTATTTCCTAATGCAATGGTCTTATGTCATTAAGTGTGTTTACTATGTGTATTTATTTAATACATTAGTGTTACTGCAGATAATGCAGGTTTTTATCTTTACCCTCTGTGATACAATTTACACTTGGACTTGTGATTATATGTAACACAATTTTATTGATGACCTGCAGAGTTAATTGCATTAAAGCAAAATAAGAATGAAGAATGACCTTAGATTATGTCTACCTCATACTTATATGTTTATACTTGCCATATGCCTTATAATTATTATACCTACATTAATGGAGTGTTTATTGCTTGTTTCATAGTTGTTGACTGTAACATGTTTTCATGTGAAGCACTTTTAAGTGTCTTGTTGCTGAAATGTGCTACAAATAAACTTAAATGATTACAATGGTGGAAAAATTCAATTAACTTACAATCATTTTATTATTGCAAATGTATCAGCTTTACTGTTTTGAAATCAAATTCACATTAAAACCTTTTCTAGCTTACCATTCAATTAAGGTTTTTTTTTTTTTTTTGAAAAATCATTAGTGGCACCAAAACCTTAAAACTTCAATATGTAACTTTAATTAGAAAATGTGTCATTTTACATATGTGTTAAAATTATCGTTCTGTTGTGACAATATAATGACAGATAATCGGTGAAGATATCAACCTCCTCTGCCTTCTCCAGTGGTTCCCTGTACTAACTGCAAAAATGCAGTTTTAGTAAATATAGGGGGGGGGGGGAATTTAAATGTTGCAGCTTAAAAAAAAGATAAAATTAGATTTGTGTTCCTCTAAGAAAAAAGTTTGGAACCACCAGTGGAACCAGTGCAAAAAGATAGTGCCTTGCAAAGCCATTTTTTCCATCAGTCCAAATTACATAATTTGAAATATTTCTTCAGTTGCTGTTACATCTTGATCATGATGTCTCTGTTTTCCATTTACAGGACATTTTTTAAGAACGGCATTCTTGGAGTTACATCTGAAGTCATCAAAGATCTGATATTGGATCTGCTTTCCGTGGTAAGTCACTTTTTCTGTTCCTGTCAACACGTGTAAGGCCGTGCATCGCACTCCTCGTTCAGATTCTTCCTGAAGCGCTGTGCAGCTCGGTGCCATTTAATTACCTGCTTTTGGAAAAACCGCTGGGAATGCAAGCAATTTAGGTCTTGTTTGAAGGGTAAACAAACGTGGTGGAAGACGTCTCCCATCACCCTCCCAGCAGAGAGGAGCGAGGGGGAGGTAGAGGCTGCTTCCTATCGCAAATATTTTAATGGCTATCTGAGAAGTTGTGGGGAGAGAGTAAAGACATTCAGAAATGTGGCATTGAAGGCTTCTTGTTTTGTTTCCAAACACTTGAGGGTAACGGCTGTGGAAACAGAAGAAGGAGACTAATGAGGGGAAAGAGCTTTGCTTCAAGAGTAAACCTGCAGGTGTTGAAGAGCTTGGAGGTTTTGGCCTCATGCTGATGTATTCTGGTTGCTGAGTGACTTACACTCATCAGGTGGCTGATGTCTAATTATAGAGGTGCAGGAGTGTGTATTGTATTAATGTGGGCAGTTGAATTAGACGAAACTCTGAATTTCTATGAAATTGTTGCTGCTGTTGACTTTAGCATTCCTGAATAGGTCAGACCTGTAAGTCTGTAACTTAACTGTGTCTAGTTTTATAGTTTGCAGACTATGGATCATATGTTAGGTATTTTTAGTACCTTCATCAGAAGAACTTGAATTAATCATGATTAGTCGCTTATTTAATCTACAACTAATTTAGTAACTGATTATTTAACTGGAGTTGAAGGTCTTTAAAAATGGCCATTTGCTGAAAGAAAAACACTCTGAGCAGTAATTAAGCCAAAGCTGTACAAAACATATAGTTTGTAGTGGTTTGCTGCAGTTGATTGCAACATAATCATGGAAAAAATTGTTTTTAAATTATTTTTATTAGTAATGCAGCTTATTTCAAACGTAGCTAAAAGTTTCACCAAGATCAACCTGACTAGATCAACACAGACTGAAGATCTTCTCCTTTGCTGTCATCTGAGTGAAAACTAGAATGGTGGCACAGCAAGGAAATCTACTAAAAACAAATCTGGTCAAAATTGTTTCCCAGGTGACCAAGAGAGCAACATTCAAACCGTTTTAGCTGCTGACGTGCTGCATGTCGATAGAGATAACAGCTGGTCCGTGATCATTAAACTGACTTATGGGAGAGCAGAGTCAAATGAAGTGGAGAGACGAGGGAATGAAGCAGGGCTGGTGTTACGGGAGAAAATAAATGCAATCAGTTAGAAAAACAAAATCAAATAAACTTTTAATTAAAATCTTATGTAAACATTGCATTTGTTTATAAACTATTGTTTTCTTTTTCAACACATCATGTATTTAATGAATATCTGATGGTTTTCTCACAGGATGCAAGTGGGTTCTGTGCTTATTATTAAAGATAAAGCAATAAAATATAAAGTAAACCACTTCTGTTGGTGGTGTGACTCAGACTCCAGACAAAACTACTTCAAACTCCTGCCAAACAAATTAGCACTTGATGTATCTTTGGTTTTATAACCAAATAAATGGACAAAAGGAATATATGAATGCCTCCATGTTGCCCATAGCAGTAGAGCTGCTGCTCCACCCAATGGTAAAATGTCAACTGAGAGGGGTTATTGTTTTGGTTTTCAGTCATTTTGTTTTCAAATTCTTATTTTATTACCTATATATTGTCTTGATGTGCCAACCCTAAATCATAAATCCCTTCCCGACCTCTCCATGTTCTTCGTCCTTCGCCTGTTTCCCGAAAGTCGTGATCTGCAGTGTTTATTTAAAGTTTTCCCAGGAGAGGAAGTGTGTTAGAGGCTTTGGTCTAAATGATGATGGTGATGATAAGTGTGTTAAGATGATGGAGGAAATCTGAGCAGTAAGGAATCAACAGCTGCATTTCTCTGTTCATATCTATAATGGTAATGGCAATATTCCCCAATGTTAATGTCTGGTGACTTTGATTTAATTGTGGCTTCAGTTCAGATCAGTAAAGTCAACTCTGAAGTTCTTCTGTCTCTTAAAATAATCTGGAACCAGCAGTTTCTCATCGCAAGGCTTATAGAGCTTTAATTTAGCTCAGGCCAAGGTTTTGTTTCCACAGAGAGGGGTCTGAACATGTCATGTGAACGGCTGTTCCTCTGTATGAACATTTGTTTGAGCTCTTGTTTATACCGTGCGTGTGCATTTGTTTTGTGTGTGTGTGTTCTGCTGGAGTCTCTTAACCCAGAGTAGATGTCATTTCCTTTCTTGAGGCTGGCCAAATCCTATAACGTCCCACGCAAACACACACACAGAACAAATATGTGCTTATCAGAGCTTCTCACACACTCTCTACTTTGAATCTGACGTTTTCTAGTGCCTCAGCCTACTGAGGGATAGTACTAACTATCCCTAGTCATCTTCTTGAAGGATACCACAAAGTTCAGATCATCTAACTCTGGTTTCACTGTGACCTCAAGCTACCAGACAATCTAAGAGCACCTTTTGGATTGACTGCAGCCTCAATGGTCATGTTGCATTTTATCTGGCTTTTATGTCATTGACATGAGATATAGGTGATAATTCTTCATCAGAAAAAGTCAGATGCGGTAAATCAGGATGTAAATAAAAATAATTGTAGTTGTGAAAATTCTAAAAGAAGTCTGTATCACTGAAGGGCATCACATCAGAATCCCTCCACTGCTGGCTCTGACTACACATCCAAAGACACCTTTCTACAGAAGTTGCAGTCAATGGACCTTACCACAGGGGCCGGGTTTCATTGGCTAATGTCCATTTCACGTCACAGCGCAGCTACCACGTGCGTGACCGTCTCACAAACACAAGCCACAGTAGTAAACACATCCTAATGTACATTGTGGACTAGCAGACCGGCAGAAAGTTTTCGCGTCAGGACTCGAAAAAGAATGGTTCTCCACTGTCAGTGGGGTATCTGTACAGGCAATGTCAGGTATCTAATCATATTTGTGGAACTAAAATTCACAGATTTCCACAATCTGAAACGAAATGCCTAGCTTGGATCAAAGCTTGTGCACGACCGCATTTGCAGCTCAACCGTCGTAGGATCAATAAGAACAAAGGAGTGTGTGCTGGTGTGAGTATTATTGCTTTGCTTTCTTTATGTTTAGTGAATGAAAAAAAGAAAGTCAATAATTAACACATCCATTACGAAAACCTTTTAGCTAAGTACAGCATAATGGCAGTACCGATACAACTTCCACACCCTGAAGCCTGTCTGTTACACAGTCTTACGTTAGCTGAACAGATCAATATGCAATGTGTACCATATCTGACATACATTAAAGATTTTATTTTACCTGAAAAGGCTTTTTATGAAACTGTAATCGTGTTAGCCACACTAGCACCGAGTACAGTGTATCAGGCCTAGGCACACTCAAACATTTGCCAACAACAGAAATCACTGATTCCAAAAGTAACCCTCAAAACCATGAATGGCCGACTTACCCAGCCTTGCAAGAACAATAGGCATCAGTGATCTTGTCAACAGCTATATTTATGCTGAGGTGTGAGGATCTGCCGTTTTCCCTCATCGACCGGTAGCATTTCGCTGCGACGCACACAATGTTGGAGGCATCGCGTGGCTCAAACACCTTGATGTCATCCAAAAAAGATGACATGAACTTGTTTGTTCCCCTGTCCATTGTCGTGGCTGATATTTTGTGAAAATCCGGCAGAAATTCTACACTAATCGACTCAGAAATACTCTGCAGAGAGTCAGTCGAAATGAAAGACGCCATGTTTACACATAGAAACTAAGCACCGCGAGGCTTTGTTTGTGAGACATGCAGCCACATGGGATTTTAGGGGGCGTTTCTGGGCGGAGCTTGGTAAGGTTCATGCTCCTCAAAAGGCCATTGCTATGAGTTGTTTTTCTTTCTTCTTTCATCTTATGATCCTGTGACGACGCTGTTGGCTGCATTGCTGAATAAACTTAAAAATTGATTTATAAAAGGCTTCATCCACTGTTTTTTCTGTTAAAAATGAACTGTTTTGTGACATCAGCATTGCTCTTCTTTGGGTCTCTATAGGGACATAAACCGTTCGGACAGAAGTCTGATTGTAGTCGGGTTCAATTGGTAGTATGAACAACCAAACAATAAAAGTACAATTTCAGCCAAAAATTGTAATAGAGCATCGAGACTTGCAGTGTGGGCGTGCCGACAGTGGAGAGGTAAAGTTCGACCTACATATGGAGGCCTTAGACCTTGATGCAGCTGTTGCAGGTTCGAGTCCTGGTCCAAAGACCTTTGCCGCATCTCTTCCCCCTCTCTCATAAGCCACCTTCCTGTCTGATGACTGCGACAGATCAGTGTAAAAGACTGATATCCGAAATGTCTGTAAGATTCAGTTAAGTTCTGCTACAGGTGGCACTGGATGTACTTTTAATTTGTGTGCAGATGTTCGTGTGCTAAAACGGTGGATAGAGATTCATTTTCATTCCGTCTTCAGGAGAAAAAACACAAACTGGTCCTCATAAAATCAGACGAACACCAACACTCAACCGCCCGAGTCTGCAGCTGTAAGGAGGAAGGGAGGGAGGGAAGGAAAAGTGCCGTTTCACAAATTGCATGCAGGCTTCTGGCATCAAGTGTCAGCCCCTCTGCCTGCTCGTCTTCCTACTCCAGTTTGCTTCAGCGCTAAAGTCCAGCGACGCTTCCCTTATAGATTAGAAACAGTTGGAAGTTTTTCCCTGTGGTTGTCATGTGATGCTTCAGCATGTGGAATATGGCTCAGACCTCAGTTGTCAAAACCCGACTGAGGAGATCCCTCAGCGAGCATGTGAAGGACTCCACCAACAAGGCTTGGGATGGTTTCTGGAGGAGTGTGAGGGAGAGGCGGCTGTGGGGTGAGTCTGGAAAATTTGTTGTTTTTTTTTTGCAATGAAGGAAGAGGATTCCCACTGAGAATGTCTTCTTTGTGTCTCATATGTGTTTCCAGAAACTTTTGAGAAACTCTTGATGTTAATAGTTATTCAGAAAAATTATTTTTTTCTATGACCTTTTAACCAAAATATGTATGTTGAGTTGCTGCTGGAGTTGCGAAATCGCAGTTTATTCGAAGACTTAAACAACTTTCATAAAGTTTCTTTCATGTTAAAGCAACTGTCAATCTGTGTCGGTATTGAATGATTAATGGATTAATCGGATAAAAAACTTCCATATTCTGCAAATTGTCATTGAACCGCTGATTCTTTTTTATGCAATTCAAAAAACAGAGCTGCAATAAGTGCTATTTAAGTAACTGATTATTCTACCACTTAATCTTTGATTATGCTATTGATTAATCGATTATTGATTGATCGGATGAAAAATTTGCTCATTCTTCAAAATGTTTTAAAACCGTTTTATACATTATTAGAGATGCATTGAAAGATGTAAATAAACAACTAATTAAATTCCTTTTTTTACAATAAAATTTTATGTTTAATTACCTACAATGCAGTAGCACTGCACTCCTTTAGTGAACGCTTGATTATTTGTAGCAAACAATGAATCAGTAACTTAGATATTCACAGAACATCAATATGTGAGAAGCTCTGAGCTTTCTGCTCAACTTGATGCAGTGTGTGGCTCATCTGTTGATTATTTTTTCTATTATATATATATACATATATATATATAATTTTTTTTTTTTTTACACTAAGTGAAGCTTAAGCTGTCATTTGAGGAGTTCTGGGTAGAATATATTTACAGACTGTTTTTTTATGTTGAATGCAAAAAGTATATGAACAGCTAAGTTACTTGAAAATGGCCTTTTTCTGAGACTGTATACTCCAGTTAACAAGTTTCTGACTTGCTGGTTTAAATGTAGGTATTTAGTTGTTGTTTTCTTTGTTGAATTAGTAAAATATCTTTGAATCCTCATTCAAAGACTGTTACTAAAGAGTTTTTACAGAGTTTTTCATGATTATAGTCCGCTGCTGCTTCATGCTGTCCATCAAACTGTGGTGAAACGGCTTCAGATGAACCACAAACCTCTGAGCTGTGTCCGTGACGGATTTTGGTTTCATGTCTCACTGAATCACAATGTTTTCTCCTAATGTGGATTCTGCGGGTAACCTGAAGAATGGTAGTCTCCAGGCTTTCACTTCATGGAGTCCCAGCATGTTTTTCACACCATGAACGCTGGAGATTCTGCTCTCATCTGGCAGCTCAGGTCATCTCATGAGCTCTAGGTTACTTCTGGACAGCGGGCTTTAATGGAGCTCTGAGTGAAACACTTTGCTGGTTTTTCGAATTTATGTTGAGGAAACTGTGGGGAGCTTTTCTGAGGCTGGTTTTATTGAAAGGTTAACTTGCCTAACTGACTTGGAAAATGTAAGGAAGACCTTATGTCTCCTTTGGTGCTCCCCATCAGGGCCGATGGTTAACCTGGACAAAGAGGTCAAGTTTATTTGTATAGCACATTTCAGTAACAAGGCAGTTCAAAGTGCTTTATATCATAACAATACAATATAGTAACCAATTATGAAATGGAAAAAAACATCAAATTTTGTCAAATGTCATCATCAAACAAATCCACATTAAATATGTTGATCAATGTTTGAGCTATTAGTAATCAAAGGTAACTCTAAACATGTAAGTTCAGAGTAAGTTTAAATTTTAAGTGTTTCAGCTGTTCTGCAGTTTTCAGAAAGTTTGTTCCAGATTTTAGTGCATAGAAGCTGAATGCTGCTTCTCCATGTCTGGTTCTGGTTCTGGGGATGAAGAGTAGAGAGAACCTGAAGACCAGAGAATAGAGAGGTTCTGGAAGGTTGATACAACAACAGCAGATCTTTAATGTATTGTGGTGCTAAACCATTCAGTGATTTATAAACAGTATTTTAAAGTCTATTCTCTGAGCTAGTGGGTTGATGTGCTCTGTCTTCCTGATTTTAGTGAGAATGCGAGCAGCAACATTCTGGATCGGTTGCAGCTGGAGAATTTATTTTTTAGGCCGACCTGTGAGGACACTGTTGCAGTAATCGATGAGACTAAAGACAAACACATGAATGCTTTGAGACATTAGCCCTTTAATCCTAGAAATGTTCTTCAAGTAATAGAGGACTGGCATTGTATTTGTCTTTTGTGTCTCTGAAGTTGAGTTCATCACTACCTCCAAATTTTTTTGTAGCTGTAATAACTGAAGCTGTGTGCTGACTCCAAAAGTAATAACTTCAGTTTGTTTCTGGTCAGCTATAGAAAGTTATGGCACCCCCACGTATTGATTTGTTCTTAGATGCTTGGATGGCTTCAGACTCACCTGGTGACATTGTAATGTAGAGCTGTGTATAATCTGCAAAGTTATTTTTGAATTTTCTTTGAGTGTACGGATTAGTATAGTAGAGGTCTGGACTTTCAAAGGTGGAAAATATTTGGGTAATGTGACCCCGGACATTGTAACAGACAGCAACCAAATCTGCAAATTCAAATTCATGCTGAAACAAATAAACAGTCTTGATGAGGCCTGAATGTATTTATGCCACTTTTCCTCAACCCTCAGAGTTTCTGTGCCACAAAAACATCTAAAGTTGCTCCACTTCATCAGCCTCTACTAATAATTGCTACTTTAAAATGATTTCATAACTAACAATACAAAAATGACCCTCTATTTGAATCATGCATGCAGTGTTCTTCCAAACATGCCGTGTGCCAGACGTACTCTGTAAACTTTTTTTCCCTCATGCCTGAGAGAAAGATCACCATCAGAACAGAGTGAACGTTTGCAGAAACTGGCTGCCAGGTGCAAAGCTGAAATTAAACCCAGACAGGAAGATTTCTTTACAGGCTGAGCAGAATGGAAATATCCACAGAGATTTTCATTCTGGACTTACTGATGCTGATTTCTTTGTAAAGTTTTCTCCTTAAAGAATCACTTTTAAGCAAATATTAAGAACCAATCATCATATAAGTATAGAAAGTATAGAAAGTTATATACCAGCTTTAATTGAGCTGTACTTCATTTGCCTGGAAAATCTGGTATGCCTGAGCAATTAAACTGATGCAGACCAAAATGGTAAATGGTTTGTACTTTTATAGCACTCACATACTGATGGTGACAAGCGACTGGATAGTAGCCACAGCTGCCCTAGGCAGTCTGAAGGAAGAGAACTCTGGTCCTTCTACTGAGGTCTCTGTTCAGGTGAAGTGAACTCTGGTGTGGTTGAAATGCAGATGTGAATGCCAAGCAGACCAGAGACTGCTCTAAAAGCAGAAAGCAAACCATAGTGCAGGGCATTCTGGGTAAATGCAATTGTGGTCCCCAATCAAACTGAGTGTACCCCTACTCTTATCTGGTAAAAATATAGAATTTCTAAAAAAATAAAGTGGGGTGTAAATTAATCTGCTGTATAGAGGAATAATAAGGATGAAGTGAAGGGTTTAGTTTGTGTTCTCTACAGTGTGAGGGAATGAACCACAGTGTCCAAACATGATGGAAGAAAACAAGGAGCCTTTTTTACTCTCCCAGGAGTTCAGACTTTGTATCCTCCCTAAGAAAGATGTTTCTCTCACTGACCCACATCTGGACCTCTTGGTGTCACACTTTGTTTGGCTTGAGACAGACAAATACTAGTCAAATACTCTGCTGTGGATATTGTTGAGGTACGACATGCCAGAACAATAAAGATTGTTTCTTCCTCAGGTGACATCTGGTTACCTTTTTGTTGAATACCTGTGCTACTGCAGTGAGATTTTTCTTATTTGTGCAGTAGCGTGCTACTCAAGATGCTCTTGAACATTTTTTTGTTTTTGTTTTGGTGACTAAACAAAATGTATTTAAATAAACCACTTTTAACAAACATCCCATCTATAAAAACTTACAAAAAGTTTTATATTGTGTCACAATGCAAACACAAACATAAATATATTTCATTGGAATTTCATATAAAAGACTAACATAAAGGGTTATGCAGTTGTGAAGTAGAAAGAAAATTATACATGGTCCAAAATGTTTTGACAAAAAACGAAAAGTGTGGTGTGCAAAAGTATTCAGCTTCCCCAGAGTCGACAGTCTGTGAAACCACCTTTTGCTGTAATTCCACCTGCATGTGTTTTAGTGTTTGTCTCTACTAGCTTTGCACAACTAGTGACTGAATTTTTTGCCCATTCTTCTTTGGAAAACAGGGCAGTCAGATTAAAAGGAGATTGTTTGTGAACAGCTGTTTTCAGATTTTGCCACAGATTCTCTGTCTGTGTGTGTGCGTGTGGGTGTGTCTATGATTTTCTTTTGTACACTTGTTATGATTCAGGTGTTACATTTCATACATATTGATCTTTAAAAGTCTTGAATTTGTTGAATTTGAGCTGGTGAAACCTGCAGCTGCTTAGCTGCTCAGAACATGATGTTGGTTTTGCTGCAGCCTGATATTGGAGCCAGTGTCTGACATCACCAACACAACGTGATGTCTCTCGCCACTGTACTGTGATCAAGGATCTCCATCATTTCAGTTTAATTATGTATGTTAGTTGATGAAAATTAGCTATTGACAAATTTTTTTCCTTGATAATGGAAATTTCAGAACACATCCTGTGGACTGTTGAGGTTTGACGTGAATACAAAACCTTATTGATTTTATTTTTTTCAAAAGAATGCTGACAGTATGCAACAAGTAGAGGATGAAAATGTGCATTTGCTCTTTCCTTTTGCTGCTTTTATTCTACATTGCATAAGATTTCCCCTTGGCTCCAGCTCATTGGCTGGAGGTCTGTCTTCATCGTTGTCTGGATTTCATCAGCAGTATTACCTCATCCTGATTGCTTCGACCACATGCTGTCCCTCTTTTCCTCTTTACTGTCTTTTTTCTCCTTTCCTATCCTCTCACTTTAGTGTTTTCTTTTCTCCTTTTATCCCAGCTTGCTGCATCTGTTGTCCCCTGCTCTGCTCTCTGTTTGTCATTCCTCTCACAACATTCATGCGTCGTACTCAGGGGATTTCTGTGTGCGTGAGTTTTTTCGTTTTTTTTCCCTTTTTTTTCTCTTTTCACATCCAGGCTGCACTATGATTTAAAATGGGGAGAGAAAAAAATCAGCAGATGTGAATGGGGCAAAAAATCCTGCTACTTTAAAAATAGATTCTGATTTCAGGTTTCTGCACCCAAACGTTGAGAGAGAATATTTAAAATTTTTTTTTTTTTTTTCCAAATCTGCACATTTCTTTCTTAGATTATGAATATTTTAAGGTTTTGGACCCAGATATCTTGTGCAACACAAGTTTGGTTTAGGAACATCCTGTCTTCAGGTAGCAGAAGATGAGAATAAAAAGTTATTTTATTTTGTTCTGAATGAGAAACAGGGGAAATATGGCTCTGATGCTGCTGCTATATATATATATATATATATATAGGTATATATATGTATTTTTTTTTTTTTTTTGGGTGTGAAAGTTGAATAATTAAGTGGAAATCCAACCTTAAACCTTCTTACATATTGAGTATTTTTCAACTATTATGCTGCTATATTGAAAATAAAAAACTGTTGAACTGATTCATATCTTCTTATAAGCTTTGACAATTTGTCCAAGCTTGGTTTTTGACTCTATAGCAAACAGAGTGACCTAAATCCTGCTTTTCTTGCTCTGAACAGATTAAAGGTTTGCTATTTTGTCAAAGAACACCTGACAAATATATCTTTTGATGAGGCAAAACCCTTAAGATTAACATCTCTTTTCAACAAAACAATATGACTACTTCATTTGTTTAAATTATTACAATATCAAGTTGTTCAAAAAAGGGGGGAAAAACATCATTATAAGTTATTAAAAATTACATTTTTGGGGGGCCTTCAAGTGACAATCTTGGCCCATGTGACAAAAAGTTTGGACATCCCTGCACTGGAATGTTTTTCAAAAATCAGCTTTTAAACTTAGTAAGTTGAAGGATCTTCAAAGATCCCAAACTCAAATTTGCATCATGTCTGCATCATTGTCACAGTATAAATCAATCCTAAAAAGAAACGACTAAAATTCTTTAAAATAACATCAATAAATCAGCCAATCAGTGCTGCGGGAAGGAGTTCCACTCTCAGCATAGATTTGAACTTGTGTCTTTAATTACTTCAGTAAAGCTCACCGTCTAAATCTGCTCCTTAGTCACATCTTTTCGGGGTTGGTACTGCCTGTAGTGGCGTGGGGGAGGTAATACAACTAATATAATTACATTAATAAATCAGAATACCGCAAATTATTTTCTGTGTCGAGAGGGGGGGAGGGGTTCGGTGAATGCGCATATGAAACTGGGGGGTTCGGTACCTCAAAAACGTTTAAGAACCACTGCTCTAAAAGCATATAGATGCTTGTTTCTTACGACATTATTAGTAAATATTTAATGGTAGCCACTGGACAGACTGTTTCCAGAGAAAAATAAACAGCCAACAGGATGTTGTCAGCACTTCAGCAACAAAAGTGGTTTACTCTGGAAATCTGAGATTTAATTCCTTAACTATTAGACTTTGCTACAAGAGAACAGTGAAAGTTTTCCGCTGCTGTCCTGGTTTTCTGCCACCTTGTTCCTTTATGAAAATTTCCTTTGAGGAGATGAGAAAAGCAGTCATTTTGTGTCTTTTTTGTGAATCTCAGGTGGCCTCCTCCTCTGTTCTCTTTGGAAGCAGCTAAAACACATTTCCTCCAACATAATAAAAGCAATTCAATAAAGTGTGTGGAATATGGGACAGTGGCTTCAGCAGAAAATATATATTTTTCCTCCTTTCACTCCACTTCCTTTTCAAAGCTGATCCAGTATGCTGGAGGTGCCTTTCATTGTGTTTCACTGTGACCCAGTCAGCAGTTTACTAACCTGGTCAAATGTACCAACGAGCTGTTGGTTCCGTCCATGCTTCTTGGATTGAAATGTGAAGGTATAATTTCAAAGTATATATTCAGAATATTATTTGTTAGACAAGAGGCTATAGATGTGTAGTTAAAATCTGCTGTAAAGATGAGTAGTATTCATTTGTTTTGTCTGTTTAAATTATGGATGTAACAAGATTCAAGATCCTTGATTTTTAAAATTCACTTAGGAAATCATTTGTCTGAAGGCAACGTTAAAGCTGCAGCATTATATATATATATATATATATATATATATATATATATATATATATATATATATATATGTTTTTTACATATTTACTAAACTGTCACCGTGTCATGAGAGTATAATACGAGACAAAGTTTAATCTCCTTCTCCTCCTCCCTGCTATCACAGTCTGAAGAAATTAACCAATCCCGATCAAAAACAACCAATCATTTTAACAAATATGTAAAAAAAAACAAACATTGTTTTTAAAAATGACATTATGCAGCTTTAAGTAGAATTTGATTTGCGGCCCCTGTTCCTGTTGGGCATATCAAACCCACTAACTGTGTCATTGCAGATTTTGTGATGTCTGACCAGGTGACAAGTAGTGGAGTTTAACTGGCTGAGTTTAAAAGCAGCTATTGACAATTGGTTAGGATTTGTAGATATGTATTTGTGAACAAAGCAAGCTCGAACACAAAGATTATTCTTAGCACTTTTACAAAGTAAACTTTCTGATTGCTTTAAGTTTTGAAGAATTTACAGTATTTTAATAAATATTGTTAGAATGGACAACGTGGAATTTGGGGAGAAGATACAACATAACACATTCATAAGGTCTTATCTGTTTTCTTAATATTATACAGCCTTTGTGCTTCATGATCAGGACAGTCAAACCTTGGGTCTTTGGATCTTGTCAGGTCCAACCTGATAAGAAACTGAAACTGATGCTCTTCATACACTCTCTGGATGTCTGGCAGTGCGATCCATCCCACTTCTGCCTCTGAGAGATTGCTGTGCTGAACTCCTACAGTCCTCCAGTGATGGTCAATTGATGTTGTATGATGTCCCTTTTTCCCATCTGCTTCTATAATTTTGTTTAATCTCAGCTCTGTGACCCTGAACAACATTGGAGTTTTGGTGGAAGAGTTCAAAACTTTTCTCACTGGTTGAATATTACAAGCATTTTGTTTCAGCTATCTCCCAGTTTTAACTCCTCTGCAATTCATATTCCCTTGTTTATTTAAATTACACAACAGCAGCTCTTTGTGTTTACTAACAGCATTCTCATTCAGATACACTGATAAAATCTGCCAATCTCAATGGAAATATTTCATTAACGGAAGCACTGACTTCAGCTGTCTAGTGTAATCTGCATCTGAGAACACAAATGCTGTAAAATATTCAAGCTTAGTCTTTGTGTGTTGTCTCACAGACTTTATAAATCTCAACTTATATTCTTGTAATCACAACTTTTAAGATTCACAATTATGACTTTAAAGCTTGTAATTCTAACTTTAAAACTTGTAATACACTTTGAAACAAGTCATCATGACTTTAAGTCAAATTTATAACTTATTCTCGTAATTACAACTTTCAAATTTGTAATTGAAAAAACTCAAGATTGATTTTTATACTTGTAGTTGGCTTTTATTCTCATAATTATGATTTTTATTCTTGCATTATGCCTTTAAACTTTGTGTTAAATAAGGATGCTCTGATCAGGTTCCGATACCGATCACTGATGAGAGCTGATCTCTGCTGATCACCAATACCGATCACATGGATTGGCTATTAATTTTTCTCTCTAGATATAAATGCTACTACGTTATCTTGCAAATTGGAACCAAAAATGTACCTAATGTAGACAAAAATATGTAAAATACAAGCAGGCACAATGCAGTAAATATTCAGTTAAAAAGACAACTGAAAAACCTGCTATCACTTATACAATATTTAACTGTAAGGTTCTCAACAGCCTAAAATTATACATAGTCAAGTAAATCTCACAACAATGCCTACATCAAATAAAAAAAATAAAACATTCATTCAAAACGAAATGCAGGTTGCATGAATACACAATCCTATGTTACTAAATCAAAACTGCATGTGAGCATGGCTGCCTGTTTTGTTCTGGTTCTTATTGGTTGTTTCTCACTGAGTGGTTTAATTCAGCAAAACACAGGGAGGAGGCAGAGGAGCTTTTCTTTTCTTTTTTATTCACAGATTATCTCATGTTAGGACAGTGAAAGTTTTGATATACATGTTAAAACTTTTTTTTAAGTTGCATGCTCCAGCATTGGAGGATGTGAGAGGACCCAGTCTGCTGGAGCTCCCATTCCGCTACATCTGTGAAATATTTGGTCTCAGAAACACATAGCTACATCCAGATGAGTGTTGGTAGTTGTGTGCTGCTTTACCTGCTGTCTGACCACTCTGGATGTTTTTTTTCTTTTTTTTGTTTTTTCCTGCAGTGACCACTTGATATAGACTAATACTATATCAAGTGGTTCTTTTTTCAGTGTCATTAAATTTGTGTTGATACATTTTCATGTGCTTCACCCCCGAGGTATTCTTTCACCGCAATACGCAAACTTCCCCATTCACTCTCAGTTAATGTTCCACATTACATTGCTTTACTGCTGCGACCACATGCAGTGTGCAGTAAAGGGGTAGATACGGTGCACACTGGCTTCTGCAAGTTGCGAAGTATAAGATGCAGGTGATCGTTTTTTGTTTTGTTTTTTTGTGATTGGCAACAAGAGCCAGTGATTGGCGATCATCGATCATAAGCTTTTTCATGGAAATGGTCCGATTATGATCGGTGGCCAATCGATCGGCACGCCACTAGTTTTAATGCAGGAATACTTGATCTTGAGGCAGAGACCAAACGCTTAAAGCTTCAGCTGCAGGGAAGTAAATAAAATTATTCCATCAGTGAAAGTAAATCCTATTGTGCTCAGCAGACACTGATGTTTGGTTTTAATGAATCCCTTCTGGATGTATCATTGTGCTTCCTGCTGAAGCCAGTTTAAACCAAATCCATGCTTGTGTCGTCGTTTCCATGCCTGCAGAAAGTCTGGATCTTGGCGTTTTGTTGCTTTATGCTGAGTTTGCCTCCTTCAGCATCAGAACCTACATGAATGTGAGGTTCAGTTCATTTTCTTCTCTATAAAAACTCCCTTGATGGAGTCATCATTTTTGCATCAGTGTCTGAATAACTTTCCATTTCACTGCTCAGGGGAAAAAATCAGTTGTATTTCACTTCTTTTAAAGCTATGTTGGCCGTATGATAACGGTGCAGGCAGTAAATTGGCTGTGATAATTCTGCATGGCAGCATTGTGTTGTTGAGGCAGATGGAAGCAGGTCCCCTTGCATGCGGTTGCCCCCTGAACAGACCTCATTTTCTCTTCTGTTTGCATGTTTATTTTGCTGCTGGGGAAGGAAGCACCAGTCATGGAAAATACATTTTCTCCCATCAAACAACTTTTTAAAAATGGTCTGTTGAATATCTTACACTTTCAGAGAGGTCATGCTCTGGAGAAGTGTAACAAAGATGCTAACTAAATTATCTCTGTATTTCTATTTTTTTCCACTGCAACACCAAAGCCATGATGCTTCATAAATCAAATTAACACAGACAAGAAACACAACAAACTTGAAGAATGGCAAAGCAGAAAGAAGTTAAATGCAAAACAAGGTTTACGTCCAAATTAAAATATGTTTGAAAGAAGTTTAACAAAGCTAACTGGAGGGAATGAATTTGACTCTGAATTTTTACATATTAAATCAAAGCATGGCTTATAAACTTTCTAAAATCAAACTCCAGTTCATTTGTGGCGGTGTGAATCTGCAAGCAAACCAAAAAAGCAAACTCTGGTCTGCCTCGGTTTGGTTGAAGTGAACTCCGGCACGTTTTGAATGCATATGTCAACGCCAAACAGACCAGAAACTGCTATAAAAGCAGGAAGTGGTCCATAGTGCAGGGCATTCTGGGTAATTTTATAATGTATTTCTTTTCAAAGCTATAGTTCATTAATTTTAGTGGAGCTCAGCATTTGGTGTACATTTCTATTGTATTTTTAGTGGAACAGATAGTGCACTAAAAATCATCCCGTCTGGATGCAGAAGAGATGCACCCAGTAAAAAGTGTGCTTCAATTCTTTTGGCAGGCATCCTTAATTGTCATCACAATTTTGTTTGAATTATTCTGCCATTTCTACAACATGTAAAAGCGTAAAAAGAGAACAATATTTACATCATAGTTATGATTACTTCTGGACCTTTAATTCCTTATTTGCAGATTTAAAATACTTTAAACATCTGTCTGACTTGCATCTACAAGGGAGTGAGTTACAACTGAAAGTAACTCACTCCCTTGGCAGATATCTTCCATCCATCCATTTTCTAACACCCTTGTCCCTAGTAGGGTCGGGAGGGTTGCCGGTGCCTCTCTCCAGCTAACGTTCCAATTAACCTGACAGTCATGTTTTTGGACTGTGGAAGGAAGCCGGAGTGGCAGATATAAACATTAATGGTTAACAAGTAGGTCAGTGTTTTGACCTTATTAAAGATGATACTTTCTGTGTCTCTATTTTCCTACCACGTCGCTGTTGGTGAAAAAGTAGTTTTAGTTTTTAGGAACCTCAGATTCCCTCTTTAAACAGCTGGAAGCACTGTGACCTTAAAAGGAATAGACCCGTCAGGCAAAGATGAACGTTTGTGGTTCAGTCTGTGTTTATAAAGCCGCTGCGACTCAGCGTGGCAACTTCAAAACAAAAGCAGCTCCCAGCTTCATTTCTCAGCTGGAGGGTCACTTGCTCTGTAAGCAGTTATTTTTCAGATGTGCTGAGGGGTTTTCAGTGTCATTTGCTTCTCTTGTGATTTACAAAGTTATGTGCAAGGTTATTTTATTTATTTATTTTAAGTTTTATCAAAGTTTAAGCAAAGAAATTGCTTAAAGAAGGTCGAGTTTGAGAGAAAACTCTCAACTGTAAGGTTGATATGTAGTCAACCTACTCAGTTATTGGGTAGTAGAAACTATTGAAGTAACTTTAATATCATGTACCAAATTAAGTGTAAAGGTAAAGATAAGTTTATTTATATAGCACATTTTCAGCAATACAAGGTGCTTTACAGGAATTAAAATGAAATGCAAACAAAATAACAAACCAAAAGAAAGAGCAAAAGAAGAAAAAGCTAATAATGTTGATCCAAAGTAAATAAACTAGATATGCAGGGTTGGTAGATAAGTATAAGTAAGTATCCTCTGGACTAATTCCTTTTCTGGGCTGGAAGAAGGGGAGTCTAAAAAGTAGTTGCTAAGGTAGTTTTTTTCTGGGTTCCGAGTTCTAATCCCTGTTCTGTGTTGCTAAATAAGTGTAAGTAAGTATCCTCTGGACCTCTGGGTTGCTAGATAAGTATAAGTAATTATTCTCTGGACTTTATAAGTATGCTCTAAATTTGTAAAAATAATGAGTACTCCACTGTTTCTAATAATAAAAACTAAATGTTCCTGTTGTGGAATAATTTTTTTTCCTGTTTTTTAAGTTCATTCTAATTCCTTTTCTGGGTTGCAATAATAGGAGTCTCTGCATAATAATCTAAAAATGTATCTAATATTGGTTTAATTAGGGCACATAGCAACATTGAGACAAAACAAAGGACAAAACAAAGACATGATGAAGGCGGTGACATCACTTGGCCATGAAGCCACGTTTTATGGCCTCCCAGCAGAAGTCCGATAAGATGTTGATATCAAGGCATGTCCTTGGGAGCGCTCAGCTCCACAGCTGCATGGATAACAGGAGGACGTGAGGTGTACATGATCATATGTGCATGTACATTTCCACTAGCTATTATGAGTCAAGCTAACATTTCAAACACTCAAAGTCAAATTTGCCGTTGGCAACTTTTCTAAGTCAAATTTATTGTACTGTTTTAGTTATTTAAAGCCAGTTTAATAGCATATGTACATAACAGCTTATAAATCTTAGGGTAAACACTTCTCAAGAGTCAAGTTAGCGGTTATTGAAGCATATATCTATTTAATCAGATTCATAGCTAATAAGTATCAAGCTAAGAGCTACTTAAGCTCAGTGTTACTCAGTCTGTTATGGCGAAATCTAACAGCTAGTAAATTTCAAGCTGCATAGTTGCTCACTGAAGCTTTCTGCCCCAGTTCAGTTGAAGATCAAATTAAAAAATGCTTTATTGATCCCAAAGAAAAATGAAGTTGCTGACAGTTTTACAGCACTGGGGTTCAACAGCTAATAAACATACCTTATTTTACCTTATTTTGATTTGGTGGTCGTTGGTTTTATTATCAGATAAGTATTTGAAATTCTTATAAATTGACACTTTTATTCATATGTAGTATGTCCCTTTTCAAACACCCTACTGTAAATGCTTTAGACTACTACTGCAATGCTGTAACT
The DNA here is from genome assembly GCF_051168715.1 of Poecilia mexicana. Taxonomy (NCBI): domain Eukaryota; kingdom Metazoa; phylum Chordata; class Actinopteri; order Cyprinodontiformes; family Poeciliidae; genus Poecilia; species Poecilia mexicana. The sequence continues at coordinate 21,608,902 of NW_028263383.1, forward strand.
CCATTTTAATCCTACAGTTTTAATAAACACTAATTAGACTCTAAAGAAATACTTATTTCCTGTGGTTTTCCTGGTCAGTTTCCTCAGACTACAGAATGAGTGGAATGAGTGGCCACAGGTGGTATGTCTGTTGGGATCCTGAGATTCTTATTCACCTGGAGGACAGAGTGGGAGACAGATTCCCTCAGACAGAAATAAAAACAGCTCAGAGTCTGAGTGAAAGCCCTCGGCTGTGGTCCCTAAGCGTCTCACAACTTCAGCTGAATTGCATCACAATGTCAGAAGAAGCTCCTGTAGGCTGCTAGGAGAAACTTTACTTTTCTATATTACGTCTTCATCTGTCATTGAAGAGAGCACACAGCAGCTTCTCTTTTTCTTTATTATTATTCCTTTCCTGCCACATTGTCATTGTTTAATTACACATTTTTTGTTGCAAATAGCATTCGTTTATCTCTTTGTGGCACCATTATTCCATTTAAAACCAACAACCTTTATTTTTACTTTGCAGACATCTGTTCTTTGCACAAAATTTTGGAAATTATCTGTAATGAACAATCAATTGTTTACATCAAGATTTACTGAGATTCTGATGCAGAATTATGACGCATGTCTCATGTCAATGACATAAAAGTCAGATAAAATGTGACATGACCACTCAAACTGCAGACACTTTGAAAACAATTAGTTCCATATATGGAGGCCGATCAAATTAAATTTTTTGAGGGGGAGAAAAGATTGTAATTCTGTTCTGCGAAAAACTCTGATATGGGCAAAAAAACAAACAAAAAAAGGTGGTATTTGCATACTGTCTGAATATATCCAAAGGCAAAGAAATAAAATAAAAAATTGTTCCAACAAACTATGCTGAACATTCACCATGAATAAATGTTTTTATATAGAACACGTTTTTCGCAACTACTTTTTTTTTTTTTTTTTTTAGTTTTATTGGCTCTAGTAGCCTTTACTTGATAGTGAATTGACAGAAAAGTGGGTAATGAGAGAAGGGGGTCACCAGGCTGGGATTCGAACCTGTGACAGCTGCATCAAGGACTAAGGCCTCCATATCTGGGTTGTGCTTAACCTCAGCGCCTCCATAGCACCCCGTTCACAATTAAAATTAAGTGAAATTTCCGAATATAACAGCTATCTTTGGTTGTCAACAGTGCTCACAATATCACACCGAGTCTCCCTTAACTTCAGCGCCCCTAGCTAGCTAGGTAAACTAAAATGACACAAGGAAATTATATTAAACTTATCCAAATGTATTTTTCCAAAGTGATCATGTTAAATCATTGAATTTTGTCATAAACTACTTTTAAGTCTCTGGTTAGACCATAATTGTTTGTGTCCTGGCTGGGCTGCTGCTCAAACTCTGATTAAAAAAGTTACATGTTGGTAAAATGATTTAAACCTAATTTTGCCAGGTGCTATGAATAGTTTTTGGCTCCACTGTGTATTTTAGGTGTTATGTGAGCTCAGGTTTCATTTGGTCTTACAGTGTGGAAAAAATATAAAAGATGTCCTTTAACTATCTGTCCTGGGATTGGGGGTTGGATCGTATCCTAATCTACTTTTATCATCCAGTTCTTTTTTAATTACTGTAGAAATTTCAGCATCTTATCAGTCAGCAGTAAAGTCATTTTTCCTTAGGCTGGCTAAATGAAACCAAGGAGTGGGTTTTATGGGATGCCTCCAGAGAGGATAGGAGGATTATGGCACATCAAAACCAGCAGAGAAAAGGTGGAGATGGTGTTTATCTGTGCAGCTGTAAACTTGACACTGCGAATCCAGAATTAATCCAGATCAGTGGTCTCTTTCAGAGTGCTGTCACACTGTAGGCTGAGGATTACTCATCTCCTGCTGCTTTCTCTGTGTATCTTCGATGCTTTTTCCTTTTCTTTTATACCTTCACGAGGTTTAAATGTGCTGGTTGTTAAACCGGAGATTCAGTCCCCATGTTTTTCATTCGGCTTATTGGGAGGTTGACGGAAACAAAAGGGCATTTATAATACAATCCTTTAGATGCTGATTGTCTGCCTTCACAATATTAGACTTGTCCTCAATGTTACTGTGTTGCATGTTAGTGCAGCAATATTGAAAGTTAAGGGAGGAACGATATGTTATTATTATTATTATTAATTTCTATTTATATTCCTAAATCACATTTTGTTTATGTCATTGATAACAAAAATGAAAGGTCAGTTTTTTGTTTGCTTATTTGTTTTTTTACTGGGCTTCATGTCCAACAGTGCATATAATTTTTATAGTAAAAAGTGCCAAGTCTGTCAAAATTAAGAAAAAATGCTTGTGTAAGTATTCTACTACATGAAGAGGTTACAGAAATCAGAAAGACCAATTGGCCAGTTAATGGTCTATTAAATGTTCTATTTAAGTTGATAAGTCATGATTTAATTCTGTTAGCAGGCATAGTTAATAATTCATCCTTTAAATCTCAAGGATTTAAAGGATGTCTTAGTTATACTAAATTGTTTTTCCTTTTCTTGTTTTTTATTTTTAAGCATTGTTTCCATTTTAAAACCATTTTTTATCATTTAGTTTGTTTTATTCTTTAGAATATGTTTAAAAATGTAAAAGAGAAATTAAATTTGTTAAATAAAAAAATAAACAAGACAAACTTACTAACAAGGCTTATGAAGTATTCCATAAATTTCCACTTGGGAGGTTGGGATTATACTGGTTGTGGTAACTGTTGAAGGGTTTGGTGTAAACACATTCACTAGATGAATGGAAAGTTAATAAAAAAAAGTTGCAATATGGGTAGAAATACAACTTTTTGTTTGTTTTTATTGCTTTTTCTGGTGATTCAGGTATTCTTTAGCCACAAACATTCCCTGAATTCCAAATGGTTTGAAACGTCCCAGCAAAAGACGCTTTAGCTTTTTGTTTTATTGTCTGCCAGTGAGCTAACATGTTTTTATAGGTGAGGTTTGGATCGTTCTTTGCTTGGTAGAGAGAATCCAAACCTCTTCTGATCCTTATTAGTGAAAATCTGAATACGTCAGACACATAAACCTCCAAAGACTTCCTGGACTTCAGAAAAACACGGTGCCCCGTCGGTTTTTTTTGTTTGTTTTTTTTTTCCTTTTTTTCCTCTTTCTACGAAGTACCTGCTTCAGTCTCTCACGTCGGCCGCCTCTGCCAGGCGACATTCAATTTGCAGTTAGCCCACTTTCCATTTGCAGTTAGCTGGCTAAATGTGAGGCTCCGGGGATGTTGGGAGTCGAGGGAAGCTGAGCCATCGTTGTCGCGCTTCATTACCTCACTTGTTTGCCCTTGGGAGCTTAAAATTCAGTGGAAGTGTGGAGCTACGTGAAGAGGATGAATTTGGGGAACTTCTGCTCTTTTAAACATCTCTTAAAATGAGTGGGACTGACAGGAATATGAAGTGACAATGTTATGTTTCTGGGTCAAATTTGAAAAGAAACAAACTCATGCAATTTTGTGAAGAAACTGACCTGCAGCTTTGCACAGGTAACATATGTAGCCCTGTGTTTCCAGATCGCAGCTTTTTGCTACTTGGTGTTTTTGGTACCTGGTTCAGAGCTGGAAGCCTTTGTAACTCCATACATCTGCCCAACTACATCTGAGTTACATGAGTTCTGTCAATACATCACTTATCAACCATATGTTACTATTGAGACATAAATGAATCTGAAAAAACTGTAAGCTCCTACAGGAATAAGTCACAACTTTTGGCTTTAACAGTTCAAGTATGAATTCCTTATTTGCTTTTATCTTATGGAGATGGAATAACATAAAACACAAGAACCAGTGAGATCTGCTTAAGCAGCATTGTTAAAGTAATGCTGCGTTGTAGGCATTAAAATGTTTATTTAACCCTTGTGTTTATAAATGGGGTCCAACCGACCCCACACCTGTAAAACTTGTATCATTTGGCACAGTCCTCCATGTTTGCCTCAGTACTCGCACGCACAAGGGTTAAAAAAGGAAATAGAATTGTTTTTTTTTCACTGTTTTTCTATTATTGTATAAACAGGCTCAAGTGGTTAAATAAAAGATCAGCTGAATGTGCCAATTTTATTAACCAATTAAGTCATTGTTGGAATAATTTGTAAAGTAATCATTAGTTTAAAATTGGAAAAACATCTTATTTTAAAAAACTTCTTGTTACTGAAAATACATTGAGCCCACCTTTAGTATGATATGGGAAGGCTGCTATGTTCCCCCTTTTATGATTTAACCATTACAGCTTATTTATAACCAAAAAAGAACAGATGGCATCAAGTCAAAGTGTAGAAAAACTGACTGCCTACATGTTAAAAATTGTTTATCTCAACTGATTTAAATCTTTTAATTTACTTTAACGATTTAATACAATAATATAAAGCAATAATAAATATTGAACTTCTTGCAAAGACTGACATTTATTTCCAGTTTAGTTTGCAAAGTCGTCATAAGCTGCAATATTCAATGCAAATCATAGAATGATTCAACTGCACGAATACATGATTTAAAAAGTAAAATGTCTGACTCTTCTAGATAATTTTTTGTTTTTAATATTGCAGCCATTTTATATAAATATTATAATCATTATGTACATAAATCAAATAGAAACTAAAGACTTTTATGATATCAGAACTTCTTTTAGAAATCTTTATCCACTGATTGATTTTCTGATGGTTTCTTCCAGTTAAGAATAAAACTGACAGTTCAGTTCTTGGATAACTTAACGACCTTTAAATATCCAGTTGTCAAACATTCTTGAGAATTTTTACTCCATCTTGAAGGGAGGCAGCCGTCTTGAATAATATGTGCTGTAATCATCACTGTGATCATTGTCTGAAAACGTCTGCAGCTTTGTGTTCTAATGGATGGAGGGGATTCTGGATAAAATGACTCTCAATGTGGCCTGGCTGGCATCAATCTGAGCCAAATTTTCATCATAACCATTAGTGAGTAATGGACAGCCAACGGACGAGTTTGACCTTTATTCAGCTGTGTTGAGTTTTTATTTGTAAGTGTTTGGAGCCGACAGGCCTCCAAACTGAAACGAAGAATAGTTACTGTCGTCCATCCAACGCGAAACACTCTCTTGTTGTGTGTGTGTATGTTGAGAAGGGGTGTGTCTAAGGGTAGACTCGGTTTGATTGAGGACCAAAATTGCAACATTTGTTGCATTTTCTGCTGATGCATTTCACTTTAACACTGCACTGTGTCAAAAACCTGTTCCTCCCCTGGCCTGTGGTGGCGCTGCATGAAGAACCTTTGAAGGAAACAACACGAAAATCTCTGAAGATAATGAGTATGTCTCCCTTCTTCACAAAATGTAAACAAAAATGTAGTAGCGTCAGATTTTTATGGTTGATCTCTGTTTTTTTTTTCTTTAGCAAAAAACCACGAGCCTTTTCTATCGCTATTGCTAAACTTGTTTGTTTATGGTTGCATTTACCCAGAATGCTTTGTGCTATAATCTGTTTCCTGATTTTTGAGAGGTATCAGGTCCGCTTGGCATCTGTATATGCATTCAAACCGCACCAGTTCACTTCAACTGAACCCAGAACAAGTTTTTTTTTTTTTTTTTTTTTTTTGGTGGATCAGAGTTCACTTTTTTGTTTCGTATCAAATGCACATTCACACCTCCCCAAATAAACTGGAGGTTATAGACAAATGAACTAAAGTTCAATTAAAGCAGACTAGACAGGGCTGGTGTGAATGCATCCTGGTGTTGCTGAATAGTAGCTGTTTCTAGACCAAGCCGGAGAAGGGACTGCACTACAATATGTGTATTATGAACCTACTTAAAAATAAATCCTGATCTAATTGCTGGTAATATACTAAATTTTTTGTAGTTTTTTAAAGTGATTTCCTGTTTTTTATAAGATAAACATGCAAAATTCTTTTTAAGTTTAGGATGTACCATGATTTACACATCCCCTCCCTATAAAAAATCTGACTTTATATGTTCAACTAAAATATTGCATGCTAAGTTTACTGTAAAAAAAATTATGTAATTTACTGATTCTAAATTTTAAAATTACATATTCTAGTCTCTCTGGTACTTCTAATTTAACTATTTTGGCCCACATGACATAAAATGTGGACACCCTGCTGTAGGCCATGAGGATGAGCCTATTAGCTGCTGTGGTGCGAACATCTCCACTCCGCATCACTGCATCTCCACGACTCATCTTTTACGCAACAGCTTCTGTTACGGACGACGAACCTGGCCATCCAATTACTGTGCTCTTGTCTGCGAAACCTCTGCCATGAGTAACGGTTCTGTGGTGTGGATTTCCGCCTCAGGCGACCCTGAGTCGTCCCAACACTCACCCCGCCGTCATCCCGCAGGTCGAGTGGAGAATTAAACATTCAGGTGAGCTTGATGCGATGTGAAGCCCTGTTCTCATGGCTCATTTCCACTTTCTGACTGAGAAGAGAGAACATTGACTCACCTGGTCTGAACCTCACAAATGACAGACACGGCTTCTCCAGCTCGTGGAGGATGGGGATCATCAAGGTGAGTCCCAGTTTGCGAACGCCGTTTTCCAACAGGGATCTCATTGCTCTGTGAAGTGGCCCTTTAAATCCCACATATGTCGCTGCAGAGACGGACGAAGGAGGAGAGAAGAAACCAATATGTTTGAGTTTTGAATTTATGCATCTTGAAAAGCAAAACATTTTACTTCAGAGTTCTGTTTTATTTTCTCCTTTGGTGATAAAAACCCAGTGTTAGATGTAGCGATTGCTGTGCAGGCCGCTGTATCCAAAACAACTGATCGGTGAGCAAGCCTGAGGCGTCTGTCGCTTTGTTTTATTTGCAGTTTGTCACACAGTGTCAGTCCCATTTTGTGGTTCACAGACACATCACTGCCCTAAAACAGAACCTCCAGGAAAATAAATCCCAGTTAAACCCCCATGGTTATATTTTTCTAACAAGAAGTGTTCCAGCATTTCAAGTCAGTTATGTAACTTTATTTAAAGCAGGGTGGAAACCATCTGATGATGAATTAGGGCCAGGCTAAGAGTTTTGTTTTTTTTTTGTCTTTTTTTTATTATGAGAATAAAGGAGTAATATCATGAGAATCAAGTCATAATGTTATGGGAATAAAGTTGTAATATTAGGGGAATAAAGTCGTAATAGTACGAGAGTCACAACACATAAAATCATAATTTGCGAGAACGAAGTTGTACTGCTATGAGATTAAAATTGTAATACTGCAAGAAAGTCGCAATACAAGAATAAAGCTGTAACATTGTGACAATAAAGTCATTATTAGGAGATATGAGGCAGTAGTTTTCTGAGAACTCCTAGACAAAAAAGATTATAAATAAATAAATAAATAAATGAGGTTTTACAAAGACATTTTGCAGTGTGGATTCTCTCTGACCTGGTGGTGAATTCAAAGAGCAGATTAGCTACATGTCTAGAGAAACCCTTGCAGACTCCTTTTCCATCCTGTTGTCTTTGTAAACACTGTCATAAAATGTATTCCAGATCTTTCATTAACAAAATGAAGGGAATGTTGTTTGACAGCACACAAGTAAAAAGACAAAATCTTCCAACACTTGTCCGTGCATGAATTGGCCGTAGAGTTTAATTGACAGAGATGCAAAATGCCTGAAAGTTTTTTTTATTTATTTTTAATTAGTGACATGTGAGCTTTGACAGATTGACTGACCCAAACCGAGCATCTCCAGCCACCGCCGGCTGAAAGTTAAAATATGCTCCAACTCTTCTCCCGCCCCTCCTACGTCTGTGACTGGTTTGGGGCTGAAACGCTCAGAGTCTGAGCCAGTTATTTCATTTTTTTTTTCTGGGGGGTCCAGAGCTGTAAATGTTTGCGGAATCAGCTGGAACCGGAAATCAGACTGAGCCGCAAGAGTTGACAGGCTAGTCAGACGAAATTAAGAGCTCTGCAGCTCTGACAGCGTGTGCCTCGCAGCCATGACACAATCACTTTTTCCCCCTCTTCACAAGATGGTAAGCAGCTCACTGGGCTTAAAAAATATAAAAATCACCATAGCGATTTAGGGTAAAAACCTAAAAAACAATTCTTCACCTCTGACAACAAACGGCTTCCAAAAAAACACAGGCTTTGATTCTAATAAAGTTTATTAATTTATAAAAAGGAATGTAGTAACAAATGAAAACACATTTCTATACCTATAATCAGGAAACATTGCTGCTTGAAATCAGTTTTAATGCTAAATGTAAAATCATGGCTGCCCCAGACAAATATTATTGCATTTTATTAATTAGTACTGCTTTTAATAATGAGAAGTTTTTTTTCACATCTTTAGACAATATTTTATTTGCTAAGTTACTGTGGAGCACATTTCAGCAACAAGGTAGTTCATAGTGCTTTATAAGGTAAAAAAAAATAAAAATAAAAATTACAGTGCCAACATTATGACTATTATGACCTTACTAAGAAAAAATAGATTTAGGAGAATAAAGTTCTAAAATTCTGAGACTAAAGTCATAATATTATGAGGATAGTCATACAAGAATAAATTTGAAATGAGAAAATATGAGAATAGTTATTATAATTCTTAAGTTTATTTTTATAACTTTATTTGCATAATATGACTTTCCTCTTGTAATCTAGAGTTTAATTAATCAATGTTCCACTTATTATTAATCCAAGGCAACTCTAAGCAGGTGGATTTTTGGCCTCGATTTAAAGGAACTCGGTGTGTCGGCTGTTTTTCAGTTTTCTGGAAGTTTGCTCCAGGTTTGTGGTGGGTGGAACCTGAATGCTGCTTCTCCACGTTTGGTTCTGTGGATGCAGAACAGAGCACATGAGAGGCCCTGCTCTGCATTGTCAACTAACACCTGAACAAGTTTAAAACCTCTGGTTTGATTTAGACACCAAATTTGTTTCAGTCTCGTGTTTTATTGCTTAATTTTGATTTAGTCTCTTATGAATCCAGTATTTTACCTCTGTGGCAGAGGAGTGCTGTGAAAGTGTCAAACTGTCTGAAAACACATTTTGGAGTCTTTGGAGAGAAGTCCTCAGATGTGACACATAATTTCAGACGTCAGCAGACAGTTTGCTGCCTGCAGATGTTTTTGTCTTTGGAAGGGAAAATGGAGAGATGACATAGGAGAACAAGAGACGGTATTAGAGGGTGGATTTTTGTTATCCGCGGCCTACAGCGACATGAGTACTATGGGTGATTTTTAAAGAAGACTCTTTGTAGACAACTTCCAGGTTGGTCTGATGTGCAGTTAGAAAATCGAGTCTTCTTTTACTAATTTGGTACTTTGACTTTTTATTGCTTTCTTTCCGTAAAGCTATGTTGTCGATTTTCATGGATCGCATTTTTTTTATTTTTCATGTGAGGAAACTCTCTTTGCAGCAGTTCCTCCAAGGGATATTCCTGTTCATTCATCATACTTGTCAGATTAAGTTAGTCCTTAGATCAAACCTACTTTTCTTTTCTTTATTCTAAGCTTTTTACATGAAAAGGGCTTATTCTTCATCTCCCCAATCGTCCTGCAAGCGTAAAAAATAAGACATGCATTTATTGCTGGGTTGCCAAGCCTAGTCTCCCCTCATTGCTCGTTGCTTCTGTCAGCTGTTTTCTCCTCATATACACCAACTCCAGCCGACCTGCTTATCCAGCATTATCCGGAGCCGCAGCGGCCCCCGGAGCAAACAGTTCCCGGCCGTCCAGAAATCCATCACGCTGCCTGGGTCCGTTATCAGAGAGGAGGTGGTGGTGGGTGGCAGGGGGAGGGGGGAGAAATCAGGGTGGTCATAACACAGGCACGACGGAAAGGAGAGATAAACAAGGAATCGAAGAGGGGCAGATCACCAAGGAGGAGGAGATAAGAGTGGAGAGGAGATGTGGAATAAAGGGAGGGAGGGATAGTGGGCCGGTGACGGGTCGGATAAGGCGGGGAAGCTGCAGTCTGAGAAGACGAGAAGATAAGTGGATGATAAGTCATGAAGAGCTGCAAGGCCAATAAACAGACCAAGTTTTAAAACTGGCCAGATTCTGCCAACCAGGCAAAATGAAGAGCTTGGAACCTGGTGAATCAGAGGAATATATCTAATTAATTGATGAGGTACAGTAATTTCCGGAGTATAAAGAGTTATTCACACAGGATAATCATGAATCTGGGTATCCCATGTGATAAATTACTCCCCAATGTCTGCTTTCTATGTGGTGCATTCACACAGGATGACTGAATCCAGAGACAAAACATTTGTGACGAGTATTTTCACACAATCAACCATCTAATGTACTACAGGGTTTAGAAAACTTGCTAAACCCGGTGGTAGAGATGCTCTTGTTAAACATTACAAGTTGATTGGAAATTTGAAAATATGACTAGCTGATGTGTTACTGGAAGACATTTTTGACAATATATAAACACCTACATTGTGAAAAAGGCTATATATATATATATATATATATATATATATATATATATATATATATATATATATATATATATATATATATATATATATATATATGATATTTTAGCTCTTTAGTTAAAGATCTGTTTGTGATTGGCTGGTGATCTTGCTCAATTAGTACAGACAGTTTTTTGGGATCATTGTTCAGTTGGTGTCACAAATTGGGCCAAGATACAGCTGGTGAACGGGTAGCTTCACATTTAACTCCAGAATACAGTGGACACCCGCCTAATATATCTGTTTGAGCTTGAGAGGTTTTCCAAGATTTCCCGTCTGACATCTGAATGTTTGAGTGAAATCTGTGCACCAGGCATTACAAGGTACTTATGTTTGTGTATGCAGCAGCAAACCTAAACACTGTGTCACTCTTCCACCTCCATGCTTGATGTTTGCAGATCCTTAACATCTAACATGCTATATCATGCTACAGCTAACATGCTATTTGGATGTGTGTTTTTATTGGTGAAAAAAACACTTTTGTGTAATTATGGACTTCAAATAGATTTTAGCATATACATGCTCATCAGTGCACAATAATGTTAATGGGACTTTTAGATGGAAATGGCTTTAACACAGAAGGTTGATTTCTTTCAATCAAGTTATATTTTGAAATGAATATTGATTTAGAAAATGACTGAACTGTGCCACTTGCTTCGTGTATTTTTATAATCCTCCTCAGATTAATAAGCAGCAGGGTTTGCACATCTGTAAAATAACCTCTCTGTATTGCCGCAATATGTTATGTTCCTATAAATGTACTTGTTGCACTATTTTACACTTTTTGATTTCATCCCTCAGGAAGTTTTTGTTTTGCTCTGCTCTGCTTCCTCTCATTGCATCTGCAGTATTTGTACAGTACGAGGGGCCCCCGAGGGCCGAGCAAATGCAAGGCTGACAGCACAAGCATGAAGGAAGCACGCTTTAAATATCTAAACGCACACAGAAAGGGAAAGGAAAGCATTTGTGCAGAGAAAATGACAGCATGCCATTGGGAGGGAGAGACTGTTCCAGGCTGAGCTTGCAGTGGCACGGATAAATAAAAGTGAGGAGGACATGGAAGAGTGTGATCCAGTGTCTGTAATGAACGGCCAAGTCCAACCGCACTCAACATGGAGTCCTGTTTGGGTAATAAAATCGGTTACATTTGTTGAGTTGTGGCTTATTAAACGGCAGTATTATATATTTTCATACAAATAGTGCCACATTATAGCACAGTCAAGCAACTGTTACTTCATACCTTTCATGTTTTGTACTTGAGAAATATTTGTCTATCATTGGAAGAGGTGGGGGGTTTGCAACATAATTACTCTAATACTGGAAATTTACGGGAAAATGCTAATATGGGGGTAAGCCACGACAGAGGGGTAAAACACTGACGTTTCCCGGCCAAAACCAGGAACCACCTCCTTGTTGAAGGTGCATTGTTGTGATCACATACTGAAGGCAGAGTTTCAGAAAGAACAGGAGCTTCTTAAAGAGGCAGAGACCCAATTTAAAGGCAAGTCATGTTTGATACACAGAGCATTTTTGGAACAATTGAAAGTATCAGAGTTGTCATCTTTTTTTTTTTCTTTTTTTTTTTTTTTGTAAAAATCTTGTAGATTAGGGCAGTGTTTTTCAAAACTGGGCCGCAGCCCCCTTGGGAGCCACCAGAAAAATGAAAAAATAAAAAATTTGAACTTAATAAATTTATTTATTTATTTATTTATTTTTACAATTTTTAATCAAAATCCTGTCTGTTTTTCAATCATTATTATCAAATATCAGTTAAAATTAGTGAGTTAAAATAAGTCATACTGATCTGTCTGATTGGCTGTTTTTTTAATCATAAAATATGATATTTTTCAAACATTATAAAATATAAGGGCAAATGACTTAACGAAATTTTATTTGCCATCTCATCTTTCTGATTGGCAAGAGTCAGATTTATTAAGCTGTTTTACTTCTCAAGCTGGAAAAAATGTTCAATCAATAAAAAGACCAAAGGAACCATGCTGAAAAAATCCCCTAAGAACTCCAAGCCAACTAAAATCAGAAGATACGAGGCAGCATTGATGCTGAACAAATGTAATAATTATTGAATACTGAATAAAAGTGAGAAGCATAATCTAAAACTTGATGTTTTTTAATGCATTTTATAGCACTGAAAAGAAGATGTAAGAAGAGAAGGATGTGAGACCGCCGGATATAAACAAACCAAACACAGTTTTACTGTGATAAAAATAAAGGTTTCATTGATCAAACTTGAAAATTTTGGCAATAAGGGAGTCATCTTGTCTAATATTATCAGACTGCCAAATAATTCTTGACTGAATTTAACTGACCTATTTTCAGATGCTTTAATGTGCCGACTCTCAAACACACAGATACACGGTTTTCCTCTCTGAAAATCATTAACGGTCCCAGCAGCCCTGATCAGATTTCCGACTCAGCCGACTGTGATGACACAGATGATCTGTGGCTCTGCTCAGCACTGAGCACGCTCAGGCCTCACCGCATGTCGCTCGTCTTACCAGTGCAAGGGTTTCCCACCTGGGACAGGAAGCATTAGCGGCTAAACAGAGCATCAGGGTCAAATCCCACTGTGCTGTTAACCGAGCTCACGATCTGAGTCCGAGAGGCTTTTCACGAGGATGTCGGATTTGGAATCTACCGAGACCAAATGTGTTGTGACATTTCCTCAGAGCCACAAAGATGAGTTTATGTTGAACAGGAGGACTGGCCAAGATGTTCAGGCCTTCAGGAAACAGATTTTCTATGCTTAAGCCAATGAAAGCGTTATGATTTTATTTAGAGTGATGATTTCAGATTTATGATTCATGGTGTGAAATATGAGACCTTACTACAGACATACAGGTGTGTATTTTTGGCTGAAGTTTAACATTTCATGGACTTTTATTTACTCTTCACTGCTGCTAAAAAAAATCTGAATACACACCCCAGTTCAAGACAATTTCCCTGCATCGAGGAGGAATAACATGCACATCACGGGATTTTTCTCATTTATTAACAGGAGAGTATATTAGTACATGGTCCCAAAAATAACCTTCCCTGATAAATACCAATGTTGGGGTCACAACACAAACCGAGGTGGGGAAGTTTGATAAAAGGTACTATTATACAAAGTTCACATTTTGCACATTTTTATACTTCCATTTGGTTTTCTTCTGCTTCTAAACACAACCAAAGCACAAAAAGAAACACCCAGGTTTTTTGGGGGGTAATTTGTTAATGTTTTTTTGTCTAGAAAATAAGCAGTTTCAAAAACCTTCCAATTGTTGAGTCAGATTCGACAGGCACTGCACTGTAGGACTTTTGGCTGTATGTCATACAGCCATACAATGACTGTATGCCATTGTATGCACTGTACAATGACTGCTGGAAAAGACCATTGTTCTGTTGTTGACTCATCATTCAGAAACCACTTGTTGGTTATACAGGAGGTCACACTTATGCTTTTCAAAGATGCTTATATAACTGTGCATCTGTTTGCAGCCATTTTCACATGCGAGTATAATCCTGAGTTGTTTTTGTATAATATTAAAATTTTGAGCGATTTATGGTTGTTCGGTGCAACACCTTGTGATTTAAATGGGATTAAATAAATCTTCCTCTGGCAGAAAAAAGAAACTATGAAACTCCTTGTTTGTTTTGGGCAATTATATTTTAAGAAACTCCTGCTGTAGAAGTGCTCTTCAAAATCTTTGGCATCTTAAGAATCATGGCGGCTGTGTGCTTTCAATCAATGTTCAATCTGAGTTGTTGACACTCAGAAAAAAGACCCAAATTTTCCTACTGAGTGCTGAGCGTGAAGAGTGATGATTTGCAACAACAATTTGTTTTTTATAGCAACTTGCTGCACAAACAACTCAGTGTAAAAGTGAAAGATTCATCTATATTGTCACTAGCGAATGGGAACAAGTTTATTTTTCCCCATGTGATGCCAACATAACACTTCTGTTTAAGGTTCATGCCAGAGTCACAGCTAAGAATCAGCTGTCCCCATGTTTTCTTTCCTCTTTAAGAAATTGATTTTCTGTCATTTTAGATTCTTTTTTCACTCCGTCTCATCATTGTAGTAGAAGAGATGTCCATTACTGCGCTCTGAAAACTGTCCACAGAGACAACTAGACATGTCACTCATTTTGTTGCCTCAAGCTTAGAGAATAAAAGCTCACTATGCTGCAGACTGCTGCTCTTGTGTTTTTTTTATGTTGGCAGTGACACATCTTTGGTCCTCTCTCAAAACAAACATTCTGTATCCTGCAGCTTTTGCTTTAAGAGCCAATATGCTAATTAAAACCAGTTATTTATGGCATGTGAGACTTTTCTCATCACATTCATAGTTTAAATCAGACTAAAGATTTTCTATTTTAGGTCATTTAAGATTTCCAAAATTTATTTTAGCTAAGTGCCTGAATACCTAGTAATAACTGTTTTTAATGACTTTCTTTAATAAAGTCAGAAGTTTTCCAGGGTGTCCACACATTCTTATAAAGTCTTACATTTATGTATCTAAAACTGGGTCTGTAAATGGTCTTAAGTTAATTTTTAAAAAGTAAGTTGGCCTTCTGTCGGTTTTCTGTCAGGGCAAATGTTTAAGTCACGCACACGTCTTCATCACGTTCTGTAACATGAGGCAGTTGAAGGTACCTCTAACTAGCTGCTAAAATATGCCTGCTAGCTAGATTGCTTTTTGCATCTATCATTGGTAAGTGCAAATTTATCTCTAGTTTCCTGGACTAGTCATAAATTTCGTAAGAGCAAAATGTAAATTTTGCATAATAGGTCGCCTTAAAATGACCTAATAGGAATCGATATGTTTCACTGTTTGAAAATAAAGGAACTCACATATTGTTCTGATAAAAAATTAAAATACATTTTTAAAAAATTTAAATGCTGGCACAAGGTAGGTCTGGTTAGATACAAAGTTTTTTCACGTTTTCACCTGCAGAGTTCAAATAGTCCTTGGTTGCACTGTTGAGTCTGCATTAGCCGTCATCCACTGTGTCTAACTGTTGGCCCCATTTCAGTCTGTACTGATAATGGATTTTATGGCCAAAGTGTCGGTTGTAGTGCTGCTAGGGGAGCGTAAACATTTAACATTTCCTCCTTCCTTTTCTCTACAAAATCAGGATCTTCCATAATGAAAAAAGGCACATTATTAGAAAGCAGGTCAGGTTGAATATGTGTAAAGATGAGAACGTCACAAAGAAAAGTAAAACTAAAACATTACCACATGAACAAAAAAATCCTTTTAAGACGCCTTTCAGTTAGAAGAACCCTTTTCTGGTTTTGCTGGCATAATTTTTGGCATTTTTTGCTTGGTATTTTAGTTTAAATTGACCAAATTCTGTTTTCTACAGTGTCTCGCAGAAGTATTCATAACACTTAAAGTTTTTCACATTTGCTCATATTTTTACCTGTTCTTCTTTGCCATTAGCTCAAGCTCAGTCAGATTTGATGGACAGTATCTGCGAACGTCAGAAAAAATAAATTGAGTTCTAGGCTTTGAGAAGGCCAATGGTGCCCAAAGTGGGCCCAAAGGGCCGGCATCCTGCATGTTTTAGTACACCTGAATCAAATGATGGCTCATCAGAAGGCCTATGAAGAACATTGACATGCTGAGAAGATTGTTACTACCACCAGGGAGAGAATGACAACATGCAGGATGACTTTGGGTACCACTGGACTAGGGCATTCTAATACATAAAATGTTTTGATCTGAACCATTTCAGCAAGCGACCACATGTGATGGCAGTGCTTTTTTAGGGCGAGGTCCAAGTATTTTTTTCTCCCACACTAATCGTTTTGCATGGACACCATACAGCTGAATTTTATTGTCATCAAACCAGTTTGCTGTCTCTTCTTCATTGCTTGTGTTAAAATATTTCATCAACATTCTTTTTCTTCTTGACCTTTTTCCATAATGTAGAATTATTATTTCACAAGATCCTCATGAATTTGAAATTTTAAATGTATTATTTTGGGTTAAAGTTTTGATAAAATTAAAATTAAAAAGTTGTAGGAAAAATGTTTTCCTACAACTTTTCTATTTTAATATTAAAACTTTAGATTTGTAATATTTTGACTTTGCAGTATGACTGTATTCTTGTAATATTATGACTTTGGAAAATGAAAAAAATCTTCTATACAACATTACATGGTAGAGTTGGCTTGAAATCAAAGTCCAAATAAAAATTTTAATTAATTGATAAAATAAATTGATAGCCCAACCCTATATGATTTATATAAGGTAGTAGTCAAAATGTTTGGCAACAGAATCATGGATCAATATGTAACAGCAGCAATATCACCTCCATATTCAGTCTCTGATTGATGTATCTTCAGCTGACGCCCATCCATCGTTCTCGCTCATCAGGTGTCAATCTCTCCTCCCACTATCTGTTCATCTTTGCCACCACAGCTTTTTCTCGTCTTCGGTGCCGCTGCTCTCCTATGGCCTCTCTGCTCATAACTTTAATGTCATGATCTTTTGCAGCAAATGATTTTCAATAGCTGAAGGTGGCCTGACCTTTCTGTCAAAGCCTTCGTTCTGAAGTGAAGGCAACTTCTGAGAATTGGCCCCTGGCTTCAGTCTCTGGTGGTACCTAGATTCTAAATTTATGCTAAATACCTGGGAATTGGCAAAGTTTATGAAGGGAACGATAACAAGATGCAAGTCACTGATCTTTAAGATTTGGAGGTGAAGAGTTTGAAGTTGTTTTGAGATTTCAGCTTTGACTGTCACAGACCAAACTATTGGTACTAAAGCAGCCCTTGTTTTGTACCACATCAGTTTTACCACTATGCTTGATGCAGAGGATAAACTGTTATGGGTCTGTTACGAAATGTTCAAGATTAGTTTTTTTGTATTTGAAATGTAGTTGTAGCAATATTCTCAGTTAAATCATTAATGTTATCTTCATGTGAATAGGAGGCAGATATAAATTAATACTTTTTGCACCTTTTTGTGGTTTGTTGTACTTGTTACATAAACTATTCATATTTATTACTGAGTGAATGGAAAAAAATGGAAATGGAAATAATGCATACTTTAATTAAGCTACCTGAGATTTTAGCATTTTTATGATTATTTACTTATCTGGTTCATTAAAAACACATTGTTATGAAGTGTTTTGTTTACAAGTGTGAAATGGAAATAAGTATGGTCAAAAAGGTAATTCACATGTAAAAATGGGGTACAAATTAGCAAAACGGCAAGTTAACAGAGACAAAAACGTTTGCTTTATCCAAAACCCATTAATGTTAAGTTCTTTAACAAACAAGACCATCACAAAATGCCAGCTTTATTTGATCTTCAAGCTACACTTCAATAAAAAAAATCTAACTATTTACAGTGGAACCTCCCACTACAATGCAGTCTGTTCCACCAGGTCTGTAGCTTAAGAATTTGTATTTGAAAAAACCTTTCCTCATGCAAAATAATAGACATTAAAATAATTTGTTCCAGCCACACTCCAACATGCTCACCAGAACATAAACACTCAAAATTATTCATTTTCAATGTAATAGTGAAATAATGTCTGTATGGTGAAATTATGACAACATAATAAAGAAACAATAGTTCTTTTATGATAAAACATTTTAGAAAAATAAAAACATTTTAAAAAATGTTTTATCATGATTATTCAGGTCTTAAAAATGTGGTCCAATATCAATATTTTATATTAATGTTGGTGTTATGGCCGATAACAGATATATATTGTGCATCCCTAGAAAGACAAGGTACTTTCAAGCATAAAAATGCTCAATAAATGGTACTTTTGACTTATTTTCATCACTGATAATGTCGGTGTGCATCTATAAAGGCTTAAGAATTACACCAGAACAAGGAGCTAATGACAAATTCATAATTACTAGTGAAATGTTTTTTTTAAATAAGGTGGTTTAGTTTTATAAAAACACATGCAATAGTGTTCACACCAATTCTCACAGGCTAACCTTTAGTTCCAGTACAACACATCTTATTTCAAAGAAAGCTTTTTTTTTCTTTTAAAAATGTTTCCTGCTCTTACGAATCAATAATTGCCCTGACTTGCAAAAGGATCCAGTTACTTTTACACATTATACCTTCTCCAAATATCATTGCGTGTGACATCAGCTGGTAACATGAATACATAGATGACCAGGGCTTGAACCCTTGTCTCTGCTCCCTGTAACTAGAGTACTGCAGTTTGAGTATTGAGGACCTTATTGACTGCATCTGCAAAAGATTGTGCAAGCAATGGCTCAAGAAGCATGAAGAACAAATTATTATTGAATATTTCATGTCATCTATTGGAAGATTAGTGCAAAAGTTCATCCTTCTAGTCTTTCTTGAATGAATTTGGCTGTTGGCTTAAATTTTACAGGATGTTATAAAAGTTTAGCATACGTTTCAATAGCTGAGAGAATATTAGTGTTTCTGCTTGTTCTCATAGGGACATGAGTCATTAAACTTGAAACTACTGCAGAAGAAACTTTTCCACCCAGGACATCGTAAATAAAAGGCTGCTTAACAAAGCTTCCTCAGATTGTTTGAACCCTAACCCCATCAGTTCTGCTCCTCTGTCACATATGTTTTACTTCCATCATGTTCTTATACACTACACTGTGTTAAACCAACCAACCCTTTAGAAAACCTGTCCCTCCCCCTTGCTTGTCATGGCACTGCAACAAGAATGATGTTCTTGTTGCACTTCCTTCTTCGTGAAATGTAAAGCGAAATGTGGCGTCTGGAAAACCTGACGATTTGTTTTTTGCTTCACCCAGTTCCTGTTCTGTATAAAACCATTTACTATATAAGACTAAAGCTGTTTACAGTGAAAATATAAAGTATTGATCTTTTTGTTATATTGCAATATGTTTAATTTAGAAGGTATTTTTTTACATCTGCTCAGGAGCTTTCAACTTTTTTTAAAGGTCTCACATTTGCGAACGTTATTGATTCATCATCAGTATGTGAGATTTATTATTATTAAGTCTGGCATTAAAGGCAAATGTCAGAGGGATTTTAGCCCCAAAGCTCGGGTGCTGACTCACAGAGGCAATTAAGATGGCAATTAATGGACTTACTGTTCCAGCGATCTGGAAATTTCAGTTCCCCTGCTTTCATTAGTCTCTCTGCGCCTCATTATGTTCACTGTGATCCGTGCAGATTGACAGCAGCACGCAGGGATTTCTCTATATAAAGTGGAAAAAGCTCCAAGCATTGTCTGACATATGCTGTTAGAAATTAGTCAGAAATATGACCAAGCACTTAGTAGTAGGCTGTCTTCACTTAGAGTGGAGTCCCTAAAACTACCTCTGCTAATACTGGAAATTATCCTGGGTCATATATTTTAAATACTGACTTTGTGACTATAAACTTGGAAAACAGTTTGTGAAAATCGCAAGCCATCTACAAACTGTAGTTTGTAGATTAATGTTGAGAATATGGAGTGAACTGGAGACTTCATAATGTGTTTTATACCTAAACAAAGGGAACAATAAAAGAAAAACTCACCTAACGGGTCATACTTCATTAGTCTTGAAGCTTGTTTTTGTTGTATTTATTATGCTATTAGTTGAGAAATATGTAAGCCAAAAGTTGCCAGTGCATCATTATTATATTCTGACGCATAGTACAATACCTGTATGTAGCTATTTTTGTAATAATTGTGTTTTTATGATGTCGACTCCAGGAAGAGTAGCCATTGTCAAGGCAATAACTAATGGGGATTCTAATAAACAAACAAACAATGGCCACCTTACTCTACAGCTATACTTTGGGTTCATGAAGTAAAGACCAGGAAAGAGGAGGAAGTCTGGGGAAAAGTTGTGTAAAATCAGCATTATGAAAACCTACCAAACTGGAACTTTAAGGCGATATTTTAAGGAAAATGATATGGGAAAATATTAAAAGTGACATTGGGATTGAAGGAGTCAACGTACATCTGTAGATCCAGCTCTGCTGAAAGTGCTACAAAGTCCCATTATGGGCTGAACGCCAGACTCCAATCACCAGCCCTCCTATAGCCCTAAATTTACAAAACCGCAGCAGGTTCAGAGCAGCTTTAGAAACTGTATCTTAAACATTGGCGACTTAAATACAACGGGCCGTTAACTCCTCAGGAGTGGATTGTGAATCACCAGGAACACAGCAGTCTAATTTAATTTTGTTCCTGAGGCATCACTCATTGTTCCCATCAGAAGTTTATGGTCCCCTGTCAGAAGGAGAGCCAAGTTTGAGGAATGAAGGAGTTCAGTTTTCACCTTTGTGCCTCCAGATATGAGTTGAGCTTCAATTCTTAAAATGTTCATTTACTAATCATATGGATTTTGATTAAAGATATGTCTACTTTACCATAAATCAGTTAGATTTTTGACGGATTCTGATAAACAGGCACTTCAGCAATCTGTATGGTGATAAAGAGTTTAGTTCAGGTTTGTGAAGAACCAAAGAGTTGTCTGGTTTACTAGTTTGACTTGAAACTTAGGAATTCCATAACTTTGTATTCAGTAAACGCACCACAGGGCCAGTTTGATTTGACGACAACTCCAGTTTGATTTTGATGATTTCACTGAGTGAAGAAAACTCTCATGTTTTGTAGGGTATTATATGCAACTGTTTTCTGTTCAGAGTCACCCATCATGGATTATAGATGATTCGTCCATCCATTCAGCCGTCCAACCATTTGTCTATCCATCAATCTATCCTTTCATCCATTTACATCTATTAACACAATGTACAACACTTCAGATTTTCATTTGAAGAAGTCTTCTTTCTTCTTTTCCTTCCTCTTCATATGTATGTCCTACAATCTGTTAGTGAGTTACATAAAATCTCAATAAAACACCTTTAAATAAAAGCTTCAGTCCAGCTGAGAAATTCAGCAGATTATGAATGTTTCCGGCCTCGGTAAGACCAGTAGGTTGCACTGAATCCTAACTAAAGTAGTGTTCACGTAGGGAATGTTTCATTGGAAAAAGATCTCAGCCAAAAAAACTCAGCAGCTGAAGAAATAGTTGTTCAGTTACTAGTATTAATGAGGAACCCATATCAGACCTCTGCAATCCTTAAATCTCATAAAGAAGCAGGTGATCAGACTCAGTGTTATCCAGTTCAGACCAACTTGGTTATAGTTAACTAAGGCAAACAAAAACTGAAAATGAGAAAACATTTTTGTTAACCAAAATAAATAAAAACGGTATTAATGGGGAGAAACTATAACTAATTGGAACTGTATAGTGAGTTTAAGCTAAAAGCTAAAACACACTGACACAATATCCTTTATTTTTGTGTTTTGTGAGTCTATTAATATTTCAACTGCTGTGAAATATATATATATATATATATAAATTCCCTTCTCACCCTCCGTGGGTGGTCTCTCTTTCATCCTCTGAGCTCGGGTCCTCTACCAGAGGCCTGGGAGCTTGAGGGTTCCTCCAGTATCTTGGCTGTGCCTAGAACTGCACATTTCTGGACTGAGATGTCTGATGTTGTTCCTGGGATCTGTTTGAGCCACTGCTCCAGTTTGGGGGTGACTGCCCCGAGGGCCCCGATGACCACAGGCACCACTGTGGTCTTCACCTTCCAGGCCTTCTCCAGTTCCTCTCTGAGGCCCTGGAATTTCTCCAGTTTCTCGTGCTCCTTTTTCCTGATGTTGTGGTCACTTGGTATTGCTACATCCACCACAACGGCTTTCCTCTGTTCTTTATCCACCACCACAATGTCCGGTTGGTTCGCCATTACCATCTTGTCTGTCTGGATCTGGAAGTCCCACAGGATCTTAGCTCGGTCATTCTCCACCACCTTTGGGGGTGTTCCCCACTTTGACCTCGGGGCTTCCAGTCCATATTCGACACAGACGTTCCTGTACACTTATATATATATATATATATATATATATATATATATATATAGCTATGCTGACTGTATAGCTCAGTGGGTAGACACCAGTCTACCACCCGGGAGACCGGGGTTCGAATCCGGGCTGGGGCGAGTTGCAATTGTGCAATTGAGCTATGCAGTGTGGGTCCTTAGGCAAGACCCTTGGAGCTATATAGCCTACCTCATAACATGAGAGACATTGATACGCATAACATGCCGGCTCAGACGTCGCCCGGCCAAACAAGGTCTGCGTCAGGTGCTGGGGAACCAGAGCACCTTGATGAAAAATGGGCTACTGGAACAAGACGGAAATGGGCGAGAGACGAAAACATGGATCTGTTGGAATGCTACTACTCAAGTAACCCTAGTCAGAGGGGTTACATGCAAAGACTGAGGGTGGAATGGTTACTTCGACACCCACAGTCTACAATGACTGCCAAACAACTAGTAGCTCAGTGTTCCAACATCCGCAAACGGCAACTGCTATCACAACTTGAGATTGACGAGGTACAACACAAATGCTACGGCAAAAGGGAGGAGCCCAAAGATAAGGTCAGGGGGGAGTTAACTACTCCCCACCCCGAGACTGGGTATGCAGCCCCAGTAATGAACGAACTATCAAAGCTGAACGAGACAGCAACTGACCTGAGAGAGAGAATCGTGGCCCGAATGAACACCAGGCAACCCCGACGCCAATTACAACGGCTGAGTGAAGTACCATCAGAAAGTCTCATTGAAGATGTGAATGCAGCATTGAGAACAATCCCTACCAACACCATAACAGAAACCAATGAGCTGATATACAACTCAGCATCAGTGATCCTTGAAATGCTTGGCTATAAGAGCAACTATGAGACCCAATATCCATCATGGAAAAGACGGTTAGAGGCTAAGATCAAGATAACAAGGAGGGAAGTGAGCCAACTGTCAGAGCTCCAAAGAGGTGCAATGAAAAGACCAGTACCTAAGAAGTACAGCCAGATGCCCATACCTGAAGCACTCGAAACTGCCAAACAAAGGCTCCAAGCCTTGGCCAGCCGCCTAAAGAGATACACAAGAGAGAATGAAGCCAGGAGGATTAACCGGCTCTTCTCCACCCAACCAGCTAAAGTGTACTCTCAATGGCAGGGTACTAACAACAGAGCAGACCCACCAAGGCTGGAGACTGAACAATACTGGAAAGGCATATGGGAGAGGGAGGCGTCCCACAACAGCAATGCACAGTGGCTAACCTCTCTACGAGAGGACCACAGCAACCTCCCTGAACAAGCCCCGGTAACCATCACTGTGGCAGATGTCCAAGAAAGAGTCTCGGGTATGAAAAACTGGACAGCACCAGGGCCTGACATGATCCATGCCTACTGGCTAAAGAAACTCACTGCCCTCCATGAGCGACTGGCAGTTCAACTGAACCAGCTGCTACAGAATGGGACTCACCCTGAATGGCTAACTGAAGGGCGCACAATCCTGATCCAGAAGGATCCCTCAAAGGGTTCAGTCCCATCCAACTATCGGCCGATAACCTGTCTCTCTACAACATGGAAGCTCATGTCAGGCATCATAGCAGCTAAGATAAGCGGGCACATGGATAAATACATGAACACGGCACAGAAGGGCATCGGCATAAATAGCAGAGGAGCCAAACACCAACTCCTTGTAGACCACACAATCACCCGAGACTGCAAAACCCGACACACCAACCTGTGCACCGCTTGGATTGATTACAAGAAAGCCTATGACTCGATGCCACACACTTGGATCATTGAATGCTTAGAGATGTACAACATCAATAGGACTCTAAGAGCCTTCATTGCAAACTCGATGGGGCTGTGGAAAACCACCCTTGAAGCCAACTGCAAACCACTTGCACAAGTGTCCATCAAATGTGGCATATACCAAGGAGATGCTCTGTCCCCACTGCTGTTCTGCATAGGCCTGAACCCCCTTAGCCAAATCATCAACAAGACTGGCTACGGATACCGACTCAAGAATGGGGCCACAATCAGTCACCTCCTCTACATGGATGACATCAAGCTGTACGCCAAGAACGAGCGAGACATCGACTCACTGATCCACACCACCAGGATCTACAGCACTGACATTGGGATGTCATTCGGACTAGAGAAGTGTGGCCGGATGGTTACAAAGAGAGGGAAGGTCATCCACACAGAAGGGGTCTCACTCCCAGAGGGAACAATAGCAGACATAGAGCACAGCTACAAGTACCTGGGAATACCACAAGCAAATGGCAACCTCGATGAGGTCACAAGGAAAGGAGCCACAGCCAAATACCTCCAACGAATAAGGCAAGTCCTGAGAAGCCAGCTCAATGGCAAGAACAAGATCCGTGCAATAAACAGCTATGCCTTACCAGTAATCAGATACCCTGCCGGAATAATTAGCTGGCCAATGGAAGAGATAAAGGCCACGGACGTTAAGACTCGGAAGCTGCTAACCATGCATGGAGGGTTCCACCCCAAATCCAGCACCCTGAGACTGTACACAAGCCGTAAGGAAGGAGGCAGAGGACTAGTGAGTGTGAGAGCCACTGTCCAGGATGAAACATCCAAGATCCATAAATACATCAAGGACAAAGCCTCAATGGACGATGTGCTCAGCGAATGTCTCAGACAATGGGGAACAGAGGACGAGGTGCTGGAGGAACCATCATGGGAAGACAAGCCCCTACATGGGATGTACCACCGACAAATAACTGAAGTGGCTGATATCAGGAAATCCTACCAATGGCTGGAGAAAGCTGGACTCAAGGACAGCACAGAGGCCCTCATCCTGGCCGCCCAGGAACAGGCACTAAACACCAGAGCAATAGAGGCTCAGATCTACCACACCAGACAAGACCCAAGGTGTAGGTTGTGCAAGGAGGCCTCTGAGACAGTCCAGCACATAACAGCAGGGTGCAAGATGCTGGCAGGGAAAGCATACATGGAACGACATAACCAAGTGGCGGGCATAGTGTACAGGAACATCTGTGCCGAATATGGACTGGAAGCCCCGAGGTCAAAGTGGGGAACACCCCCAAAGGTGGTGGAGAATGACCGAGCTAAGATCCTGTGGGACTTCCAGATCCAGACAGACAAGATGGTAATGGCGAACCAACCGGACATTGTGGTGGTGGATAAAGAACAGAGGAAAGCCGTTGTGGTGGATGTAGCAATACCAAGTGACCACAACATCAGGAAAAAGGAGCATGAGAAACTGGAGAAATACCAGGGCCTCAGAGAGGAACTGGAGAAGGCCTGGAAGGTGAAGACCACAGTGGTGCCTGTGGTCATAGGGGCCCTCGGGGCAGTCACCCCCAAACTGGAGCAGTGGCTCAAACAGATCCCAGGAACAACATCAGACATCTCAGTCCAGAAATGTGCAGTTCTAGGCACAGCCAAGATACTGCGCAGAACCCTCAAGCTCCCAGGCCTCTGGTAGAGGACCCGAGCTCAGAGGATGAAAGAGACCACCCACAGAGGGTGAGAGGGGAATTTTTTTTTTTTATATTCTTTTTTTTTTTTTTTTTTCCACACAAGCAGTTTGTCAGTTGTCTCCATAGTCTTCCTGTCGGCATTTGCAACACCAAAAGTTGGGAGAAAAACCAGTCAGTTGGTTCTAAAAACTAAAACTACTTCTATAACTAAGACTAAACAAAAATTAAACAATACTAATAACTAGCAAACCCAGTCTAAAAACTAACTACAACTAGTTTAATTAGACAAACAAAAAGTTGCAATAATATAAAATTAAGCTATGATAAAACACCCAAAGCTATTATAACCCTGGTTGAGCTGACAGGCAATAACGCTGCCCTCCTGAGGACGGACCTGCTAATCACACAGGGACTTCCTGAAGTGGACGCTGCGGTCAGAACGGCGTGTCCAGAATCATCCGGTGGATCGTAACGTCCTGGGCGGTGACTTCCTGCCGTCACGCTGCGGTTACAAAGCCTCTGAGATGAGGAAGACCGCATTTCCACAGGAGGCTGTGAGGAATGCAGGCCAGGAAACATTCCAGCTTTAATCACAAAGCCACAACTCTTGGTGGCACAACGAGATGCAGGAAGCTTTGTTAAATAGTTTTATATGAGAGGTCCATTAGTAAATGGACGGAGAACCCTCACATTACTCTGCCCTTTTCCTCGACTCTCAGGAGCATTTTAGTGCTTTTTATCTCATTACCTTTGTTTTACTGCAAATTTATGGTTCAGCCGAGCCACTCGTTGTTCTTTCCAGCACGAGTCAGCTCTTTCTAGCAAACAGACGAAGAAACTCATTATGTTACCTGACCTGCACCTGCAGGTTGTGGCAGCTTTAGGCAGGCGCTGATTTTCGATGGAAACAAAATAGGAGTAAATGGGAGTGAATCACTTTTTACACATGAATACAGTTGTGTCTTGTTTAGCTTGGTTAGTCTGGCTTTTGCATTGGTTTTATTGGGACCAGTTGGATTCAGGGCCGCAGCAAAAATCAGTCCCTCCACGTCTGGGTTCCTCACCGTAAAAAAGTTGATTGGTCCCCTTAAGTCCATCTAATCTAAAGTTGATTGATTTTATCAATTTCCAATGAATAATTGATGAGCTTTCTCTTGTATAGAGAAGGTCAGCCATCTTTCCATAACAATATTTAAAAAACATTACATTTTTACATTATTTTGTGTCAGCAGTTCTGAGTACTGACTGAATAAACAAACAAATTATTATTATTATTATTAAACTTAGACATATCTATAAATTGTAACAACACAGAAACCTCTTAGGTTGCAGATTAGAAAATTAAGATGAAAAAATAAAATAAGTGAAGTATTTAATTCATAATGTATTACAGGATGTATTTCATTAGATACAATGAAATACAGTATGCATTTCTTACATTTGTAAGATATTCATAAATACCGTATAAATATCTCCCAGGATGAAAGATATTCATACTGTATCACAGTTGCTCTTGAAGAAATAATAAGAAATACTTAAACTTTGATCCATGAAATGTATTAACTCATAGCCTGCAGCAGTGTTGTGGTACTCGAGATCGGTCTTGGTCTCGAGTCCGGTCTTAAGACCGTTTTCTGATGGTCTCGGTCTCGTCTCGGACTCGACCGCATTTGGTCTCGGTCTTGTCTCGGTCTCGGGCTCTGAGGACTCGGCATTTTATTTCAAGACCAGTCGAGACCGCAGCTGTGAAAATATCATTAAACGTGCAGCATACTGTCCAGTTTATTTGTTAACATCTTTGTTTTCAGTGGATGCAAAACGCACCAATTAAAATCCAAGCAACTACGTGTTTCTCCCCCTCCCCCTCCCCTCCCCACCTTTCACTCGCGTGCGGCGCTACTCCCTCCTCCCTCCTCCCCACCTTTCACTGGCACGCGGCGCTCCAGGACATGCAGTGGTTTTCTCTCAGCGGCAGAAAATGTTTGTCTAATCGTCAGTAATATAATAGCGCTGCATAAATAGTAAGAAAAACGATGGCCACAGCTAACTCAGCAGTGCTTCGCTTTCACAGACGGTGGGGACAACGTCTAACTATTTTCGTCACTTAGAAAAGTAGCTCAAAGAAGGTAAGCTACGTTAACGTGATGTTAGCAAAGCTAGCTGTACAGAGACACATAAGAATTTGTGATGAAAAAAAGTCACTCACTGCCTGAATTATTGTGCGGAGGTGTAGACTGACTTGTCGCATATATAGGACAACGCTATGTCCAAAAGTCTGGAATATAGTGATGTGACATTCAGAAACAGTCGATTCTTCTCCACGGCTCTTTATTTATTAGATAGGACTGGAGTGTCACTCACTGAGAGCCGTTGTTCTATCAGATTACCATACACTGTCAGAATAGCATACGTGCAGTGAGTACCATGCTTGCGCATGTTCGACCGTCAGAGGAGTTGTCAGTTCACCATATGCAGCAAGTTATGACGAAAATAAGTCATTAAATTGTTTTCAATGATAACTATATAGATATACATGTGTTGTCATGGTTGCAAAGTGTATTTAAAGCAGGTCTGGCTGCAGCTGGAGTCAGCTACAACACACGCCCGTGTAAAACTCACTTAACCGCTAAGTCAGGATGCCATACAACTGTTAATAACAGATCTACGTCATGATTCTATGTTCCTAGCATACATGCAGTGAGTACCATGCATGCGCCTTAAGAAGTCCGACCGTCAGTGGAGTTGTCAGTTCAGCATATGCAACAAGTTATGACGAAAATAAGTCATTAAATTGTTTATAATATGACATAAAATGATAACTAGATAGATATACATGCGTTGTCGTGGTTTCAAAGTGTATTTAAACTAGGTCTGGCTGCAGCTGGATGCCATACAACTGTTAATAACCAAGTGTATGATGATCTACGTCATGATTCTATGTTGCTGATTAAATAAAATCATATGGTAATGACAGCGTATGTATGTCTGAGCTAAGCGTACGACTATCTGACAACGTATGCTGATCTGACAGAACACCGTGAGTTCGTGTTAAGCGTATGACGATCTGACCTGACAGAACACCCGTTCTTTGTTCTAGTAATGCTCTGTGTACACTGCATCATTATTTAATTATGTACGTTGATATTTAAATTAACAAATAACTAAAACATAAGAACGAAAGAGCACGCAGAGCATGCACATTGCTCTTTGTTTTTGTTCAAAGTGGCAACTGTAATGTCTGCCATGGTGTCAGACTACCTGGCTTCATGTACTGGGATAGAGAGTGAAAACAGTCACGATGAGCGCCTTCTGTTTGGTTACTTCTTGCTTGTTGCTCCTTGGTCAGTGTTCATAGTTGAGCGTTATTTACCGTCAGGGCATTGCCTCAATTGCTATGTTTAATGGTGCAACAGTGGTGGATTCTTATATGAGCAATATGGGCAAATTCCCAGGGTGTTATGTTTTTAGGGATGGCACGAGACCACACATTGTAACACAGAAATGGAATATTTAGTATTGGTAAAATGTATTAAGTATTTAATATCTAGGTGTTTTTATGGGAATATGGATCTTTCAGATTATTCTGAGAAGCAATTTCGATCATATTTTACATTTTATTGTGTCATGTAGCACGGCCGCTGGTCTTGGTCTTGACTCGGTCTTGACTTTCCTCGGTCTTGGTCTTGACTTGGTCTCGGACCCTAAAAGTCTTGGTCTTGTCTCGGTCTCGATACACTCTGGTCTTGGTCTTGTCTTGGTCTCGGGTTAGGTGGTCTTGAACACAACACTGGCCTGCAGGACGATCAGTGTCGCCCTCTGCTTGCCGTTGATTTGAAGTGACAGAAATGTGGAGTGGGAGATTGGTAGGTGAACTGCTAATGTAAAATGTAAATCCTCCACCAGAATGTAGAAGAAAAAAACCCAAATGGCTGCTTATAGAGTTTTGTGAACATAGTTCAGGTTTTATTTGAGCTTTTGAGATGCTAATTGTGAGGATTTGAGTTTTCTGTGTGTTTATTTTTGGTTTCTTTGTCCAGTGAGTCTCCATGTTGTCCTGTCTTCCACCCTTGATTGTTCCCAGCTATGTCTCGTTCCCAATGATTACCTCCTGTGTATTTAAGTCCGCCTGTTGTCCTTGTCTCTTGTCAGGTCCTTGTCAATTGTGGTTTGTATTATGTCAGTCTTCTTGGTAGAACTGTGAAGTCCTGAGTCAGATTAGCTCACGTTTATTCGGCTCTGTTTCTGTTGCTACTGGTGCTTATCCCTAGCCTTCCACTCTGCTGTGCTGCCTGCTTTCCTGAACTGTCTTTGAGCTTTTATACTTCATTAAATCATCATTTATCTTCTACACCTGGGTCTGCCTGTGTTCTCCCTCACCATCATCCACCCACAATTCATGACACTCTATTCAGATGCTCTACAGTTGTAAAAAACAAAACAAAACTAAAGACATCACAACAAGTGATGTGCATCACAAGTGTCCATAATAAGATCAAAAATAGCTCCAGCTGCACAGCATTAAGAAAGTGTCAACAAAAAGAACAAGAGCAGCACAATTCTAACCTATAAGCAATAAATTAATTAATAACATGATAAATTATAACAAGCTCAATAATTTCCATTTGAATGATTTTTCCTTTTTCTTTTTCTCTTGCTTTTTCTACCAAAAACTGGATGAATAAAGTCTACAGTCCAGTCTAGTGCATCAGAGTTTCTTCATCTGATCCAACCACTGAGTGGATAGTTCTCAGACTCCGATCTTTGTACTTGGTGTCAGCAGCTTTTAACCATCCCTTTCTTAAAACACACACATTCTTCATGTCTTCTAGTCACTAACTCTGGTACACTGGAGGAAATGCTACCCAGCTGCTTTTCTGTTTGTATTATATCCTTCCCTCGCTAAAAATAAACCCTCGCATACATCTCCTACTTGTGTGTGCCTGCACAGGACATGCTTGTTGTTTTTTTTTGTTTTGTTTTTTTTCAGCGTCTCTTCACATTTCATGTCATCCACTAATCACATCGCAGTAGAGAAACATTGAGTTTCCATAAATGGAGGAGGAGGGAAGGGGGTAACGGCTCTCGCAGGCGGGCTTTTAATGTCAATTTGACGGTAATTTTCTGCTCAGAAAATAACTTCAAGAAGAATGAGTGTTGGTGTGACACACAAACACAACACACCTTCGCAGGAGACAGAACAGAAAGAGGAAATCCCATAGACACTCATGAGATCATGCAGGGAGGAGAAGATAAACTGGGAATAACTGGACTTAATGCCAGTAAGGTTGTTATCAGGCCTCTGCTCTACAGAGGCCTGATAACGAGCCATTCATTTGATTCAGATGAGTTTCAGAATCACATACCAGAATCACATACCATTCCTCCTCTCTTTGTCCTGTCAGTTCTTCGTGTCTTTCCCTCAGCTCCTGAATTTTTTATCACCTTGTTTTTACACACACACATTGGTTTCTGTTATGGTGTTGGTAGGGATCGTTCTCAATGCTGCATTCACATCTTCAATTAGACTTTCTGATGGTACTTCACTCAGCCGTTGTAATTGAGACTGTACATAAGCCGTAAGGAAGGAGGCAGAGGACTAGTGAGTGTGAGAGCCACTGTCCAGGATGAAACATCCAAGATCCATAAATACATCAAGGACAAAGCCTCAACGGACGATGTGCTCAGCGAATGTCTCAGACAATGGGGAACAGAGGACAAGGTGCTGGAGGAACCATCATGGGAGGACAAGCCCCTACATGGGATGTACCACCGACAAATAACTGAAGTGGCTGATATCAGGAAATCCTACCAATGGCTGGAAAAAGCTGGACTCAAGGACAGCACAGAGGCCCTCATCCTGGCTGCCCAGGAACAGGCCCTAAACACCAGAGCAATAGAGGCTCAGATTTACCACACCAGACAAGACCCAAGGTGTAGGTTGTGCAAGGAGGCCTCTGAGACAGTCCAGCACATAACAGCAGGGTGCAAGATGCTGGCAGGGAAAGCGTACATGGAACGACATAACCAAGTGGCGGGCACCCCAAAGGTGGTGGAGAATGACCGAGCTAAGATCCTGTGGGACTTCCAGATCCAGACAGACAAGATGGTAATGGCGAACCAACCAGACATTGTGGTGGTGGATAAAGAACAGAGGAAAGCCGTTGTGGTGGATGTAGCAATACCAAGTGACCACAACATCAGGAAAAAAGAGCACGAGAAACTGGAGAAATACCAGGGCCTCAGAGAGGAACTGGAGAAGGCCTGGAAGGTGAAGACCACAGTGGTGCCTGTGGTCATCGGGGCCCTCGGGGCAGTCACCCCCAAACTGGAGCAGTGGCTCAAACAGATCCCAGGAACAACATCAGACATCTCAGTCCAGAAATGTGCAGTTCTAAGCACAGCCAAGATACTGGAGGAACCCTCAAGCTCCCAGGCCTCTGGTAGAGGACCCGAGCTCAGAGGATGAAAGAGAGACCACCCGCGGAGGGTGAGAAGGGAATTTATATATATATGTATATATATATATATATATGCACTGGTTTTTGTTCCTACTTTTTTCCGTTAGCTCATTATGAGAATGCTGCTAAAAATTCTCATCACTGATATAAAAAAATTAAAATATATCCTATCATAGCCTATTTTTGTCATTCTAAATTTCTAAATTTAGAATCAATCCATCCATCCCTCCCGGATGACTGAGCTTCTCACCCTATCTCTAAGTGAAAGCCCAGACACCCTGCAGAGGAAACCCATTTCGGCCACTTGTTCGGCCACAGAAAGACTTCGTTCTTTCTGTCATGACCCAAAACTCATGACCATAGATGAGGGTGGGAACGTAGATCGACCGGTAAATCGAGAGCTTCGCTGTTTGTCTCAGCTCTCTCTTCACCACGATGGATCGTTACAGCGCCCTCTTCACTGCAGACGCTGCGCCAATCCGCCTGTCGATCTCCCACTCCCTTCTTCCCTCATTTGTGAACAAGATCTCAAGATACTTGAACTCCTCCACTTGGGTCAAGACGACCCCCGTGACCCGGAGAAGGCACTCTACCCTTTTCCGGCATAAAATGTAGAATGACATATTCAATTGAATTTAATTTTCATTCTGTGTTATTAATAATCAACAAGCTGAACAGAAAATCCACATCGCTCCATCACATATTAAGCAGATAAATACACAAAGCTTTTTCTCCGCATTACAAAAAGCACAGACTGCAGCCCCAGTAACTCGTCCTAAACAATGAAATGAAATGATTCCATTTAAGTTATCAATGATGCACCTGATGTGGGGTGAAGACGCGGTCTGACAACTTCCCTCTGCTCTGCATGGGTCTGAACTGATATAAAAACACATTTGTCTGTCAACACATTTTACCCAAAACTCCACTAGCTTTTAGCTTCTAGTTCAAATTCACCAAAGGAATGCTATGTGGCTGGGTTTTAGGTAATAAGATCTTTATTAATGAATTCATTTATTTGGATCTTTTAATGTATTTCTAACATTGTATTAAAGACTTGTGGTTAAATTATAATTCAATTTAATCAAACAGTTGTGAAAATAACTGACGAAATATTAGATTACTAAAATAATAAAATAATACTTGTTTTTACATCCAAAGAGCTCAAAGAGACTTTCTCTACTGCACATAAATTATTTTCAGCTGCTAATTTAAGTTAATATTAAGTTTGAATTTTAAATTAATTTTTGGTTATTCTTTTTTTTTTTTTTACCCATTTTTGTGGGGTAGAATGGGAATGGTCATACAACCAACAATTGCAATGATTTTTAAAATAACTGAAGGTGAGAGTTTTCTATAATCCAAATATTATCAAAATTATACAAGCTTTAATATCCTTTATCAAGGATAAAGGACATTAATATTTGATCACCACTGGTTGGGTTTGACCCTATAGTTCAGCTGTTTTAAGGGAACTCTTTGTGCTGGAGCCAGAATTAGACTCGACCACTGTTCAAGGTGAGGTTTGTTAAAGAGCACATTGTTCCATTTTAAGTAAAATAGTTGGACGGACCTGATTGGATGTGTGTTGCGGTGGGATTTCCCAACAGGAACATCTGATCCTGTAACAGTAGCATACATTTACCGTTGGCATGGGAAACAGACCCAGTCTTGATTGAGCAACAAGCTGGAGTTTATTTACAGAGCACCTGGGATGTAACATTTATAACACGTAAATAATAATATTGAAGTTGATGAATTAAAAGTGGATGAAATAAGATAAACTATTTGGTTTCCAATCTATACTTTTTTTACTCCCATTTTTATTGCAAAATCATAAACATAAATTGCCAAAAGGCTACAAGGATTTAGCAGACGCTTTACATGCTTTTATGTTAATGAACCTCAGTATGGAGTTAGATTTGTTTCACAATTATTCAATCAAAAAAAAAATCATGTCAAACAAAAATAGTAGTATTCAATCAAAAAAAATCATGTCAAACAAAAAAAGTAGTATTCAATCAAAAAAAAAATCATGTCAAAGCAAAAATCACTAAGTTTTTTTTCAACCTTTTTTTTTTGTTTTTGGTTGAGTCTCTTTTTTTTGGTTGAAACTTTTTTTTTTTGGTTGAGTCTCTTTTTTTTGGTTGAGTCTCTTTTTTTTGGTTGAAACTTTTTCTAAGTTTTTGGTTGAATTCGTTTTCTTGCTTATACAACTTTATTTGCTTTGGGGAAGCTTACATGAACATTCTGGGCGGGGCTTAAGGACGAGCGATGTAAGACGTGTTCCGATTGGTTAGCGCTGACTAAAGCGGATGACTCCCTGAGATCTCAGAACTCTGTCCCGAACTGCAGGGCTTCGGTGACGGGACACAGAATGTGAATGGTAAGTAATCTTCACAAAATTACACCGTTTATCAGGTTCTAAAGTGTCCACCCTGTTTCAAAGAAGAAATCTTACTCAACTTATGACGACAGTCACATATTTTGTCTGCCGTGATCCCCGGTAGCATATTGTGCTAGCTAATGTTAGCACTAGGTAAAGTTCATAAACTAGGCTTGTGTAATATTCGCCTGTCTTTATGTTGAATTCGTTAACCAGCGCACCTCTGTCGAGTGGCATTAAGCGTGGAAAATACCAAATATATCTGGAGGAAATATGTGTTTCTGAGCCATGATTGAGACTCTCCATGATGTTCACCCAGGACAGAGGGGAACTCGTATCAACTCCACTCCATCGACCTCTTGAGACCTTCCTGTTGTTAAATTGCTTTTCCCTTGGATCCAAGCACCTGCACCTCGCTGACCACCTCGCTGTCCACAGACTGTGGACTGTGACCATCAGTCCACAGTCAACTGACTGTGGACTGATGGTCACTACTGATCATCACAACATTGACTAACTTTTTATTTACAATTAGGATCTGAAAACCAGAGGACCAGCTACGCAAAAATCTACCTGCAGACTTTAAGCAGCTACCCTGACACTGCAGTGATCCTGGACTGGGCTGAGCTGCTCTTCCTCTCTCCTCTTCCTCTCTCCTCCAGAGTGACGAGTTTTCATCACCAGTAAAGACAAGTTTGAGTAACTGCTGGAAAGTGTATTATATATTTTCAGTGTTCATTTCGTTATACTGTTTGGACTTAAAATAAAATGTAATCTCTTTTGTAATACTCTACATTTTACATACCTTTTTCCCTTATCTCAGTTGTAACATTATGTGAAGTATTTGCATGTAATTCGGCCTTCAAGCGAGATATTAAAATTAAACGCTTTCAAGTAATATTTCATCTTTTCTAAAACAAAATACAGAAAATACTTTCACAAAGTGGCTTTATTTCCATCATTCCTCTTGTGAGTTGTATAATGGAGTGTTATGGCCAGGTTACAAGTATTTTTAATTATCAGAATGCAGTCATATTAGGATCATAAAGATGCAATTTTACCAGAAGAACATCTTAAAATATGGGAAGTCATTTTATGGAGAAGTCTTAGCTCCCTCTGACGAAACCAGCTCAGTCCAGGTGGTTCCGATACATTCAGTGGTTAAGAGGATCAACTGGCCACCAGGTAAGCATTGATGTCAAAATAACAAACAGAGCTACTGATGTAGGAGTATTTTCCATGTTGAAGAAAAGCTAAGTTTATAATGGGAGAGGGAAAATTATGCGTTTAGGTCAGCCGATGTCTCCATCCAGGAAGCCACTAAAGCCAAACAGAACTCCAGTCCAGCTCCAGCTGCAGTGAGGATGAAAAAGGGAGAAATAACTGAACGTTAACATGATAGAGAATAAAGCAAATTTGGTAATTCGCTTTTAATGTGTTCCAGATCCAAAAAGAAAAAGCTCTGATATAAACTTGTTTATTTATTTCTGCCAGGATGTTGGTGGTAATTTTTGTATTTTTATTACAATGTATCATTAACACATAAGCATGCATTATTTTTAAAACCACTAAATAAACTGACTTGGAGAAATATATTTAGCCAAACACACACGGCCCCTATAAGCAACACTTCCTTCCCTACCTGACCTTCTCTGACTCAACACTTACTGATCTCTCCATCCTCATGCTCTGATCGTCTGTAGCAGCTGGAGGAATCAGTAAGACCTACAAGCCTGTCCTGCTTCAGCTGCTCTCTGCTGGTCATACTAGAATGGGGAATTAGGAGAACACCAAATTAATTTAATATCATAACACAGCAAAAGGCATATTACATCTAATTCGGAATAAAACTAAGTACAGGACACACACCCACCAAATAATAAAAAACAGAAATTATGTGAATATCCTCCTTCGGCCTGTGACCTACCAGCTTAGTTTTACATTTTACATCTGGAAGAAAATGTATATATTTAAGAGTTACGTTGCCTCCCCTCATCTACAGCACTGATTATGTGCTTGGTAAATAAATCATCTGCACAGTCACTTGACGTGTGGTGCAGATTAATGTGGACCTGATAACATTGGTGCAACGATCCGCTGTTTTCCCATTTTAGCTTCAATGCTAGTTAATACACACACACACACACACTGAGGATTGCGCAACAGTTTTTAACACATATTTCCTCCAGATATATTTGGTATTTTCCACGCTTAATGCCACTCGACAGAGGTGCGCTGGTTAACGAATTCAACATAAAGACAGGCGAATATTACACAAGCCTAGTTTATGAACTTTACCTAGTGCTAACATTAGCTAGCACAATATGCTACCGGGGATCACGGCAGACAAAATATGTGACTGTCGTCATAAGTTGAGTAAGATTTCTTCTTTGAAACAGGGTGGACACTTTAGAACCTGATAAACGGTGTAATTTTGTGAAGATTACTTACCATTCACATTCTGTGTCCCGTCACCGAAGCCCTGCAGTTCGGGACAGAGTTCTGAGATCTCAGGGAGTCATCCGCTTTAGTCAGCGCTAACCAATCGGAACACGTCTTACATCGCTCGTCCTTAAGCCCCGCCCAGAATGTTCATGTAAGCTTCCCCAAAGCAAATAAAGTTGTATAAGCAAGAAAACGAATTCAACCAAAAACTTAGAAAAAGTTTCAACCAAAAAAAAGAGACTCAACCAAAAAAAAAAGTTTCAACCAAAAAAAAGAGACTCAACCAAAAAAAGAGAGACTCAACCAAAAAAAAAAGTTTCAACCAAAAAAAAGAGACTCAACCAAAAACAAAAAAAACAGTTTAAAAAAAACTTAGTGATTTTTGCTTTGACATGATTTTTTTTTTTGATTGAATACTACTATTTTTGTTTGACATGATTTTTTTTTTTGATTGAATAATTGTGAAACAAATCTAACTCCATACCTCAGCTCTTGAGGGCCGCTTTCCTGAAAATTTGTAAATGTATTTCTATGTCAGGGTCTCTGTGCATTCTTAAGTTTTTGCATCTGAAACAAAGGCCTTTCATTTCTTAAACTCATTATAATATACATGTAATTGTAATTATGGGACAATTCATTTTCCAAAATTTTGCTTTTTTGTATCTTTTAGCCTGCTTGGTGTTGCTAGACGGGTCATAATTACGAGATTCAAAGTCAAAATTATGACTTTGAATCTCATAACTATGACTTTAAAAGTCGAAATTATGACTTTGAAAATCGTAATTATGACTTTGTAAGTCAAAATTATGACTTCCTGTTGATCTTATTTTTTCTTTCATGGCGGAAATGGGTTTCCATAAAAATGTTTATTTTCACATTTGAAAAAGAAATTGCTTTGTTTAATGCATATTTTAATGTGCTTCTAATATTGCATAAAAAGGCTTCTGTGGTTTTATCCATCTCATTTAATTGTTAGAATAATGGATTACTAAAATAATCATTAGCTGAAGCCTTACAAAAAACCTTTAATTGTTTAGCACCTGCTTCCAAGTTTTGTATTTTAAGATGTCCATATAAGGTTGATTATTTACTTATGAGCTAACAAAAAACACAATAAGAACAACTAAAACATTAGTTAATATAAAGTTTGAAGGCAGTTAACTGAATAAAGGCAACTATTTGTTACAATATTCCACTCCATCTCCACTGCTGTTGACATAACAAGCAGAAACGGCTGGTTGGGGATTTATTTGATGGATTGCTTTCTTCTTACCATGTAGTTATCTTCTCCTGGAGTTCATCCCCATTTCCATGCTAAGACCCAAACATTACCATACTGTCAGCTGTGGTTCCGTATTTGATGAATTACCAGCCGATAAGTCGAAGACGAAAGTATGAGATCGGGGCAAATGTGAATGTCTGGATGTGTTTGTTAGTGAAACTTGGATTAAAGAAGGAAAACAGTTGCTTTTATTGAGGAAGTTAATGCTGTGCATCAGCTTGGACAGCAAATATATAAGACTAGACGACTGAAACTTTATCTGTAATTGCTACAAGTAAATAGATATCCTGCTAGATATCCTGGCAGATGTGCTGACACAGTTTAGCAGCCATTTTATCCCAGCTGAGCATCAGAACTGTACTCACTGACATTCTGCTGCGAATAAAGTTTGTTTTTGTGTGTGTTGCTTTGTTTTGGCCAGCGAATGAAAAGCCAAGGACATTGCCATGGGTCAGCCGAGCTCCTGGCACCCCGCTGAAAGAGGCTATTACCAGGTTTTCAGCACCATTTCGGCTCCAAGTTCTGTTAAGCACCAACTGGGACTGTTGGCTTTGGTTGCAGCGTTTGGCCTCATCCTCTGACTAAAATCTCAGCGTGGAGACTACTGAAGATAAAGGAAGCTGAAGATGTTAGTGGGGATGTGTCTATAAACATCTTAGTAAATAAGAATGCCAACAATAAGTGGTTCACTACACACAGATTGATATATTTGAAGTGTTTATTTCCTTTAATTTTGATGAATGAAAATATATTTTAATAGAAATGTGGGTCTGTGGTTCTGCTGAGGTGATCAGGAAGCCAACATTGCTTTGATAGCGACCTTCAGGTCTTCAGCGTTACTTCTTTCATCTACCTCTTGACAACAGTCCATAGATTCTCTATGGGATTTGTGGAGAATTATCCGTTCTCCATGCTGAGTTCTTGATGTAATGAGGTTACAGAAGAGTCAGTGAGTTGAATTCATGAATTCCATTTATTAATACCAAAATACAGCTGGTCCATTGTGACCTGCCACCTGTAGGAGGTAACGGACAAAAATGGCATCCCGGAAGAGGTTGTGCCTTCCTTTGTTAGCCTCTATCTAAGTTACACCCCAAAGAGGGCGTTACCTAGCTCCTATTACCCTGTAATCTTAGCTTTGAGGGCGTTTCCTAACATGTCATTTCTTTTAGCTTTAACTTAGCTTTAGTTTAGCAACTAGCTAACAGAGATAGAAGGAAAACACAGAATTATTTATTCTTGTCTGTTCTTGTCAGAGCAGTTTGCTGGTCATCCAAACACAATACAACCATAATCATTGTGCCAACTTTTGGTACCTTTGGCATCATGGGGTGGTACCAAGTCATGTGTGTCAA
Source organism: Poecilia mexicana (assembly GCF_051168715.1). Lineage (NCBI taxonomy): Eukaryota > Metazoa > Chordata > Actinopteri > Cyprinodontiformes > Poeciliidae > Poecilia > Poecilia mexicana. Next base: position 21,648,554 of record NW_028263383.1, read on the forward strand.
AGGATGCATTCACACCAGCCCTGTTTAGTCTGCTTCATTTGGGAAGGTGTGAATGCATAAGTCAAACTCTGATGCAGACCTAAAAAGCAAACTCTGATCCACCTGCAAACCCAGGTCTCAGTTCGGTTGCAGGGAACTCTGGTGCAGTTTCAAAGCATATGTGAACACCAAGCAGACCGGACTCCGCTCCAAGAGCAGGAAGCAGACTACAGAGCAGAGCATTCTGGGTAAATACAGCAAAAATAAACACACATCTAGTGCTCGTGGGAGAAATAACTTCTGGTCTTTTGCCTATGACAAAAGAGAAATCTTCCAACCACTGAAATCTGACACTGCTCCAATATGGTTACATTTAGTGAAGAAAGAAGTTGGCTCAGTGTCTTCTCCAGAAGTTTTTGTTGTGTTTCCTTCAATGATTCTTGACGCGGCGCCACCATTGGTGAGGAACAGGTTTTTCAAAGAGTGTGAAATTTAACTGCACCAGCAGAAAATGTAATACATGTTGTAATTTTGGTCTCCAATAGGACAGAGTCTATCGGACTATGAGGAGTGAAAACACCATAAGTCGGCATCTCTGTAGAAGGAAGCACAAAATGCTTCTAGTAGTTTCTTTTCTATATACCAACAGGAGCATTACAGTGAAACCTGCAATGCTCCACTTGTGAAAGTAAATCTGTTGGGCTTCGTCTTGGTAACATGCTGAGGAAAAAAAGAGAATTTGGTCATAACTCAACATCGCTTTCAACAATATTTTTAAATACTGTATATTTTCAGACAAATTGAATCTAAGGTCATTTTTAGAGTTTAATTTGCTGTGATAAACGGTGCAAATACGTCACTCTGTGACAAACCTCTAGATGTTAAGTGAACCAGTGAATTATATTATATTAGCTTTTGAGTGTTTTTATTATCTGCTGACAGGAACAAACATCTCATTACAACTGTAATCCAAGTGAACTCTGTTTGACCCTGACCTGTGACCCCTGGTTCTGTGACCCCTGGTTCTGTGGGTCTATTTGTCCTGTCGCTTATGAAACATGAAAGGATAAACTTGGTTCTTTATTTGTTTTATCTTCAGTAAATTAACTCTATATTAATGTTACAAGACAAAACAACCCGTTTAAATTCAGTATCAGGTCTTCTAGGTTTTAGCACTCAGAAAAGCACAGCTTAGGAGTGTTTCCTTTCCTGCTGCATCGGAAATACCAGGACCAGAGCCTCTGAAGCTTGATTCTGATGACACACACACACTCTGACACGTTCACAAACGCCAAATTGGAGCCCAGACACACAGGCAGCATACATACAGGCCGTTGTGAACGTGCAGCGGGCCAAAGCTTGTGAGTGTAAACAAATCCTCTCCTGCTGAAGCCGCCTCACCCACAAACACCACAACACACACACACATACACCAACTCCCATCCGCTGGGAGTATTGTTGGACTCTTCCTCTGCTGCTGCCCGACAGGCTGTGCCTTGGGAAGAGGAAATGCACTTTTATGTAGCACTCTGAGACAGAAGAGCCTTTGTGTTGGCAGAACAACAGGTCAACTTCTGGAATGCAACATTGATCCTTATTTTTAACTATTGTCTTTGACCAGCTGCAAAATATCCAATCCAGACCTCTTTGCTTATTATTTTATTAAACTGGGCTTGGGCCCCACAGGATTTCTGAAGGTCCAGTACCTGATTCTTATTTAAAGGTGATCTATTATGCTTCCACTAACAGGATGGGATAGGATCTTTCCTAAATAATGAAATATTTCCTAAATAATGAGATAATCGTCTGCTTGGTTCAGCCTATTTTGAGCTTCTTTCAGATTGAGCTGTTTTAGGGCCTCTTGTCGCTTTGAATCCAGATAAACTGCTGCTGGCCACGCCCAACTCAGCTTTACACTCACACTCAAAAAAATGAACTTAGGGGGTTATTAGATTACTAAAAGAATATCATGTACTTTTAACACAATAATTTCATGTTTTAAACAAAAACGTGATAAAATCATGTTGAACAAACAAGAAATTCATCAACTTAACGTTTATGAAATTGAATCATGTTGAGATAACACGATTCATTATAGTCAGACTGATCTTGTGCTGGCGGCGACGAGCGAGATCACGGCAGATCCCGCGAGATCATGGGAAATCACACGAGGCCCTGCGAGATGATTGTTTTTCGTGCCAGGAAAACGCCAGCTGCAGTTTACAGAATACTAAATTTTCCTGGCAGGATTGTGCACATATCAGTGTTGCTATGTACACTGAAAGAAATAACTCTTTGGATTAACATAAAAAAAATCATGGAAAGATTTTCCACCTGATTACTTTGCTTTATTTCAGCACTATGTAATTCTGTTACTTCAATTTAAAGAAAATGTGTTGGCTCAACTTAATTTATTAAGGTTATTCCAATTTAAAGCAAATGTGTTGGCTCAACTTAACTTTTGTGGTTGATTCAACTTATTTACTTTAGTTGGACCCAATGTAATTTAATAGAACCAGACCAACTAATTTGCAATGTTTTGGACCAAATTGACTTTACTTGATTAAAATGAATGCAAATTTAGTTGAAACCAACTTATTTAACAGTGATACCTTCACACCATGTAATTGATGTACTCATGTCAGTGGCTAACATGTGTTAACATCACATGAAGTGATGGTTAGCTGGTAATTAATCAGCGTTTTTCTAACATTTGCACCATTTCCTGCTTGCTCCATGCTTGTGTCAAAGCACAACTGAATTGAAGTGGTTATTGCATTTATAAAAAATAACATGTTTAACAGAATTATTTTATGTTTCAAAGGCAAATATGACAAAATCACGTCAAATAAACATAAAATTCAACAACCTAGCGTTAATAAAATGTATTCAAGTTGAGACAACGTGATTCAATTTAGTCAGACTAATCTCCCGCCGAAGAGGGTCTAGCGAGACCCGGAGATCACGCGAGACACTGGCGAGATTACGGAAGATCACGCGAGATGCTAGCGAAATTACGGAAGATCACGCGAGATGCTAGCGAGATCACGCGAGATCTTGTGTCTGGGAAAACTTCAAACTGTTCTTTCAAGAGAAGCGGGAAGATTCCTGATTTGGATCTGCTTAATTTGAAAAAGGTAAGATTCAGTCTATTTTCATCCGTCTAAATCAAAATAAAAATCGAAATAAAAATATGCAAATTAAAATCATCAGACTTTTTTTAAAAAACATTTTTTTCTATGTTCGGTCACGTTTCTATGTAATTGATGTACTCAAATCATGCTAACATCACATGAAGCAGTGTAAGGGTCACAAAGCTGCTGTCAAGGCAAAAAACGGACCCCATAAATGTCACAGTTTTGCTCCTCCTCAGGTTGTTAAAACTCCCTGGAAAAAAGTTGGACTGATGTAAATTCAGCATCTGGTGCCATACAAACTCTGAAGTCTGAGGTTTAGTGGATTTTAAACACTGGGGCCAAACATAAGTCTATTTAAATGTTTTTTTATTATTATTATTATTTAATTTCAGTACTGTTATTATGTAGGTAAATGCAGAGTGGACATTGGATACACACACACTTTTGTGGCTTTCTATCGTAATACAGATTCTTCATTTATTAATAATAAAAAGTATTAAATTTGAGTCAGAGGAACCTGCGGAGACCTTTGCTGTTAGAGCTTTAAATGTGCTTGCAATGTCCACATAAATGTCCACCTGCTAGCTATGGATTTCTAGTATTTTTTTCTGGCTGAAACACTCAGAGGATTGTCCATTATTCCTATTAGTCCATGAACAGGCTTTCTTTTTTTTTTTTATGCATATATTCCTCCTCTGCTCTAAAGATGTATTTTGTTATTGTACTTGTTTTTCCCCAAATAATTGTAGTTCAAAAACAATTTTTAAGTTTATCGGTTTAATTTTGAAATGTTGAGGTTTTTGTTCAGATTTTTATGTTTTATATTTGTATTACTTTCTACCATGTTCAAGTCACCACTGTTCTGCACATACATGCTTTCATGTGCCCAGTGGTTATATTCAGTTTCAGAACAGCTGACACACTGGGTGCCTTTAAATCTCAACTTAAAACCCACCTGTTTAGAGTTGCTTATAGCTAAATTAGGCTTAGTGCGGTTTTAATGTCTTCAATGTTTTTAATGTTTTTGGCTTTACTTTTTATCTGTTTCACTGTTTATTAAATGTTGCATGACTCTGTGTTTCTGTTTTTAATTATGTAAAGCCCTTTGAAATGTCTTTCTGCTGAAATGTGCTGTACAAATAAAATTTGATTGATTGATTCATGATCCATTCAAGAGACTTGTACTAAAAGTTTGAATGTTCAGATACAACTCTGCTCAGGGTGAATTACATATTTTAATGTTTGAAAATCTGATCTCTTTCAGAACATCACCTGTCTGTTATCCACCTACATAAGCACTGGTGAAGTGGGTCATCGGCCATCAAGTTTTAGATTGCAGTGGCTAATGGTAAGTTTTGCCAGATCTAAAATGACTGAATCTAGTGTTAGAGCGATCATAAGGGTTCAGCTGAACTTGTATTTGGCAAGTCAGTTTTATTTGTCTTTATTTGCGTGGGGATGTGGAACTGTAAGGAGTGTTGTCTCTCTCTGTCTAGTAGATATGAGCTGCTATCAGCCCTGTGCTAGCTACAGAATAGTACAGAGCAAGGGGGAAGAAGGATGAGCAGCAACATGAGATTGGGATTGACAGCACTAAAACTCTCCTGCCACTGACTGGTTGTTTCTAGCACTGGGAGAAGGCAGAGGAAATAGATTTTTCACAGTATATCCCCCTATACTGTACCCTTGTTTCAGACATAAATATTTCTTAGGTGACAGCTTCAGTTAGAAGCTTAAATAAAATGTTAAACTTAATTTTAGTCATGGCATAATGAAAGGAGAATAACAATTTTAAAGATCTTTCAAATAGGCTGCAAGCCACTGATCACTTTCGTTGTGACTTCATTTGAATTTAAGTTTTCAAGTGTGTGACCCTATAGTATACTGCTGGATTTTTGCGGTTGTTCTCATTGTTTTCTGATCTGCATATTTAGGAAAACACGGCTGAAGTCAGACGAGAGTGGATCCTAAAAGGCCTGTGTGCATACCTGGATGAAGATCCAGAGAAGCTGGAGAAAGAGTACATGGTATGTTAATTTATCTTTGTGTCCACAAAAGAGGTGATTATAGTTGGAGTTAATTGGACTTCCTGTGAATTACCAATAAATTTAAAGTAAGAGATGATCATTAAAACTCTTCTTTTTTTCACTTGGGTACATTCAATTTTAATTTGACTTTTGAGATGCTTTTAGATTTCTCCAACAGAAAAGGATAATTATTAGTAAGATTGATATAATTACAGTTATTGTTAAGTGGGTTTAAAATGAGGATTTTTAGGTGAGTTAAACTCCACAAAAAGATCTTTGGCCTGTTTTATTTAGTCTTTTTTTCTAACAGCATTGTTTCATATGCAGACAAAAATATTAAGTAACTTTACCTAAGATGTTAGTACTGATCTATTTGGAAATAACTACCACACATAGTCATGACATTTCCTCCATCCAGGAAATAAGACAGGTTCTTCATGTATAAGATGTTTTTTTTGTGTACAGAGTCAGGGCTTTGTACTGGTTTAGAATGACAGTCTGTGTGGTGGATCCTCAGACTGTCATTTCAATTGAGGAGAACAGGCCATGGAATATGGGGCCTATTTGGGATTCATCCCTTCTCTTCATGTTTTTCCATATGAGACAATATACCGTATTTTCCGCACCACAAGGTGCACCGCATTATAAGACGATTTTTGTGAAAATGTAGAAAATATGGTACCTTTTCTAAATGGAAAATCTTACCACTGGACTCACAATTAACACAGACAGATCTTTGATGGACCTTAGCTGTTGTTGAGTCAGCCAAATAAGTGTAAAGTTATTTTTTTATTTAATGAGATGTGAAATCTCTCCCCCCCAATACCCCACCCATGTTCCCATCATCAAGGTGCACAAATGGCCGAGACCGTCTGTGGAATCTGTTATTCGACCGGAGAGTGCAGAGCCTGGCGATGCCATTGAGGATGTTGGGATTCTCCTGGACGGGGTGGAAGTGATGAACAACTTGAGCAATCTATCTTTACATGTTTTTCCAAAGACCGCAGTCGAAAACTAAATTTTAACTGTTACAGTTCGCAAAGTTGAGCGAATTTACTGACACTTTTTATGTTGTTAAGAATTTGATCTATGCTAAACACAGCCCAGTTTTTTTCTGGAAAAACAAAACTGACCTTTTGTTGTTTATTTCAACTTTCAACTCAGCTGTTTTTTGTGCTGTGTAAAAAGAAAATGGATAACAATTTTGAAAATACAGTTCATGTTGTACTTTTTCTCATTGTTGAGTGTTCTTTCTTCTTTCAGTGTGGTCTTAAAACACTTAATTTAATAGCACTTAAGAAAATGTCTTTGATTTAACATAATTCAATCATGGAAAGATTTTCCACACGATTATATAGCTTTCTTTCAGCATGAAGCATGTTTGTTCAGCTAACTTAATTTTCATGAGTTGAATCAACTTAATTAAGTAGTGTGAAGTTATCAGTGTAAAATTAGTTAGGCTGGCTCTATTAAATTACATTGGGTCCAACTAAAGTAAATAAGTTGAATCAACCACAAAAATTAAGTTGAACCAACACATTTCCTTTAAATCGGAGTAACAAAATTACATAGTGCTGAAATAAAGCAAAGTAATCAGGTGGAAAATCTTTCCATGATTTTTTTATGTTAATCCAAAGAGTTATTTTTTTCAGTGCACATGTGAAAATGGCTGCAAACAGATGTGCAGTTATACAGCCATACCTCTTTGAAAAGCAGAAGTAAAACCTGCTGCACAACCAACAAGAATGCAACACGTTTTAGAAGCAGTTGAGAACCGAATGGAAGAATGAAAGCATACAAAAAGTTAATTTTCCATAGTAAGTCACTTAAATATAACCCATGAGTCAGATGTTACAAATTTGACCAACCAGCCCTTTCCCAGGCCCGTCAGTTTGCAGCTGTCCATCTGTCCTCACATGGATTCTCTGTGAGATGCTTAAAATTAAGGATGTCATTTGTGAACTTTGTCTCTGGTCTAATCTTCTCCAGAACTTCCTCACTGATCTATCTGCTGTTTCTGCCGAACCTTAGATGTCTTCAAAGGTTAATTTACACTCAGGTGGACACAGTTTACTATTTGATTTTTGAAAACTGCATCTGACTTGAGCACTACTTTGTGATCTCAACATTTGCGAAAGACTGTTTCATAAAAACCTTTATCTCAGATCTGTGTGTACACACTGACGTTTCTCTGAACTGCTGGTTCTGTTGAAGATCCCAGATGTTTTCATAAATTATAAATGTAAAATCTAAGAGTAAACATTTGAATAAACTTATTTAGAGACACCCTGCTGTTTGAGCTTGGATGTTTTTTTTATGAAATATGACTCCTTAAACATGTTTTTTTTGTTGTTTTTTAAACGGCTAACTGAGATTTCTGAGCTCCCATCAGGGAGGAGACGGAAAGTTTGAACCTCTTTTTCTGTTGCTCTTTTCCCCTCCATGATGCTGCAGGCTCAGAGAAGTCTATTAATTGTTTACATACTCCATCTTTTTGCTCCTCCACTTGTGAGTTAATGTGACGCATCCCACGGACCGGTCTCCGCTCCTCGCAGGGGGAGATATGCCCATTTAAAATCCTATAATCAGACACCTACGAGTCTGATGAACGGCCATTACTGATGAAAGTGTTCCTCAGTCCGAGTTGAGGTTAAACCTTCAAGATTAATGTTGTATTAGGAAATGGGAAGACCTCATCCCTCTCATTCAGATGCAGAAAGTCGGATTATTTTGTCCGTTTAAAGTTCTTACGTTGCATTGAACTCTTGCAGCTTTTGCACCGATGTTTAAAAATCTTTGAACATGCTTGAATTTCTGTTCGGTGTCTTCTAGGTTTGTAAAGTGCTTGAAAGTTCATGATATTTAAACTGCACAGTTTAGTAATAAAGTGCAATCCAACGTTTGATTAAAAACCTGAATTTGGAAAACATTTACAGTTGAAATCACAACTAATAAAAAGAGATTTTTTTCTTCTGTCTTAAGTTAAATCAAGACTTCAACTTATCTTCATTTAGGTCAGTTAGAATTACAAAAACAATGTATGTTTTCTAAATGCCAGAAAACGTAGACAGAACGTTTTTGGTTAAAAAAGAAAAATTACAACTTCCTTTGTATATTGTGTTTATCCATTTAATTTGGGCATGAAGACAATTTACCCTAACACAATTTGCTTTAATTATTTTAATGTAGTGAATCTTTATTATTCCCAATGGCGTAGTGAGTTATTGATCTGTGTGATTGAAATAAATAGTGGCTTGTATTTTAGATGCTAACTAATATAATCAAAATTGGAGATATTTTCATTAGTGTTCTCTTTAACCAGTCTGGTGTGTGTGTCAGAGACATTTCAAAACCTTTACTTTGTCCCTGTTGTAGAATATAAAATATCGTCACCAGGCATTAATCATCAACAATAAGTCAATCAATTGAATGACAAATTAAAATGACTTTGATCATTTCCATTTGATTTGTTTTGTGTGGTGCTAGAAAACTTTGAAAACTTAACTTAATATTAAAGATGCAACAATCCGATATTAATATCTGTATCAATCCTGACATTGATAAAAATTTTAGATTGGGTATTGTAACAGTTTGCCTGATACGTAATGGCAGATCTGTTCAGTCTAATTCTCTGAGCGACATCATGCTTCATTTATTTTATATTTTATGTATAATTCATAAATCTACTTTCTGAATCATTTTAAAGAAGGTTTGTTGCAGTTTATTTTTAAATGTTTGATCAATGTAGTCAACCAACTTTTTTGTCTATTTCAGTTTTTATTATTTATTTATGTTTCTAATTACAAATTAAAGTTGTGTTGTTTTTACGTGTTTGACAAAGCTTGTGAAGCTATTGCTGTACTTGAGTGTGCCGTTCTGGTACAGAGTTATCAAATAAATCTATAATTCAGTACATTTATGTCTGTTTAAAAAAAAGAAACATTTTAAGTCAACTCAGTTTTATCAGATCGATGTTGATTCATACTAGACCTCAGATATCTGTGTGTTTAGGCTGAAAAACGTATCAAGATATTACTTCATACCAGTTGACATTGTTAATTGTGAATATTGATAATTATTTATTAATATTTTGTTTAAAATATCTGAAATACTGCCAAACTATTTTATTCACAATTTTCACCTCATGGCATTGAGTTTTATTTTTAAACAGTTGTGAGACTTTGTGGTGAAACCTTGAACTGCTCCTGCACAAGTTACTTAACAGTTGGTTGCTTAGTAACCAAAGTTGAGGGGAACTTGGAACTGCTTGTTTCTCAGCAAAATGCTGCTAAGTAACCAAAGAGTAAGTGAGTTAGTTGATGCCACCAACCTTGCTTAGTTAGCCGTTAGACATTGAGCGGCTAAAACTTTCCTCTGCCTAAATCCCCCAGAATGCTGTGCGGTTCTGGATTGGAATTTAGTGAATATTCTATATTTAATATAATGTCAAAGTACTATCTATTGATACTGATCATATGTCTGTTGTGATATATATTGTTCTTTATTTATTGCCCTCTCCTAATCTGTACCAATGATAGAAGTGAAAAAAGGGAAAATGCATGAAAAGTGCTTAAGTTTTACTGTGGGAATTGTGAATGGACCCTGAGTTTATTTTGAAGAGACAACATAAAAACTTCCAGCTTCTGCCCAACCAGAGGTCATTCCTGTACCAAGTCCTGGTCACTCTGGGACTAATTAATTGCTCTTAGTCAAAAACATTTCACAGATTTTATCTCCCAAATTCACCCTTCCTACCAGTCACTTTTTCTCCATGTCTCAGTTTGAAAGTATTCACAGTCTCCTCAGGCAACCTCTCACATGTCCACTGAAGCGCTCTATTTGGTTATTTTTAGGAAGTTTCCCCTCCCAACCCTCTCCCAGTTCTCAGATGGTCCAGTCCAGGCCAGAGGAAGGGGAGTGGTAGGGAAAAGGGGAAAATCTTCAACAATGATTTCATTAACATGATGCCCAACATGAGCAGTGCAACTGGAATTTACCATCTCTGACATCTCTGGATTTATTTCCCCATTCGGATTTAACGTCTTATAAACTTTGACTTTTGTTCGTATTGGACATGGAAACCTGTTGAATTTTCTTCAGAAAAGACAATGTTGATCAAAAGTGAGTATGTGAGTAATGCAAGAACATAAAATCCTTCATTATGTTGCTTCATTGATGGCAATTAACAATTAATTACTACTTGACAGTCCTCATTAAGGAGATGATTGGCTGTAACGAGCAGCTGTTTGAGCTGTAAAGGGCTGATTTAAATTTAAAAACTTATGATGAAATTAAGACTCTTGAATTGGTATTTGTGGCATAACGTTGTTTTTGATTCATGAGACACAAGAATGTGAGGAACGTTATTGTTTGAAGGTCGTAGGCCTAGAAATACGAAAGCTGCAGTTTTGAACTCTGCTGGAATAAAAGGTTTTTCATGGGCAGTGAGAGTGTAGGATTCAGGCTGAATGTGTGTGGGTCTCTTTAAAATGCACATTTTAAGAAGACTTTGTTTTGTTTTTGTAGATTATTTTAAATCCAGTGGTTGGAATCTTTTTCATTGGGGGAATCTTTAGGTCAGCTTTTTGCTTCATGAGTTGCTGCAAATATCTGAACTGATTGAAATGTCACTAGCTGCGCTTCTGTTACAAATGTGTGCAAAACTTTGTCAATATTTCAGTCAAAAAAAAAACACAACTATGCAATTGCGGTGTTGTCATTAAATAAGGAACGCAATTAAAATCACATGTCAATAGGTTTGTTCACATAAATCATTAAAGAACATGACGCGCCATGAATCTCCAACTACTTCCTGTTGTCATCGTCTACTTCGTAGTTAGTGGCAACGTCCTGTTGTTGACCTTGTGACTTGTGGTTTATTTAGCAGTTTTGCTGTGTTTCCATTAAGCAAATTTATTTTTCAAATGTCAAATTTCTCAGTTATATGGTCATTGGAAATGCAGCTACTGGAGCACATAGGCGTTTTAACATGGAATGTTTATTATGATGGCCAATGTTGTGGAAATTTACCTTCCATAAAAACTGGTGCAGTGGACCTCCATTCGCAGGAATTACGAATCGCAGGTAGGCCTGTTGTGATAAATAATAAATCATTTAGTTGCATAATAAATTAAAATAAGTTTTTCAAAATAATTTCCAGTTGCATGCTTGTTTGTTTTTGTCTTTTTCTTTTTACCAAAGAAACTGGATAACAAAAAGTCATTGAGTTACTCCTCCGCTCTTGTTTCCTTAGAACGGGCTTGACATATGGGAAGCAACAAATGGCAGAAAAATGTCAGTTTATAGTCCTTGTGAACTTAGGATGCTATAAAACCTTTGGCACTATGAATGAATGTGTAAACCTGTATGCATAGTTTTGCTACTGTCTGGATTAGACAAGCAATAAATTCAAATTTGCCAAACTAATTGTTTATCTTAGGAATAACTGTGGGGACTGTTACAAAATTAACTTTTTACATATTTTTGTACTTCCATTTGGGTTCACTGCATCAAGAAATAGCCCAAGCACTAAAAAAAGGCTATTTATTTGACAAAAATTTGTTTTTTGTGTCAGGAAAACCTAATGATCAACGGCCACTGTGTTGTTACCTTGCAACACTAACCAAGCCAAGCCAGTTACCTAGCAACCCTAGCTGAGTTCCAGCATAGCTGCTTTTACCGCTGTATGCACTATACAATGGCTGTTGGAAAAGACAAGTGTTTTCTTGTTGGCTTTCCATCCCTGTTGGTTTTGCATCAAAATTCACTTTTGCTTTTCAAAGAGGTATGATTATATCATTGCACATCTGTTTGAAGCCGTTGTCATGTGTGGCTGTAACATGAAAGTTGGGGAGCGTGCTAAAACAGTTCATTCTGAAAGGGATGAACAGTTTACCAGTTCATTCCTGATAAAAGAGGAATGAACCCGTAAAAGTCAAAACTGACCAGGTTGGAAATCATTCATTCTTTAGGAATGATTTTGTGCAGAAAGTGTCCTAAACATGTTTTGTATAACCTATCCTAATTTGTTCAAGAAAGTATAATGGGTCACCTTTAAATCAGTCATGAACATTAAAGACTGGATGAAAGCTTTTCTGTGAAAACATATTAGAGCCTTTTATAGAGAGTTATAACAGTAAAAAAATTCTTATCTGCAGTAAATTCTACCCAGTGGATTTATAAAGTTTCCTAAAACAAGATCCAGCAAGTTGACTCAGAAAATATATTGCCTCATCCATCTTCATAGTGAAATTAATCATAATTCATTTAAAAGTATTGTCAACCTCCAGACCAACAGAAGAGGGTTTTTTTTTTCACCTTAATAGTTAATGAGCAACAAGCGATTCTATTAAAAAGCACATGCAGGTCATTAAACACCAAGATGAAGAACTGAAGTTTTAGGTTCATCTTCAGCATAACAGATGGCCCAAAGAAAGTAGTTATTACTAGGAAGTATCTGAGAGGAAAATACAGCCTAATAAATCCTGGCATATACCCTACAAACCATGAAATGTTTTGTCATGATGAAGAGGCATCCCTGGATGTTTCAGGTTTTATCACAGCCAAAGGAAAACAAATATTTCTTGGTTATCCAGTTTAGCAGAAGCTAAGCTTTGCAATTTTCTGCTACTCAAAGAAAATAAAACTAATTAGTGAGAAAGACTGAGGTTCAATAAGGAAATAATAATCAGTTGTGTAAAGGACAAATCATTAGCATACAATGGCTTGGAAAATGAACAACTCTCCATTTTCTGCATAGTTTAGTTTTTTATTGCTTTCATAATGAAACTATTATACACAAAGGTCAACAATGTTCCAAGTCTTGATTTATATCACATACAGAGACACTGTTGTTGTAATCTTTATATCCTTATTGTAAAAACATAAGTTAGGAATGGTCCAGTTTCAAGATGGAAGCACACACTTAGTATGGTGGAGAACCCATGTTGCTGTGGGCCTTTTTTCTTCCATATGATGGACAGCAGGGATGTCCTAACAGGCATTGCTAACTAAATTCTGGCTAAAGCTGGTAAAACAGCTTTCCTGGAAAGCTGCAAAGCTTTCCACAGCGAAATGTCTCCGGTTCTGACTTGGCCTGAAAGGTAAGGAAGAAGCCACAACTCCAAAAGAAACATGAAAAGTCAGATTGTAGTTTACAAATGCACACTGGGACAAAATCTTCATTTTATCATCTGGCTTGTACGATCCTGACTGTGATGTCTGGGGGTGGGAGCATCATTAGGGTCGGTTTTGCCTATTCACTGCAAAAACACCAAATCACCAAAAGTATTTTTTTAGTTTCTAGTGCAAATATTTTAGTACACTTGAAATAATAACAATGACCAAATTCTCTGAGGGTTTTCCAGCTTCTTCACATAGAAATGGCTAATTTTCCTCAAATGAAGGGTTGATTTTTGTAGATTGAGTATTGACTGGCCTTATCAAAAGGAAGTGGAAGATTTTTGGACTTGGTTGCAATAATTGTGGACGCAGATGTTCATTCATTCCGGTGATCCAGATGTTACACCAAACTCAGCTTTTAAGATCACCAGGAGAGAGAAACAATCATTTAACACACGGGTGACCAAGCTCAGTCCTCGGAGGAACGGCATCCTGCTTGTTTTATTCTCTCCCTGGTGGTAGAAACAACCTTCTCAGCATATCAATGGTCTTCTTAGGCCTCTAATAAGCCATCATTGGATCCAGGTGCATTAAAACAGGGAGAAAACTAAAACATGTAGGATGCCGGTCCTCCAGGATGCACTTTGGGCACCACTGATTTAACACCTAAAAACCTCCAGGTCTTAAATGATTGACTTAAAAAACAATAATGACTGTTTTTTAAGTCATTATTGTAATGACTTAAAAAACTGTTCAAATTATTAACAATTAAATCGAGGAAATTTAATCTTGATTTACTTTGCTTTGACTTCTGATACCTTTATTCAGTAGCTGCTTTCTAGCTTGTCTATGTTTCTATAAAAAGCTGCTGCTATCCCTCCAAATAGTTTCTCAGTAACTGGAGTACGTTTGTCCAAACTAAGGAAAGTTGTCTTTCCGCTGGCGCAGAGGTTTAGGACTGACACTGTTGTTAGCAACAGAGGGCAACAGTTTTCAGAAAAGACTATGAGCTAATCTGGTGAAACCCGCCAGCTGAGGGAGAAGCAAAAAGAATGTGTGGGTTCTGTAATGAAACAAAATCAAAACTAGGCCTGAAACAATCAATTATTGATATAATCATCAACTAATTTAGTAATTGAATAATCATTAACTAAATTATACAAACTCTAAAACATGCCAATTGCTGAAAAAACAACAGACAAAGAGCAGAGAATTATCATCTTGTAGCATTTAGAAACAGTTTGTCTGTTCCGTCGTAGAAATGAGCGGTAGGTAACCTTGCATTCTCATTATTTTAATGGCTTAAATACAGCTAATAAAGCCGTGCTGTGATTGAGTTCATAGGTTGTGAATGGAATGGTGAACAGAAAACATTGCTGCTGTGATTTTCTGTGAAGTTTTCTTTGCACTTTCCCGTATTTATTGAGGTTGAAGTTTACAGTGAAGAATGTCCAATCTGGTGTTAATAGGTTTCCAGTCTTTTGTAGTCATGCTTTTCTTTAGGTTAGAGTTTAATTGTTTCACTCTAAGGTAATTAATTACAGCGAGGGACGCAATCATTTGGCACATCATTTAAATAAGAGTCAATATTTTGCATAACCTCCTGTATGTCCTCTTTTCTTTCAAAGAAGCTTTCATTAACCTTCCGTAAAAGTTGACCTAGATGGGGATTTTTTTAAATCCTTGTTTGTTTTCTCCATGTAATGAACACAACGTCCTTTCTGAACTATTCTCAGTTATCTAAGATCGTCTTAAGCTTGTTTGAAAGCATTACAGTTTTATCTTTAACCAGTGGATGATGATTTTTATTTTTATCCTGGTCTTGGTGACTCATGGAGTTCAGTACCTCACCCTCTCATCTGTCGTGACTCATTATAACAACTTCAGTTCCAGACTGACTGGACTAAAATAGTAAATTCATAGAAACCATTTAAAAGGAGGAGGAAAACCTTGTTTGGTGCTTCAAGAAGGAAACATCTTTGGGATTGGGCCTATGGAACTCAGAACATGTCCAGTTTAGGACATGCAGTCATTGCACCTCAAACTGTTGTTAGATATGCCAGATTTATAGATTTTCTCCCTAACAGCAAAACATCATTAAAAGCTAACCACTGACCACTGCAAGACAGAAAATACTTTCTTTGTCTTATTATTTACACCTTCTGTGTAGTATTTCTGATGACTGTGATGCTACAGTATAAGATTGTTTGAATGTTTTAAATTGAACACAACATGATCAGATGTTTACATTTTAAATGGTCTATTCTATCTTTTATTACCTATTACTATGGATATTATTACAAAAACATCAATCTGTTTGCATTCCTATAAAATAGAGCACTGTTTTCAAGTACAAACCATTTTGTATGTGGATACAAAATGGTTTGTTTGAAGGTGCAAAACAAAAGCAGGAAGAGAGGAAATGGAAACGGGTCTAAATACCTGCCATATAGTTTTACAATTTATAAACTTAAATTATTTTTAAGACTTTAAATTTAATATAGAGATGCAGCGATGCGATATTAATATATTTATCTGTCTGAATATCGAAAAAAATTCTAGATTGGCTGTTTGTGACTGTTCAGATCTGTAAGGGCAGATCTGTTCAGTCTAATGCTTCATGCTCTGAGCGATGTCATAATTTATTTTACATTATATTTAGGGTTCCTAATGGCATTTTCTGAACCATCTGAAAGAAGGTTTTTTTTACAGTTTATTTTTACATGTTTGACCAAGGCAGTAAATCTACTTTTTTGCCAAATTAAAGTTGTTGTGTTGTTTTTATATATTAAGCTTCACAAGCTTGGTCAAGCTTGTGAAGCTAGTGGTGTATTTAAGTGTGTTGCAGTGGTGGGGCATTATCAAATAAATTTGTAATTCAGGACATTCATGTCTCTGTTTAAGAAAATAAACATTTTAAGTTGTGGAAAGAGTTGAATAGATTTTAGATTTTATATATAATCAGATAAACTTGGTCCTCCAAAATAAAGTGCATAAATTGAGGTCAATCATTAAAAATAAGGATTTCTAGTTTAAACACAACACATCTCATTCCTGTAACAGTGTGGCCATGATATTATAGTATGAGTCATATTGATTAACTTGTCATATCCTTTTATTTACAAGCTGCTTCTTTAATTATCTTGGTTTACTCCCAGAGAGGCTGCACTGCAAAAACACAAATATTACCAGGTATTTTTTTTTGTTAGTTTCCTGTGCAAATATCTTAGTGCACTTGACTAATTGACAAAACTAATTTACCAAGAGCTTTTCAGCAAGATATAGGAGCCTGTTTTAAGTTCATAATTCCTTAATATAGATTTTTTTTTTTAAAAAATAGCATTAGTTCAATTGGCAGATTATTTCTCTTATAAAATGGGAAAAATGTCTGGTTAGTGAAATAATTTGCCAATCAAATTTTTTTGATTGGCAAATTATTGAGTACACTTTCATCTTGCTGAAAGTGTACTCAGATATTACAACTAGGAAGTAGATCAAAAATACTTTGTAGGATGTTGCCTTTTTGCAGTGTGAGCTGCATAAACACCCAGACACAAACGCCCCATTGTGCACGTAACCCAGCCGCCCGCCATTTCTGCCTATTTCCACACACACATAGTGTTCAGCTTCCTGCTGCAGCCGGGCGGAGTCGTCCTTATCGGGCGGCCATATCTCTTATCTGGAACCCAGAGGGACTGAATCACAACTTCCTTAGAGACAAAGTTGTTTGGAAGGGGGAAGAGGCTTGATAGATACCATCGCTTACGTAAACCCGGAGCAGACAGAGTGTTGAGGTTTTTCATCAAACTGAGGAGAAACAGCTATTGTTGTTTCTGATGGTTTGGAATGTTGTGCTCATCGCTAATTTATGGAAGCCCATTTCTGCCACTCTGTTACAAAAAATAATAATAAATTATCTCATTATAATGAGATAGTATCTCAAAATAATGATACCATTTCATTATTTTGAGATAATGTTTTTTTGTTTGTTTTAACAGAGTGGCAGAAATGGACTTCCATACTTATTGGGTCAGACGTGGATTAGGTTTATTCCTAAATCCAGAAACTTGCTCCTCATTACCTGTTTGGTTCTCAGGGAATATTTGTGTCCTTTTTTATCCATTGTTTGTTAATTATTTCAATGAAATGAGTTTCAACCCAGAGACATGTTTTATTATTCAAAGTTGTTTCTTTCTTAGGGCTTAAATTCTAATATATCACGGGAGACTCGTCTGGCTGCTCTGATGTTGTGGCTAAGACCTAGTTCGCCAACATACGGTTATTAAATGGGCTGATTCAATTAAAATTTTAACAGTATAATTATAAGTCTTTAATCTTCGGGGATATACAGACTTGGGACTAATTGTTCAAAAGTTTACTTTGCTAACCTAGAAAACGTGGAAGTAAATAGAAGATCATCTCACAGGTTTTGTACAGTTTGTACAGAAATCAAGCACTTCCAAAGTCCTTGTTATTGAAGCAACACAGTTTTGTAATACAGTACAATCTAATGTTTCGCATGGCAATACACTCAAAAAAATGAACTTAGGGGGTTATTAGATTAATAAAAGAATATCATGTACTTTTAACACAATAATTTCATGTTTTAAACAAAAACGTGATAAAATCATGTTGAACAAACAAGAAATTCATCAACTTAACGTTTATGAAATTGAATCATGTTGAGATAACACGATTCATTATAGTCAGACTGATCTTGTGCTGGAGGCGACGAGCGAGATCACGGCAGATCCCGCGAGATCATGGGAAATCACACGAGGCCCTGCGAGATGATTGTTTTTCGTGCCAGGAAAACGCCAGCTGCAGTTTAGAGAATACTAAATTTTCCTGGCAGGATTGTGCACATATCAGTGTTGCTATGTACACTGAAAGAAATAACTCTTTGGATTAACATAAAAAAAATCATGGAAAGATTTTCCACCTGATTACTTTGCTTTATTTCAGCACTATGTAATTCTGTTACTCCAATTTAAAGCAAATGTGTTGGCTCAACTTAACTTTTGTGGTTGATTCAACTTATTTACTTTAGTTGGACCCAATGTAATTTAATAGAACCAGACCAACTAATTTGCAATGTTTTGGACCAAATAATTGACTTTACTTGATTAAGATGAATGCAAATTTAGTTGAAACCAACTTATTTAACAGTGATACCTTCACACTATGTAATTGATGTACTCATGTCAGTGGCTAACATGTGTTAACATCACATGAAGTGATTAATCAGCGTTTTTCTAACATTTGCACCATTTCCTGCTTGCTCCATGCTTGTGTCAAAGCACAACTGAATTGAAGTGGTTATTGCATTTATAAAAAATAACATGTTTAACAGAATTATTTTATGTTTCAAAGGCAAATAAGACAAAATCACGTCAAATAAACATAAAATTCAACAACCTAGCGTTAATAAAATGTATTCAAGTTGAGACAACGTGATTCAATTTAGTCAGACTAATCTCCCGGCGAAGAGGGTCTAGCGAGACCCGGAGATCACGCGAGACATTGGCGAGATTACGGAAGATCACGCGAGATGCTAGCGAAATTATGGAAGATCACGCGAGATCTTGTGTCTGGGAAAACTTCAAACTGTTCTTTCAAGAGAAGCGGGAAGATTCCTGATTTGGATCTGCTTAATTTGAAAAAGGTAAGATTCAGTCTATTTTCATCCGTCTAAATCAAAATAAAAATCGAAATAAAAAGATGGAAATTAAAATCATCAGACTTTTTAAAAAAAACATTTTTTTCTATGTTCGGTCACGTTTCTATGTAATTGATGTACTCAAATCATGCTAACATCACATGAAGCAGTGTAAGGGTCACAAAGCTGCTGTCAAGACAAAAAACGGACCCCATAAATGTCACAGTTTTGCTCCTCCTCAGGTTGTTAAAACTCCCTGGAAAAAAGTTGGACTGATGTAAATTCAGCATCTGGTGCCATACAAACTCTGAAGTCTGAGGTTTAGTGGATTTTAAACACTGGGGCCAAACATAAGTCTATTTAAATGTTTTTTTATTATTATTATTATTATTTAATTTCAGTACTGTTATTATGTAGGTAAATGCAGAGTGGACATTGGATGCACACACACTTTGTGGCTTTCTATCGTAATATAGATTCTTAATTTATTAATAATAAAAAGTATTAAATTTGAGTCAGAGGAACCTGCGGAGACCTTTGCTGTTAGAGCTTTAAATGTGCTTGCAATGTCCACATAAATGTCCACCTGCTAACTATGGATTTCTAGTATTTTTTTCTGGCTGAAACACTCAGAGGATTGTCCATTATTCCTATTAGTCCATGAACAGACTTGAGCTTTCCTTTTTTTTAAATGCATATATTCCTCTGCTCTAAAGATGTATTTTGTTATTTTACTTGTTTTTCCCCAAATAATTGTAGTTCAAAAACAATTTTTAAGTTTATCGGTTTAATTTTGAAATGTTGAGGTTTTTGTTTAGATTTTTATGTTTTATATTTTTATTACTTTCTACCATGTTCAAGTCACCACTGTTCTGCACATACATGCTTTCATGTGCCCAGTGGTTATATTCAGTTTCAGAACAGCTGAAACACTGGGTGCCTATAAATCTCAACTTAAAACCCACCTGTTTAGAGTTGCTTATAGCTAAATTAGGCTTAGTGCAGTTTTAATGTCTTCAATGTTTTTAATGTTTTTGGCTTTACTTTTTATCTGTTTCACTGTTTATTAAATGTTGCATGACTCTGTGTTTCTGTTTTTAATTATGTAAAGCCCTTTGAAATGTCTTTCTGCTGAAATGTGCTGTACAAATAAAATTTGATTGATTGATTCATGATCCATTCAAGAGACTTGTACTAAAAGTTTGAATGTTCAGATACAACTCTGCTCACGGTGAATTACATATTTTAATGTTTGAAAATCTGATCTCTTTCAGAACATCACCTGCCTGTTATCCACCTACATAAGCACTGGTGAAGTGGGTCATCGGCCATCAAGTTTTAGATTGCAGTGGCTAATGGTAAGTTTTGCCAGATCTAAAATGACTGAATCTAGTGTTAGAGCGATCATAAGGGTTCAGCTGAACTTGTATTTGGCAAGTCAGTTTTATTTGTCTTTATTTGCGTGGGGATGTGGAACTGTAAGGAGTGTTGTCTCTCTCTGTCTAGTAGATATGAGCTGCTATCAGCCCTATGCTAGCTACAGAATAGTACAGAGCAAGGGGGAAGAAGGATGAGCAGCAACATGAGATTGGGATTGACAGCACTAAAACTCTCCTGCCACTGACTGGTTGTTTCTAGCACTGGGAGAAGGCAGAGGAAATAGATTTTTCACAGTATATCCCCCTATACTGTACCCTTGTTTCAGACATAAATATTTCTTAGGTGACAGCTTCAGTTAGAAGTTTAAATAAAATGTTAAACTTAATTTTAGTCATGGCATAATGAAAGGAGAATAACAATTTTAAAGATCTTTCAAATAGGCTGCAAGCCACTGATCACTTTCGTTGTGACTTCATTTGAATTTAAGTTTTCAAGTGTGTGACCCTATAGTATACTGCTGGATTTTGGCGGTTGTTCTCATTGTTTTCTGATCTGCATATTTAGGAAAACACGGCTGAAGTCAGACGAGAGTGGATCCTAAAAGGCCTGTGTGCATACCTGGATGAAGATCCAGAGAAGCTGGAGAAAGAGTACATGGTATGTTAATTTATCTTTGTGTCCACAAAAGAGGTGATGATAGTTGGAGTTAATTGGACTTCCTGTGAATTACCAATAAATTTAAAGTAAGAGAAGATCATTAAAACTCTTCATTTTTTTCACTTGGGTACATTCAATTTTAATTTGACTTTTGAGATGCTTTTAGATTTCTCCCACAGAAAAGGATAATCATTAGTAAGACTGATATAATTACAGTTATTGTTAAGTGGGTTTAAAATGAGGATTTTTAGGTGAGTTAAACTCCACAAAAAGATCTTTGGCCTGTTTTATTTAGCCTTTTTTTCTAACAGCATTGTTTCATACGCAGACAAAAATATTAAGTAACTTTACCTAAGATGTTAGTACTGATCTATTTGGAAATAACTACCACACATAGTCATGACATTTCCTCCATCCAGGAAATAAGACAGGTTCTTCATGTATAAGATGTTTTTTTTGTGTACAGAGTCAGGGCTTTGTACTGGTTTAGAATGACAGTCTGTGTGGTGGATCCTCAGACTGTCATTTCAATTGAGGAGAACAGGCCATGGAATATGGGGCCTATTTGGGATTCATCCCTTCTCTTCATGTTTTTCCATATGAGACAATATACCGTATTTTCCGCACCACAAGGTGCACCGCATTATAAGACGATTTTTGTGAAAATGTAGAAAATATGGTACCTTTTCTAAATGGAAAATCTTACCACTGGACTCACAATTAACACAGACAGATCTTTGATGGACCTTAGCTGTTGTTGAGTCAGCCAAATAAGTGTAAAGTTATTTTTTTATTTAATGAGATGTGAAATCTCTCCCCCCCAATACCCCACCCATGTTCCCATCATCAAGGTGCACAAATGGCCGAGACCGTCTGTGGAATCTTCGTTATCCGACCGGAGAGTGCAGAGCCTGGCGATGCCATTGAGGATGTTGGGATTCTCCTGGACGGGGTGGAAGTGATGAACAACTTGGGCAATCTATCTTTACATGTTTTTCCAAAGACCGCAGTCGAAAACTAAATTTTAACTGTTACAGTTCGCAAAGTTGAGCGAATTTACTGACACTTTTTATGTTGTTAAGAATTTGATCTATGCTAAACACAGCCCAGTTTTTTTCTGGAAAAACAGAACTGACCTTTTGTTGTTTATTTCAACTTTCAACTCAGCTGTTTTTTGTGCTGTGTAAAAAGAAAATGGATAACAATTTTGAAAATACAGTTCATGTTGTACTTTTTCTCATTGTTGAGTGTTCTTTCTTCTTTCAGTGTGGTCTTAAAACACTTAATTTAATAGCACTTAAGAAAATGTCTTTGATTTAACATAATTCAATCATGGAAAGATTTTCCACACGATTATATAGCTTTCTTTCAGCATGAAGCATGTTTGTTCAGCTAACTTAATTTTCATGAGTTGGATCAACTTAATTAAGTAGTGTGAAGGTATCACTGTAAAATTAGTTGGTCTGGTTCTATTAAATTACATTGGGTCCAACTAAAGTAAATAAGTTGAATCAACCACAAAAATTAAGTTGAACCAACACATTTGCTTTAAATTGGAATAACCTTAATAAATTAAGTTGAACCAACACATTTGCTTTAAATTGGAATAACCTTAATAAATTAAGTTGAACCAACACATTTCCTTTAAATTGGAATAACCTTAATAAATTAAGTTGAACCAACACATTTGCTTTAAATTGGAATAACCTTAATAAATTCAGTTGAACCAACACATTTCCTTTAAATTGGAATAACCTTAATAAATTCAGTTGAACCAACACATTTCCTTTAAATTGGAGTAACAAAATTACATAGTGCTGAAATAAAGCAAAGTAATCAGGTGGAAAATCTTTCCATGATTTTTTTATGTTAATCCAAAGAGTTATTTTTTTCAGTGTAAAGTTGAAATAATACGAGAATAAAATTTAACTGCTACCAGAATAAAATCATATTAGGAAAATTAACTAATAATGTAATGACTCCAAAACTACTACAAAAATAAAAACAACTATTAAAACCCTAAACTATTAAAATGAGGATTGCTGAGCATCTTTGTGGAGATTTTGGTATTTGGCTTTAAGCATTTTGGTGTCAGTTTTAGGATAAGGAAACATTTATTTTTTTAACACATCAGCATCAAATTATTATCAGGAGCAAGACTTTGAAAAGATGGTGTAAACATCTGAGTCTGTTTCAAAGAAAGAACCACAAACTGAGCTGGTTACGTCAGATTTCAATAACTGGGGGCTTTTTTCTCATTAAAATTACTTTATTGTAATTTTAAAAATTACTGTAAAATTGCATTACAGTAGGACTATATTCCTGTATGGGCCTGATACTACAATACATAGCTCACAGAAGTCATAATAGAAGCCATTTTTTAAATTTTTTTTTTTTTTTTTTTTTTTGTCATTTCTGTTTGGGTTTTTTTGTTCTTTTTAAAAAGGTTTTTTTTTTTTAAATCGATTAAAACGGGATCTGATATTTTAAAAATCTGAGATTTTATTTTTAAGCCATATTGCCCAGCCAAATTCAAGAGTTTGAGAAACAAATTTGTAACAAGGAAAATGCTGGTTTTCTCTGCTAAGGACTAATATCTGCAATATTTCATGCTGTCTGAATATAAAAAACAAGAACTGCCCTCAGTTTTTTCCTCTCTTTGAACTGCAGGTTTAATATTTCAGGAAGAGCAACAAATAGGTTAAAAGACCTGGAACAAAACCTCTCGAGTGCTTAAAGCTAACAGGGAATGTCTTTTCTGTTTAAACCTTTCTGTTCTTCAGGTGTCGACTTTTATATCCTCTGTCCTCATAAGAGGCTGTTTGTTAGTTGTATTTCCATATGGTGCATTTTTTGGTAACACTTTATTTGAAGGGGGGTGAATAAGACTGTCATGACACTTTCATAAACATGACATAACACCTGTCATGAACATGAATAAGTATTCATGAATATTTATGACTGTTGTCATAAAGCGTCATTCAGTAAATTATGACACTTTTAATACAAAGTTGATATTATTCAAAATGTCTTTATGACAACTTGACATTAACCAAGAAATCATTACTGTTTAAACTTTACCTTTAATAACATAAAGTTACCTAATTTTTAAAGTGCAATCAGTAATACTTTTATAACAAATTTATATCAGTAATGATTTCTTGGTTAATGTCAAGTTGTCATAACAAAGACATTTTGAATAATGTCAACTTTGTATTAAAAGTGTCATGATTTACCGAATGACGCTTTATGACAACAGTCATAAATATTCATGAAGGCTTATTCATGTTCATGACAGGTGTTTATGACATGTTAATGAAAGTGTCATGACAGTCTTATTCACCCCCCTTCAAATAAAGTGTTACCCATTTTTTCGTGTGAAGAAAAGTAGAATTGGTTTTGGTTCTTATTCAGAAAACAGCTAATTTTGAGTCATCTTTTATTTACGATGTGTTCACAGAGAATGAAAGAAAGATTTTATTAGTTTATATCTTAGAATTAAATGTAGTTTTGTGGAAAAGGAAGAAAGGCTCATTTTCAGGTTTTAACTAAAACTGAATATTAATGAAAAAGTGAAATATTCTAACTATTAGTTTACTAAAGTCATAGTCATTAGAATAATAAGTAATAAATAACGTTTTATCTTCTCATGGTTCAAATTCTACAATAAATAAAATCACCTATTATGCACCTTTTGCTGTTTAATCATTAATTGGTTAGTGCAAAAATTAATCAAGCTATTTATAAATGATCAATGATTTACTAAAGGATTGCTATATTATTACATTTTAGGCAATACAATCTTAATTTTCCAATTTAAAAAGGTTATTTAATTATTCCTGTATTTCTAATATCGTATATAAAAGGCTTAACGGTTAAATGAAATTTTTACAGACTCTACCAGTTTTTTTTTTCCCAAATAATTAATCATCCTAATAATTGATAGAATAACCTATTTATTCAAATAAAATTTGCAGCCCTAATAACCACATAATCATGGCTCACCATCATCCATCCATTCATTTTCTTCCGCTTCATCTGGGGTCGGGTCGCAGGGGCAGCAGCTTCAGAAGGGAGGCCCAGACTTCCCTCTCCCAAGCCACTTCTTCCAGCTCCTCCGGGGAAACCCCAAGGCGTTCCCAGGCCAGCCGAAAAACATAGTCCTTCCAGCGTGTCCTGGGTCTTCCCCAGGGCCTCCTCCCAGTGGGACGTGCCCAGAACACCTCACCAGGGAGGCATCCAGGAGGCATCCTGACCAGATGCCCCAGCCACCTCAACTGGCTCCTCTCAGCATGAATGAGCAGCGGCTCTACTCTGAGTCCCTCCCAGATGACCGAGCTTCTCACCCTATCTCTAAGGGAGAGCCCAGACACCCTGCGGAGGAAACCCATTTCGGCCGCTTGTATCTGCAGTCTCGTTCTTTCTGTCATGACCCAAAGCTCATGACCATAGATGAGGGTGGGAACGTAGATCGACCGGTAAATCGAGAGCTTTATGACTCAGCTCTCTCTTCACCACGATGGATCGGTACACCGCCCGCTTCACAGCAGATGCTGCGCCAATCCACCTGTCGATCTCCCGCAACACGGAAGGCATGTTGGTGGGATTGAGGAGGTCTTCGAAGTACTCTGCCCACCGGCCCACAACGTCCCGAGTCGAGGTCAGCAGCAGACCATCCCCACTATAAACAGTGTTGGTGCTATACTAATAAGCCGCCTCAGCAATGGAGGCACAGTACATGTTCCACTCAGACTCAACGTCCCCCACCTCCCCCGGGACGTGTTTGAAGTTCTGTCAGAGGTGGGAGTTAAAGCGTCGTCTCAGAGGGGACTCCGCCAGACGTTCCCAGCAGACCCTCACAACACGTTTGGGCCTGCCAGCTCCGATCGACATCCTCCCCCATCACCGGAGCCAACTCACCACCAGGTAGTGGTCAGTGGATAGCTCTGCACCTCTCTTCACCTGAGTGTCCAAGACATGCCGCAGATCCGATGATACGATGACAAAGTCGATCATCAAACCGCGGCCGAGGGTGTCCTGGTGCTAAGTGCACATATGGACACCCTTATGCCTGAACATGGTGTTTCTTATGGACAATCCGTGGCGAGCACAGAAGTCCAACAACAGAACACCATTCGAGTTCAGATCAGGGGGGCCATTCCTCCCAACCACTCCCCTCCAAGTCTCACTGTCAATGCCTACGTGAGCGTTGAAGT
Source organism: Poecilia mexicana (assembly GCF_051168715.1). Classification (NCBI taxonomy): domain Eukaryota; kingdom Metazoa; phylum Chordata; class Actinopteri; order Cyprinodontiformes; family Poeciliidae; genus Poecilia; species Poecilia mexicana. Next base: position 21,674,730 of record NW_028263383.1, read on the forward strand.
CCCCCAGCAGAACAAGGGACTCCCAAGGAGGGACACTCTCCAGTACCCCCTCTAAGGACTCCAAGAAGGGTGGGTAATCTGAACTGTTGTTTGGCCCATAAGCACAAACAACAGTCGGAACCCTCCATACGCGGAGGGAGGCATGTGTCGAGATGAGACCGACTATTTCTAGCCGGAACCTTTCAGCCTCACACACTAGCTCTGGCTCCTTCCCCACCAGGGAGGTGACATTCCACGTCCCAAGAGCCAGCTTCTGCAGCCGAGGATCAGACCGCCAGGGTCCCCGCCCCCTGCTACCGCCCATCAGCCGACCCTTTGGCACCTCCCACAGGTGGTGAGCCCATGGGAAGGGAGGCCCACGTCTCCTCTTCAGGCTGAGCCCAGCCGGGCTCCATGGGTAAAAGCCCGGCCACCCGGTGCTTGCCATCGTGCCCCACATCCAGGCCTGGCTCCAGAGTGGGGCCCCGGTGACCCGCATCCGGGCGAGGGAAAACCAAGTCCAAAGTTATTGTGCATCATAAGGGGTCTTCAGGCTTCGCTTTGTCTGGTCCCTCACCTAGAAACTGTCTGCCTTGGGTGACCTTACCAGGGGCATAAAGCCCCAGACAGATTAGCTCTTAGGATCATTGGGACACTCAAACTCCTCCACCACGATAAGGTGGCAGCCCAAGGAGAGGGGGTCACTATCATTTTCAGGTAAAGAAGAAACTCCTTTTTCCCTGTCAGCAGGAATCACAGTGCCTTCTTTTAAGGGGTAGATAAATATTAAGTTACTTTGTCTCCATTCTAAATACCAACAACAAACATCCCCTCCAGTGGACTGATTGAGAGCAAATATTTAGTTTAGCCTCTAATTAAACTGTTTGCTTTGTGTTTGCAGAGATTGAAGCCAAGGAGGCCTGTGATTGGCTGCGAGCCGCTGGCTTCCCTCAGTATGTTCAGTTATTTAAAGGTAAATCTGAACCTGTGCTTTAACGTGAGGGCAATATTCAGTTTTCCACTCAGGTGACCTTTTGTTGTTTGTATGTTAGACTACAGGTTCCCCATTGATACTGAGACTGCAAAAGAGGATCACAGCTTCCTGGATAAAGATTCTCTCGATTCACTATGCAGGTAGAAAAAAAAAAATCATCCATTTATTTTATAAGAATTCCTGTTTCTATTGGTCTGACAGTTTAAGAGTGTATTTACACCAGGCATTTTTATTTTGATTTGATCAAACTCCAGTCTGTCGTTGGCGACAACAATGGACTGAATACTTTGTGCAGCTCATCCATAAGCCATTATTCTTCTGTTGCTTGCAGGCGGCTGATGACCTTAAATAAGTGCATGGAAATGAAACTGGAACTTTGGAGATCCAAACACAGGGCGAGTGTTGGAAGCAAAACTGAAACTTAGAGGAAGAAAGCAGCTAAAATTTGTTTTGGATACTAGAAGCAAATAATGAACCATCTGTCTTTCTATAGGGAGAAGACTGGGACGAGGAGGACCATTGCGCCATCAGCCCAAACTGGACCTACAACAAGAGAACCCAACAGTGGCGGCGCATGAACTCCTCTGAGGAGACTCCCTATGACCATCAGGACGTCTGCTCTGTCCACAGCTCCAGCAGCACAGACAGCGAGCATCACGATGCTCACAGGGAAGTGGTCTCAACGAGCCGGAGCTCCTCCCGCTGCTTCTCTGCCAACAGAATGCCATCGCTGGATACGTCCTACAGCGGACCTCCATCACCCAACGGAGGCTCGTCCACTGTAAGTCTGGAAGCAGAGGTGTGCTTCAGAGAAAAACCACCGAGGAAGAAGTGCACCACTCTGCTGAGGAAGATGGAGAAGCTGAGGTTGAGGGGGGCAGCAGGCGGCCACCTTAGGACTTGCCGTGACGTCAGTGGGCCAGTTCTGGTCCGACACAGAGAGAGGATGTATAGGCAGCTTCGCACGTCAAAGTGAGAAAATGATTTCTGAAGAGAACCTGAACTGGAGTCAGAACTGTTGCTAAAAGTCTTGTCCTTCCTCTCTGTCTACAGTCTGCAGGTCCAGCCCAGCAGCCACTCATCTTCATCGCCCTCATCTTCTCACACCATGAGCAGCGGGAGCAGCAGCACCAGCCAATCAGAAAACAGCAGCACCGTTAGCACACCCAGCCCCGTCACCAGGGTCAGAGCCAATTGCAGACGCTCCAACAGCGGAGTTGGGATGCAAAGTGACCAGAACCAGACGGATACCGAGGTCAGATCCATTATGGTTTTATTTTTTATTAAAATGTCTAGGATCACCTACAGCCAACAGAATGTTTTCTGCTATTTTTTAAATAATTATTTTAATAATTATTTATTTATTTGCATTGCCTTCAAGAGTCACACTTCTGGAAACTTTGTTGACATCCATCTTGATATCCGTACTGTTAGAGTACTCAACTTTTGAGTACTCTAACTACCTCTGTGCAATATAGGATAAATATCAGTGGTATATACTGTAGTATTTACTGCTAAATACTATACTATAGCAAAATTAGCTGAGCTAAAAAATGGTTTTATCTGCAAGCTAAAACTGACATCAATCAATAAAATTTTATTTGTATAGCACATTTCAGCTACAAGACATTTCAAAGTGCTTTACATCATAACAAACACAAAAACACAAAGTCAAGTCAACAATCAAAACATTACATTAAGTCAAATGCCATCACTAAATTTGTAATTGATTACGTTTCAAATACAACTCTTTAGTCAAGATTTAAAGGCACTCAGTGTTTCGGCTGTTTTACAGTTTTCTGGAAGTTTGTTCCAAATTTGTAGTGCATAGAAGCTGAATAATGCTGCTTCTCCTCTTTTTGTTCTGGTTCTGGGGATGCAGAGCAGACCAGAACCAGAACCTGAGGGGTCTAGACGGCTGATTCAACAACAGCAGACCTTTAATGCATTGTGGTGCTAACTGTTTTTATGTGGCTCTGAAGGTTCAGGTCAGAGTCCATCACTACTCCCATGTCTACAGGAATTTTGCATCTAAAACCAGCCCGTCACAATTCTATAAACCACCACAACTTTCTGTTAAGAATTAAACATGGCACCAGGAGATTCATTTGATTCACAACCCTTCTGAATTCTCTTTTGGACCCTCTCAGGTCTTCGAGAACCAGGTCAACAACAATAACAGCAGCAGCCATGAGCGACTGGTCTTCCAGGTCCCCCATGGACATAAACCAGGGACTTTCCCCACCTCCCTCGCCCACAAACACATCCTCTCCCCAATCATCGACAGCAACTCTGTCAACTGGCGGACTGGCAGTTTCCATGGCTACCGGGCGCGGCACGGGAGCAGACGGGGCGGATCGTCTCTAGCTGGTGGAGACCAAAGTCCAGCGTCTTCCTCGACATCCTCGGGACGTACCGGCGCGTTGGATCACCGGCTCAGTGTCTATGACAACGTCCCTCATGACGTACAGCTGTCTGAGGGGGAAGGTGGTGGAAGCGGAAGTGATGCGGAGAGAATCAGTGAGGAATCAGAGGTGGGTTTCAGAGTTTCAAAAAGTTGAAATTTAACAAATAATTGTGGATAACTTAGACATTTTGAAGGATTTTGTCAGCCATGATGGAATAGTCTAAGCGCGTTTTGAGCGTTTTGCAGATCTGGTTTACATTCAAAAGCATATGTGGAAGCGCGTCAAGGGCCATGGAGGCGCATTTTGAGTATCTAGCGCAGAGTGATTTGAACCGTTTGGAGTGTTTTGAGCATTCAACGGAAAGCGACGACTAGAGCTGACCCATTTGATGCGCCCTCGACGTGCCTCCACATAGGCTTTGAATGTAAACTGGATGTGTGAAACGCTAGGTCTAGAGCAAAATGTCAAGCATCTACATTCAAAGTGCACATGTATTGAACTTGAAGCATTTTTGAGGCATGTAATGCATTTGGTGTGAAAGCACCATTAGAACAAAAAAGCTGCCGAGTCAGGAAAGAACTAGAGCACATGTGTCAAACTCAAGGCCCGCGGGCCACATGTGGCCCGCCATGTCATTTTATGTGGCCCGCCCCAGCATTTTATAGGCCGATAATTGACTTAAAATAAGTTTTGAGCACGAATTGACTACAAACTACATCTCCCACAATGCATTCCGATTGTTACCAGCCAAACATTACGGCTACTCGCCACTAGAGAACAGCAGAGTCACCTCAAGCTGCTTATTGATTTTCCCAGCGAATAAAACTGAGACATCGACAAGCTTATGGACAAGCTAACATCAAAACGTCCAAGAAAAGAAAAAAACGATTTACAAGTAAGACTGTGAATGAAGATGTGTGTGAGTTGGTGTCAGGGCGGCAGGTCGCGCTAGACTTTTTTTGTTATCCATTATCTTGACTGACAACATAAAAAAAAAATCGGTCATGTACTATTTTTATCCGTGAAATTACAATCATATTAACATCGGCTATTTAGTCGCATTTTATGCGGTTTATTTAATATTCACCGTGAATCCAGATCCCATCACAGATTAAGCAGATAAATGTATCAACATTTTTCTCGTTGTGACAAAAACCACTGACTGTGGCCCCAATAACTTTTAATAAATTAAATTAAGCGACTTCACTTAAATTAGCATCACTTCACCCGCTGGGGTCTGAACGCACTTCCTCCTGGTTCCCATCTGCAGAAAAATCTGCACTAATTCATCAGTCAGTTGGATCTGTCTGATCCAAACAGATCAATTGAACTCTGTGAGTGTTTAACCCTGAGCGGTCCGGTGTGAGCTTTTACCAGGATTTTTTTTTTTTTGCGCGTGGTTTCGCTTCTCCGAAACGGACAGATGTTACGTCTGCAGCTCCTCCAGAGCGCCGCTCTCCTGGGTAACTTGCACCCAGAAGGCTCCATTTGTTAAATCCGCTGGATGAGTTACTCCCAGCGGTTTTTAAGTCTTCGCAGTCCGCAGTGGTTGAGCAGCGGACTGCGCATGTTACAGTCTAACTTTTGCATCGTCATTTATTTCCTCAAGATAAACTGCCGGCTCCTCAAATGGATTAACACAACGTTGCATTCTCTTTAGTTTTCTCTGGTCTGTAATGGAGACTTGAATTTAACGCGTCATTTCAACCAAAGGTTCTTAATGTGCTTAAAAAATAAGAATTGATTTTATTTTTTTAGCCATGACTCTGTAGAACCATTTTTAATTTACCATTTTTTATTTTGAAGAGTTGATTTTATTTTTGAATCCTTATTTATTTTGAAGTGTTGATTGTCTGAAAGACCTTAGACATGAATTGCCCCATACGGGGATTGAACCGGTGACCTCAGCATTACCAGCACCGTGCTCTAACCTGCTGAGCTAACCTACCTTGCAAACTGTTGCGTTTCCATGGATTTAAGAAGAACTTACGTGATCTTAATAATGAAAATTTGATAAAGGTGCTTATGTTCTAATGTTTTTCAAAACAACATACATAATATTTTATTTTCCAGAGATTTTGTATTTTGAAGTGTTGATTGTATTTCACAGATATTTTTTATTTTAATGTATTAATTTTATTTTTGAACCATTTTTTATTTGTAAGTATTGGTTTTATTTTATAGCCATTTAGTCAAGTCTCTGTAGAACCATTTGTCTCTGCTAATGACATCTTTAATACAAATTTTTGATCCCAGGCTTAGTTTATGGACTGTAATGTGAAATTGGACACAAGTATAAGTTTGACAGTTTGTTCACCAAGTTACTGTGCTCTCTGAGAGGATCTGTGGTATAAGTATTTGACATTGTTCCATGCCCATCGTTGACATTAGTCTCTAACAAAATGTGGATCATCTACCAGGAACACTGCACAGAGTACGAGTCTCTGTAGTGTAGTGGTTATCACATTTGCTTCACATGTAAAAGGTCTCTGGTTCAAAACCAGACAGAAACAGATTTTGCATGTTCTATTCATCACAGGTGTTTACTAAAGGTCAACAAGGGTCTGTGGTGTCATGGTCTGTACTCTGAATCCAGGCATCTGAGTGCAAGCCTCAGTTGAAATTTTCATGCGCTGCATCTCACATCATCAACTTTGGAACCTCAAACTGAAACAAAGCAGATAAGTTCAGTTCCTGTAGTGTAGTGGTTATCATGTTTGCTTTACATGCAAAAGGTCTCTGGTTCAAAACCAGACAGAAACAGTTTTTGTAGGTTATGCATCTCTTGGGGTGCAGTGAGACAACAAGAGCCTTCTCCTTTCATGATGGTTCATTTGCCAATCGACTTCAATGTAGGCTTCTTTGAAATCGAAGCTACTTTACTTCAATTACCAATTGGCAGTTCAATGGCGTAATGCACATGTGTCAAACTCAAAGCCCGGGGGCCACATGTAGCCCCCCAGCATTTTATAGCCCATGGAAACTCAAATGCAATATTTAAAACTTCAATACATAAAATCAGTTATTTAACAATATGGGCTGCCCAAGTCTAGTTTTCCAGAGCTACCATCTGCAGCTTTAGATGCATTCCTTCTCTAACACACCTGGACCGTTGACTCATTATAAGCCTCTACAGAACTGAATGAGGGAAGTCAATCTTTTGTCTGGGGTGCACTCCTGATTTGGACCGTCAATGTGGCCCGTTGAGGGGGGCCAATATGCTGAAGTGGCCCTCGGTGAAATTGAGTTTGACAACCCTGAACTAGAGACTCTGAAATTCCAGAATCATTGGTTGCTATGGTTATTCCCGCCTTCTCTTGAGGGCAGAGGCAGGGAACGCACAAAACAAGTATGATTTTTGCATGTTTTCTTTGTTAAATGAATGGAAACCAGTTTGCTTTTTCTTTTGGAGTTCATTGAAGAAAAATGAAAATATATCTGTTCTCAGCAATAAAAACAGGATCGAGGTCAGTCTTCATTTGAAAACACTTGCAGTGCTTAGTCAAGTTTTAATACAGAACTTAAAAGCGGATTGGGTGCACATAAGTAGATATTAATTTAAAAGTTGCAATTTATTTAATTTATTCTTGAATTGTGATATGGGACACAGGCGCACAAAATCAGTCCAGGGGCCACAATGGGCCCTGAACTGGTCGTGTTAAACGAGCTTACTTTTGAGCAACAAATTCAACAAGAAGCAGCAGATTTGAGTGATTTTCTTGGAAAAAATAAAGTATTATTTAAAAAAAAAAAAAAGACTTTTCTAGATTATTTCCCCTTTCCCATTTCTAATAACAAGGACTTTCAGTTTAGGTGAGTTATTTTTGTATAAACACATGATATTTTACTTTCTTTGGACCATAAATGGCATACCAACAAACTAATTACCCAGATGAATCTCTTAGATCTTTGTCATAAACTTTAATAGCTGAGCTTCCTCTCAATTGGAGATCTGGGGTAAATTTTTGGTGCAGCTGAGATCAGCTCTCCATCCGGATCTGGAACGACTGAAGTGAAGCAAGAAGATACTTTTCCACCCCTTGGCTCTTGTGCTGTGTTTTTAAAGAAACCCCTTAAATGAAACTCTACACTAACTGCAGTAATTCAATTATGGATATTGACTCAGCTAAATTTGACACCTTATGGAGATGGGAGCTTTTTTTCCTGTCAACTTTCATCAATCTCTTCAAATGGGTTTCTGAATTATGAAAAAGGCCGCTTGGAAGGATGCTTGATAAAAATTTGGCAGCAGTGGGAGGAGAGAGCGGTTATGAAATATTACTGAGGTTATCAGGACATTCCTTTTATTTCTCCCAAGCACATTGATGGGAAATAATTCAAACCTGCTTTCTCACAGGTGAGTCCGCTGCTGGCAGGTGAAGATGTTTTCTCTGCTCTTGATGGTGTTCTGGAGCGAATCAGTGACCTCCAACAGCTTGTCGTCTCCTGGTCGGAAAACATCTCGGAGGACGATTGTCAGAGAGGTTCTTCCTCTTCCTCACATGACTCACCAGCCCACGGATCCCCATGCCCCGCCTCCCCCAACCACATCCACCTGGAGGTGCAGCTTCCAGAGGAGGAGGAAGGAGAGGAAGAGGACTGCTATGAGAAAGTAACTGATGTGTCGGAGATGAGTGGATCACCACAATCCAAGAGAAGGTGAGTTTAATCTGAAAAGATCCATCTGGATTTACTGAAAAATCACATCCAGGTTACTTTAGTATCTATAGAATCATGATTAATCTGTTTTTTCAAATAATTGTCAACTCATTTAGTAACTGGAGTATGCAGACTCTTAAAAAAAACTTATTTGCTTAATTGCTTAATTAATTTTTCAATTAATTCTTTAATAATTGAAGAATTAATTAGATTCTTCAAATCTCATTAATTTACATTTGAAGAAGAAGTCAATGCAGCAATGAAGCCAAAATTGTGGCTAAATGCAGGTTAAATGATCTTCAATGCAAACATACTATCAGTCCTGGTTCTTTCCCTTCTTTGTTGATTGACTTCCAGTTGATTGACTTCACGCTCAGGTTCTCTGTTTTTATTCTAACAAGAGAGAAAATCAAGTTGCTGGTTAACATCATTCTGGCCCTTTGCATTAAATCAAAGACAATAATGAACCCAAACAAACTGCAGAGCTCTGGTTCCTAATGAACAGAAAGCCACCAAAAAACCTACAAAACTGTCTCAGTCTTGAGAAACATACTTTAGTTTTTATTTTAAGTTTTAAGAAATCTTGCTTATATTAATATATTTATATTAATAAAATAAAATTTTAATAAAATAAACTTAACATCTACTATTATAGACATGAAGTTTGTCAAAAATATTTATTCTTGAAATTCATTTGGTTTAGTCAAAGACTTATTTTCTCATGACTTTTATTGTTGCAATATAAGTTATATTATGCTGGTCTTGATGGTTGATGATTACTTTAGCAACCAATAACTGACAGCTCCTCCCCTTTTTTCTGTTGCCGTCTTTATTAATCCCAAAGGAAAATTAAATGTTGTAACTCATTTATTTTGATTCTTCAGAGAATTATTGAAGGTGATGGCTGTTGGCAGGAAAGATCTCCTGCAGCCGTCTGAATCTGAAGAAGCCTGAACTGTTCCTAACTGGTCTGAGAGCCATGCTGTGTGTCCCACAGGGTGAGCCGGTCCAGGCAGCAGAACCGGGCCTCCCTGACCTCCGGTCCGGGTCTGGAGATCCGGTCCGCATCCCAGATCCTCCGGCTCCAGAAGCTGTCTCTGCTCAAACTCACCGCACTGATGGACAAATATTCTCCGTCCAGCAAGCAGGGATGGAGCTGGTAAGGCCCGATAAGGCAGGGTGGGGGATTTCATGCATAGAAAAACAAATGGGGGGGGGGGTGGAGTTGGCAGGTTGGTGTTTGAGACCCACAGCTGTGTGGAGAAACTTCTTCAAGCAAACAACTGTGTGAAGGAGGGCAGGTGGGCGGGTGGAGGGTAAATATTTCAGGCAGACAGTCATTCATTATTCATAACTCAGGTGCCGGGGTTGGAAAAAAAAAAAAACAGAACATCAAGAAGAAGAAACTGCTTTCCATGTGCCTGAGCTGGAGCTGTTCTGATTCATGAAATTTTGCAAGTGGCAGCTGTGAGAAATGTTTTATTTCACACCTGGCAGGTGGAGGGGGCAGCTGATTGAAATTCTGAGACGAGTGTAACTCAGGGGAGAGAAAAATATCGACAAGAGTCAAACAAATAAAGAGTTCAAAGAGGAACACAACCAGAACAGGAACCAGTTTTAATGTTGAAGAACAAACTTGGAGATGTCAGTTTATCCAACTTTACACATTTAGCTGAAGTTAAAGGAGCATTATTATGTGTTTTCCAGGCACATGGAGCCATTTTATAGCATTATCAAGTAATTATGTTACCATCAGTTGTTTTACAAATGCTGTATATATAAAATATTACTTAAAATAAATTTACTTCCTGATGTAATATCTTGAAATGGGACCTTTGTCTTTCTTTGTGAAACTCCACCTTCAGGAAGTCATCATTAAGCCTTTAACAATGCTTTTACAAGCATTTCACTGTGAAGTAGTTCCTACAATGAGCTCAGCAGATGTGCTGTTCCTAATTACTGCTGGCTAGTCTGAAGGAGCAGGGGAGGGCTGTTCTGTGAAGCTTAGGAACTGAAGCTCCGAAAAAAGGTGCTGCGTCTTGAAGGGGGGCTAGAGAAGGATAGATCCTCCCAGGAGTTTTGCCCAGCTGAATGGTTGCCATGGAGATTAAAGGATTTCTCAAACATGCATGAAATAATCAATGCAACCATTGATCTCTTTTTGATGAGGGAATAACATTACATCATGATGTAACACTCAAAAATAGTCGATTTTACTTAATACTTCCCCTTTAAAGCATGTCAACTATTTTTATTTATTTATTTATTTATTTATTTATTTATTTATTTTTTTTATTTTTTGTGGCTCCCAACTGCAGTTTGAGACTTTGTCCTTCCCAACACAGGTAGTTGATTCAGATGGACTTTCTATGTAAGTAGGCTAAAATTATTATTTGCATAATTTTCTCACAATGGAAAAAGTTAAGTACAACACATAGTATTTTATAACCAAGCATTAGTATGTGGATGCTGCTGTTGTATGAAACAGCAGTACTGAATTACTCTCTGCCCAGCGGTGTTCTGTATTTTACCGTTATGTTGTCAGAGTGAGATGTGGGTGATGTTTTGAGCGGCAGCTGCCGTCCGTCAGTCAGTCTTGTTTTGACAGTACCTGCACTAATGTTGGAGAAGTAAAAACTTTACTCAACTTTCCACAGTGGGTGCCACTCACAAATCCATGCAAAAGACCCTCATCCTCGTGCGGCGCTACACGGCATGCGGCTCAAAGCGAATGAAAAGCAGGACAGGCTTCAGCCTGACAGCCTTTGTGTTGCTCTTTACCTCCAACTGCTGCTGCTTTCACTCCACAACTTTATGGTTTCTTTATTTTTTACCATCTCATTGTTTCACATTTGCAGTCCAGACCTTTCTCACGTTAAAGTCTAGAAACCTAACCTGAGTTTTGAGTCCCGACGTGTTACTTTTGGACCTCTTCAGCCTGCTTCATGCTGTCAGGCATGTTATGTTTAAGGGATTTCTTGGCTGTACAGATCCTTCAGGAATCGGTCTAGTAGTGGTGAGTGAAACTGAACTTGGCTCCACAAAGGAGTTAAATCACAGTTTGAGTCATGATTTTTGCACATGGTTCCAGGTTGATTTTGATCTTTTTTTTCCTCTTTGTAAAACCATAAAACCATAATTTGAAAACAGCTTTCTGTATTTAAAATTGTACATTTAAGTGTGTCAAAAAGGCAAAAAGTAATATTTTGTGGCACTGTATGTCAAGTCGGGAGTCTTTCCTATAATCATGTAGGTCACAACTTAACATTTTCAATTTATTTTTTGCAGTATTCTCATTTACTGATTAACTTTATTTTGGGGTTTCCTCAGCTTTTATTCATAAAAATAAACAGAAATTAACAAATTATGTACATATGATGAAAGCAAAGTGGTGAAGTGATACAGTATGATGTAGGTTTATTTTAATAAAAAGCTTCCAGAGCTCACATCACTTCTCTTCCCTGTTTATTCTGCACTAAAGTGACAATTTGTGGATTTAATGAGATTTGTGTTTTGCCTCCTACACAATAAAGACAAATTCATTCTTATTAATATTAAATAAACATCCAGAAACTCTACATGTTTGCTTTGCAGAACACTTGTGTAAAAATAACAACCTGCTTGCTTTATGCTTTAGAAGAAAACCAATTAGATTTTTTGCACACAGTGTTACGCTCAATGAGATAAAGCTCAATATGGGAAAGAGCATTTAAACAGAAACTCTCCTGAAATTACTCTTCATAGTTATTCGTCTTTAATTTTCAGGATCAGACGTGTGTTTGGAAGGAGATGGAGGAAAAAGGCAGGAAAATAAAAATGATTTGGCTCCTTTACATCACTTCTGTTTTATATTGTTGACTTTGTTGGACAATGAGGCTTTTAGAAAAATCATGTCCTCTAAATAAGACATTAAGGAACAATTTATTGAGCAAAACAACAGGTTTTAACAGGTACAACAAAGTAAAACCTATTTTTTCTCACATAAAATTTGAACACTATATTCCTGTGTCTCAAAATAGATTACATGAAAATGTTCCAACATCTCCATTTTTATCCCTATAGTGAAAGAATCCAAAATTCTGATAAAAATCATTACATGTAGCAAAAGAATTCTCTTAATAAATTAACCAGCCAATAAGTCTAAATTTAAATATGAATTATGTGTGGAAAAAAACATAGAGGATTTTTATGAAATTAAATTATTTTTAATTTTATTTTTAATCTGGATTTTTTGTAAATATGTGGATTATAATGCTTTTTATTAGACATTGGCCTAGCTTAGTTAGCATGGGGATTGGAGATTGGAAATTGCAGGTAAGCTATCTAAAAAATGTAAAAATTACAACTATCATTTAATAGTTGTAAATACATATTTACGCTGAGACTTAAAAAATGGGATAGAAGACAAATTTAGGCTATTAGAATATGATGCTTTAATAAGTTTTAGCCAAGATAAGCTAATTTCTTGCTAGTTAGCATGGTATGTTAAACTTAACGAAGTCTTGGCAGTTTAATGGCAAAATATTCATTTATTTTGGGAAATAAACTCTATGACCACATTCAAACCCCTGCTGCTGTTTATATAAGCTGAGCACAAACTGAAAACAGACAAAGCTAGATTTTGTTCATGTTTTACAACTTTCCACCTGGATAAGTTTCAAAGAAAATGTTAGCATTTTGAATCTTTTGAAAAAAAAAAAAAGTAACTAAACAGTTTCCCATTGTCAGTTTAATGTAATCCATTCTATCCACCATGTAGATATAGAAGGGAAATCTAGACTAAGTTATAAAACTACATCAGACTCCACATATTCACAAGTGACCACAGCTGCACCACAAATAGCTGGAAACTGCTAACTGACCTGAAGGGTTACAGCTGCTGGGGTTTCAGTTTTCATTTATAATATTTAGATTATCTTGATCTTTACGAAAATTGCAAAAATAAAAAGGCTTTTTATAATCCCACATAGCAATATTAACATTTTTGGTGATTTTTTGGTTTCTAGAACTTTTATCTATTTTAATCTGTAGAAAACCAAAAGACATGGAAGATATTTAGTAAACAAGCATTCTCCTTTTGTTAAAGACAGGAAGTTAAGTTAATTGCTTTTTTTATATCAACAAGCATAAGATTTATAGGCATGCTTCTAATTTTTGGACTTAAATTAAATGACAGTTGAATCTAAAAGTAATTAAAGTGGAAAATGAAAACATTAACAATAAAAGTGTCCGTTCAGCACTCTTTAGCTTAATGTTCCTGCAGAAAAGGAGGGGGGGAGAAATCTCAATGGTTGAACAATCTATTCAAGTGTTATCATTTCAGCATAATCACAGATCCCAAAGTGAGAACTTAATGATTAAAAATTCAGCAATTAACTGCTGATTGGGACAAAGCGTAGCACTCTGAGGCACTTTTTCTCGGAATAGCTCATTTGTTTCCAAGAGCCTCTCTTGGATGTCATAGAAGAACCAGAGGGAGTAAAAGAGAGACTGTGCTTCAGAGAAAGCTGACAACAGAAGAATTTTTTTTCTTTTGGGCTGTTTTAACAAATCATAATGGTGTGTTTTTGATTAATAATTTAGGAAGCCTTGGGGAATACTCACCAGCAAAAAAGTGGACCAGATCTGCCCAAATCCATGAAGTCATTCAGAAATTCTAGTCTCTTTGATAAATGTCCATGATTTTCCTCCAGTGGTGATTAGAGCGACACACACATCTCAGCGATCACTGGGGAGTTATGTAACCAAAAAAATGTTTATTTTGGCTTTTCCTTCAAAAGGAAATGAATCCAACAGGCTGCCAAGCCGAGCTTTTTTTTTTTAACACTTGACTTAAAGAGATTACAAATTCCCAGATCATTTTCCAAACAGTTTCTCAGTCCCAATTAATTTCCATAACTTTTCCCTGTGCACATGTACACACTGTTGGATTGCTTCCTCATTCACATCCAAGGATTACAGGGTCTAATGGGGCCTCTGGATTTTGCAGGACTGTTCCTAAAACTCTGACGAAGACCAAGATGACAGCAGAGGTGAAAGGTCGGCAGGTGTTCGGGGTTCCTCTGCTTGTCAGTGTCCAGCAGACAGGAGAACCACTTCCTCCCTGCATCCTCAGAGCACTGGTCTACCTGAGGACTGAGTGTTTGGACCAGGTAAACGCCAAAGACCAGTTTAGGTCAACAGTTAACAGTTTCATCAAAGCTTTGAGTAATATTGTTTTAGCAAAACATCTTCAATTATTTTCCCATTGCTTTGTCAGAACAAAGAATGGAGAACTGGGTCAAATCCAGTGGTGGGCACCGCTAACCTCAAAGCACAAATTATAAAACTCAGTTTGGCTGAAGCAACACAACAACACAAATAGCTGATGCGAAAGCAATTCAATTCAAATTACATCTAATGAAAGACTACAACCCTTAAGCATCAGTTTAACTTTGACATAATATACACATTTCATAATTTCTAGATATTGTATTTATGTGTATAACTTGTTCTCTGCTGTCTGTTTTTTTTTTTTTTTGTTCCTGTACATTTCTTGAAATAATCAACTAATTTAGTAATCGGTTAATTACCTTAAAAAAGGCCAAATACTAAAGGAACAGTAATTAAGTAAATACAAAATATTTACATTTTGCATTTAAGATAAAACAAAAACCTTTGTCTGTAAATATGTTTCACCCAAAAGTCAAGTGACCTAGATTCAGCTTCACCTGGTTCAAATTCTGCAAAGAAAAAAACAAAAACATTAAAAAAAAAATGTTCCAATTAAGTACATTTTGCTTTCCAATTATTAATTGATTAATCCAAAAAATTATCAGCAGATTAGCTCTACTATGTATTGACTGCGTCATTTAGAAAGGGCTGAACTTATAAGTATTGTTAGAAGTATTTTTTTAGCTATAGAAGCATACTTTGATCAAGCCTTCACTAAAGGAAATGCCGTTATTGCTTTTAAGACCATGAAATGTTTATTTTCTTATCTTTAAAAAGGGAATTAGATTTATTTGCATATTGTAATATATTTATAATGTATAAAAAAGGGTTACATGACAACTGTGCTAATTTTTTATCCAATTAGTCATCAGAATAATTGATAGATTAATCCAGAGGTTCCCAAACTGTGGGGCACGACCCCTAGGGGGGCGCCGTGCCATTGCAGGGGGGGCGCGGGAAGCCATCTGGATGAAAAAAAAAAAACATGAACACTGTATGCGCTGGGTTTTTACCTTAGAATGGCCAACTCTCTGTTATTCCTATGTCAATTTGATACAGTAGAGGCTTCCACACTTCCCATATCTGTGTCCTCTGTCACTTTTATCAGCAGTTAAAACTGTTTTATCCGTTGTTAACATGTCGTAACCTGTTTTTCCAAGCCGCCTTTAAACGCAACATGAGCGCTACGACTGCGCTGGGTTTACAGCTGTGTGGCAGTGAAGGAGACCTGCTGCTGCTGTGCGGAGCTACGTAGGTTTGTGTTAGAATCACGGCAGCAAACCAGCAAAATGCAAAGAACTTTTCACAGTTTTTCCCCCAAACTAACAGACTGAGTTGAGTAAAGCTGTTGGATGCAGGTAATGTTAGCTAAAAGATGACTAGCTAATATCAATACAGAACCTTAAGCTTAACAAGTAGCCTGTAGGCTACTGATGTTGTCTATTCCCTGTCTCTAAGAACAGGGGGGCGGGACTTTTTTGGGGGCAAAATGAATGTATGTAGCTGAACCTAGACAGCTATTTGTAATCCATAAAGGGGGGTGCAGAAAATGTTTGGAAACCACTGGATTAATCAATGACAAAGGTAATCATTAGTTGAAGCCCTAGAAGCAGAGGAAACGGAACCACTGTGTAAAGTCTTCAACCCCTTCAAAATAAGAGCATCAATATAAACATCTAAACTTGAATTAACATTAGATTACTGAAACTTCAACACAGATGTCAAATTTTATTAATGAAAGTTTGCAAAACAGCCAAGTAATTAACACTTTAGAATTTATTCGGAAGAATTAATTTAGGGGAAGCTAAATGTGTTCAAAGTTATCAAAAGCACAAAATGAAAAACTAGTGCATTAATGGAAGTGTGCAAATTAAATCAGTAACATTCTTGTTGTTTTCTGAATGTTTTGTTTCTGTCAGTTGGGTCTTTTCCGGAAGCCTGGGGTGAAGTCTCGTATCCAGTACCTGCGTGAAATGATTGAGTCGGATCCAGACAGATTTTCGTTCGAGGGTCAGTCAGCCTTCGACGTTGCCGACATGGTGAAGCAGTACTTCAGAGACCTACCTGAACCCATATTCACCAGCAAACTCTGTGAAACCTTCCTCCACATTTACCAATGTGAGCAGAAATGTTTTTAACTTCACTTTTTTATTATTTTGGATCTTTTTGCATGAGAACCAAATGTTTTACTTATCTAGGTCGCAAGAGAATAAAGTCCAGTTTTTGAAAAACAAGTGTTTTCTGCTGTGAAACAGGATTCCACTAAAAAGGTGATGCTGAGTAGCGAACAACTTGCTTTATAACAGCAGGCTTCTATAACAAGCTCTGCTCTTACATTTGCTTTAATCTGCTAAATCTAAAAAATATGTTAGAAATGTCTACAGTAAAGTCATTGTCAGAATAAGGCGTCTATCAACAGCACTGTGCAGCCTAAGGTGGCAGTTTTGGTCCAATATCCATCAGAGAATGATGCCTGTATCGGATTACATCGAAACTAGATTGGATCTTATGTTTTGCCTTACATCCAGTAGAAAACAGCTTTCCAGAAAGGTTTTGTTGAACCAGCTTGCTTTTTCTTTGAAAACTATGAAGTTGTAGCACATGTAATAGGTTTATGAAGATGGAGACCGTTTACTTTTAATTTGAGTATAATTATTATGCAACTATTTTAGTTTGTCTTTTAATTGCAACACTTCTAGTTAATTTTTCTTTAATTTCATAGTAAATAGGATATTTTATCCAGTGATCTTTAATGAAAAGCACTTTGGTACAACCAAATCTGCTTATTTTAAAATGTATTAACTATTGAAGTGTTTTCCCAAATCCTGCTCTTGATAGACCAAATTTGTTTCTACTTTTATCAATAAAGCCCAGAAAATCTTGAGGACTCAATGACTTGCTTTTAAAAAGCAAACAGTCTGATTAGATAAAGGGGACAAAGGTTTGGCTGCATATGCCTTTCCTGCAAAAATCTATTAACTATTTGGTTATTAAATTTGCATGCCTAGTTTATTTTTAGATTATATATATATATATATATATATATATATATATATATATATATATATATATATATATATATATATATATATATATATGTGACAAACAAATTAAACCAAGTAACTTTGTACATGTACAAATCGAAGCTGTTTTACTACCAGACTTTCCGAAGGACCACCAGCTGGTTGCGGCTCAGGCAGCCATATTGCTCCTTCCTGATGAGAACAGGGAGGCTCTGCGGACGCTACTGTTCTTCCTGCGAGACGTCGCATCCTGTGTGGATGAGAATCAGATGACCCCCACCAACGTGGCCGTCTGCCTGGCGCCGTCTCTCTTCCACCTCAACACCATAAAGAGGGAGTGCAACGCAGCCAGGTGAGCAAAGACCACAGCTGCAGGGTTTAAAGAACAGAACACCGAACACCAGGTGTCTAGCCTGGGTTACAGCACAGACTTTTTTATTTTTTTTAAATATTGCTAGCTTACTTCTGTGGCATTGGACTTTCCTTTAATTATGTAGTTTCACGAGAAACTAAATTCAGCAGGCAGATTGTGTTACCTGGTCCGACATTAGCAGCATCTCCATAACTTCTCCTTCCACCTCTCTTAACAGAGAACATCTGGTTACATTTCAAAATAAGAGCATCAACATAAATGTTTTAATAGCTAATGGTAGAGATGTTTACAAGTAAGTAGGGCTAAATGTTTATATTTTGCCATTACATTAAAAACTAAATCGCTTTGGTTACTGAAATGATGTGAAACTGACATAAGTAAATAAAAACTATGATGGAGCATTAGGGACATACGAAGAAAACAAAAAAATAAACACAATTACGAGAATAGTAATTATATTACCAACAACTCAAATATTGTAATATTGTAATGTAATATTATGACTTATTCTAATAATTTTTATGACTTTATTCTCATAATTTTATTTTTCTAAAAATTTTTCTTAGTATGGCCCTAATATAATAATTTAAAGATTTTAAAAACTACATAATTCATAAAATAATGTTATTTAGATAACATTAGATTATTTAGAATGTTATGTAGATAATGAAATTGTACTCTTAACAATTTTTTTTACAACTTCTTAACTGTCACCGAAAGGGATTTTTGTAAATTTCTGAAATATTTCTGATGCTGGAACTAGCCAATCAGTGCTTACTCTTTAGAAATTCCCACTTTGAGAGACCCCCCTTTTGAGAGCCCCCTTTTGGGTCTGGGAGATCTGATCCACATTGTCCTATTACAAAAGTTCTGACAGTTATATAGTAGCTCTGCTGTTTGCTGTTGCTTCAGGTTTGTCTTAAAATGAAACAGAAGATGAGAGAAACTCAAGAGTTTTTTCAGGTCAACAAAATGTTCATTTTACACCTTAAGTTCATTATTATCCATCTGTGATATGAATCTGAAACAAATGTTAAATTACAAATCGGTGAGTTACTAATCAGTTAATTCTATCCAAAAGAAAGAGTATTTTTGTTCTTTAGACCTAGCATCCTGTTTGGATCTCTGATTTTTCACTGTTTAAAGTGCTTATTTTCACCTTTAGCTCTTATTAGTGACATAAACCAGATTCTTTTTTCTGCTTCTGTTGCATCAGAAGGAGGTTCTGTTTCCGAGTGGCTCCACTCCCATGAACAGTATCAAATCTGGACCAGATCCAGCTCTAACACTGACCTCAGTGCTTCAAATACAAAGTTGTTGGCTCAGTTCACACCGAGAGAGAAAATTATATAACCTTCACAAATTTCCATCTGGCCTCAATTTCACCCCCTGATATGAGAGGAAATATGTGCCAGTCATCGTCTTGGAGCTAAAATGAGAATGATAGAAAACAGAGAGAGCTAACAACGGGGGAAATGCAGATATTCAGTTAGACTTACTGGACTCAACACAGTGGTGAGTAGGTTAGCAGCTTCCTCGTGTTCAAATATTGATGTCTGTTTCGATTTCCTTGAAAAACAAACTCTAAAATAGTGTTTCTCAATGGGGGCGTTCAGAGGAGGGCATGTTTTTGTTGTTGTAAAATGGAATCAAAGCTTCCAGGTAGGTGCAGTATTTAGCTGTAATGATGAGAAACCAATGGTTTCTCATCATTACAGCATGATGGTTTCTCATCATGCTGTAATGATGAGAAACCAATGGTTTCTCATCATTACAGCATCATTCAATCTCAGTACCATTACTGTACTGAGATTGAACAGTCTGTTTCATTCCATAAGTGCCTCCTGGATCTAATTAGCATCATACCTAAATTTACTTCCATTTGAAATGCGATGTTCAAATGAATAATTTCTAATTAATTAATTATCTGATTTACAGAAAAAACAAGTAATTTTGTACAAGTTATTATAAATTAAAGCATTAAAGAGTTAAATTTAAGACCCTTTTATGCTTAAAAGGCTAAGGCAATAAAGGAGCTGTTGAGTATCCTTTATTAGTTTCAACAGCTTCAGGGTTGAGTTGGTTCATTTCTTTAATAAAATTAGTGCTTTTAAACTTGAACATTAAAAATATATTGCAACCTAATGTGTTCTTTTGAAATTAAAAGGCTTGTTAAATTTTCTTTCTGTACTTTTTATGTAATACTTTGAATTGTATAAGCGCTGCAGAAAAAATATAACAAACAGAATTTGCTTCCCTTACCACCTTCATCCTTCTCCTCATATCTGACTTCCTCTTCACCCTTTAATCACCTCCTGCTCCAGCTTTTTGTTTTCCTTCCTGGTTTTTCAACTCCACCTCTTCCTCTCTTTTCATTTTGTGCCTTTCTAATTTAACCAGCAGCTGCCTGTAGTGTAGCTACTGTTTGTCATGATGAAACTCTGATAAACCAACAAAAACTAAACAGAAATTTCTTCACATAAACAAGATTTAACATGAACATTTTCCAAAGTACAAATTTAAATCTTGGTTCTGGTTGAAATGCTGAGGTTCACTTCATACACATTACTCACAGTAAAATTTGAGCACTTTCCAAGCATTTTCAATGTAAGTTTTCAAACTTTGATCCAGAACCACATTGAACCGAGGTTCTGTATTGTTGCTGTAGATCGGGTCACAGGAAGTACAGTCTGGGTCGACCGGACCAGTGTGACCTCAGTGAGAACCTCGCTGCCACTCAGGGACTATCCGTCATGATTACAGAGGCACACAGACTTTTCCAGGTACTCCTCAGCCGCAACAAGATAAATTAAATTTCAATTTGATTTTACAACAGAAATGTTTCTGAATAAACTAAATGCATTCTGCAGCTTCCAGAGTTTTGGCCTGGACAGAGTTTAATAGAGGATTGGTCTGAAGGAGGCGATGAGGATCTGGAGGAGAGAAGAAACCGTCTGCAGCAGAGAACGCAGCAGCTGTTGAGTGATGCTCAGGAGAAGAGCGGAGGCTGGGAGAACCATCCGGCCCCGCAGGACGTGGAGCTGGCATACAAGAAGGTGAACAGACAGGAGAAGGCCATAACAATACAAGGACAAAGGCTCCTCCAGACTAGTGGCAGCAGCAATTACCAAACACATTGTGAAACTTCGAGTCGACAGCACTCTCCTAAGAAGAGAGAGTTGGAAATAATTTTTTCTTAATTTTTTTCCAAATATGCTTTTACATATTTGTTTAAACTGTCATCATGTCATGAGAGTAATATGCGATGGATAATCTGTAAAAAGATCAACCTTTTTTAGAGTTTCTCTACTGATATAACTGATTAACAATTAATCAGTTAGTAAATTGGTTGACAATTATTTGAATATTCCATTAGTTAAGATTAATCCAATTAATCGTTTCATCCCTGAAGCATTTAAAGCGTCTTTCAGAACACTTGAAAGACGTACAAAGATCAAAACAACATAAACGAACAAACAAAAAGAAACGCATAAATCGAATATTATGGAGAATATTCAAATTTGAAAAATGAGTTTTGAGACAGTTTAAGGTCATGTTTTAAATCCCTGAAGTGTCGATTGTATTTTAAAGAGAGAGGCCCAATTTCATGACCATGTGGCGTTAAATTACAAAGTCACATTCCTTTTAAGTCATATTTAATATATACAGCAATTTTATAACTGAAGGCTATTACTTGACTGTACTATAAAATGGCACTATGTGCCTGAAAAATGTATGATACTGCCCCTTTAATAATGTTGTCAACTGATTTATGGTCAGTAAATAAATAAATTCCCTAAAAACCTTTCCGTCATTCATTCAATGTAGCATCAGATATTTTTATAATTTCTAAACATCATAAATGTAGCTGTGAATACATATATATATATATATATATATATATATATATATATATATATATATATATATATATATATATATATATATATAGGCGGAATATGGTCGGGTACTGCTAATCAGCCGTGACTGATTAGTTTTTCAAGAACAATCTAAAACACGACTTAATCAGTTAATAAATAGCTTTGTCCCCATTTCATATTGAAAATTAACTAATCAACCACCGCTGTGTTCAGGGGAGCGCTTATTACTAATCGCAAAGTGAATATCAATCCTGAAAACCTAATAACGTAATCGACTGAATGTTATGTTTTTAACATAATCTCTGCTCGGTTTGAGGAGCTCGGCTCATGGTGGTTGCCATGGCAACGGGTGTGCTTAAATGACACAGAGAGACGGAGAGTAAAAAGGCAGGAGTGGTTTTCAGTTGATCACCTGTTCAGGTTATTTTACCTTTGTTTACCTTTGTTGTGGTGCATCACAGCCGCTGTAGTTTCTGAACATTCAATAAATGTCAAACTTGGACTAATTATTTTGTTCGTTTGTGACTATACATCATTCACAACAAACACGGTAAATATGTTTCATTAAGTACAAACAAATGGCTTCTTCTTTTGCTTGCCTCTTATTTAGTGGAAATATTGATGAAACTTAATTTTCAACCTTTATAGCTAAACTGTTGGAAATGAGGCTCTAACATTCACAAATGACATTGAAATAAAATCCAGTCCATCTGGTTTGAGGTGATTCCTTTGGAACGTGTGGGAGGAAAAATATCCCAACGTCATAAGATGTTCTTTTAACTTAACAGAGCTCTGTGGTTCTTCCCATCAGTATGAGAGTCAGGGTGAGGAGGCGCCATGTTAGGGAGATGAAGTGGAAGCTGCAGGATCTTCAGAACAAACAGGTCATGATGCTAGGCCTATTGATTATCCCTCTGTCTGGACACAGGATCAATATAACCAGTTTAAAAGCTAAAATGAATGGTTATATGCCAGACATGGAAAACTGGGATGACTCCATGCCATGATGTTCAGAATTTAGGTCTCATGGCATCTCAAGGTGTCAACATTGCTGCCAGTGAAATATTACTCCATTTTGTAGCAAGACCTACCCAGCTGTTATCACTTTGCAAAAATTTTATCTTAAACCGATACGGGACGCGTTTTGCTCAGTATTCTACAAATGTGTATGTTTAATATTAAAGAAGTGGTCTGTTGACACGGTGTTGGTGTTGCGATGATATTGTGCCCAACTGCTTTCTGGGTAACACACACTAACCGACACGCTTTCCCCTTCCCCTGCTTTACATATAGGGACTGGTCCCTTATTTTAATTTCTGAAAGGTGGCTACCCTAATAAATATAAAGTGATAACCTGTTGACATGGCGATGACTGCTGCTATGTTGGTCCTCAGATGAGTGACGGCTGCCCGCTGTGGACATGGCGAGGCTGTGTGGAAGTGGCCGCTCCACAGAAGGAGCTGCTGCACCGGCTGCTGAGGGAGCAGCCGCTGTGGGAGGCAAGGCTGCGGCGGGCTGCCGTCGTCCGCGCTCTTTCCAAGGACACCGAGGTGTACCGCTACACGCTGCAGGGCCGGGGCCACGCACTGGGCTCGCAGCCCCCGCAGGAGGCCCTGCTGCTCAGGTAATGAGGCAAACCGGCTCTGCGGAGCGGCTAGGACGGACAAGTCACCGCAGCCTCGAAGCTTCGGTTTGAGTGAAATGAAACAGAGCGTTTTTCGTTCATAGGGTTGATGAAAGTTTAAACACAGCCTGGAGTCAGAGGAGACATGAAAGCGTTTGTAGACGGACAACATCGCTGAACGCCGCTTCCTGTTCCCCGTCTTCATGACAGATTACATAAACTTTAAATTACTCCACCAGAAGAAAATGGAAAATCACAACAGTCGTGTTGAGCAAATCTCATTAGAAGAAAAAAACAAACACCTAAAAAAACAAACACCTAACGTTTCATTGCAGGCCGTTTTAACACAAGATCGGCTTCACCACGCTTACATTCCAGATATCTGAAACTGGTTTATGACTAGTTAGTTAAGATATTTCTAATTATAGTTTAACTAGTGTAAATGATGTCAGACTTTATGGCAGGCCATTTTAACATAAAAATTGGTTTTGTCTGACAATCTGTAAGAGGTAGTATTACAGTCAGTTATGAAAATTTTTAAAAAGTCCTAAAATAGTCACAATAATATAAGAATAAGGTCATAATATGACCTCATTCATAATGACTATCCTCGTAATTTTATTTAAGTTTTTCTTAGTATTGCCGTGAAATACTGAAATGTCAATGACGAATAAAACACAATTGCAAATTTTTTTGAGAATTTACCTTTTCAAGTGTGTTTGTCAGAAAAAAATAAATGTGAAGTTCTTTGCAGATTTCCAAAGCAGTCTTCAAGTTCACAATGTCTTGTGTAAAATAAAAAATAACACAGATCTTAATCTTTGACATTTAAAATCTTAATGATCCCCTCATTTTCATTTTGGTATTGATACAACTATCCATTAACAAACTTAATAAAAGCTTTATCTTCATTCGATTAGTACATCTTACAGTTAATTAATTTTGAACAACTTGTCACACTGATGTCATTTGATTGGATTGATAAAATCATATTTAAACAACTTATCTTGAAAGCTCTCTTCATGTGAACTACGGTTGGACGACACGACTGATAGACTTACCACAATATACTTTTATCACATTATACATATATAGTGATATATACCAGTTATTGATAATTATTGAATACATTTGTTTTAAATATGTAAAATACT
This sequence comes from Poecilia mexicana, assembly GCF_051168715.1. NCBI lineage: Eukaryota > Metazoa > Chordata > Actinopteri > Cyprinodontiformes > Poeciliidae > Poecilia > Poecilia mexicana. Next base: position 21,699,038 of record NW_028263383.1, read on the forward strand.
GCTAAATTGGTGCTGTGACCTTTCCTGTTTTATCTACAGTTTTCTCTCCACTCTGTTTTTTATTTTTAAGCAGTTATGAGGCAAACCTTAAACTGCTGCTGCACAAGTTGCTCAACAAGTTATTGCTAGGTAACCAAAGAGTTAGTGTTAGAATTAGTTGATGCCACCAACCTTACTTAGCTCTCAGTGAGACGTTGAGCAGCTAAATCTTTTCCTCAGCCGACATATAGATAAATATGTAGGCAGAGACGTCTGTGGGAGTATTGTGACAACTCCCGTAAACTCTAGATTAATCTTATGTCTTTGAACATTCTGAATCATATTCTTCTTCCGATCAGAACCTGGCAAGCAGATCCATCCTGTGGGCCTGTGTACCTGTCCTCCATGTCGACTGAGGTCCCTGAGGTCCAGGCAGACGGAGTCAGGGTCCAGGTCCACTGCTGCCTTTACCTGCTGGAGCCCACAGGGGCCATCAGGACCCGACTGACTCACCTCTGTCGCACTGACACCAGGTAACTGCAGGCAGTCACTGGAGGCCAGTTGTAATGGTGGGAAAATAGTTGTTGGATTTTATGTGACACAAATGACATAAAATTTGTTATCATGACAGGGCTGAATATGTTATTGTGATGTATTATATTCTGCAACAAATGTTGCAACTTCGGTTCCCAATTGAACTGAGAAAAAAGGAATCTAGCTTCCCATAATGGATCTCCCAGATCATGTTGGGGCTTTTTTTGGAAAAAATTTTTTTTTGCTATGCTTCTGAGCACTAGAACCATAGAATGTCTGTGTTGTTGCTGTGAAAGACTCCAGAGGGAATCCACTTCCTAACTCGTCTTTTGTTTCAGGGGACGGTCTCCGGACTGGCACAGGAAGGTCACCGGACACCTCCTGGTCTCGGGTTTGTTGGCAATCAGAGACTCCTTCAGAACCGACTACAAGGAAACTAAAATATGAGTCTGTCGCATTTTCCTCTTCTAGTGAAGAAGAGGAACTGGAGGCATCCAAATGCCTCCAGTTTCAGGACACAGAGTAACAACATTCCCCTGAAATGTTTTGGAGGTTGCTGAAACCACTTCCTGGAGGCAAAGGAAGAAGCAGGGGAAATACCTCAGCTGTCTGGACAAAGACAGGAAATGAGGACAAATAACTGCAGGAAACAGACATTTAGTCCCCCAGATGTTTGGCTTCAGGGGAATCGAACCAACAACCACAACAAACAGCAGAGCTAAGAGACTCAAAAGAAAGAAAAGCGACAGTGTTGATCACCAGTGAAGAAGAAGACCTCAGTGTTTGGTGTTCCTAAATTTTGTTTGTGAGTAATGCTGGGATGGAGAAGGGAAGTAAAAGAATCACTCTGTGACGTACTGGAGCGTCTGCGCTGGTGATTGAGGACTTAAACAAAGATCCTGCACCGGGTTTCCCTCCTGGACCTTAACACTCAGCTAAGGCTACGATCACATAGCAGGTGATGCAACCCAGATCCAACGTTTTCACCAAAAAAATCTGATTTGTGCAATTTCCATAACTATATCAGACACATATCTGATTGTTTTTTTATCTGCAGTCTGAACGGTCATGAGTCACAATCCTGCATGTCACAATGGTTGAAAACTAAAATGATAGCAAATCACAATCCTAGTCAGACCACTACAGCCTCTGATGTCACATCCGGACAGACGAGGGTTAGTCTATAAATTTACTAAAATGTACAGATTTTTTTGAAATGGTACATTTCTGAAAGAACACTTAGAGCAGTAATTAAGCCAAAACTGATCAAAGATGCGTTTGGCATTTAAGATAAAGAAGAGCAACTTTTATCTGTAAATATGTTTTACCCAGAACTCAAGTGGCCTAGCTGTAGCTTCACCTTGATTAAATTCTGTATAAAATAACTTCTATAAAGCACATTTTGTTATTACCGGGTTATAGTCAACAGATCAGATCACTGTGATCTGATCACTGCTTGTAGTTTTTGTGTAATCAAAACAGTTTTTTTTAATTGACTACAGAAAAAAATCTAATGATCTTGTGACAATACTGTTGGCTCCCATTGCTGAATAAACTTTAAAATCAATAAATGATCTATTATTACTTACTGAGTCATTTTGTGAACGTAAATTGTTCACATAGAAGTCTGACTGACATTGTAAAAAATCTAAATTAAGCATCAAGCCCTGCTGTGTGAACACAGCCTTAATGTAAAAACTGGTTGTTTGGACCAAATGTGTTATGGTGTCTGGGAGTCGATGTATTGATTATAGATTTTTATGTACAGGCAAAGCTAAATATCTCCAAACATTTTGTTGCTCTTTGTGAAAGACGGACAGTTTCTTTCAACTTGCCAAGTTGTGCCTGAAGCATTTTACTTTATCTCTGATTATTTAACTTAAATCCAGATGTTTTTGTTTAAACCTCCAGGAAAATAAGAGGTCTAACTTTATCAGTGCCAAACCGCTAATTAAAATGTTTATTTCTCTTTAAGACCTGCATCTTGTTTTGGGTTTTTTTTCTCTCCCCTCTGAGACCTGATGTGGTGCCAAACAGATTACTGACGGTAATTTCAGAGGAAGCTGGAGGAAAACAGCAGGAGGAGTGAAGACGAGCTGCCATGCTGCGTCGCTGAAGAGAAGGAGATTAATACGTCTGGCAGAGTGCAGACTTCCTTACGTTGCTCCTGCTCTACACCCACTTCTGTCGTTTACATAAAACATATTTACATTTTTCATTTATCTGCAAGAGAAACCATAATCGCTTAGAGTGAGATGCCAGGGAAGAAACCGGTGAAAAGGTCCTGGTGGTGGTGACTGCTCCAAACAGTAAGGAGGGGAGATAATTTATGCTAATTCCAGTAAAAGAGTGCGGGTGTTTAATTTCTGAGATGCGCTGCTGCATCTGGAGTTAAGAACCATGAGAACCGAGGCTGAACTCAGAGGTGAAGCATCGGCTGCAGGAGACTGAAGAACAGCAGAAACAAGTTTTTGTTTCAGAACATTTTGAATACTTTAAACAGACTTTGTCCAAATGAAACTCTGAATCTAGCCGTCAGCCACTCTTGAAGGATGGAAAAATGACCACTTGAATAAAATGGAATCGGCTTAGAAGAGCACACGCGCACACACACAAATAAATCAGCGGTAACACTTTATTTGAAGGGGGGTGAATAAGACTGTCATGACACCGTCATAAACATGACATAACACCTGTCATGAACATGAATAAGCCTTCATGAATATTTATGACTGTTGTCATAAAGCGTCATTCGGTAAATTATGACACTTTTAATACAAAGTTGACATTATTCAAAATGTCTTTGTTATGACAACTTGACATTAACCAGGAAATCATTACTGTTTAAACTTTACCTTTAATAACATAAAGTTACCTCATTTTTAAAGTGCAATCAGTAATACTTTTATAACAAATTTATATCAGTAATGATTTCTTGGTTAATGTCAAGTTGTCATAAAGACATTTTGAATAATGTCAACTTTGTATTAAAAGTGTCAATTTACCGAATGACGCTTTATGACAACAGTCATAAATATTCATGAAGGCTTATTCATGTTCATGACAGGTGTTATGTTATGTTTATGACAGTGTCATGTCAGTCTTATTCACCCCCTTCAAATAAAGTGTTACCAAATCAGCTTCATAGCCGAGTCAGGTTTTAGAATAAAGAGAAATGTGCTGCAATAAGTTCTGAAATATTATTGCTTTGAATAAACGTAAAGAAGGATAGGTGACAGCGCCACCTGGTGGTAGAAATACGTTGTTTAAACTTAAAGCTGCAGTATGTATATTTTATAAAAACAAAGAAAACTGAGCTCCTTGATCTTCTCACGGTACTAACTGCAGAAATCCATTGCTTAGTCAGAAACAGCCAATCAGAGCCAGGAGGAGGGACTTAGCGTTGTCAATCACTCATGCTCACCAGCACCCCTTTGCTCTCTGCTATGTTACAGGTGGTTCACCACAACATAGCCTGCCACCAGTGCTAAGGCCGGTTAGCATAGCCACTGATGACTGCAGATAAACTGAAGACCTATGATAAATGAATTTAAGACACTTCAAGGCTTTTTTTAACGATGCGTGGAGCTGACAGGTTACAATGAATTTTATTGAGGGATATCAGAATAAAGGAGTCTGAATACAAAATTTGTGACATTCCTAAAATAATGGCCACTTTTGGCAAAAAAAAAAAAAAAAAAAAAAATATATATATATATATATATATATATATATGTTTTTTGCCAAAAGTGTTTTCTCTCTCCCCCTCCCCGAAAACATCTTTTGCTAATAAAACAGCAGGTTTTTTGATTTTTGTTGGGTATTCACTCCCTTTTTCTGTCAAAACAGAAAACACTTTTGGCAAACGACACTTAGGCCATTATTTTAGGGAGGTGACAAATTGTTTGCATCATTTTTCATATTTCTAAAATTTTCAAAAAATATATATATGGTCAACTTTACACTTTATAATTCTGCCCTACTTTGTGTTGGTTGTAACTTGACAGAAGGTAAAAATCTTCAGTGAACCTATAATTACTACAAAATGTGTAAAATGCGGACTCTACATTTAGAAGAATTACACTCTACGTGAGGTCGCCCCCTTCTGGCCATCAGATAAAATGTTGCCTGAAGGCTCAACAGAAAGCTGCTTTGATATTTCCACAAGCTGTTTGACCTTTAAAGAAACTTGTTTATATAAAGTGAATCCATTTATGAGTGAATATTTGTGCTTACTGCTCTCACACACACCACCAGGAGGTTCCAGAAAGCTGCATCCTCCTCATCTCAGCCAACATCCACTCAGTTTCTGCCTCCACATGTGGTAACAAAGAGAGACTGCCGTCTTCCTCCTGAAACATCAAACTGCAGCACGGAAAAGTTGTTTATTTGTTTAGTACATAAAAAAAAACCCATTACATTATGATGGGAAAATGAAGAGAAGTAATGAAAAGTTGGAATCCAGACTATAATGTTGCGGTTATTAATCCAAAACAACTCTAAACAGGTGGTTTTAAGTCTGGATTTAAGGGAAATCAGTGTTTCAGTGTTTTTGCACTTTTCTGGAAGTTTGTTCCAGATTTGTGGTGCATAGAAGCTGAATGATGCTTCTCCATGTTTGGTTCTGGTTCTGGGGAGGAAGAGTAGACCAGGACCAGAAGACCAGAGAGGTTCTAGAAGGTTGATACCACAGTAGATTTTTAATGTATTTAATGTAAATGGTGGGAAAATACTATTGGAGCAACTTGGTAATTTTTTGTGTATTTCCAATTTGTGCTAAACCATTCAGTGATTTATAAACTGGATGTATTTTAAAATCTATTCTCTGAGCTCCAGGGAGCCAGTGGGAGGTGATGTGCTCTATCATCTTGGTTTTAGTGAGAACCTGAGCAGCAGTGTTCTGGGTTTAGGCAGACTTGTGAAGACACTGCTGCATTCCCATTGAAAATATAATTGCATATCTGTAGTGTTTCTCTGTGTGCAGAACTTTTCAAATGTTCTGTAAAAAAAAGAAGTTTCCCTGATGCAGTGTTTCCACTAAATAAGGAGTTAAAATCACACGTGGCACCACAATCCTCCTCCCATTTCCTGTCGTCTTCTTCGTCTTTTCCACCAGTAGTGACATCTGGTTGCTGATCACATGACTCGTGATGCGAGAAAGGTGCTTCCATTGCAGTTCTGTAAACATATCAATTTAAATAAAGCCAAATAATCCACCTCATCCTAGTGCAAAATTGTATAAGTAAAGACCCTTGAGTTTCAAACTTGCCGTTTCCATTAAGAACATTTATTTGTGTATTTCCAATTTGTGCTTTTATATGGTCACTAGAAACACAGCTAGTGTTGGATGCTGTGCAGGGGTCCAACAGTGCCAGCAGTGTGGTTCTTCTACAGTCCGTATTCAAGCAGATATCAAACACATCGACAAGAAAAGACTAATTAAAACCCAACATAGCTCTTTGAAAAGCCCAGTGAATGTTTCATGAAGCTGCTAAAGGTCCTGAGATGAGCTATAAGGTCCTGGGACATATGGTGGTGTGGATATTTCATGAGCCTGAAGAACTCTAAACAACAAGGGTGTGACTTCTGAATCATGGCTTCATCCAACTTTAATATGAGTGGAAGTGTAACACTGTCAGGTGGCAGAAGCAGACTGAACAATTAGTGTCTTCCAGGCAGCCCCAGAGTGCCTGTGATTTATAATTGATTTGCAATGGGATTGTCTGCTTCACATTATGAAGTTCTGCTAACAAAGCCTCGGTACTCACAAAAGTCCTGAAGGAGGAAAACTGATTTTTCTCTTTTTTAAAATTTGAAACACATCCCGAGTCAAACAGGAGTTTCTGTGCATCAGAGACTGGGATGCAGAGTGGGCTGGGAGAACGGTACTGGAAAAAGCAATTAGCTTAAATGGAAGCAAACAATTCATAGTAATTCATTTAGGCCCTCTGTGCAGACCGTCTACACACAAACATTTTACATTGCTAAAGTTTGTAGATGATGGAAAAAGTAAGTTTTGGAAATAAACTAAAGAAGACAAAGTAGCAACTATTTCAGACAGATTTCAAAACAAAACAATGTGATCAACAAATTCAGGGCACTCTATACTCGAGATGATGGCTGTTGTAAATGATTATTTTAGTAATCCAGTAATTTTATGATGATTAATCAAGTTATCAAATTTTAAAAAGTGTCTATTTAAGCTGGTAAAAGAAATGTATGAAAGACAGAATGCTAGTAAAGAACAATTCAGTTAATTTTCAATTAAAAAAAGACGTGTTTACAGTGCAAAACGATTCAAGAATCATTTTTAGTCTCAAGTCTGAAGTATGAAATACTTTATTATAAAATATTTCTAATAATTTTTTTGATCAGCAAGTACGTGTTAGCCAAATTGTATTTTCTTGTACGTATATAACAGGCCAGACTCTGTTCTAACAATCACCTAATTGTATCTGTGATTGTTAGAACAGAAAGCATTTTGTGTAATGTTAATAAAAACTCCACCTGTTGGCGGCCATGAACTATCTCCATGCATGTAGCGAAGGTTTCCTTTGACGACGGAGCGTTGAGGACCTGATATTGTGAAACAGCGTTATGCACTGAGCTGCTATCTTTTCTATTTAGTTTAAGGTAATCCAATCGTTCAACACTTTTTTCTTTACTGGCCGCGCTTCTGTTGCTTACCATCTTCCCACATAGCTGCTAATAGCACTTAGCTTTTATCAACATCTTATTGGCAGAGAGTGTTGCGCAACACAAATAATCATTGGACTCGAACACAGTTCACTAAACAGTAAAACATTATTTAGATCGTTTGAAAGAAGCTGTAGTGGCTGTGGGTGATATCCTACTGGGGAAAGACTGTACTGTTTTTGAAGCATTTTTTCATCAAGAACAATTATGAGTTTTTCATGCAAACTCAGTTTCATGAAACTATATAGTTTCAAATAATGTTTATGTTAATGTTAAACATTAACAGTGTTAATAAATTAAACACTGTTTATTAATTCTGTCTGTCTGAATTCGAGGCTTAGAAGTATGGAAGAGGACACAGAGGATTAGGGATTATAAAAATCGGTCACATAGTTTAATCAGTAAGAAAAGAAAGAAGAACAAACATAAATCTAACATGTTCCTTCAGAAAGTTAGTTTTCCACCTGCACAACTCACATCTTTATCAGTGAAGCAGGTTACTCCCACCATTTACTGTATAGTATAAGTTAGTAATCTGATATTTAATTCCAAATTATGAAGAAAATAGAGTTCTTTAAATCAATGCAGAATCAATCAGGTTTGACCCAAATTAGACGTCAAACTAGAGCTGATCAAATATTGTCAATAACCCTTTACTGTGGAACCTAACTAGAAGCTATCTTCAGAGCAGAGATGTAAATTACTTTCTGACCCATGTAGGTAATGGTGCGTCTGCAGTCACACTAGGGGTTGAAACCAAAAATAAAACATGGCAGCTCTGTTTGTTTAGCTTAATGTGGGCAGGAGTTGGTGACCCTTCAGTTGGCCATTTCCCCAGGTGTAACAGCATTTCCTTCCGGGCTGGACGTAATTATCCAGATGTTAACTCCAGGGGCAAATTGGTTCTAAATGGACCACAATCTGTAATTTCCTTCCTCTTCACACATGACATGAAAGGAAGACATTTCTAAAATTAGTAGTTCAGGTTTTTTTTCTTCTGCAGAAAGTTTCAGATAAACAGCAAAAAACAGAGATTCAGTTTCAGAATGGCTCTTTATTTAAAAAAATATCCTTCATACGAGATGATATTTAATGAACCAAACTTAACATTTTCCCTCTGATTTGATAGATTTAGTCAGAAATGACAGTCCTGTGTAGTACTGACTGAGAGCTCCTGAAGTTTCAGCTGAAGTGGGAGGAAGATGGGATCACATCCTCTGGACCGGGTTGAGGCCCAGGATGTCGAAGCATTTGGCCATGATGGAGGCTGTGGCTTCACACAGCAGCATCCTCCACATGTTGATCTTATTCACCTCACCTACAGACAGAGAAACAAATTCATTATTCAGCTTTTCATTAGATCTGCCATCAAGTAATATGATTTTTCACAACTTGACCCATTAAAAGGGGAAAAAAACCTAGTTTTTGACTCAGTTTGAACCACTTCAGAACTCTGTTTTATTTAGAGTCTAAACTTTAAAATCCACCAAAAATTTCCATCTTATGGGTTAAAAATTATAACTCATAACAGTTATAATTTGTACTGATATTAGGTTAAACCAAGTCATATTTTTAATCATACTTTCTAACTTTTCCATAATTTTGGATCTAAACAGTTGAAAATAAAATAAAAACTCAGAGCTAACGGTTTTACCTTAAACCTAAAGTGTAAAAACACCTTTATGGGAAAACCCCCCCCAAAAAGTTATGCTCAAAAAGTTTGTTTTAAAAAAAAGGGTGCACGGTTAAATCTGATGAAGATTGCTGTGGGCAGGAAGGATCTCCAGTAGCAGTGAATCTGCAGACGTCTCTGCAGTTGCTACATCATAATCGTATGACTATTAAGACATGCTAACAGCTCCATGTCAGGGCAGAAGAGTCAATATTTCAATAACGTCCTGGCTGATACTCCAGCTAATCCACCACATTTGCTTTTGCCGATACTCTTGAAATCTCTAGAAATTCGAGCAGAGGGACGTTGGAGTAGGGGATATGATCAATGATCGATGGAAGGAATAGTTTAAACTTCCTCCTCCTCTCTGCATCCATAAACCTTCAGATGCTCCAAGTTGTAAATACACTATCTTGTTGCCAGGGTTATGCATCATCACTCTCCCAAGGTAAAAAAAAAAGTAAGAGCAAAAATCCTTCGCATTGCACAGCATCCAAAACAGAGGAATAATTGTCCGAACAATTATTGCTTTTTTGTTTGAGTAGAAAAAAGTTAAATAAAATAACTTACAAGTCAAGAAAAATAATAAATCAGAACTAAAATAACGTAACTGAGCATCACAATTCTAATTTGTATGCTGTTCAATTATAAAATAATTAAATATAAGCTCAAAATTAACATGGTCTTAATGCCGGTTGACTGGAAATGTATGTTAACATTACGGATGGAAACAAACAAAAAAAAAAAAAACAGGAAAAGGAAGATGATTTCTTTTAATTACTGCATTTACTTAAGATACAGAAGGTTCTGGTTTCTATTACACATATTGTAATATAATTATGAGACTTGTGCAAGAAGATTACTTGAGTTGCATTTTTGGCCTAAAACTTCCAACTTTTATTTTTTAACAAACTTCATCTGTTTACTTGCACATTTCCCTGTTCCTAAGACAGCACAGTCAGTAAAATGAGTCATGGAGAAAAAAAACCCAACAGATTATCTTGAGGCTAATGCATGAATGTTCTCTGAAACCACAAGACATGATCAAAGATGGAAAGTAGAAATGAAGCCAAATGTTTGGTAGATATTAAATGAGACCAATGTTGAGGCACCAACAAGCGATCAGAGGTCAGAAGTCAGATTTAACGACACTCTCTTTAGTCAACAACAAATAAAAATCAATGACCCAAGCATCCAGTGCACAACAAGGGTCCAGCCCATCGGGTCGGAACCACGTGAGGGAGCAGAAACCCAGCGGTCCATAACGAGCAGCACAGGCTGCATTAGGCAGAGCGCTCGTTAAAGAGGCGTGGACGTCGGCGGACAGCAAGCTCTGTCTGTAATTTACACAAACAAGACGACGCATTAATGTGAACAGAGGAAAGACGGCGCTGGATGTGTAAAAAAAAAAAAAAAAAAAAAAAAACAGCAATGAGGAAAAAGTTTAGATTTTACACACATTGATGCTTCCTGGGAGTTATCTGAGGGAATTCAAGGATGAGAGAAACAAACAGATCGTCTCTGGTTGAATATGCAGAGACGAAACAAATTTCAGAACTGTCATACTTCAAGTTTAAACCAACAAATCAAACAATAAATCAATTAATAGCATGATAAATTAAAACAAGATTGATCATTTCCATTTGGATGACTGATTCTTGCATCAAAGTCTGGCTGACAAAAGGCTTCAGTCTGACGCACTGGTCCAAACTAGTCCATTTTTTTGAAGGGTAATTTTGTTTAGAGAATCTTATCTGTTGCTTAGGGTGTTTTGTTTATTCATTTTGCATATTTAAAATATCTTCTAGTACCAGTGTTAAATGTTCATTATGAATTAAACTTTATCAATCTATGAAAGGGTGGACTTGCATTATTTCCAATGTACTGCTTGAAAATTGTCTCAGAACAACCAAATTATAATTTATCACAATAACTTCTGGGGCAATTTATCATCAAGCAAAATTTGTTATTGTGAAATTTTAGTTCAGTTTTTTTTAAGCAGTTCAGTATTTTGTGTTTTGTTCATTTGATGTTTTACACCTTGATTTAAAAGTCCGAATTGTGCCCTGACATAAAGCAAAACTGAAATAAGGCATACTTTATGTTCATCTTTAATGTAAAAGCATAGTAATTGCTTTGAAATAGAGAAAAAATTCACAATGAACTCCTACTGGAGTTACAGCTTGTGTGTGGAGAATTAGCATAATAAATCAGCTCTAAGCCTGAAGTGCTCACACTCTAGCACGGCAGGGATAAAACACTTCCAGGAAGGAGGACTAACATACGGCGCGCTGCTTTTAGTTGAAACCCCATCAGAGTGAGACATCCCGCTAATCTGCAGACTCACTTCCAGATCACTAAAACATCTATTTTTAAAACTGAACAGCTGAGAGGAAGAGGACAGAGATCCTTAGAGCAGGAATTGCTTTTCTGTACTTAACTATTAAAACTACCAAAAAAGCTTCTCCGATTTGAACAACAAAATTCCAGACTTTTCCATCTTTGTTATCATAACTTTATATTAAAATCAGAATTTTTAATTCCTAGACTTTTTGAGAAAGACACGGTATGATGAAAATTTAATCAATCTAAGAGGGGACGCTGCAAAAGGCACAAAAAAAAGCATGCTGGCTTTTTGGATTGTTATTCCTTAATTAGCATATATATGTTAACAGGTTGTTAAGTAAGTTGTACTGAAAAGCTTTCCTGCTGGTTTATTTTACATTTTAGAGCTGAGAAAAGCAAGTAGAAAAGGAAAACCTCTCTAGCGTAATTTGTGGGAAAACAACTTATGAACAAAATAAAATCTTAAATCACGAATATCTCTTCAGAGGTAGAGAAACACAAATGAACCAAGTTTTAAACCAGGCAAGTAAACCAGGAATTTACTTTTAGTCTGATGAAAATTCCTTCGATGACTAAATATTAATCCATTAAAGGTAATGAATGGATTACAAGTTTTCTGCACATTTCTCAGGTCCAATAGTTCTCTGTTCCTTTTAATGAATATTGAGAAGAAAAGGACAGTCATACGGACAGATGGATGGACTGAATGATGCATTTGGACAGATTGACAGTCAGATGGGTGATGGATGAATAAATGATTTGCATTGGACAGATGGGCAGTTTGATAAATGGTTAATGATTGACTAATGGAAAAACAAAGGGATGGACGGATGTATAAATTCATACAACATTAAGAGTGTGTTCAGACCAGACCTGTTTAGTTCACTTTAACTGTCTGGTTCGTTGTGGAGGTGTGAATGTGTAATCGAACTCTGATGTGGACCAAACAAACTCTGGTCCACCTACAAACACCGGTCTCCACTGAGTTGAAATACACTTTGGTGAGGATAGAATGCCAGGCAGACCGGAGACCGCTCCAAAAGAAGGGAGGGAATTATAGTGCAAGGCATTCTAGGTAAATACAACCCAAACAAACACACTAGTGGGAGAGAAAAGGTTTGTGGCCTTTTACCAGATACAAAAGAGAAATTCACTAAAATCTGATGCTACTCCATTTTTGTTTAGTTTTCCTGAGGAAGGAAGTTGTGCTCAGTGTCTTCAGAGGTTTTCAGATTTTTTCCTTCAATAGTTATTAGTGGACCGCCCCCACAGTGGATGGAGGGGACAAGTTTGTCAAAACATTTGGTTTGTTTTGACAGTGCGGTTTGAGAGCAAACTGCAGCAGCTGAAGATGTAACAAAAGTTGCAATTTCAGTCCCGAATTGAACAGAGTCTACGGGACTATCAGGTGAGTAAACTCCCCTGGACATTTTGATTGGGAATGAAGCCTGGAAGCAAATCAGTTTCTGACCTGGAAAACAGTTAAAATCCAGATGTTTCCACTGTGTTATATTCCTTAACTTCTCAGGATTTGTACACTTTTCCCATGGTAAAATTCAAGCATTTTTAAGGTAAATTTTCAAACTTTTCCAGCACCACGTGGAGATAAAAATACAAATTAATCTAATTATATGATATTTATTACTGTTAATAATGTCTTAAGATATTCTAGAGCAGGGACAAGGTAAACTAAAATGTAACAACTTTTTATGTTCCTCTCACACCTTATACGCGAATGGTACAAGAAATTTACAAAAATACCTCTAAAAAAATTACTCTTCTTGCATTTTCTGGCATTCAGTATATAGAAATAATTTTAATGATTCTAACTGTCCTAAAACAAGAAATGTTTAGTCTAATTTAGCTCAGACTGAAAAAAAGTGTCTGTGTCTTTTTGTTGTGTGTAAAAAAAAAAATAATGGTTTCAACTGCAAATAAAGTTCTAAATTTAGGGTTTTAGTCAAACGTTAGATTGCAGTTTATTATAAAACTGTGCAGTTTGAATATCAAGTATCTTTCAAACCTTGAGAACACTTAATTGAAATCCAAGAATTTTCAAGGATTTCAATCACCTATTTCTGTTTGGAGGCTCACCTGTCTGCCGGTCCTTCTCCACGCAGTAGCAGCTGTCGTAGAACTCAGTGAAGGTGGTGGCGAGCTCGTACAGGTAGTCGCACAGCGTGTGCAACAGCAGGTCGTCCAGGATCTTCTGCAGGATCTCCGGGAAGCGCAGGATGCACTTCCCCAGCTTCCACTCCTTGTCATGGTCCAGCAGGATCTCCGTGGTCTCTGCAGCCTTTCTGAGCGAGGCCTCGTCCAGGTTGGCCAGACGGGCGATGGACCTGGCAGGACATCAAAAGAGAAATATATAGACATCCATTCACTGCAAGGTTATTACACTTAATTAAAACTAATGAAATAATGAAGTTGAGAAAACATCTGACTAAGCTGAAATAAATAAAACTATAATCAATGGTGAAAACACTATAACTAACTGGAACTATATGGTGCGTTTGTAAAACTAACACATTCTTATCTTAGAATATAAGATAAGATCCTTTGTTTGGTGTTTATGATGTTTTAGCCTTTCAAACTGTGAAACTTAATTATATTTTCCCCACACAGTTTACAGCTGTCTGCAAATTACGGTACTCCGTACTCCTGCTGGTGGCTTTTAATCCACAAAATGGTCCCAGAAAAAGTTGAGAGAAAACACCCGAGTCAGTTGGTTATTCAATAATGACAACATATTTTTTGAAAACGGTATCTTCTGTTGAGTATTCATTACCCAATCAGTGTATACATAATCACAATACTTTGATGTTTTTGAATTCTGCACTTATACTTAACCAAAACATGCAAAAACTAAAACTATTACTAAAACTAAAAATTTAACTAATAATAACTAATCAGTGATTCTTGAGAATAGGGACAAAATGGGTTTTAATTTTCCCATATTTTTTTATTATTTCTCAACCTTATGTATGCAAATATGACAAATAATGTTTAGAAAATATGAAGATGCTAAGGTACAGGCTCCCAGTTGCGAATTTAAAAAAAAAAAATTACATTTTTAATCGACCTGACCCAAAACTTTGTCTTCACCATCTGACAAAAATAAATCTAAAATGATTTTTAAAATACCCCATTAGTGATATTTTTACTCAATTTACAGACAAATGCTTCTCAAGAAATAAAATAAGTATTATTTAAAACAAAAAACAAGAAAAAGTCCATCTGATGGAGTTGACGGTGCATGACGGAGTTGACACAGAACTGAAGGTGGTGACAAACTAGTGAGTAAAATGAAAAACTTGGTACATGTGAAAGTAATGCAATTCATGTAAAATACATTAAAATGAATTAGTTGCACAATTAAGTGAAATTTGACAACAATTTCACTGAAAGAGTCAGAAAAACTCTGACGGAGTTGACATCTGACGGAGTTGACGAAATGCCAAACTACCTCAATTTATATGATGTTATTCTGAAGGAGGCCTTATTGTAGCTCGTCAGGTCCATGAAATCTTTACATTATACCAAAATTAAGCTTTTATTTCGCAAAATTTCATCAAAGTTTTGTAAACTGTCAGTTATGGAGTTGACACATCATGGTTGTGACAAACAACTTAGGAATAAAACAGAAGAAAAAACTAAAGAATAACTTAAGCTAACCGGAGCTAACTAGCCCTCCTAGCAAAGGAAGAGAAAAGACAACATCATGGGGTCCTCAGAAGTTCTGGTGGCCCCCAATAATGCCTGATTTTTTTACATTCTTTTCATTTCTGACGGTGTTGACAAAAACTAAGGACAAATTTCAACGGAGTTGGAAAATATCTAAAAATTATTTTTAATTCAATTTAGTGATACTTTTATAATTATTTATATGACTACTTATACTTAATTGTCATAATATATAATTTTAGTATTTCTTTAATTGTTTTAAACTATAAGAATGTATTGAGTTCTGCTCCTGGACAAGGGCTTTTACAGGCATCATCCACCGACTACAATGTTTAAAATAAAAAAATATTCAGCAAAAAAAAAGAAAAATATACATTGTTGTGCTCACATGACCCAGGTTAGTTTAGTTAGATATTTGAAAAAAAATATATTTTGTGTATATTTTATTCAAATTTCATGCTTTATCCATAGGACCTGTTTTGTCGTCCCTATTCTCAAGAATCACTGTAATACAAATGAGCAAACAAACTAAAAACTACCGTATTTTCCGCACTATAAGGCGCACCGGATTATAAGGCGCACCTTCAATAAATGGCCTATTTTAAAACTTTTTTCATATATAAGGTGCACTGCATTATAAGGCACATAGAATAGACGCTACAGTAGAGGCTGAAGTTACGCTATGCATCCACTAAACGGAATGTCAACAAAACAGTCCGACTCCGGTTGGCGAGGAGAGCCTTCTGCGACTGGGCCTGGGTGTGGCCGGATGATGGTCACCCTTCTCGGTTCGCGCACAGCATGTTCGTGGAGAATGTGGTGCTAAATGACCTGCAGACGACCTGATTCTAGACGGTCGGTAGGTAGATAGGTCAGTCAAACTTTATTAACAAACCAGCATTCTGACACTATCCCAGCATGCAACATGCGCTTCGTCTTCTACGGGCGAAAATGAAGTCGGCGGCTGCTTACCGTAGTTGCTAGACCCAGTGTTGTGGTACTCGAAGTTGGTCTTGGTCTTAAGACCGGTCTTAAGACCATTTTTTGATGGTCTCGGTCTTGTCTCGGACTTGACTGCATTTGGTCTCGGTCTTGTCTCGGTCTCGGGCGCTGAGGACTCGGCATTTTATTTCAAGACCAGTCAAGACCGCAACTGTGAAAATATCACTAAACGTACAGCATTCTGTCCACTTTATTTCTAAACATCTTTGTTTTCAGTGGATGCAAAACGCACCGATTAAAATCCAAGCAACTACGTGTTTCTGTTACTCCCCCCACCCTCCCCACCTTTCACTCTCCCTCCTCCTCCCCTCCCCACCTTTCACTCGCGCGCGGCGCTCCATGACATGCGCAGAAAATGCTTGTTTAATCGTCAGTAATATAATAGCGCTTCATAAATAGTAAGAAATCCGATGGCCACAGCTAACTCAGCAGCGCTTCGCTTTCACAGACGGTGGGGACAACGTCTAACTTTTTTCGTCACTTAGAAAAGTAGCTCAAAGAAGGTAAGCTCCGTTAACGTGATGTTAGCAAAGCTAGCTGTACAGAGACACATAAGCATTGTAATGAAAAATGTTATCACTCACTGTGCTGAATTATTGTGCGGAGGTGTTGACTGACTTGTCGCATATATGGGACAACGCTATGTCCAAAAGTCTGCAATATAGT
Organism: Poecilia mexicana; assembly: GCF_051168715.1. Lineage (NCBI taxonomy): Eukaryota > Metazoa > Chordata > Actinopteri > Cyprinodontiformes > Poeciliidae > Poecilia > Poecilia mexicana. The sequence continues at coordinate 21,715,617 of NW_028263383.1, forward strand.
GAGGTGACATTCAGAAACAGTCGATTCTTCTCCACGGCTCTTTACTTATTAGATAGGACTGGAGTGTCACTCACTGAGAGCCGTTGTTCTATCAGATAGCCATACGCTGTCAGGATAGCATACATGCATTAAGCATTAAGAAATCCGACCGTCAGAGGAGTTGTCAGTTCACCATACGCAGCAAGTTATGATGAACATAAGTCATTAAATTGTTTTCAATGATAACTATATAGATATACATGTGTTGTCATGGTTTCAAAGTGTATTTAAAGCAGGTCTGGCTGGTGCTGGAGTCAGCTACAACACACGCCCGTGTAAAACTCACTTAACCGCCAAGTCAGGATGCCATACAACTGTTAATAACAAAGTGTATGACGATCTACGTCATGATTCTATGTTGTTGATTAAATGAAATCTTATGGTAATGACGTGTCTGACAGATATAGCCGGTGTTCTATCACATAGCCATACATGCAGTGAGTACCATGCCAGCGCATGCGCATTAAGTCCGACCGTCAGTGTAGTTGTCAGTATACGCAACAAGTTATGACAAAAATAAGTAATTAAATTGTTTATAATATGACATAATGTGATAACTAGATGGATATACATGCGTTGTCGTGGTTTCAAAGTGTATTTAAAGCAGGTCTGGCTGCAGCTGGATGCCATACAACTGTTAATAACCAAGTGTATGATGATCTACGTCATGATTCTATGTTGATGATTAAATAAAATCATATGATAATGACAGCGTATGCATATCTGAGCTAAGCGTACGACTATCTGACAACGTATGCTGATCTGACAGAACCCCGTGAGTTCGTGCTAAGCGTATGATGATCTGACCTGACAGAACACCCGTTCTTTGTTCTTGTAGTGCTCTGTCTACACTGCATCATTATTTAATTTAATTATGTACGTTGATATTTAAATTAACAAATAACTAACACACAAGAACGAAAGAGCACGCAGAGCATGCACATTGCTCTTTGATTGTTTTTGTTCAAAGTGGCAGCTGTAATGTCTGCCATGGTGTCAGACTACCTGGCTTCATGTACTGGGAGAGAGAGTGAAAACAGTCACGATGAGCGCCTTCTGTTTGGTTACTTCTTGCTTGTTGCTCCTTGGTCAGTGTTCATGGTTGAGCGTTATTTACCGTCAGGGCATTGCCTCAATTGCTATGTTTAATGGTGCAGACAGTGGTGGCTTCTTATATGAGCAATATGGGCAAATGCCCAGGGCGTTATGTTTTTAGGGATGGCACAAGACCATCACACTTTTTAGCACATAAATGGAATATTTAATATTGGTAAAATGTATTAAGTATTTAATATCTAGGTGTTTTATGGTAATATGGATCTTTCAGATTATTTTGAGAAGCAATTTCGATCATATTTTACATTTTATTGTGTCATGTAGCGCGGGCCGCTGGTCTTGGTCTTGACTCGGTCTCGACTTCCCTCGGTCTTGGTCTTGACTTGGTCTCGGACCCCAAAAGTCTTGGTCTTGTCTCGGTCTCGATACACTCTGGTCTTGGTCTTGTCTTGGTCTCGGGTTAGGTGGTCTTGAACACAACACTGGCTAGACCTGTTGTGGCTCAATATTGGTCCATATATAAGGTGCACCGGATTATAAGGCGCATTGTCGGCTTTTGAGGAAATTGAAGGTTTTTAGGTGCTCCCTTTAGTGCGGAAAATACGGTAACTAAAACTAACTGAATTGCACAAAAAGTAAAAATAGGGATGCACAATATCGGCACTAAAATGGGCTAATATTAGTCATTTTTTAACAAATCGATCTCTTAAATAAAACTGGGCCAATATTAACAACCAATATTTTCCTAAGTACAGTTTTTTTTTTCTTATTAGTGTCAAAAGGAAAGGGCAGTGAAAGACGTAAAAAATATATATAATACTGGTTATCACCAATAACAGATTGCTGTTGTTGGTGCATCTCCAGTCACAACGAAATAAAATTAAACTATAATGAAAAACTTACCACAGTTACCACACTGATTCACTGTTTAAACATTTAAAACCCAGAACTTTAAAGAGGTTTCCTCTTTCTAATCTGGTTTGAAACAATAAAAAGTGCAACTTCTGATCAGGTTAAAGGACTTCAATCTTTATGTCTCACTTCCTGTGACTCATGAGGGGGTCAGTCACCCACAGTGAGTGAGCTATTGATTGACAAATCCTCTGAAGTGAGACTCCTTGCAGGAAAAAATAAAAAACTAGATAATCAATCTCTGCCAGGCACGCTGCCATCCAGATCCTAACTCCTCCAGCGAAGATGGAGAGGAAGAAGAGGCGACGCTCGATACGGCAGGGATAAGGAACGCCCCAAAGACTAATCCTCTAGCACAGGATTATGGGTAATGAAGGTAGATGTGGGAGGTTTTCCAACCGGACAGAGGGGAGAAAGTTGAAGATTTTACTTCCTAAACTTTTGGATTTCTTGATAAAACAAGAAGGTGGGTCAGTATAAGGTTTATCGAAATGCTACAGGAGAGTCGAGTCCTTCCAGGTGTGAAACTCAACCAGGAAACACCAGGATTCCTGGAAGAGCTGTGCAGGTTGGCTGCCACCAAGGAGAGGGGTTGGCAAATTGGCAAATTGGGATTGGCAAATCCCAAACTGGAAGATCCAGCAGCAGGGATCCTTCAATATTTCCCAACTTGAGAGGTTTTATTTGCTTAGAGCGGTAACAGAAATCAGCTGTACAGGATTAAAGCGCGAAGGTTTCATTTAATCATCGAGAGTTATATGAACAAGAATGACATTTATGGATTTTAGGGTCAAAATTGCACAAACATCCACTAATATCTGGTTAAGGACATGAAGGAGACATTTGGGATTGAGAACCACAGTGTTACGAACAATAGCTGGAACTGAACTCCTCCAGCCTCAAATCTGCAATTATTTAGAAAAATGGCTACAAAAGACGTTAGAAATGTGTATATATATGTAATTCTCCTTTTCATATTTTCACAGAGTGCCTTGAATTTTCAAATTATTTTGTTTAGTGGCCAAACCGATGAGTTATATTTAGAGGTGTGCCGATCAATCGGCCAGCGATCATAATCGACTTTTTCACGGATTTCCATGAAAAAGTGTATGATTGGTGATTGCCGATCACGGTCTCTTGTTACCGATCACATAAACCGATCACCTGCATCTCATTTCGCAGCCTGCCTGTGCAGCTGGTCTCCTCTTTCCTTCTCACTGCGCAAACGAGTAGCAACAAATCCTAAGCGATGTCGTGTGGAACTATAATGCACTGAGTGAATGGGGAAGTTTGGTGTTGCGGTGGAAAATTACTTTGGGGTCGGGGTTGAAGCACATCAAATGCATCAACACGACAAATCTAATATGGCATAAAAACAGTGCCGTACTTGATGGAGTTTGGCTACATCGAGGGTCACTGCAGTAAAAAAAAAACAGACATACGGAGGATCAGATAGCAGGTAAAGCAGCGCACAGCTACAAATACTCACCCTGATTAGCATGACGGTCAGAAAGCTAAACAAATAACCCGCAAAATTATTTAAGTCTTCGAGCTGCGGTGTAAGACGCAGGTTCTGCTCTCGCTGTTGAACCGCTGCTACGCTACAGGTAGTAATATTTCACAGATGGAGCGCCGCTTCTGCTCCACTTGGTAGTGACTCTCACACCAAACCTCTGCTTAAAGCTGCAGCATCTAACTTAAAAAAATAAATTTTACATACTTATTAAAACTTTCGCTGTCCTAACATGAGACAGATAATCTCTGAAAAAAATAATTGATCTTCTTTGCCTCCTCCCTGCATAATTACTCCGCTCAGTCAGAAACAGCCAATCAGAGCTAGCAGTAATCAGCTAGCCGCCATGCTATCAGGAAGTTTTCATTCAGTAACTCAGGATTGTTTATTGTATGGAACCTGTTTTTGCCTTTGAATGCCAAGTTTTATATACTTGAATTTTTTGGCAATGTTGAGAGGTTTTATTTTGACTTTTTGCATTATTTAGCCTCTTCAGAGCCTTCATATGTTTTCAGTCTGTTAAAGATAGTATTACCGATAGCAGTACTATTTGCACAATGCCTGTTTTATTTTGTTTTTTTCTTGGACAAAGTCATTAAAAAGTTTTTGTCTAAATTAAGGTGAATTCATGGTTCCTTTTTCCACATAATGTAACCGGTAGTGCTTATGATTAAAAAAATAATTATGTGATCGGTATCGGTGATCGGCCCTCATGGGGATCAGAATCAGCAGGAAAAAATCTGAACGGCACATCTCTAGTTATATTTCATCCTTTTTGTCCAACCAGCTAGGGATGCAAGTTAACAATTAATGAGTTAATTTAAGGTTTATTTATCTTATTGATCAAACAACAATTAACTGATAATCAGCTATTTGGAAAAAAACCTCTTTATACAAGAGAATAAACCATTATCATTTTGCATCATTAAACTTAGACATTCATAATACATAACAAAACAGGAATGTCTTAGGTTGCTGAACTGAAAAAAATAAAAAATGTGAAATGCATAATTCCTCATGAATGAAGAGATGTTCATACAGTAACATCTGTGGTTGCTAAATACTAAAATTTCACTACATGAAGTGTATTAACTCCTTCTCAGTCCTCAAACTCAACTTTGCTTATTGGTATCATATAATTTTTCATAATGTTACAACTTTTCTCTGTTATTCCCTGTGATTTTCTGTCATAACATTCTTGCCTTCCTAGTCATTTTTGGTTGAGAAGTTGACGATGCTCCGTCATGCAGCTTGGCTGAATGAGAGCTATTAAGGTGAAACTTACAGTAAAAAGCTTGTCAACTGTTTATATTTTGAAACATAAAGTGCTTTTTCCATTCCACAGCAGACTCTGTTTGAACCTTTTCTCTTTTTACCTTTCTGGTACGGCTGCCATCTTTGTTTCTGTATCAACGGTCTGGTTCAACTTAAGGATAACCAGCAGGACCCTCTGCTGGTTGGGGGCCAAACTACAACACTAAGAGAAGGTCTAAGCGGACGTTACTAGTGAATCGATTGGAACAAATGTTAATCTAATAAACCATTACGCAACAATTAATTGTAAATAATTGTTTGCATCCTTACCAGCTAAGCTTAACAAGAAGCTAATAGTTACTAAAATGATAATAAAACCCTGCATACAGTTGACAAAATTCCCAATAATGAACTACTATTTGCAATGTAGAGCACAGTAGGGTGTACAAATTGTAGAGCACCTTAAAAGATCCGTATTTCACGAGTTTTCAACGTCTCTCCTCTTCACTTTTTTTGCTGTAAGTTACAGATGCTGAAAGAAGTGGTGGGATTGTACCTGATTCGGGTGAAGGCATAGAGCAGGTAGGCCGCCGTGTTACCCCGGTCGTCTAGCATCTTGTCAAAGGAAAAGACGTAGTCGTTGATGCGGTTGTGAGACAGGTCAGCGTATTTGATGCAGCCAAAAGCAACGGCTCTCTGGGCTTTAACGAGCTCTTCTGGAGTCAGCACCTGCAAAGATGACAAAATTAAGTCCACAATCAACAATAAATGGACGGCCTTCACAGACTGTAATAACTTAAGACTGGTTCACCCTCTAAGAGTCAAAGCAGTGAGCTGAGTTTAACTTCTATCATTAGTTTACTGAACCTGAGGCAGAGATTAAACCAGCTAATCTGGTTCCGACTCCGCAGGGAGTAAAGAGGGGGATTAAAATGAGAGCAGCTGGAAATAAAAACCTGCAGTCGAACAGAACATAGACTGAGACCACCATGTGACTCAACAAGACAAGAATTAACAGTACAAATCAGGACAAGGTAAGAGACGGGTCATCAAATTAAACATGAAAGGAACAGAGACTCAGAAAATAGTAATTAATGTATACAAATTGAACAAAATGTAAATTTGACAGATGGACAAAAAGAAAACTGGATGAAAGCACAGAAGGTCAAGTATCTAGGGCTACAAGATAGAGAATCGTTAGCAAGGTAAGATGGACAAACAGATGGAAGTTAAAATAGACAAACAGAAGAATGTGATGTAAAGGACAGACTGATTCAAGATAAATTGGACAGAGTCGTGGGCATAAGGAAGTGAAATTAGATGGATGGACAGAAGGTAATTTGGACCAATGGACAGATAGACTGAAGACAGACTTGACGAATGAATAGACGGATGATAATTTGGAAGGTGTGGCGGGATTCTCTTATGCTTGGACAAACAAAAAAATGACTGCCCAAGGCCAGAGATCACTTTAGTGAAGTTTATTCCATTTTTCAAGTGAGAAAAAGGTGGCAGGTGAAAAATATACATACAGGGACATCCAGGCAGGTTAAAAGCAGACAAAACAACAGTACCTTCAAGGTAAGAGTCCATCACCTTCACTATGATCTGGCAGGAGTCTAGCCACAGACTGCCTCCCTGTGGCGCAGAGCCCTGCTTTTAAAGCCACAGGCTCCGCCCACAGAAAGACCAATCAAGCAAACAAAACTAACAATTACTTCTAACTCAAATGAACTATTAAAGGATACAAAACAGATCATAATAATAATAATAATAACATAAATAAATAAACTTATAATCAAAAATACAATAATCAATTTAATAGAGAACACTCAGCATGCTCCGATGACGTCATCACATGATCACCTGGCGCGCCACACCCGGAAATAACTCTGCTTGTAAACAAACTGGGAAAGTGTTTGGAAGTGAAAACAGGTTAGGATGGATGTAAACTGAAGCAGGAACACCGCGTGTGCACCCACGATGAGCCGCATCAGTTTAACCTTTAACAGAAGTAAGTAAATTAGCGATTGTGAGTATGTGTGCGCATATTAACACGGACTCCTAATTAAGTCCCGGCTCGTGACGGCTCCTCCATCACAGAAGGACAGACATATAAAAGGTAGTTTGGGCAAACATATTGAAGGTAGATTCAACAAACAGGCAGACAGATTAATTTTTTTTAATTTAGCATTAGCAGAGCTAAGATTCTTTAGTGAATTAGCAGTTAAACCTAACTTTTCGGTTAGTTGTTCCCACCATTAGCAATAACGACTACCGATTTTAGTCCAAACATGTATTCTCCATTACAACCATGGCAGCCCTTATGAAAAAAGTCCACCAGAAAAAGAACAAGTAAAGAAAATATATATGATTTCTATGATTTGACAAAAAACATTGGATGGAGGACAGAGTAAAAGTAAATTTGACAGATGGAAGGTAAACTGGATAGATGGTCAGATTCCATGAGAGCCAAAAAGTGTTCAAGATGGTACAAATACTTTAAAGTCTAGAACAATTTCATTTTATGACATTAGTTTTATGACATTATTTTTTTCCTTTAGTGGAAAAAAAAATCTTGATGCAAACTCAATATCTGTATCTCTTCTGTGTTAAAGGTCTTTTGAGAACACAGATGGACAGATGACCTGGTCTTTAGCTGCTGCTTTCATAAATCAATCAAAAGAAGCCCAAAGGTGTCTCATAATGGGGTCTTGCTCACATCCAGGGATCCAGGGCTAATCTTTCTATCAAGGTCTCACCAAGGTTGCAAACCAACACAGCTCCAAGTTTCATTTTCATTCCTGCAGTTTTCAGTTCATCGGATGAGATTATTTCCAAATCCTGCCCAGGACACACCTGTGTTTCCGTTTGATGTTCAGGTGTGCAAAAAACAAGAGATGCTGACCTGGTTGGGTGCTACCGGGAGCTCTGGGTGCAGCGGCAACAACACTCAGAAACTTTCAGCTCAACAGATTCTGATGTTGGGAAGAAACTTGCATGGAGACTCATGCCAGCACGGTTTCCCTGCAGGCCCACCTCGCCCGGCAGTGTGCTGGCTGCCTGGGTCAGTGCCCACGTCTACCATCTGCTAACTGAAGCTCATTAAAACTGACTGCAGACACCGAGAACCTACGTCTGCACCGTTGACACTGCTGCAGCTTGATTTATATCAATGTTCTTCCTTGAGTTTCTACGGGTTCCTACAATCTCTTCATCTTCTGTCTTTTTGAAGTATAAATACACAAATTCATGACAAATGCTCTGCAGATACTTCAACTGAGGGGTAGTGGCCACAATCCAATCTTATTTACCTCCTCAAAGGTATGAAAATCAGCCACTGTCCCCTTTTGCTCTGCCATGAAAGAGGGCCAACTGATAGACCTGCTCACTGCGCTCTCTGTGAATTCGTCTTTATTATTCTGCAGTCTGAATTGTATTTCCTCCACTCTTCGATAGCTATTCTCATTATGTGGTCACTTGGCCAGTTATTTTCCTAGTGTCATAACTGATCATAGTTTAAAGGAAGGAAAAAAAATTAATCTAATAATCTTTATTATTACGGAATTGTCTACCCGTTTGCATTAAACAAGCCACTTAGTGACTTTTCAGACAAAACATGATTTAAAAAAAAAAAAAATCAGCCTAGACTAAAATCAAAATTGGCTTTTGAAAGATCGGTAATTGTTCAGAAAACTCCAATCAGTGCACCCAAAGTCAAAACCATTATTTTGAAGAAATCAGTTACTTTACACCTCAGTATAACAAACTCCCAAATCAACTTTTTTTGAAGTCTACATGGGTTATATCTTTATGTTTCTGTTAGGCCTCAATGATAATTTATCACACGTCTATTGCTATAGACATGTGATCGATATCAATAGATAATATGTCCAACAGAATATTCAATCGTTTCATTGAACCCTGAACCAGAACTGTGCAATATTTTACCTGGAACTGTCTCACCCCTGGTCTCCTTCAGTAGAACGGTACATAGGCAGCTCAATTCTCCCATTTGTCACAGCAATACATGGATGGACACCTGTGTCAGACTTTACGGAGGGTTTGGGAAACAGGAGTTGCTCATGGTGGTACATGACACCATGAGGTTGGTATAGCGATGTCACCATAATGGTGTCCAAAACACAGAAAATAAGAGTTGCTAGATTTTTTACTAGTTATTTTTTATTTTTTGCTAAAGGGGTCTGGAAAGTCACTAATTATATTAAGGTTTGTAATATAGCAAAAGTGCTTCTAGCATTCTGACCACAGCCCCGATTTTTCCCTCCGCTCATCCCTACACCTTGGCCACACCACTCACTGTATCTTGGCTCTGCCCACTTCTGTGGAATTTTTCTAAATTTGTGAGAGGCAGAGTTTCACATAGGGTTGTTACACTTAAATTTTTCTTTGTTTTATTTTTTGAAGTCAAATTTTGTATAATCATGACTGATTTGTAAAGTAATACTAATGGAAAAACATCAAAGGAGGTGAATACTTTTCATAGACATTATACCGTATTTTCCGGACTATAAGGCGCACCTAAAAGCCTTAAATTTTCTCAAAAATCAGCAGTGCGCCTTATAATCCGGTGCGTCTTATGTGTGCACTGAATTCCAAAATCTGTCCCTGACAGAGACGTGAAGTGTACACTACGTACGCTGGCAGCAATAAACCCATCCATCCATCCATCCATCCATTTTTTTACACCCTTTTCCCATTGTGCTTAGGGGGGTGCTGGTGCCTATCTCCAGCTGTCAATGGGTGAGAGGCGGGGTACAGCCTCTTCAGGTTGCCAGTCCATCGAAGAGAAAGTTAGTTTATTTATAAAAATATACAAACACCAGGTCATCTTTGTCAGAGCATTGCTCTTTTTTTGTAAAAGAAACTTTAATCAAAAGTTTTTCCAGGGATTTCAGTCCAGAGAGTTCTCCCTTCAGAGGAATTCAATAAGCAGACTCAGATTTTATAAACCACTAAAGGTTTGTCCTTCAGTCAGCAGGTCGCAGCATCCTGGGAGATGTGATTTATTGTGCTTTAGAGGCACAGCGACACATTCACAGGTTTTCATATCCACTATAAGATGACACAGCTTCTCACATGGGAAAAAAAAAACAAAAAAAAAAAAAACAGGAACATCAGGTGGGTTTAAACTGCTTTCGACCTGCACCACAGTTCACTTCAACCAAACCAAAACAAGGTTTTTTAGGCAGACTTCAGTTTGCTTTTTTGCAGAGTTTGAATGTGCATTCACGGCTCCCCAAACGACCCAGACTTTTAAGACAAACGACCTAGTTTGAATAAAGTGGACTAAAACATATTAAGTAAAACATATTTTACTGTTATAACCTTCTTACTTAATCTAGTAGATATTTTCTTTTAAATGAGATAAAACTTGTATCTCAGTAAAACAAGAACTTTTTCCAGTTTGAATTTATTTCCAAGATCCGACAGGTAAACGCTAGTTTAAAAGCTAGTTTTACATGGCAAAAAATCCAGCCAACTGGCAATAAATTTGCACTCAACTGTGATAGATGCAAAAAAGCTAACTAGCTAGCATGGACGGAAGTCTCAAGCGCCTCAAGTCACAGAATGCAGTAAAGATGTATGCGCACGACTCACGCTTTTGTCTGAAATAAAAGTATAACACAAGAGGAAAAAAAGTACATAAACGAGATTAAGTGACATGATTTATAACTGCAGGTTGAAAAAGGTAAAAGTTTAGGTGTCTTTTCCCCTGAAAATAGAAGAGAAAGTTAACTCCACCAGCAACTGCACAACTAAGGTTTCCAGCTTCTTACCCACACATTGGGTGAAATCTGCAACTCCCACCACTGAGATTTAATGAAGAGACAAGTTGATGCAGAAAGCAGCTATGAGTTGAGGAAGAAAAAAGCAAGGAGATAAAGAACCCAAAGCGTGTTGAAGTCACGCCGAGCTCAGTGGATAAAACCTAAAGTTCTGGTTCGGTTTGAGTCCTGTGGTTTGGCTCAGCGCAAAGAATTAACGGTTGCTGTAGAGTGAGCGAGTCATTACTGTGAAAACGTGCCTCGGAGCGAACAGGGGCAGAAATAACGAGCTGGACAGTGTCCCGGTGCTCACTTAATGGCCGATTTAACATCTGACACTAAATATTGATAAAAAACTGTTACAATACAAGCTGAAATAACAGCATTGTTAAAGCACAGAAGAGAGGTTTGGGTTATTATTCTAAAGGAGAAACCTCCAATAAATGGTGTGAAGAAAAAGAACAGCTGGAGGAACAATAAAGACAACTTTTACAGGTGTAAACTGTTTAAATTCAGAGTAAATCACAAAAACAAACATGAATAAAACAGAAAAAAAATCAAAATTTTTAAAGATAAAAATCAAGAAAATTATTAAAACAAATGGGCCAAATCCACATGAATATAAAACTCTACAATAAAAAACTCAGATTCCCAGCTTGCAGCAGAATGGAAATCAGATTTTGATGCCAGTTGTCTCACCTTGTCTCGCTCCTTCTCTTTCAGTTTGTCCATAGATCTCTTCAGTCCCTCCTCCAACAGGTCCATCAGCCTCACTGTGTCTCCAGATCGGGTCTTAAATTTCTTCCTGGGGGGCAAAACAACAAAAAAATAAACACCTTGCACAAGAAAAACAAAATAAAACAGAGAGAAGGATGGAAGGGATAAAAAAAGTTAGAGATGAGACTGAGCTTGTCAAGGTAACAAATTTTACTGGATGATTAATTGTCCCATAAATTATCAAATCCAATTTCATTTGTATAGCACATTTCAGCAACAAGGCATTTCAAAGTGCCTTACATCATGAAAATACATAAATACAAAGTAATAGAAAACACAAGTCAACAATTCAAACATTACAATTTGTCAAATGCCATGGTTACATATCAGATTGTTGATTAATGTTTCATTGATTATGTTTTAAAAGCAAGTTTAAACAGGTTGGTTTGTAGACTAGATTTAAAGGCAATCAGTGTTTCAGCTGTTTTGCGGTTTTCAGGAAGTTTGTTCCAGATATGTGGTGCATAGAAGCTGAAAGCTGCTTCTCCATGTTTGGTTCTGGTACTGAGGATGCAGAGCAGAACCAGAAGACCTGAGAGGTCTGGAAGGTTGATATAACAATAGTAGACCTTTAATGTATTGTGGTGCTAAGCCATTCAGTGAACTGATAACTATATTTTAAAGTCTATTCTCGGAGCTACAGGAAGCCAGGAGCGCATCACAGGAAGTGATGCGCTCTAACATCCTGGTTTTAGTGGGAACCCAAGCAGCAGCGTTCTGCATCAACTGCAGTTGTTGTTTTGACACCATTTTAAAAAAAAAAACATATTGGTAAAGGCATAATACTGCAAGTTTGCCCTCTCAAATAACAAACTTCAATTTTATAAGCAATTAATCACATGACAATTGCACAAATTGGAAAGTAAAGGAAATGCATAAATTTAGAACAAAACATGTTTTCTGCTACAACGTTTTGCCGCTAGGATGAGGTTGGGTTTCAGCTGTAACAAAATGAGGGGATTTCACACAACTGCAATGGATATGCTTCTCCCCCCATCACGAGTCATGTGATCAAACTGGATGCTACTACTCGCAAAAAAGATGAAGACGACGACAGGAAACAGTAGGTGGATGATGGTTTTTAATTATTTAAACTTAAACTTTTTTATTTCATCGAAACACCACTACAAAAGAATTTGTCGTTTTTCAGCAGCGGAATATAATCCAAGTTTTGTGCACATTTGTAATGGACACGTAGCTACACTGAAAGAAAAGGTGTACTTTTGGTTTCAATTGTATATGACCATTTATTACTCTGAGTCATAAATGTACCGATCTGGTTTGGGTTTGTTTTCCCCTCCTGCTGAAAATTAATTTCTTGATACCAGAACTGGTTAACTGAGGGGAACCAGTAGTTCTTCACCACTCTGCAGGTTTAGTTTAAACAAAAAACATAAACTCTTCCATCTTCCTATGAACAACCCATTCATGAATTGGGTTAAGACTCACTTGTCCTCTCCCAGCACCACTCCAAAGCCGGCGTGCTCTACCCGGGTCACTTGAGGGTCGTACCAGCCGATCATCTGTCCTGCAGCAAAAATCACCTGAAAGTGCGTCCCCTGGGGGAAGAAACCACACCGAGACAACAGAAGATAATCTGAAGTCACTGCAGCTTGAAACAAAATGGCAGAAACTTGGCAGTCTGACGGCTGGAGGAGGTCAGAAGTCATAAAAATCCACACCTGCCCGCTGTCCACGACGTAGATGACTATGTCAGCCTTCTCCTCGAAGAGCCGCTGACGCAGTGCTGCCAGATCTGACGTGTCATAGGTGTAGCCGCCGTCCGACTTGACGATGGTGAGCGGGATGGACTGACCTGGAACAAAGACGATCTTCCGGCCTTCGTCCAGCTCAACCAGACCTGAGGAGGAAACAATGGCAACAAAAAGGTAAAGGGATGAAGTTAGACATTAAGACAATAATGAGGAAGTTAGATTATAATAACAGTGTAAAAAATACCCAAGACCAGATATTTATGATAATAGCACCTCCTGGTGGTGGCTTCAAGTGTTGGCATGTTGTCATTCATCTATTCACTTAATTTACTGATTTTCTCCTGTTTTATTCTATTTGTGAACAAACATAGACTGATGAACAAACAGATGCTATAAAAAACAGTAAAATAAAAACATTTCATATCTATATATCCCTCCATCCATCCATCCAATCAGTTGATCCACACCAGCTGCTGAAAAACAGGAAGTTAAATAACTTTGTGACAGATTATAAAATAAACTGCAGAAAGATCAAAGATGGGTTCTATTTTTCTGTCTCTAATCTGACATTTTATACACTTCTATGTTTTTTTCAGTTTTTTATATTGCCAGAATAAATGTGTTAAAATACAAGAATAAATGTTACGACTTTATGAATTTGTAAAAATACCTCAATAAAGTAATATTACTAGAATAAAATCGTAATATCAGCAGAATACAGTCATAATATTACCAGAATGAAGTCATGCTTTGAGTTTCACCTTTGTCCTCGAACTCCTTCACCACCTGGGTCATCCGGTTCTGGTAGAACGACTCTCCTCTCTCGACAATCTTAATGTCCAGACAGTCGTAGACCTTCTGAAACTCTGGAATCATCACATCAATCAATCCCAACAGGTTTATTCTACTTTAGAATTATTTACAACCTCAGTTTATTATTTTATTTACTTCAAGCACCTTATTGTGTCACCTTTTTTCCACTAACATATTTAAAAAGGAATAGACTGAAATGTAAAAAGTCATTTTAATGACTAAATTGAAATGTAAGAAAAAGCGAAATTAATGTCTTTTTTTATAATAACAAAGCACAAAAAGAAGTTTACAGTGTAAAATATATGATTGCATATCAGGGCCAGACTAGGAGAATTTTGTTAACTGACATTACAGGAATGGAGTAACATTAATAAGAGAATAAAGTAGAAGAAAATGAGAATAGTCATAATATTACCAGGATAAATTTGCAAAAATACAAGAGTAAAGGTGTAAAATTATAAGAATAAAGTTATAAAAATATGAGTATAAAGTTATAATAGTAAGCAATACAAAGCAATACAAATGTGAGAATAATATCATAATATTACCAGAATAATGTTGTAAAATGTATGTCATGGAGTGTTGAGAATCTTGTGACATCGCAGTTTGGTATCAGTTTTACAAAGAACATCCGCATCAAAATATTAAAAGCAAGACTTTGAAATGACTGTCGGTCTTACCAAGCTGATCATGTCAGATATTGGTAACTATTGAAGCTTTTTTTCCCCTTTAAAACAACTTACTTTTTGTAATTTTACAACTTTCTTAAAGTAATATTGCGTCTTTACTTTTGCTAACCTTACTTCATTCTCATAATGTTATGTCTTGGACATAAGTATGTCTCTCTTTCAGTGTCATGGAAAAGCCCACCTCTCCTGGAAACGTCACAGATCATGTTCCAGGCTTTGATGAAGTCGGGTTCTTTGCTCTGCAGCCTGACAACACATTGGTAGGCCCGCTTCTTGAACTCCTCGTCCTCGTCAAAGCGCTTCTTTGACTCCTGGTGAACAAAAAGGAGAAGAATTTTATTTTTTTTTTACCTTCAGATTTCCCTTACTTTTTCAATTGTTTTTTGTTTGTTTGTTTTTTCCTATTATTCTAAACCAAGGGTATTATTCTAACCTGCGGCTCCAGAGCGTTGATAACATACATATATATATATATATATATATATATATATATATATATATATATATATATATATATATATATATATATATATATAACAAATGGCTTTAGACGTTTTTGGATGGAATATTTGCATCGGATGCCACCAAAAGTACCAGCAACATATTTTTAAATCTTTTATTTAGTCAGTATGTTGAAAACTGTGTGTGTTTAAATTATTTTCCATAAAAATAAACATCTTGTAGAAGAAAATGTATTTTTATTTTAAACTAAAAAGGTATAAATAAAATGATGGTTATTTAAGAATGACATTTCCTACAGCAGATATTCATAAAATTTATAAGTTATCTTTTTTTTTTTTTTCAAAAAGTTATGTAATATTTGCAGCTCTAAAGTTTTATTAAGAGGTACCGAGGGCAAAAACTTCCTCTTTGCATTGTAAAGATTGCAAATCCATGGTTTAGAAAACACTTTTTTTGGTAACACTTTATTTGACGGGCTGTGCATAAGGCTGACATGACACTGTCATAAACATGAAGGAGTCTTTATGAATGTCTGACTGTTGTCATGGAGTGTCATTCGGTAAATAATGACACTATTAATGCAAAGCTGCTTTAAAAGTTGCCTTGAAAGTCCATTAAAAGTGAAAACTTTACATTATTTTGTAAATAATGACACTAGAATGGACACCTCTGGTTTATCGCAAATTTTAATTGCAAACCCATCCTCCAGGTCCCATCTGAGTGTGTGCAATTACCAAATATCACCCCTCCTTTGCAAACTTAGACTTTTATGCTATATTTAGCAACCTTTAAAGGGCACCTAATATGCAAAATTCTAATTTTGCTCAATTTTATACTTCCATTTGGGTCTCTGCTGTGCTCACTTCTAAAAACAGGACATTTACTTAAAAAAGACAAGAAAAACAAATTAACTTCTAGCTATCTTTTGACAAGTTAATGTTTTTTTTTGGTGTCTGGAAATTGAGCCGTTTCAAAAACCTCCGAATGTAACGTCACAAATCAGCAGGCACTACCCCTCACCCCTAGCAACTCCAACCAATTACCAAGGAAACCCAAAACAAGCTTGTGCATTGCATACACTGTGCAATGGCTGCTGGAAAAGACAAAAATTATACAGAAATACTCCTCTAGTCTCAACCACTGCCCTTTATACAGAAACTACTTGCTGCATTCTTGCTGGTCGTGCAGGTCTGCACTTCTGCTTTTTAAAGATGTACAGTTGTATAATTGCGCATCTGTTTGCAGCAATTTGAACGTGACCGTGTAAACATTAAGATTGGGTGGCATGGCCAGATGCAACTTATTTAGATTTAAATTGACAGAAGCCCTAAAATTGCTGATCCTGAAAAGAACTCCAAATAGGCAGAACCGAGCAAACTAAAATGATCCAAGAACGATTTTGTGCAAAAAATTTAATAGACCTGTTCTAACCTAATAGACCTATTCTAACCTATCCAAGGATAATAGCATAATAGACAAAAAAAGATTTGGTATCAGCCAAAATCAGAATTAAAGGGGTAGGCTTTAAAAGATCAGTGATCGGCCAAAAAACTGCAATTGGTGCAACCCTAAGTATTTTATTGAGCTGAAATAAGCCCAACCCGAAAAACTAACCTTGTAAAACATCTGCAGGTCACCGATGGGAGGAGACACTGTCAGGTAGTCTGGAAATTTATCCTGCAGGTGAGCTATGAGCATCCCAAACTGGGTCCCCCAGTCTCCAACGTGGTTCAGCCTGCCGACGTCAACAAACAGTGTGACAAACAACAACAACAACAACAAAGGCGTTTCCAGGAGTTGCTATGATACGGATTGCAGAGGCTAGAAGAGTTTAACTCCAACCTGAGGACGTCATAGCCCAGAAACTCAAACAGCCGACACATGCTGTCGCCAATGATGGTGGAGCGAAGGTGACCCACATGCATCTCCTTGGCAATATTGGGTGAGGAGAAATCCACGATCACCTAGGCGACGAGACGACAAAAATGATTAATCATCATCACCTTTGTTAGTTCTCATTTGTTCTGTTTTTAGTCTTTTATTCTGTTCTTTTTTCAGCCAACTCCTTTAGTTTGGGAAATTATTCCCTGTGGTTTTGGATGCTGTGCAGATGGAAGTATTTACATTTTGGAATAGCACTGAAACAATTAATCGGCTTCACTGTGATTAAGTGATAATTGAAATAATCGTCTAATTTATTAATTAATTAATTGTTAACTGGAATATAAAAACTCAAAAAACTGCCAACTGCTGGAAGAACAACAAACTCAGGACAGTAATTAGTCTAAAACTGTACAAAAAATATAAACATTCTTCAATAAATTATAAACAAAAGTCTGTCTGTAGATATGTTCTACCCAGAACTCCTCTAGTGTCAGTATTAGCTTAACCTGGTTCATAGAACAGTCTATTAAGCACCTTTTGTTACCCAAACAAAATAGTCAAATCACCCGTGTTAATGTTAGCTGCAGATGCTAAATTAATAAATCAGACTTTTTATCATTGTGTTTTAGGGCAGTCGTCCCCAACCCCCGGGCCGCGGACCGGCACCGGTCCGTGGACCAATTGGTACCGGGCCGCACAAGAAATAATTAAATATTTCCGTTTTATGCATTATCTGAGTCTGGAGGATCTTTTATTTTGAAAATCCTTTAACTGGATTCTCTCGGTTACTTGCGCGCCAACATTGAGCCCACAAGCAGCAAAATGAGTAAGAAACAGATCAGATGTCTTTGGAAAGTTTCTTTGAGAAGGGGAAAAGGCCCAGAGAAGAGACAGGAGAATGGATTTATCCCGGACCGGTAGGCGAGTCCCACATTACAAGCCTGCTCTGCATGATATGCGGTGACCAACCCGATAATGAGCCAATAAAGCCTTCAAACTCCTTCCCCACTTGGAGACCAAGCACCCTGTACATAAGCAACACTTCGGGTGTCATTGTTTCCCATCACTCCCAGATGGGACCATCTCGATGCAGAAAAACAAGCTCAGGGCTCCCATTGATTCCATTGATTTGTTGTTATCCGAGTTAAACTTTTCATGAAAGTAAAATGTTCTTTTTTGTTGCGCATCTGTATCTTATTTTGAAGGAATGTGTAAACGTTACCATAGCGACCAGAGTCAGAGCGTGTTAGGACAGTGGTCGAGACTAGAGGAGTAGAGCTTGTGAGTTTTAGGTCTGGTTCACACGGCATGATTTTAGCATTGTCGGACGATTTTCCAAACCTCTGTGACCACAGAGCTCATAAAATCGGTTCGTGTGTCCAGCCACAAGGCAGGAGCAAGACACCACTCACGAACCTCCCAGTTCCAGAAGAAAATCCCGTAAAACTCCCAACATACCATATGTGAATTTAGAGTAACAAACATGTCCGACGATGTAGAAGCAATATTGATAGTCTGTGGACTCATTTTAAGTGATAAAAGACGTAACAAAAAGAAAAAATGTTGGATAAAAGACTGCAGGAGCAGCCGCTCTATTTTCTGCACTATGCACTAAACCAGGCTTTCAGTTGTGCTATGTCAGCTGTTAGGGATTCCCCTCTGTGTTTACGTCACTGCGCTTTCTGATTGGCTACCTGTCACATTTAACAGGCTGCGTTCTCTCTCCCAGTCACCCACACACTGTGATAATCAGGCCAAGACAATCCAACATGTTGAATATGTCCGATTTTAGATATGAGCGGTCCAACGTTCGACATAACACACCACCCAGGCAGGATGATCGGTTAGGATTATCGCAGCAACAATCTCAGAACTCGGAGCATTCCAAGATTGTCATAAAGGGACAAAATTTAAAATTGTGTCATGTGACACCCTCTACCCTGACCCCCCAGTAAAACTGTCAAGCCTTGACTGTTCCGCGGTGATAAAAAGGTTGGGGACCACTGTTTTAGGGAATAAATATGAATGTTAAAATTTCCTAGAATTAAAACCTGGGAACATTGTAAAGCATAAAACTAAAACTTTAAAAAATAAAAAAGCAAGGAAAGTAAAGTTTTATTCTGCAGACAAACCCTCTTCCTGGTGGCAAGCGGCGGCGGCTGGACACCATTGAGCAACATGCTGGTCAGCAGTTTGGACACAAATGTTTTCTTCAGATGGATGTTGATGAATCCTGGACAATAAAGCAAAGGAATGAGGCGACGCAGCCACAGTGAAAACAAACCAGCAAACAAAAAACTGCTGGGTTTAAAGAAAAGTGAAAATCTGGAGAACCAAATAAATTATTCTGAAATATTTATTTTGCAATTCTTTAATTTAAGGAATATATTAAAAGTGAGCAACTTCAGAAAAATGTAAAAGTACTGAAATGATCATACGACCATTAACAGACTTTTTTTCTAGCATTTCATTTGTTTTCCTGCTTAATTTTCAAAACTTACATTTTTTTAAATTAAATCAACTGTGATTTACATTAATCCTAGAGAAACTCATCCATGCGTTTATCTTTAGCCCCATTGATTACTGCAACAGTGTCTCCACAGGTCTGCCAAACAAATCAATCCTCCAGCTGCAGCTGATCCAGAACGCTGCTGCTCACGTTCTCACTAAAACCAGGAAGATAGAGCACATAACACCAGTTTTAAAGTCCCTACACTGGCTCCCTGTAGCTCAGAGAATAGACTTTAAAATACTGTTGTTAGTTTATAAATCACTGAATGGTTTAGCACCACAATATATTAAAGATCTGCTGTTGTTGTATCAACCCTCCAGACCCCTCAGGTTCTGGTTCTGCTCTACATCCCAGAACCAGAACCAAACGAGGAGAAGCAGCATTCAGCTTATATGCACCACAAATCTGGAACAAACTTCCGGAAAACTCTAAAACAACTGAAACACTGAGTGCCTTTAAATCTTGACTAAAAACCCACCTGTTTATTTGTATTTGAAAAGTAATCAATTACGAATTTAGTGATGGCACTTGACTTAATGTAATGTTTTGATTGCTGATTCTATGTCGCATGACTTCGTGTTTTGTGCTTGTTATGATGTAAAGCACTTTCAAATGCCTTGCTGCTGAAATGTGCTATACAAATAAAATTTGACTGATTAACAAAGCACAATATTATATACATTTTTATATACTACAAAATAGTTCTTTTTAAGATGAAGTGAATTTATAGTTACAAATTTTAGTTTACAGTGCCAAATAATTCCAGGTTTGTAAAAAAAAAAAAAATCCAAGATTTGATAGTATAACAAAATAATAATATACCAAATTCCATTAAAAATTACTTTATTTCAATTTTTCTTTATTTTATTTATTTTTTAATAAACAAAATGTTCATAATTAAGTGCAAGTATTAACTTACTTCATTAATTTGTTACAGTAGTAAAAAATTAATTTAATAACATTATAACATTTCTGCTCTTAAGATATTAATATATTTTTAAAAGGTTTAAAATATTTGTTATGGCATTTAAATTATTAACACTAAAAACATTTGCAGGAAAATATGATAAAACAGATTTTAAGTTTAAAGTAAAATATCGAAAATATTTTCTGAAGTATATTTCAAATTAATATTGTCCTAAAAATATTTTTTTGTTAATTTTAATACTTGATTTTATTTTAGCATATTTTAATACAAAGAAAGACTTCAATTTATTAAACAAGTAAAATTCATTTTTACTGCACTATTATAATGTACTTATTATAATAAATTTAATCATTCAAGCAATTTACTAATTCAGTAGAAAGACTTGCATAAAAAAAATCTGAAAAGAATTATTCATACCTTCAAACAAAACTTACATTTTAACTTGTTCAGAACAAATATTAAACAGATTCAACAAGTAAGAATTTCCTTATCCGAAAAAAATAATAATTGGAATAAATGAAAAAGTGCAACAGGTGATCTGTTGAAAAGTTTTAAATCTAAAATAAAAGGAAGTGTGTCTGAAAGGGTTAAACTCAGTGAGGTTCTGATTTCAGATCCAGCTCCTACCCGGTCCGGCAATCTCCGTCGTCTGGATGAGTTCGTTATCTGGCAGATTCTGAACAATCTTCTCAGCGATTTCCCTCGGGTTCACCTTTGTCCCTTTTGCTTTCAGCATCTGAGACAAAATAGTCAGATAGGATTTGTATTTAAAAGATTCTAAACATCAGGACTAGAAATGCCAACTGGTGGTTTAGTTCCAATCAATTAGCTAATCATGTTCGCTTAGACCTTCTCTTAGTGATGCAGTTTTGGCCGCCACAAACAGAGGGCGCCACTGGTCATCATGAGCCGTTGATACAGAAACACAAATGGCAGAGCAATATCACAACGGGAAAGAGAAATGGTCCCAACAAACTCCAGTGTGGGATGGAAAATGCACTTTTTTCTGTTTTGAAATATAAATTCTAGACAACCTCCTTAAAGATATTAAGAATAATAGCGCTCATCCAATTATGCAACATGATAAAGTGGCGTCAACTTTTCACCCAAAAATGACTGATGTGCTACGAAGGCGAGGATGTGATA
This sequence comes from Poecilia mexicana, assembly GCF_051168715.1. Taxonomy (NCBI): domain Eukaryota; kingdom Metazoa; phylum Chordata; class Actinopteri; order Cyprinodontiformes; family Poeciliidae; genus Poecilia; species Poecilia mexicana. The sequence goes on from NW_028263383.1 coordinate 21,737,106, forward strand.
ACAGAAAGTGGCAGAAATGACACAGAAAATTTGTAACATGATGGTGAAAACATGATGCTAAATATGCAGTATTGATTTTGAGGGCTGTTGTGAGTTTTAGTACTCCTTCAAGAGAAATCACACACCTCCGTCCAGTAATCTGTTTTCACAGGGAATTAAGTAAATTACACATTTTATTCTTTTATTCACTTTCATTTATCCATGCAGCAACCTAAGAGGTTCCTGTTTTGCTTAATAATATGAGAAAACCACAATTGTCTGATTATTCAGCCAGTATTTACACGAAATGTTAAAATTTAACTTTTGTAAAATTCAGCATATAATGAAAATATGTTATTAAAAGAGATTTGTATTTGTATAAGAAAAAACTCAGGATTTTAAGAATTTAATGGCTGCTAATCAATTAATTAGTCGCTCAATAAGATCCATATTTTGACTGAATCAATCGATAACTTTTATGTTCTGATATCAACAGTGAGACATTAACAACTGGGGAACGCCATTTCTTCTGCATTCTCTGCTCCCAGTACTGTGATGAACGAGACGTTTGAAGAAAAAACATTAAGAGGAAAAAAAGGAGCAGTCAGAGACACACCTGAGCCATGCCCATAGCGCTGTTGCACTGGTAATCTCCGAACTTGGCCTGTTGGTTGGGCGTGACGGCGAGTGGCGGGTTGTCGAGGTCAGGGAAGGAAGCCCTGATGGCCTCGCCGAAAACATCCTGCAGCCGCTGGTTGATGTTCAGCATGGATTTACCGCAGTGTGGTGTCTCCTCCTGAAGACTCTGAGGAAAACAACAACGCCACCATTACCAATATGACATAAAGATAAATCTCATCTTTTTATACCAGATACAATTTCTGATATTAGTAGATAAGTTTTTCCTTGCTTTCTTTTCTAAAAAAAATAAATTAGAAATGACTGAAAGTATCTCCAAAAAGTCGACATTTCAGTCATCCCTTCTGTGAGTTGTATGATGTTAAGTACAGGTTGCAAGAATTTCATGATGAATTAAAAGCTGTAAAATAGAAGCTGTAAAGCACATTTGTCGAGCAAGATGACATCATTCTGAGCTATGGAAAGCCAAGTAGAATTTTGGTGAAAATACATAAATTAATTTTTTAAAAAAAAACAACACACACGTACACACAAACTTTCCAAAAATTAAATCTTCAAAAATCCTAAATCTGATTAATCTATAAAGTTGATTTATCGCTTGGCCCAACTGCCAGCCGCCACCCACCCTCTTCATGACGTTGAGGCGGTACTTCAGTCTGGCGTTTTCCTCCCGCAGATCCTCCAGGCGCTGCGATGGCTCAAAGCTCTGAGACTTTTTAAGGCTCTTGATCTCTGCAGACAAACTTTGGATTTCGCGCTCCTTTTGGAAAAAAAAGAAAAGAAAAGAAGAAAGCTCAAAATGAAACAAAACACTTGTACTGAGTTGTACAATGGAACTATGAGGGCCAGGTAACACAATTTTATTATTTAAAAGATATAGTCATAATAAATTTTACAAGGAGAAAGTCCCAAGAAAACTTTGTTTTAATGAGACAGTTATGAAGATCTGATGTAACCAGTTTAGTCTGTGGTTCTTTCTTCAAATTAGACTTTGTTTATGATTGTTTCAAAGTCCTGCTACTGATAATAATATGATGCTGATGTGATAAAAGTGTTTCCTTATCTGTAAAACCGACGCCAAATATTCTGGTAATAAAATTTTATTTCTGTATTATTTCAACTTTATTGTCACACGACTGAATTCTATTATGGCTTTATTCTTGTAATTAAAAAAAAATAATAATAAGTCTTAGCCTGTCCCTAGTAATTTGCTATAGTCAAAGTTTAAATAAAGATAAGCTGCAAAACAGGTTTGTCAAAAAAGACAATGGCTTTGGCCATGCCGATATCACTCTGAGCTATGCAAACACAAGTAGTGCATTAGTGAAAAAATCCAGATATTCCAAAAATTTGATTAACTTGCCCATTCCTACTGTAGCTCCTCCAGACACACCTAAGCCACTTCTCTGAACAATGCTCTACTTGCCAGGGCATAAGCTTTCCATTTTCATAGGATTCACTGCTCAGTGACCTGACCAAAGCCTGTTTTGGTGCATCACATAAAATCCAAATGAAATACATTAAAGTTTGTAGCTGTATCCTCGCAAAATGATTAAGAAGGTATGAATAACTTTGCAAGACAGAGCAAAACCTTTGGACCAGATCTATGACATACCTATAGTGCAACAAAAATTCCAGATCAGCTCCACGACTGAATAAACACAAACTTGGTCAGAGTGAAACCAAAAGTGATTTTCTCTCTGTCAGTTATTGGAATAAACAATCAGATAAAAATTCATCCACTTAAGTTGGTAACATTATCTTTTTTGCCTTAAGTTTGATTTTGTTGTAAGCATGCTGTAATTAATACATGTTCAAATTTACTAAAACGAATTAAACTCAGTAAGAATGAAGCTCACTGAAAATATTTTTAAAGAATTTTACAAATTTTCAGGTCAGAGTTAAAACAAAGAATGTTTGGATTAGAAATATTAGAAAAAGTTTACTTTACATCGTTGGCTAAAAAAACAACAACTTTGAATCTCATTTGTTTTTCTGTTCTATTTCGTATAGGCTTCGCCCTTTCAGGCTATCGCTAGTGGGTTTATCTGGGGTTACAATACGTAACCAACGTTTTTGATTAGAAACTGAAAAATCCAGTTTTTACTTCACATAAAAATGTTACAATTCTACTATCTCCACCAGATGGCGCCAAGGACCTTCTAAATAAAAAGTGATTTTAACTTCAAAATGAAAGCAACAACTCCAGTGCTTAATGCAATTAAAATGACTTGTACATTGACTTTGGCCCACATTCCTTTAAGTTAAACTTAAATATTACATTGTGATCAATTCGGCAAAGAAATAATGTAAGATTAAGCTTCATAATATTGAAGAACTATTTATTTTTTCACTACTTTGACAGTAGAACAAGGGTGAATAAAGAACAAATAAAGTAACAATTTTCACAATAAAAAGGACATTTAGGGTACAAGCCGAATTCAAAACTCAAGTCTGTTTTCTTTAAATTGTGAAAGAAAACTTTTATTAAGCGACACTTTCTGCATATCAAGAGGAAATCATTAAATGTAATGTTTTTTTGTAGAAAGTTTGGCGCAGCGTTGTGGTGCCTTGGATAGTTTAACGCTCTTCTAAAGCGTTTAGCCTCGCTATTACAAACCTTAGTAGCTCTTTATTTGTCTATGGCTGCAATGATAAACCGGCGGCTCACCTGGTGCTGAAGCCGGGCTGTGTACTCGGTCACTGGGTCTCCCATCTCTCTGAAAAGCCGGGAGAAGAATCTGCTGCCGATAAGAAGCACAATCTCGTGTCTGATGAAACAAACTGCAGGATGAGGAAGAAGTTCAGGATTTACATTCGTTGTCTTTGATTGAGGTTTGTTACATTTGTGCAGCGCCATCTGCAGGACCGGAATGGGAGCCTCCGTCAGCCAAGCTTGGTAATATCTCTGTAACAGATACAAAACTGAAAAGAAAAAACCAAAACAAGCAAACAAAAATATCAGAAACATTCACAATCTGAACTAATACACAACTTAAATATTAATCTTGAGTTTCATTACAAAAAAGCATGCACTGTATCAGTCTGGAAAGGATTACTCTAAATAACCATAAATGTGTTTTGTTATTATGAGCTTAAATTTAAATGTGTTTTACTTTGCAGGTTATTTTTTATGTTTTAAGTCCTTGACTTCGACCAAAACTGATATAATAAGAAATAAAAGCATAAATATATATTTAGACCAATAGTAGATGAGCTGGACATCAAAGGCAGCTCTACTCATAACATAACAATGCAGGAGGCAATGACAAAAGGAGGGCTTCTATGAGGAAAAGGCAAAACAAAATATCTACTTTTCTTTACAAAAGCATGTTTAGGGGAAATAAAAAAGAAAATATTTGCATTTCTTGATGTAAACTCGTGTAAGGACAAGGAAAAACTTTTAAAAAATCTTATTCTTTTTTTTTTTGGGCAGTTTTGGTCCTCCACAGGACTGATCCTGTCAAGATTGTCAATAAACATAGAAATAAATAAATGGCTTGATGAAGTAATTACTGTGCCAAATATTGCATGCGAAAAAGGAGACCTTTTCCAACTTACACATTTTCACAGTATTAATTGAATATCATTAATAATAAATTTTCAATCTTAATTTTATTCATTTATGTTTGGTTCATATTTTCCATATTCTTTATTTTGTTACTGTCAAATTCCGTTTGATTTTTTTTTTTCAAAATATATATATATATATATATATATATATATATCGATATCTATTTTTATATAGATATCTATATATAGATATATATATAGATCTCTCTCTATATATATAGATATATATCTATATATAAATAGATATATATCTATAGTCAGTATTTTTATTATACATTTATTTGTTTTCTCATATTTGCTTTTTTCACCTCCTTTAAAAGTCTATGTACAGATTTATTTATTTTCTTTGTGTTCTCTTATATTTCCTTACTTTTATATTTGTTACATTTTCTTTCATTTCAAGAATCGATGTTAGTAACCATGCAGGACAAAACATTTGTACGTTCACAACCCTAAATTCCTTCTCAGTGCAACACAGATCTTAAACTTCAGGAACCAGTCTTCTTGGCTTCGGTGACGACAAAACCTTGTATAGTTGACCGATGTTAAGATAACAATAAAATGGGAGTTTTGGTCTTGGGGGGGGGAAAAAAAAAAAAAAAAAAAAAAAAGAGTTCAACAGTCTATAGAAAATGCCTAGGTATGTGAATGAAAAAGAAGCAAATGCTCAAAATAAAAAAGGAGGCCTTGTGAGGGAACGAAGCATTACATTCCCTCGCAAAGCTTTTGCATTACCTCGCAAAAGTTTTGTGTTCTCTTGCAATAATGTACTGATCAGTTCATGTGGCATAATTCAATACTGTAAGTCAGTGGTGCCCAAAGTGGGTCCTGCAGAGCCGGCATCCTCCATGTTTTAGTTCTCTCCCTGGTTTAGCACACCTGGATCAAATGATGGCTCATTAGAAGACCTAGGAGGTACATTAACAAGATGAAAAGGTTGTTACTACCACCAGGGAGAGAACTAAAATGTGAAGGATGCCGGCCCTCGAGGACCCACTTTGGGCACCCCTGCTGTAAGTCTTTCTTAAGGTGGCCATCATACTTTCTGCTATTATATAAGGTTTCTCCTTATATCTTAATATCTTGTTGTGAAATATCTGAAGTTTTATATATTTTTCTTTAGGATTGAAATGCACCACAAACCTATGATATATATATATATATATATATATATATATATATATATAAAAAAAAAACCTTTCTGTAAGTAGGAAAGAAATAAAAAAAAACACATCCAAACTATTTGGACTATTTCTGAGTTATTATCACAGGGTAAAAAGTCATCTGACAGTTTTGATTGCGTCTCTTATGTTGCTTCTGAATGGTTTAAAGGGCTGTTTACATGTGCAGTTCCATCTCAGCCTTACAGAAACAGACATAAACATGCAGTGAATAAATCCATTTCCAATCAGTTTTTTGCACCAAAGAGTTAATAATAATAAACATGTTTTTGATTGAGGCTATTTGAAATGTTAAATTGACATACGTGACTGTATACAAAATAGACCAGCAAATATTGCAGAAAGCATATTGTGAGGTAACACAAAAGAAAAAATGTTCCCCATTTCTCCTAGGGGGCTCCGTATATACGGAATACCATTGGGACATTGGTATTCTACTTTGTCATTTTTGAAACAAAACAGACAAAAAACTAAACATGATATTTTTAAGTCTGTTCCAGCTCTAAATATGCAGTCAGTAATTAACAACTTCAATTATAAGAGAAAAACATTTTATTTTTGTTGTGAAACTACAAAACATAGTGTTTATGTTTTGTCTGCCGTCTTCGTTTTTTGTGCTGGTGAAATATTTACAACTCTTATCGACAGTTACAGTGTCTGAGAATGAAATTCACAGCTTTTTCTGGACTTTTGATAAAAAGAACAAAACTGGAGGAAAAAAAGGACACCCAAATCACAAAAGTGCAATAAATACACACCATATGGGTGTAATAGTCGTCGGCAAACACGTCACCTGGTTCATCAGCAGTCATAATACGGACTATTAGAAAACAAAATCATAATCAAATCAGAGACCAAAAAAAGCTGCAATTATACAAAAGCTACATGATTTACTGTGATTCCTTGGGAAAGCCGGCATTCCTTCATCCTGGTTCAGTTATAAGTCTGTTTATGGTTCATAGGTTCATCTATGTGCTATATAAGACTGACCATATTCAGAAAATAAACCTCTTTGTGGTTAAAAAGTAAATAAAAATAAAAGGTTATAGTTCATGCCATGGTGTTCAGTGATGAAGACAAATATAAGGTCTTATGTTCCTGTGAGGAATAGGATTTTTCTACTGAATAAAGACGTTTAACACCTGAATTTTATCACAACGGAGTGTAAATATTTTAGTTCTAATATGAACTGAAAACATTTACAGGATCTACATGTCTTACCAATTCTTCAATGCAGTTAATCTAAAAGCAGGGATCAGAGGAAAACATCTGGAATGACTGTAGCAGCAAGGCATGATGTTTTAAAACGAACCAGGGTCTGTTCCCTAAGGGGCAGAAGACTGTATTTGGGTCCACTAGCAGTAGATTCTAGGCTGTTCATGTCTTCTCGGTGGTCATTTTTTAGGTTGCTCCTCTGCTGGAGAGAAAGCTGTGGTTGGTTAAAGGAAGGATCTATAGAGCAGTTATAGGTTCAGGATCTGCAGAACGACTTAACTGAAATGAGTTTCTAAAAAAGAGAAAATCTCTCAAGATCACGTCTATTCAGGATAGGTCCATAACTGAATTCACCACCCATCAATCCAATCAGTCAATTTACAATTCAACCATCCAATATATCATCCATCCAACCGACCATTCATCCATCCATCCAATTTAGCATCCATCTACCAAATTTATAGGAGTACACCGATTGCAGTTTTCTGGCTGATCCATCCATCCGTCCGTCCGTCAATCAATTTACTATCCATCCAAACTGCAATGCACTCAGCACCAACCATTTTATACCATTTACTTTATGCTACTGCATCATTTGACTCTTCATTATGTACATAAAAAAACATTTTAAATGTTACCTGCTCAGGAATAACAGACAAAAATCTGGAAAATTCTACTAAATCTGGTAAATATTTGCATCTGTACCTGTTGCAAATGTTAATTAATGTGCATGTCCCTTTCAAATACATTATAATTAAATCAGTCATTCTGCCATTCATTAATCCATCCATTCAACTGGATGAAGCATGAGAATCTTTCCTCAAACACTTCAGCTAAGGTTTTGCCTTCTGCAGAAAAAAAAGCCATCAGTCATTACCGATAACTACTCTGAAGAACCCCACAATAACAACAACAAAAAAAAACCCATCTTTAATTATGCCTTTAATTTTTGTGTAAACAGTAAAATAGGCAACCAATGAAAAGATCAAAAACTGTAACGGCATGGGCTGTAAAACCTAAACAAGCTGAAAGAGCTGCAGCAAAGAGGCGTTTAACGGTTCATTTAAAACTCTCAGTTAGGGCCAGAAAAAAATAAAAAGGTGATATGTTTATTATATTGGTGCAAAGCATTTTTACTTCCAGTTATAAAACACATCAGAGTGATGTGTACATAAATACTCCAGTTATAGTAGGGAAACATGGAAGGATGAAGCCGAAAGTTAAGACTGATAAAACGGGACCAAAACAAAATCAGTCAGAAAGAAACAAGAAGTCTCTGTGCTTGCATTGCAGAGAAACCTTTATGTCCCTATGGGCTGACTGGAAGATTTTTTTTCTCTTGTGAACAAACATACAATCAGTAGGAATTCACAGTCATCAAAAATACATTTTGATCTTCATTTCCTGCATGTTTCAACAATCAATAATCATCCAGCATGAAGGAGAGGCTTCTGGAAAACCTCAGATCAAGGTTCCTTTTGTGGTTTTTTTCTCCTAAAGTTTTATAAAGTGCAGACTATCCAATAAACTACCTGAGTGTTAGTGAGTTAGTGTCGATTCTACATTTTGCTGAGCTGGTTAGAGATAATTGGACTGACAAAATGCTTGTTTTTCCAAGAGTGTGCCTCTGGTTTTCCTCTCTGAGTTGGTGTGTAATGTTCTACAATCATCTTAAATGCTGCTTGTTTTAAGTTAAAATGGCAGATTCTACTGAAGAAAAGAGTTTTAATTCATATGATTTGGTGACACCTGTGGACAAATGTGGTAAATGCAGGTGTTTGAGGATTCATCAAGTCTACTTCAATAATTTGGGATTTCTAAATTAGAGAAACCTGTTGCTCTCACTGAATATTTTACAGAACCCATGTTCAAAGTTTGATTTAATTGTTTTAACTTTAAAAGTCTGAAAGAATATTGTCACATTCCTAAAATAATGTCCTAAGTAATTTTTGCCAATAAAATCACCACCTCTCTTTTGCCCAAAGACGAATGCAGCACCTAGTGTTAGGAGCTGTTTCTTTTTGAAAAATTGTATGTTTACAAAAGTTATCATAGAAAAACAAAAACAATATTCAGGCCTTAACTGAATTCAATGAGAAAAACCTCTTCTGATACTTAAAATTGGATCCCTCTTAGAAACAACTCTTAAACTATCAGGAGTTCACAAACACCAAACAACCGTTAAAATGTTGTTAGCTTCATGCTACTTAACAGAAACTTTAGATCCTGCGCCAGGATATTTTTTGCTGAAATGCACCTTGGGAGTTGTAGTTTTGGGGAAAAGGTTTAAAACTCTCATTTAGCAAAAACAAGATGCACCAACTTTAACAAGCAGAAGGCTTTTAAACTCATACACAGATGTTTTCTTCACGTCTGCAGCAAAAACATAAAAACAAAAAAAGAAACACTGTGCTTGTGTGTTTGCATATACAATTTTCTAAATGCTCTAAAAATAAAGTGTGAATATTAAATATTTTTCAGATTTGTTTTGATTCGTCATCAGCGTAAACTGAACTCTAGTACCATTGCTGATTTAATTTTGCGCTACTTATGTACATTATTTGTGTAAGTTTAGTATAAAAGTCAGATTTTTTTGCTGGAATGACTTGAAACAACTAAAACTAGCTGGTTAGTAACAGAAACAAAACAGCAAATGAAGATGGAGGAGCTCCAGAGAGCCATCTTACATGTACAGACTACCCACATGAGAAGTGCTGAGCTGCTTTAAAATGTGTTTCTTCACCGCTTCGAGTGGTCTTTCTTTTGTGTCCAATATGTTTTTAGCTCTTTACGACACCAGCGAGAGTTCGCCCTGCAGCGAGGGAGCAACAGGGTCAGAGGGGAAAGATACTTTGAAATGCTTCTCTACACGTCATCGGCCGGCAGGTTGGGGATGCTGGTCTTTGCTCGCGTCAAAAACGCAATCTTCTCTCTGGAAAACAAACAGAAAATATAATATGTTAAAAAGCAGACTGTAACATATTTTAGATTTTTGATTACATCCATATTCTGTTGATGGCAAAATAAAGTCTAACTTTTACACTCAGCCAGCCACAGCTTCTCTGTAATGTAGACTTCTTATAATAATGATGATAAATAGTAAATTTAAATACATAAATAAATAACTAAAACATCTAAACAAAATAAAAATCTAAAGATAACCATTTTATAAAAATCTAGTAAAAAAAATCTGAATAAAATAAAATCCTGAATTAATAAAAAAGGTTAAAATAAGAATAAACAAATAAATACAAGTGCAAAATAAGTAATCAAAATAACTAAAATCAAAATAAATAAAGAACCTAAATAAAAAAAATAAAATATCTAAATAAATGTATTAACATTTAAATAAAAAAAGTAAAATTAACATATAAATACAATCAAACAAAACAAATAAATAAATCTAAATAAATCAAGAACTTCAATAAATAACCAAATAAAATACACACCAAGTAATAAGTGTGTATTATAAATCATTGCATTTATTATATTACTTCTCTATGTCCTGTTTCAATTACTGTATTTTCCGGACTAAGTCGCTTTGGAATATAAGTCACAAGAGTTAAAAATGCATCCTGAAGAAGAAAAAACAAACAAACATAAATTGCACCTGCCTCAGGACCAGCCAATCTATGAAAAAACTCTGACTTATCATACATAAAACATGGGAAATAACTAGGACCTTATCTCCTACCTAAAGGTCTGGACCTCAGAGAGCTCCTTTCCACTCTGTCCTCTGATCTTGTGGACGTCCTTGGCTGCTGCTTTCATCATCTTCTCTACCCGTTTCTCCTGCAGCTGCTCCTCTCGAGTCTGAAACAGACAAGACATTAAAACTGCTGTTCCCTTACTGGGATCGTCCTCCTGTCTGGTGGGTTTTCTAACCTGTTTCTCAGCCTGTTTGAGGAGCAGACGGAAGCGTTCATCCTCTTGGACCCAGGCAGGCAGCTCCCTCTGTCCCTGCTGCCTTGCCTTCTCCAGCTGGATCTTCAGCTCCCGCAGAACTCGCAGCTCCTGGGTCAGCCGGGCCTGCCGTGTCCGGGACACCTGTAGGTCCAGCTCCAGGTCCAGGGAAGTGCGGAGGAGACCGTCCAGACCTTTCACCTGCACTGGAGGCTGTCGGGAGGACAGACAGAAACGCTTAAAGGGACAGTATTATAGGTTTTCCAGGCATATAGTGCCATTTTACAGCTTCTGCTACATATGAAATATGATACAAAAGAAATTTGACTTTCTAATTTAACGTCTTGAAATTGGGACTCTGTTTCTTTAAGAAGCTCCTGCTCTTTCCAACACTCCCCCTTCAGGAGGTCATCGCAACATGGCTCCTCTTTTACCACCGTTGCACTGAGAAGTAGCTCATATAAAGAGCTCAGCTGATACGCAGTTTCATCACATGTTTGCTAATTGCTGCTGGTTGGTCTGAAGGAGCTGAGTGGTGGAGTCACAAGGGAGGGGTGCTCTTTGAGGTGGTATTTTGGAAACTGCAGCGCCAAGGACATGAAGCCAGAAATTCTAATTGTCAATGACAAGTACATTTTTTCATGAAAATGCTTTCATCATCCTGGACGAGCCCCCAAAAACAGAGACGACGTCAGTAATAAAAAGGATGATTTATTTCTTCCTTAAACATAAGGTGCATTTTAAAGGATGTAAACTGCAGTTCAATATTCACATATTTATGTTTCTAAGGTACTTCTAAATGCTAATCTGAGATGTTTTGCAGTTACATGTTTTATGTCAGACTGCTCAATATCATCAAACAGAAAAACTCCAAATACCCAACAAATATTCCTAGAATGCCACCACAATATGCTTATTAACCGCAGTTTAAACAGATGACTGCATGAATGAAACGGATTCCCTCTACCTACCCTTTTCATGCGCATGCTGCGTCTTTCTGAGGCATTTCTGACAAATGGAGACTTCTTGGAGAGTGTGGAGCTGTCGCTGTCGCTCCGATTAATCTGAAGAATGAAACCACTAGATTAAAGACACAACTGTAGCAAAGTTTTTTTTTCTTTCACATGATGGTGAAGGCTGTCAGTTACCCTGCAAATGTACTGGCTCTGAGGTCCAGGGGAGAAAGTCTTGGAGCGGATGATGGTGTTGCCCCTCATAAAGGGGATCTGCTGGTGGAAGTCAGGACGGCGCTCCTTGGGTCGAACCACCGACCACTGATGACATGCTGACAAATTGTCAATGCTTGTCTCTTTGTTGACCTGGAAGATGGTGATACATCGATAACAAGACGGTTAAGACCAGGACTCAACTACCAACTTTTCTTCTTGCTCAAAAGGTAGAAATAAAAGCAGCTACCTTCTCAGTGATGGGTGCCGTCGGAGTGGATTTGGCCACCTTCTGCTCCTCTTCATTCTCCTCTTTCTCTCCAACCCATTGACTGTTGTCAGGGTAAAACTCTTCCTCTTCATCTTCAGTTTCCACACCCTCCTCATCATTTTCCTCTGCCTCTTCATCAGACATGTCTGCCTCAAGAGGATCACCTTGCCTGATGATCCACAGATACATTTTTATTCCATCCTAATCCGGTAGAATCTAGGACTGCTTGGCAAAAATTAGACCAGAAAAGTATTTTTGCATTGTCACATTTACAGAAATGGAGGTTTGAAAACCGACATGAACTTTGGGAGTCATTTATGTTTGAAAACTTTAACACACCAGCGGTTTTCAGAATAAAGACATGATTCTGAGATTAAAGTTTGAATATTGAGATTCAAGTCAAAATCCAAGTCAGAATTTTAAGAAAAACATTGCAATTCTGTGACTGAAGTACAAAATTTGAGATTATGGTCTAAGTTTCGAGATTAAAGTTTGAAAGAAAAGTCAGAATTCTGGGATTAAGGTCAAAATTTCGAGAAAAACAGAATCCTGAGATTCAAGTCAACATCTTCAGAAAAAAAGTCACATTTCTGACTTTTATACGAGACAGGTATGTCTGCAGTGGAAAGCCACATTTTTTCTTTTTCTGGAAAAGAAAAAATTAAAATAACTTTTTTCTTTTCCAGTGGCCATAATCCTCTGTTGTAAACATAAAAGATCTGGGTTTACATATGTTGGATTACTACTGGAATAGGTTTAAAATCATAAATGGGCATCAAACACTGTTCAAGAAGGGACTAGTTTAAATTTTCAAAGTAGAGCTTTCAAAATAAAACTCTTGTTTCGTCATTTAAAAGCATGTTCTATAAAACAAGTAAAACCAAACCAGTGACGAAAGGAGCTTATGTTTGTCTTTTTCAAATAAAGAACACAAATGAAGACTTTTCACTTTTAAAGTCTAACCATTTCATAGGTTCAATTATTAAAGTAGTCTCAATTAAAGAAATAATGCTGATTTATGGTTTGTCACCATTGGGTAGCTCTGTGGTCTGTTAATACAGCAACAGAAATACACAATGAATCAAGCAACAGAAAACCGTTTTGGACAGTAGGTTACCTATAATTTTGCCACACTTTGGGTTTCTATTACATCATTCTGTGTGATTCAACACAAACAGCAGAGCAAGACACATGTAAGGAAAGGTTGGAAAACGTACCACTCAGTCTCAGGAGGCTGGACTCCTTCGTGTGTCTGAAATAAAAAAATCTCCTAAATAATTATTGGCTCAAAAACACCAATAAAGTGGGTTATAGTGAGTTACTGCTGATAAATCTGGTTGGAGCTGTTAATTCTGTTAATTCTAAGAATCTGTACTAGTTGTCAGTTCCTCTGTAGTTACCCTGCCAGAGCTGCCCTGTGCTCTTGTTTCCTTGTCCTTGTTGTTAATCTCAGACATGTGGAGGCGACTCAGCAGGTTGTACCACTTAGTGCGTTGCTCCTCTGAACAGCTGACATCAGCCAGGCTGATCTGGGCTCCAGCCTGAAGGAGAGGAAAAATAATCAGAAGACTTCCTGCTGATATCCTTCAGCCGTCATGCTGAGAAACGTATTTAAATCTTTAAAAATCCCATAAATAAGAGCTGAACAGGGACCCACCAGACACTCCTCATGGCCTGACTTGCTGGTGTTACAGATGTCAACCCTGAGGGTCTTCTGCCGCAATCCGTTGTGTGACGTCTGCATGCCGAACACCTCGTTGATGGCCACCACATCCTGAGGGAGCAGGCCTCGTGTTCGGAAGAGGCAGCGGGTGGCCTGAACGGGCGGCAGCACCGCCATGCGGACGTGCCTGCAGGAAACATTTTGAGTCACCGTTTGTTCTTTGATTTAACACAGGATTCATGATGGCAGAAATTAGTTCATACATTTTCTGATCAGCCGGCAGAAAGAGGGCACTGCAGTTGGACAGCTGCATGATATAGACAATGAAGCGTTGGTCTCTGGATTCGTAGCGGAAGCCGAGCTGGACCTGGGAGCAGCCAGACGCAGACCGGTCCTCATAGGAGCTCAGGAGGAGTTCTGTAGGGAGGCCTGGCCTGGAGAAGAAAGAGCAAGAGGGGAAACGTATACACTTTTCATTACAAAAAACTGGGTTTAAAGCTACAGTATGTAACATATTAAAAATATGTATTTTTACATATTTGTAAAAAAAAAAAAAAAAAAAAAAAAGATCTCCTATGCCTACTCCCAATGCTTACTAGGAAACAACCAATCAGGGCCAAGAGGCGGGCCTTAGGTCTTAGCACTGTCAATCACCCATCCGTGTGGGACTGCTAGTTAACATTGCCACCGATGATATTTCTGTTTTTGGTCATGAGTGTTGCATTTTTCTTTAGATGGCAATAGTAGCTTAGGGAAGAGTTGGAGGAGGTCAATCTTTTCACAGATTATTAGTCTCATAACAAACGGTCACGAATTGGTGACAGTTTTAACAAATATGTAAAGAAGATTTTTTAAATAAAAGTTACATACTGCACTTTCAATGAGCATAAAAATAAAGAAGAAACGATGCAGAAATGAAAATGAAACATACTTGCGTTCTGATGGTTCGTAAACTCCACTATCACCGGCCACTGACTCATCGGATACAGCTGAGGTCACGCCCATCTTCTTTGGCTCCGCCCCTTGAATCTGAGCACCTACATTCAACAGTTATGACAAAGAAAAATAAAACGGTGTACAATGCAACCAGGCATCAGATCTCCAGGCTTTCTGAATGTATTTTTCATTAGTTTTGAGCTGCTTTTTAACTCACTTGCTAACAGGTGAGTTAATGCATTTCATGAGCTCTGAAGCTAGAGCTCATGAAATGCATCCAAACCACAGAGTGTATTTAAGCAGCAGAAATAGTTTTAAATATGAGAATTTTTATTACTGTGAATTTTGATTTGCACTCTTCATGAAGAAAAAAAGTACATGAAGTTAAATGTTCATTGTTTAGACCAGGGGTCTGCAGCCTGGAGTCACTAGTGGCTCTTTGGACCCCCAATACTTTGACTAAAAATGAAAAAACACCAACTAATGATTTTAAATGTAAATATAGTAATAAACTCATCTATATTATTGCTATTGTAACTATTATTGTTATCATTACAACTATTATTACTGATACTACTATTACAATTATTATTACTACTACTATTATCATATGACAATTAGTTATTACTATTCCAATTATTACTATTACTACTATATTATTATAAATATTACAACTATCACTATTACTGCTATTGATATTATTACCATTATTTTTACTACTACTATTACATTAATACTATTATTGCTATTAACATTATTATCACTTCTACTGTGTTTATCATTACTATAATTGCAGCATCCCTGAAAGCGAAACGTTGCATCGGCTTGTTTTATTTGTGCAAGTTGAACAACAGGAGGTCAGTGAGAAAGTCCTGCATACATAATGAGCAATGAGCTGAGCTCTGGCAGCAGCAATAGAGACTGAACCAGAAACCGGACACCAGGTCCACCTTTCACCTGCGGCTCTGACAGGAGTCACGTTCTGCTTCTCACAGGCTGCTTCCAGCTCCATCTGACCCACTCTGATGTTTACGGATCAAACAACAAATGTGATACTCTATTTTTTTATTTATTTAACAAAATAAAACTACAATTTGTTGTCCCCCACAGAGAGTGTCTAATTTTTCTGCAATAATAAAACTGTTAATAAACCGGCTTTACGGTCATAAATGGAGGAAGCAGAAGGTAAACTGAGGAACGTCCAGCAGTGCAGCATGAAACAAGGAAAGCTCTCCACAATAGGAAGCAACAAGGAAAAGTCTGTAGCTCTATTAGAAAACAGATGAAATTGAACCCGTCCATCTCAATCACAGTTTAGATTTCTTATCACTAGTTGACTCAGGATTCCTGGTATTCTGCTTTCCAGTGAAGATATTTTCTTTGATATCTTTGTAACACAGGAGGTAAAGATTGACCCTGAAGTCTCAGAGCTGTGCAGTTCCTTCTTACTTTTCATTATGCAGATGTAATCCAGCTCTGAAGGGACAGGGCATGGAAAAGTTTGGGAACCCCTAAACTAGGTAACCCTCTGCAGGAGACAGGCTTTTAGGTCAAAATTGGTAATAATGTGCACTATGTTTTATTGTATTATTAACACATAATTTTTAAACATTAGCATTAATGCTGACAGGCCGACTTTCTGTTGAACCATAATTGATGCTAGGAAGAGGCACAGAGTTCTGGGTAAAAGGCTGACCTTTGCACTCGTCTCCAAGGACATTGTTCAGGTTCTGCTTGTCCTCCAGCTGTTCTCTCCGCTGCTCCTCAGGATCCAGCTCCAGCTCTGTCAGCCTGCTGCGCAGCTCCAGGTCCAGCCCAACCCCGCCGGACCCCGCCTCCCCCGACAGGAACGTGGTGTCCGAAACCAGCGGCGAGCATGGCGGCGACAGCGACGACAGAGATGAGCGCGGAGACAACGAGTTCATGGAACGCGGCGTTTCGGACAGCCTGAGGACCTGGACCCGGGAAGACTCGGCACCGCCAGGCCCGGCGTCATCAGACCGCTCAGCGCCGCGCTGGCCGCAGCCCGTCACCACCTCATGCTCGTGGATGGTGGTGATGGAGCTGGAGGGCCGGTAGCCGACCGGGCCGCCGTCCTGCAGGAGACTGTCCAGCTTGCTGCACAGGTCCAGGTCGGCCAGCTCGGGCTGCTCCAGGTAGAGATCGGTGAAGCTGAGGGAGGAGGCAGAGCCAAGGCTGGATGTTGTGGCCAGCGAGCCGCGGCTGGATGCCAGCGAGCCGCGGCTGCTGCCGGACGAACAGGACAGAGTGCTGGCCGACAGGCTGAAGGGAAAACACAAAAAAATATATGAAATATTTCTGAAGATGATGATTAGTAATGAAATGTTTCAGTTCACTTCCATTTAAGAATGGGCAATATGGAGTTTTATCACAATGTTTTCTAATACTATTTTATGACAGAGTATTAGTTCCTAAAAAAACTAAAAATGTAAAAAAACAAATTAATCAGAATAATTATGAGAAATTGTAATATGACTTTACGACTTTATTCACATGTTACAACTATTCTCACAATATCTTGAAATAAAAATTAAATTAAGCTTTTTTATGTTCTCTTGAAAATAAACAGAAGAGTAAAAATAATATTTAGTCAGTTTTTTTAACTGAAATTTTTATCACAAGATATTTTTCACGATAAATAATACACAATGCAATAAATGCCCATGTTTGCAAATTTTTTTAACATTCGCACAATATTTTAAAATGTTTTGCACACATTTGTGATGGAAATACAGCTAATGACTGAAAGTTGCTTTTCAGCAAAAATAAATAAAATAAAATAAAAGGGAAAAAAAAGGAAAGCTACTTTCACAGATCTTCAGATTGCTTGGAAGGAAGAGAAATAAAGTTTGGACCAAGTTAAAACCCAAAATGTTTTTGACTCCATCATCATGGAAGTTTCTGCTTCGGGCACCAGCATCAGGTGTGTTTATTTTTTTACTGAGCTTCTCTTCCTGGGCTCAGACTGAATATTTTAGTGGAGTAGAAGGACCAACCTCCTCAGCTCGGTCTGCAGAGACGTGGCCAGTCGAACCGTCTCCTCCAGCTCCCGCACCAACTCGCTCCTCTTGCAGTGGAGTCGCAGCCTGAAACGACAGACATTTTTGAAAAAAAAAAAAAAAAAAAATCATCAGGGTTTCAGCAGCTTCTGGATTATAAGCTTCACATTGGAAACACAGGACTGCTACAGATTTAAGGCAGCAATTTATAAAACCCCACAGACTACTAATAATCTAAAAATGTTACTCCTTAATTGGGTATTGATTGAAACACACTAGAAATGAAATAAGAGTTTAACTGGTCATTTATTAATCTTGTGCATTGCTCCAGACATTCACGTTATCAGTAAAAATGAAGATAAGGGAAGAAAAAGAAAAGAAAGAAAAAAGGACCCAAGAAAGATTAGATGGGAAGGAATGGAAAGGAAGATGTAGGAAGGAAACAAGGAAAGAGGAAGGATACAGGAAATACGAAAGGGAAAACAGAAAAAGGAAGAAAGAAGAGATGACTACAAAGAAAGGAAGAAAGAGAACAAGAAAGAAAAAGGATGGACACAAGCCAGACTTAAAGGAATGATTTGTCTGTAAAGAGCAAAAGGAAGGAAGGACAAGAAAAGACAGAGGAGCGAAAGAAAGAAAGAAAGAAAGAAAGAAAGAAAGGAAGGAAGGAAGGAAGGAAGGAAGGAAGGAAGGAAGGAAGGAAGGAAGGAAGGAAGGAAGGAAGGAAGGAAGGAAGGAAGGAAGGAAGGAAGGAAGGAAGGATAAGAAAAATGGAACAAATGAAGTAAGGACGAGAACCAAAGAAAATAGATAAGCAAGAATTAAGGAAGGAAGGAAAGGGTGGATGATGGAAGGAAGAAAGAAACAAAGGAAGAAAGGAAGGCAGGCATGGGGTACAAAGAATGACACAAAAGAAGAGAGGCAGGACACAAGGAAAAAAAGAATGAAAAGATGGAAAGGAATGAAGAAAAAGTCCCACAAGAAAGGAAATAAAGAGATAAGAGATAATAAAGAACACAGAGGAAGGAGTGAAGGAGGGTAAAATGCAAACCCAGGATAAAGATTGCAGTCATGAAACAGATATTTTTGTTTTATTTTTAATTTTTCTATCCTGAAATGAAATTCCAGCCATTTTCCCTGTGTTTTCCAGACAGTGAAGGACCCTGCTCAGAGAACCTGACGTTCATGGAGCCCAGCAGCGCCGCGTCTTGAGAACCCTACAGCTGTCCGTCTGAACGGGCGCGTTTGTACGACGACTACAAGGGGTCCTTTCTGCCCGGCCGCCTCTCGAGTTTCAGGAACACAAAGAGACGCGGAGCTCAGGTAGAGTCTGACCTGGAACGTGAACAACGGCGGTCCTGTCAGGGAGGAAGAGGATGAGGAAGAGGAGGGGTGAAGGGACCTGCTGGTGTTCAGGCACAAAGGCAGGGAGGAAGATGGAGGAGCGACGGAGCGAGATAATCTGAGAGAAGGTCAGAGGCTTTGAAGATATTGAAGCTACACGGCATCATGATTCCTCTCATTCAGAACAGAAATGTTATTAATGTTTCCAAATACGCATAAGGCAGGGGTGTCCAAAGTGCGGTCCCGGGGTCATTTATGGTCTTAAAGGGACATGGAGAAAAAAAAGGAAAAAAAAGAAATCCAGACTTACTTTCTCGAGATCCCGACTTTTTTCTCCAGATCCCTACCGTTTTTTTTTCTCAAGATCCCGACTTATTTTCCCAAGATCCTGAGAAACTAAGTCAAGATCCTGACTTAGTTTCTCAGGGAGCCAATTCCTTCAACACCAAGCGCACATCTTCTTTTCTCACACGAAGTCCATGCTCTCTGCATTTAGCGTACATCCATCGGTAACCGTGAAGCTGTCCAGAGGACTGCAGCTGGTTATTAATGAATTCAACCAAAACTGCCAAGTCGGAATAGGACTTGTGCTGAATGAGTCCCCGCGCACTGAAAACTCTCTTCAGATGTCTCACTTATACAAAACCCATGTCTGCTGTCAAGCTCTGATTTGATGTGTTTTTTTTACTCAAGCCCAAGCTTGAAATAAAAATCTATATATCTATCCAATGGGTGTGTGTCCTCTATTGCTGTGATTATGTCGTTATGTACTGATCCGGGTAAAGTTTCTCAGGATCTCAAAAAAATAAGTCGGGATCTCGAGAAAGTAAGTCTGGATTTCTTTCTTTTTTTTCTCTTCGTGTTCCCATAGGGGCTCCGTAGAACTCTGCTGCGTTTGGAATGCATATGTAAATGTCAAGCAAGCCGAAGATCACTCCCAAAGCAGGAAGTGGAATACAGCGCAGGGCATTCTGGGTAAATACAATCAAAACAAATGAGCGAGGCTAACACTAGCAGGACGAAAGGCTTGTGAGGTGTTTTTTTACTAAAGAAAAGAAAAAGTCTGGAACTAATAAAATCTGACGCCACTTCATTTTTGTTCACATTTCATGAAGAAGAAATGTGAACTCGCTCGGTTTCTTCTTCAGAGGTTTTCATGTTTCATTCAGTGGTTCTTGCTGCAGCTCCACCTCAGGCAAGGAGGGGAAGAGGTTTTTCAAGGAGTTCGGTTTGTTTGACAAAGTGCACAACCTGAAAATGTAACAAATGTTCCAACTTTGGTTCCAATTAAACTGAGTCTACTGGACTATGAGGTGTGCCAACACCCTAAAACACTTTAAAATACAGCAGAAAATTCTGGAAAATCTAAAATGAAGGGCTAAAGCGTCTAAACGGACTAGATTATTGATATTTCCCAGTGGTCCACTCGCCTCTCAGACAGCGCCTTGCTCTGGTTGTCTCTGGCAGCCTGCAGGTCTCTCTCCAGGCGTTTCTTCTCCGTCTCCAGCTTCTCGGCATCGTTGGGCTCCAGCCGCTTCCGTGGGCTGACGTACTGCAGCTCCTTCAGCAGCTCCTCCTTCTCGTTGATGAGGATGAGGCGGTCCCGCTCCGGGTCCAGCAGCCCCGGCCACGCCTCGCTGTCCAGTTTGGCAATCTGTACCTCAATGCTGGCGATCCTTCAGAAAAACGACAGGACAGTCGACTTGGAGAAAATCCCTGACAGGTCAGCATTTACTGATATGGATATTTGTGTTTTTAACAAACATTAAAAAGGCTTTTATTGTGACATTCATTACATTCATGTTAACAGTGAATAATTTCATTCAACGTCTGGTTGATAGTGAGATCCAATGTTGGGGAAAATGTTTTAGCTACATCTAAATGAAAGATTGAAGTTTCAGATTTTAAAGCAGCTTTCAGATCAAATCCATTACCTTCTCTTTGCCTCATCGTACTTCAGGCTCAGACGAACTTTCTCTGCCAGTTTGTTGCTGCTGGTCGTAAACTGGTTTGAAAAACCAAAGAAAGAAACATAATGAACGCTCAGAATTTTCTTCATACAAGGTTCTGTAACTGTGTTCATACTTTTTCACATTTTGCCACATTGCAATAACAAACATTTGATGTATTTTGGGGGGGAAATGATACTTAACAAATAAAACTCTGGAAATAGCCAGAGCTCAACATTTTAGCATATTCTTCTCAACAAAGTAGCTAAAACCCATATTCCCAATTTATTTTTGGTCTGAACAATTCTACTGAGACCCCAGACACAAGCCTTGCTCTGGATTTAGAAAACATCCACACCCAGCATGATCCTGTCACCACCACATGTCTCCAGGGAGATGTGGTGCAAAGTGGGTTTTCCTCCACACACAGTGTTTCAAACACAGGCCAAAATATTCATTTACACATAACTTAACTTTACAAAAATGAAAAGAAAAAAAAAAGCTTCTTTCAGCATCATAACTGAACCTAAATTAATAAACTTAGAGATAAGTTTGAATCCCTCAATTAAAAAAGTCTAGCTATTAAAAAGCCCCAATTTTCTATTTTTATTTTTGAAAGGTAATTAATGACAGGGAAGTAAAGCAACATGAATATCCCTTCATGCTTTTCGGTAAATTCTCATTTTAAAAATGTTACAAAGTGGACTAAAAAATAAAATTCAGAACTTTTAATTCCAGTCATATTTGTCTCTCCATCCTTTTCCATACTTCGAAAATCATCAAATTCAATTTCTTTTTAGCTTTAACCAACAATTTTAATTAGCTTTAATCATATTCTTGTGACTAAGATGTCATGTCAATAGGCCCAAAAAGTGAAAGGCAAATGAATTTGTTTTTTTTAGTTCTAAATATATAAGAAAACTCACCAAATTCTGCAGTGAAGTGTGAGAAATGTACATACTTTAAAGATTTTTGAAAAATGTTGCAAAAGAAATGGCTCAACGGCACATCCAGCAAACTCCATTTAGCTTACTTTATTGTACAATTATTACATTCTGTAAACTTTTAGAACTTTCTAAAACCAGCAGTGACTGAACTTGGGATTTTAAAGAATTTTTACCCCATTTTTGAAGTTTCTATTCTCTGCATTTGACTGAACTCGTTTTAGACATTTTAATTCATCACCTTGAAATTTGGTGACTTACATGTTGGAGGGGCAGAGCCACAACTCAAGCTTTGACTACGTGCCAAAAAAAAGAAAATATGTTAAAAAGCCAGAAAGGAAAGCGCAGAAGCACAAACCTGCTTTGACAGTCAATAGTTTTTGTTTCAGTATCACTCCAATTGACCATTTATTTAGCTTTTGCATGTAAAACAAGAAATGCTTTCATCAAGATTTAAATCAACTAAATAAATCCTGGTAATTTGACGAAATTAGGAAAGTTTGAGAGAAACAAATGCATAGGTAAGTAAAACTACATTTAGAGCAGGAAGTGGGGGTGACATTTTGTTCTGGTACTAACCTCAGCTGGGAGGTCGGTTTGGGATCCGACGTCGGAGTAGAGGCGAGGGATGGAGGTCTCAGAGTTGGAGAGCGACGGACTGCTGCCCCACAGCTCCTGTTGGGAGCCAGAATTCAGCCGGAAGCCGTCCTTCAACACGGCCAGTTTCTGAGGAAAACAGAGGAGACACACAAAGACGAGTCAGGGTGGGACAGCAGCAGTGGCCGCAGCCAGGAGGGAGGGAAACAAGAAACACATGAAGGATTAGAAGGTGAAGAAATTACCTCACAGTCCTGGTCTTAAAAAAGGGCTTTGTGTACATTTCCCCCAGGCAAATTCAAGCACTTTTCAAGCTTGTTCAAGGTAGGTTTTTAACTTTTCCAGCAACACACTTTTTTAAGATAAAAATAATAAATTAACTTTTAGAAAAACCTTTAAAAAAACAGTTTCAATTTAGTATTATATAATATTTATTACTGCAATTAATGTCTTGTGATGGTATTTTACATTCAAGGTAAATTAAAAGGTAAGCTAAAATTTAACAATTTATGAAATGTATTTCCCAATTTCAACAACATTGCTATATACATATATATAACACATATGTATTGTACGTGTTATATATAACACATATAACACCTCTTTGATCTAAAAAAGACTTCTTACAAAAAGGTCAGCAAAATATTACAATAACACTCTCTGTTACAGGCTTCCATAGTTGTAAATTATTCAACCAGGCCGCTAGGGGCACTGCCCGGTTCAAATACAGTAGAAGTAGAGTTAGACACACCTCCGGGGAACAAAAGGCTACCTTGAAGAGTTAGCGGGCCAGAACTCATGCGGTGGTCTCCAGGGATAAGGGTCTTCCTGTATTTTGTATCCTGGGTGAGGTAAAATCATGCCGGTCTCTTGATTTGTTTAGTTGTATGATAGGTTAGTGTGAATATATGCAGGGCTTAAAGTAAAAAAAAGCGTTGCTATTGCCACAGTTTAATAAAAAGTGTCTTTGAATAGTGCAAACAATTGCTTCTAACAATACAATTAAAAATTACAATTAACAATACAATTAGCTAAACACTCAAACTTAAATAAGACTTCAGTACATTTCAATTCAAAACAAAATGTAAAATGTCTGTGCCCTAAAGGTTTGCCTTACAGGCAAAAATCCCTCAACATTAATTAAGACTCCTTTCAGTCAATGTTTCTGCAAGTAATTTAGAACATGCAACATTACCAACTAAATCAGTTTCTCAACCTTTTTCGGGCCAGCGCCCCATATCTCATATCCAGGTCCCTCACCGCCCCCCACCAAAGAATTTGTAGGCTACTTTGCACTGACTATTATTGTATTATTAATATTACTATCACTATTGTAGATGTTTTGATTTTTATGCTTGTTTCTGTATTTATCATCAAGATAATTTCCCAGAGAACAAAAAAGCCATGGGAATAGAAATTATTTTCACAGGTATCTATGAAAAATGCAATGAATGGACATTCAACTTAAAATCGGTAGGCCTAACAGCAGCCAATCAGAGTGGAAAAACTATTCTTATTTTGTGCCATTGTCTAGTTGTTAAATATTCCACAAAATGAGCAGATAAAAGATGAACAACATGCCAGTTTAAACTTTGATCTATTTGCAAAAAAACTGAGCTTTGCAACATTAAAACATGGATAGAACTGTAACTCCATTAATCATAACTCTTCTTTTCAGTGTTTGTCGGTTTCTGGTGGTGCAGCTCTGTGCTGCCTTCAGGAGAATGGGACATCAGAGTATCATCCATAAAATTTCACCCACATGGCATTTATTGTGCAAACCAGAGCTTTCAGTGGAAAAACAAAAGTTCCAGGTCCTTTTAATGCCATACAAATATGAGACGGAAACATGGATTATATCTTTATATAGACCTGTCTGTTGATTATAGATTAATAATTTTACTGGACAGAAATTACAAAGAACAAATCTGGTTCTTAATCAAATCCTAATGAGTCAAATTGAAAGTGTCATGGAGTCATCAGCCTCATGACATTAACACTGACATGAAAAATAATATTGAAGAAATAAATATATCAAATCTAATTAAAAACATGAATAAGTGATAAGTTATTTACTGTTATGATCTGTAAGATACATTTATTCTCAGTACTAGATGTGGTCTCAACAAACCCATGGCACTTCAACAATATTATTTTACCTTTTATCTGGAAATGGTGTCTGTTTATTCTTGCCATACAGTCTTCTCTATTAATTATTACTCAAAAGGTCTTGCCATACCAGTTTATTCCTCTGTATTTACTTTACTTTCTTAGTTCATTTTTGCATTTTGTTCTTCGTTCATTTCCATTTAGTTTCCTTTGATTAGTATTATCCTCTCTTGGTTTATTGCTATGTCCACTTTAGTCTCTTTCCTGTTGCTAGATTTATTTTATCGTTTATTGACGCTCACAACCAGTAATCTTCACTCATCACCTGCTGTGCCGCCTCATCGTCATGTATTTCATGTGTTGATTTTTCACTGTTCAGCGTTGGATTCTCTGTTTTTATGCCATAATTCACATCTAGTTCGTCGCTCTTTTTTATGTCCCGCTTCTCCTGTTTCAGAGTTTTGCGCAATGTGCGCGTTGTTTTTTTTTTTTAACCCCGTAAAGTGCAGGGCGGTCGGGAAACGTATCGATGGGGAAAAGGCAGACTGACATAAACCTTTTAAAACAACAGAAACAATTTTGGTATTCTGATTATTGAAATTTAAAAGTGCTGTGGTACCGTTGTACTTCTATTATACCCGTTTCATACCGGACCACTTACAGCACCGGTGTTAACGCTATAAAATGAACGCTCTCTATCGTGGCATCACGCATGAAGGGATTTTATTTAAATGGGTTCATTTTTCAGAGGGATACACAGTGAGGGTATCGTGATTTTAGTAATTACATGTTTATAAGAGCGATTTTCTGTTGTCCTTCCATGGAAGCGGGCAGCATCCAGACGGAAATAAAACACTTTTTAATATAAGCTGATGCTTTGACATGATCACAGAACTGCCAAAACATATGTACAGAAATCCTCAATAAATCATAAAATATTTGAAAATCAGTCACCAGACAAAGTGAATCACAGCAACGTCATCAGCCGGTGAGACGCTGAACTGATGCGATGAAGCTACTAGTAGCAGGAGAACGGAGCTACGGAGCTGCGCCAAGAAGCTACAAACACGGAATAGAAAAAGAGCTGCCATTGATACAGTTGCAGCCAAGCAGGGGCGGATCTACTGGGGTGGCACGGGGTGGCAGTTGCCACCCCAAACGAGAGCCTTGCCACCCCTGTTGCCACCCCAGCTAGCGACAATGAATTCAATAAATAGCTATGGCAAATCGGACATTAAGCGCATGTAACTCTTTTTTCCGACAACATTGAATGCAACACAATGTAACCTGACACCCACTGCTAAGTAGTGGGAAGTGCTAGAGAAGGACAGAGCGCCAGCAGCACTGATGAATATACTTTATTCTTAAATTTCTATTTTTTGTATTATTTACAGTTTATTCGTAGGTTGATAATTGTTGATTTTATTTATTTTTTGTTTTATTATTTTTCTTATTCATTTTCTAAATTTAGACAGGAAGTAATGTGGGTCAGTCCACTTTCTATAAGTGTAAGGGCCTGGCAGCCATTTGGGTTTGGGGCTGATGGTTTTTATCAGAGCAAGAGTGGTAGCATGAAAACAGAGGAAAGTTTGATCTCTGTAATTGTATGGTGAAAGAGGAAAATAAATCACCAAGAACAATCAATAAGTTTGGACATTGAACCTTCTTTTGCCTGTGTCGAGAAACATGACCCCAGTGCCTCAGTATTGGCTTGGCAAACAATCAGAAGTGGTTCTGTCTAGTTTGGTTCTTCACCTGTTTATCAGCTTTATTGTACCTTCATTGTGGCGCACTGCAGCTGCTGCAGTTCCTAAAAACAAGCGACAAAAACTGAGCTAATCCCCTGTGTTCGCAAAACTTGGTGATATTTTTAACAGTCGTCAAACTACGGCTCCTACAGTATATTTAAAATAAAACGATTGACCAATATAAATAGAAATTCGCCCCTTCTTACATCTTGACAGAACTAACGGTAACTAAACTGTTTATAGATTTGTATCATGGAGAATATATCAAACATCAGTTTTCTAATCTTTATTTTAAGTTGTATTTAATAGATATATCTAATAATAAATGATGGTGCTACTAATATTTTCGTGACAGATTTCTCCTTGTCTTTATCCCAATGGATAAAATGGTTTTCTGGACACAATGAATCACATAGTGACCAATAGGCGCTGTCCAGTCCAGTAATACATATCAATTAGCAGGAGTATGAAAGACGTAAAAATAATTAACTATACTACATTAAGAAATTGTATTTAAGCCTCGGTGCTACATGAAGCTCATTTTGAAACAATGCAAGTGAAAAATAGTATTTTGTGTATTATATATATATATATATATATATATATATATATATATATATATATATATATCACCCCTGAAAATATCCCTGCCCCCCTCTTGCCACCCCATAAATATTTTTCTAGATCCGCCCCTGCAGCCAAGCATGATTTAATGTTACACAATACAGTTTTAGGAAGTTGCTCAAAGTCTAAACTGGTATTGTTGTGATTGTAAGGTATAAAGTTTACCTTCGACCAAACGCCCCCCAAAGAAATTCCAGCGCCCCCCTTTTGTAAAACTTTCCGCCAGCTTCCCGTCTTGTTCCCTTTCCTTTGCCCAGCGCCACTTGTTTTTAATTCCTTTCTCAAGTAAACGTGTTTCTTTACCGGGTGAGACAAACTCCATCTTTTTTCATATCGCATTTGATTTAACCGCCGAACCAAACACATGTGCTTCTTTTCTACAAAACATTTTACAGTCATTGGTCAAGTACACGGGAGCTAGAATTCTGATTGGCAGACATCTTTGTCCATTATCTACAGTTTAGTTGAGGCGGGCAGTTTGGTCCAATGCTCGCTTTGTTTGAAAAGCCGGAAGTCTGGCCCCCAGACGGAGCTCTTTAAGCCCGGAGACTACAGTGTGGTTGAGGCAGACCATGAAGATTGGTTGAGGTGGACCGTTTGGTCAAAAGCCGGAAATCTGGCCCCCGGCTGGAGCTCTTTAAGCCCTGTATTTGTTTGATTGTTTGATGTCAGCTTTATTAATTTGTTTGTCTACTAAATGTTGTTATGATTGTACTTGGAAAGCGTTTGTCTTTGTCTTTGAGCTCAGCTGATACAATGACGACATCAAGGAATCCGGGCAGAAGAGAGAATAAAAACAAGTCAAAAGGTTTTAATTCTTCTTCTTCTGAATCTAAATTAACACTACTGAAGGACAAACTGACCTCTTTGCCTCACTTTCTTCTCCTACTACTCTCCAATTTGCATTAGTTGCTGAAATGTCAACTGTTAACTTTATGTTTTCTTTCAGTTTTTCCCTTTCATAGAACATACACTTGGTCTGGCGTTCTGTTTGGTTGTGGCACCTTACTGAAGACGGGCATTGGCTAAGATAATAACTAAATGGTCTCCCTCTGTTATTAAGTTTTTACTTTTCATTAACATTTAAACTACTCCTACATCAGTTCATCTGTTTCTTTTTTGTGTCCCTGCTCTGTCTTCTCAAACGCCCAGTCGGTCATAGTATGGCTGCTTGTACTGAGGCAGGTTCTGCTTCTGCTTGCTGTGTCGCTTCCTGTTATACGGAGAGTTTTTCCTCTCTACTGTCACTACATGCATGCTCAGTATGAGGAATTGCTGTAAAGTTAAGTGAATGAATGTTGGGAGTCAATGACACAATGTAATCTACTGGATTATTTTAGATGGAAACTTTTTAAACTAATTTGAATAGTAAACTGCTTAACCAAGTGTTTGATAACTAGGATCAAATGGAATACATACATGATTGAATGCCTTAAGCTGACCTGCTTTTAATTGGAACTATATAAATAAAGTGAACTGAATATGTTTCTTTCAAACACTGTTACATCTGTCTATCTGCCATAAAAATTTAGATTATTTTGCTGATTGTGAAAATCTCTCATGTTTATTAGAATAAGGATCAATAGTTATATAAACACAAATAGTCAAAACGAACTAAGACAAACTAAAGCAGCGCTAAAGAGTTTTCTAGTTCACACTGGTCTTTCTTTTTTACTTCACTCTTTTTCTGCAGCTGCTTCTCACATTAAATCAAGCAAAATGAAATGTTTCATAATGACTGCCACAAACATGCTGCAGAAACAGAGACAGGGCTGCAGACTGAGCTGCCAGCTGCAGACGGCAGATCATGCATTATTGAGTGGCTCTTTTATCGTAGTTCTAATGCTTTCAGCCCAAATGGCTGCGAGGAAAGAGAAGCACGTCACATCTTTAAACGGAGCAGCCGTTGATCATCATCAACGGATCACAGAAAGTTGGCTGATGACTTGTAAATGTGTAAATTTAGCTTCATGTAAACACATCAGCTGACTCCAAGTCCCATCATGCAACTTTAATCTGATCTGCAGGCATGCAGAAATGACAGGTTAACACTGCAGTGCTTTCCACATGCATAAAGGAGAGCTGAGAGATATAAACTATGGATCGCATCAAAATAGAGAAAGGAAAACATCTTAAAATGAATGCAAATGCAGCTTCCAAATCCTTCTGCTTGAAGATCCATCAAAACCTTCAGAGTGGAGCTGCAACCAGACATCATTCTACTGCATCTGAACCATTTTCTCCTTTCATAGTAAAACCCAGTGTTTACTGTTACACTGTGCAGGTCAGAGATTAACTAACACAGACTGGAAATTTGTCACAAAACAGCTAGCTAGAGAAGTATCAATCTAACTAAAATAGTTCCATATTTGCATAAAATGTTACACAGCAATTTTTTTTACTGACTTAATGTGTGATTTCTTTTTAGCAACTGGACTAAAAATATTTCATTTTCATGCACGTTTAGTGAGTTGACAACATAACCAATATACAGAAATATAATTTTCTTACTCTTTGACTTTGTAATGTAATTTTGAAGTTGAATTTCTAATATTGTATAAAAAAGGTCAAGATGTTAAATGAAAAATCTACAAACTGTGCCAGTTTAAAAAAAATCTGATTCATTGTCAGTACAATTATTCTGTCTGAGCTTTTGAATGTAGTGCTGCAGCTTTTCAAACTCCACAACTCAATTTTATGTCAAACTTAGCACATAGCATGTATCCAAGCAGGTGTCCAGTGATTGATGTTTATTCAGTTCCCGAGGTGTATGAAGCTGGTCTGGGTTGACATCTAAAAGATACTAAAGATGACTGGTTTCAGCCTCCACTGCAGAAAGCAGCAGCAGCAAAATAAATATGAACTACTGAGACTCAGAGGAACACTTTAAACTCCTCCAGGCGTAACTGCCTCTCCTTCTGACCAGTACGAACCTCAATGCAGCACAGCACAGACAGAAAGATGAGATCTATGTTCAGCTTGCTGCAGACAGGAGGAGGTCCCTGCAGGATGACGCCTGAAATATTTAAAACTTGTTGGAATTTCAGGTCACAAAAATCCAAACACTTCCGTTTATCATCGTCGGCTCGATGCTAGAAACCATTCCTGAGATAGCTCCAGTCATCAGCCAATCTGAGCTTCTCCCACTTTTTCTTTCATGAACTATGGGAGCATCTACGTCACACACACCTTCAGTGTGGCGCAGATGCTTTAAATATTTTATTTCTCGATTTTTTTCTGATGAACAGTTCTCATCAGCCTGACCTGGCCCATGCTGGAATCTCCAGTATATAAGGGTTCACATGAGTACCACAGCGAGGCCTGAACACATCTGAGTTAAACTGATGGGGAAGAAGAAGGAAGTACTGTTGTCATGGAGATTTGGTGTCAACCTTTGTTGCAGAGGATAAAAAAAGTGAAAAAGCATCTTATACCCACTGTTAAGCATGACGGACGACCTGTGATAAACCCAGACACAGCAGCTGGAAGTCAATTTAAAGAGCCCTCCACACTTATTTACACTTCTGCTGAAGATGGATTTAAAACGCCCAATAATAAATTAAGCTTTCATTAAAGTCGTATAATATTAAACAATACATTGTACAATATTATACGACTTTATAATATTAGTCGTAATATTATAAATATACTGATATTTATAATATAGTCGTATATTACACGACTATATAATATACGACTTTCATATTATAACAATGAAAGTTTTAATATTAAACAAATATTTCACTAATATTATATTTTGTATAATATTATACGACTTTAAAGAAAGTTGTTTAATAAATTAAACTTAAAGTTTAATTTATTATTGGGCATGAGTACAGTGGTGGGCACCGCAAATAAAAAAGTTAGTTGCGTTAACCCAAAAGCACTAATCAGAAATAGTAGTTACACTAATGCTAACACTAACGCTAATGCTAAAGTGCTTACACTACTTTCTGTTGAAACTACAGGGATCAATGGGTTCTGGATACAGAACATTGTTTGCTGCAGCGAAGCGCAGGTGGAGTCCTCAGTCTTCATCCACTTCAAAAGAAAAGGATAAATATAAACATCTAAATACTTGAAGACTTCTTAACAGTCGACAACTAAACTTCAACACAGATGTTGAAATTTATCCAACGGAAAGCCTACAAAACAAACGAGTGAATAAGCACTTTAGAATTTAATTAGGAAAAAAAAGTATTTAGGGGAAGCTAAGCCTGCTAAACATTTTGTAAGTATGCAAAAATGCTAAAGGGTTAAATGAAAACTTTGGTCCACTACTAGTGTATTAGGAGAAATGAGTCCACCACTGATTGGGTGAAAACAAACCAAAAGTTAATAAGCAAGTTTTTATTTTTAACCAAACTTACAGGAGATACAGTTACTGACTCCTCAAAGAGAAAAAAAACACAGAGGAGGCATTTTTTATTTCATACTGTTACAATAATTAAGTTGATGCCCATCCTTCCAAGTCATCCATCAGAGACAAAACCTAATGTTTCTATAGTATTTAGGGGTGAGCTGTAGAAAAGAGCAAATCCTGGACTCCAGATATTCATCATATCTATAATATACAGGTGCTGGTCATAAAATTAGAATATTGTGATAAAGTTCATTATTTTCCATAATGTCATGATAAAAATTAAATTGTCATATATTTTAGATTCATTGCACACCAACTGAAATATTTCAGGTCTTTTATTGTTTTAATTTTGATGATTTTGGCAAACAGCTCATGAAAACCCAAAATCCCTGTCTCAAAAAATTAGAATATTATGAAAAGGTTCTCTGAACGAGCAATAAAAATAATCATCTGAATCAACAAAGTAACTCTAAACACCTGAAAAAGATTCCTGAGGCCTTTAAAAACTCCCAGCCTGGTTCGTTACTCAAAACCGCAATCATGGGTCAGATTGCTGACCTGACTGCTGTCCAGAAGGCCATCACTGACATCCTCAAGCAAGAGGGTGAGAAACAGAAAGAAATTTCTGAACGAATCGGCTGTTTGCAGAGTGTTATATCAAGGCACCTCAGTGGGAAGTCAGTAGGAAGGAAAAAGTGTGGCAGAAAACGCTGCACAACGAGAAGAGGTGACCGGACCCTGAGGAAGATTGTGGAGAAGGGCCGATTCCAGACCTTGGGGGAAGCAGTGGACTGAGTCTGGAGTAGAAACATCCAGAGCCACTGTGCACAGGCGTGTTCAGGAAATGGGCTTTGCATGTCATTCGGAAATCAAAGTGCCAGACTCTGGAGGAAGACTGGGGAGAAGGAAATGCCAAAATGCCAGAAGTCCAGTGTCAAGTACCCACAGTCAGTGATGGTCTGGGTGCCATGTCAGCTGCTGGTGTTGGTCCACTGGGTTTTATCAAGGGCAGGATCAATGCAGCAGCTATCAGAAGATTTTGGAGCACTTCATGCTTCCATCTGCTGAAAAGTTTTATGGAGATGAAAATTTAATTTGGTCTGGAATCGGCCCTTCTCCACAATCTTCCTCAGGGTCCGGTCACCTCTTCTCGTTGTGTAGCGTTTTCTGCCACACTTTTTCCTTCCTACTGACTTCCCACTGAGGTGCCTTGATATAACACTCTGCAAACAGCCGATTCGTTCAGAAATTTCTTTCCGTTTCTCACCCTCTTGCTTGAGGATGTCAGTGATGGCCTTCTGGACAGCAGTCAGGTCAGCAGTCTGACCCATGATTGCGGTTTTGAGTAACGAACCAGGCTGGGAGTTTTTAAAGGCCTCAGGAATCTTTTTCAGGTGTTTAGAGTTACTTTGTTGATTCAGATGATTATTTTTATTGCTTGTTCAGAGAACCTTTTCATAATATTCTAATTTTTTGAGACAGGGATTTTGGGTTTTCATGAGCTGTTTGCCAAAATCATCAAAATTAAAACAATAAAAGACCTGAAATATTTCAGTTGGTGTGCAATGAATCTAAAATATATGACAATTTAATTTTTATCATGACATTATGGAAAATAATGAACTTTATCACAATATTCTAATTTTATGACCAGCACCTGTATAATGGTTTCAAGCATTGTAAAAGCACAAAACCCAAAAACAGCATGGCTTGTTTTTGGGTTTTGTGTAAATCAACATGTGTAACAATTATGACTTTAAATTGTTTCCTTTTTTCCTCCACTCTGAACTGATGCTTCAGAAATGAGAACAAAAAGAAACAGGTTTCCATATGTTTGTTCATACTTAGAGAACATCGGTGTTTGGGAACACAATATTTGAGCTCACAAAAATAAACAATGGCTTTACGAGGGAAAATAGGACACAGCACACCTTCCTTATCTGGCTCCACCAGGAAAAGGTAAAGCTAACTCTCTTAAACCGGCTTTATTGCAAACAAAAAGGTGTCATCCTGCTTTTTCTGTATTTGTGTTCACTCAAGCTTCAAGTTGATCTTACCTGCATGAGCTCCTGCTTCTCCTTCTCCCCGGAGCTGATGGCGTCTCGAATGGAGCGGACCTCGTTGAGGATGGCCTGCGCGTCCTGCAGCTTGTAACCGGATGGGCTGTTGGATACTTTCTGGTTAATCCTGGAAGACAGGAAGAAAAAGAACATTAAACAAAACCATCTACATTCATGTCAATGATACAAATCCAAATATGAATATAAAGGGTCACTTTGTCCTATATATTATTTAATTAATCAAGAATCTCTCCCTACTGTTCAGTTTGGGTTTTTTCTTGCTCGTGTGTATAGTTTTGTCTTTTATCTTGACTGTATTCTGGGGAACATCAATAAAAATAACGTTTGAAAAACAAAACAAAAAAAGCGATTATGCTGTAAAACGAACTCCAAACTACACTCAGAGTCAGCTCAGAAAGACCAAGAACTTTATGACATATATTTATAATGTTATTGGTCATAGCTTGTGATTTTTTTTTTTTTTTTGCTTCAGCTTTGTATTTGTTTTATTGTTTATGTTGCAGTAAACAATCATCTGAGAAAACTGCAGGAGCAGCAGCTGCTACGTAAAGCTCAACATGAACAAGTCATGCATTCATCTGAATAACCGGCCATTCCACATTCTTCCCGAGAAGGACGAGGGGAGGGAGTTTTGGGCTGAATGAGAGACACAGCAAGGGAGAAAACAAAAAAAGAGAAAGAATGAGGAAGTGAAGGAGGGAGGTACTGGTCTGTAAAAACTAATCCCCTTAAAGTCGTCCTCAAAGGTGGATTGAAAACTGCACGAAACGCATTTTCATTTACATGGCTCATTTTTTTGTCTTTGACCACATATCTACAGTTTTTAAAAACACGTTCCAATTTCTCTTTTAATTGGAATAATTGTAAAAGGAACTAGGGATATAGGGATCTTATTCCCTTTTTTTCCCAGAAGTCACGTCTCTCACTCTCTGTTGACGTTCCACTTCTTCAAATGGCGATTGGTCACCAAATGCCGTCCGACGATGCAACAGTAGAGGAAAGCCGTGCAGGAATGCTGTCCGACCGCTGCTCTTTAATCCTCCTGACACCCTCACTGTGCTGCAGGAGGCAAGGCAAACAGCGCAGCATTCCTTCTCAATTCAGCGTCCGAGCAGCACCCAAAAAAAAAAAAAAACGGAAGAGGAAAGGCTCCACTGCTTTCAGAGCTGCTGCAGTCGGAGACTGTAAAGCCGAGGTGTTTCCTCTCCAAACCGCATTCCTGAGCTCGGGCTCTGCTCAGGTGTTTATGGAGGCGTTATAATGTTTAATGGTTGGATGGAATGTGAGATAACCCAGGAGCAATAACTGAGGAGATAAGAAGCAGTTCACCTGAATTGGCTCGTCGACATTTTCACACCTATTTTAAGGTCCGTCAACACGTGCCGGTTCAAACTCCAACAAGTGAAAGTTTTTCCATTTTGTCCCTTCTGTCCCATTCATAAATCCCATCTTTTAGACTAAGGATGTTTCTTATACAGTCTTTCCTTGCAGAGAAAAAGACTCGGAGAGCAAACTTCACAGTAGTGAAAGTATTCCACAGCCAGCGCCGGATCTAGAAGACTAAGGGCCCCTGGGCTGGGTCAGTTTTGGTGCCTTATCACTAGGCCTGTCACAGTAACACATTTTGCTGGACAATAAATTCTCCCAGAAACAATCATTTTGAGACCATTTTCAACTCGTATAATAATAGTAATAATGGCTTGTTAATGCAAATATGGCCTCTCAAAGATCAAAAAAACTTTAATCTCTAAAGAATGTTTATTACTGGAACTGTAAAACATTTCATTTTAAATGTAAAAACTGAAACAAAAATATTTTAAATGGATTAAGAAGGCTCAGAAAACTAAATTGCATTAAAAAAACATTACCTTTGACATGGAAAACAGGCATAAAGTGGCAGGTAGTGCAAGCTAACTACTTCATACTGTGTGTCAAATGTTGGCAGCGTTTCTCAAAATGCTGGATTTTCAATTATATTGAAGGGGAGGATCTCTTTGTTTTGAAAATTATCATGCTCATTTTAATTTACCAAGCAAATAATTGATTTATTGCTTATTGTGACAGACTTGTCTATCCCAGAAAAAAAAGTATCTTATTCATGCAAAATCTGTAAGTTCGAATTGATGAACAGTTGTTTCAAAATGTATGATGGTCTTTTTTGAGTCTGTACACTCCAGTTAATTAATCTAATACTGAACTAGTTTACGATTATTTCCATAATTGATTACTCACGAGCAATCTGATTAATTGGGTTAGCCTCACAAAACTTTAGAAAAATTTGACTTGTTTATAAAAACCATTCAAGCTTGCAAAATACTTGAATTATTTTCCAGTTTTACATATCTTGCTTCAGAAACACCTGCCACCTTGAGAGCTGTAATAACACTTAATAACACTTAACACTTACTCTATGAGCGTCTCGAAGCCTTGCTCTTTGTACTGCAGCTCCTGCTTCATACAGGCCAAGTCCCGCTTCAGCTTGTTCACCTGACACAGAACAAACCCATCAGAGATGGAAATACCTTCTACTTTAGTCACAGCAATCCCTGCTCACATCAACCTTTCTATCAAAGTCTTTTATTCCTCATGTGGCCGGTTTAAACTGTTCCCAAACCAACAATGATCTATTTCCAGATTCTCCAGCGTGAGGATTTGATGATCAATCTATGCAGACATATCAGCTGTCCAAATGTAAATGTGAATTCAAGAACACAATGCAGTGTCTCTTACTCGACTTTTGGCTGTGGCGATTTCCGCTTTGAGAATATCTGGGTCATATTTGCTGGATGAGGACGACCTGGAATTTACTGCAGGAGGAAAAGAAACAAGTTAAAAAGATGTACCGTTTATGTTTATGTTACTAAAAAATAGCATGAATGAATTATTTACAATAACCAGTAAACATTTAACAGTAAAGAAAAAATGAAAAGGTACAAATTACATAAATAAATACAAATAAATGAATAATAGACATAATAAATAAGAAAATAAGAAGTAAAAATAGGGGAAAGAATAAAAATAATTAAAAATATATATTGTTCTATAATCTATAAAATGCTAAAAAATTATAAATAAATAAAAAAAAAAAACACAAAATAAGTGACAAAATGTACTTTTGTACATTTTATACAAAAGTAGCCAAATAAATCCTACATGGACAAGTCTAAAAAATAGAAAATGGAAGCAAATAAATTATTGTTAAACTAAAAGAAAAGAGAACAATAAGTTCTGATCAAGTAAATGTTAATTCTAAGGCTAACTTATTTTCAAAAAACATCAACTGCTGTTCTGATGCTAATTTCAACAGCGCAACTGGCCCACAAACTGATAAGCAGGGCCCCAACTGACATTTACTTCAATAATTGATTAATCACAATTAATTACGATTAATTGTTTCAGCTCTACTGAAAACCAAACTGTGATTCTTCTTCCACCTCTCGTCCACCTCACAGGAGACACCTGAAGCTAAGCTGATGTTGGACTCTGACTCACAGCTCGTCTGTGACGTGGACTTGTCCCTCCAGGCGTCGTTGAGCTGCCGGTACTCCTGCTGCGCCAGCTGCAGCCGTTGCTCCTTCACCTGGTAGATCTCCTTCTGGGCGCTGAGCGCATCCCGGGCCACGGCCAGATAGTCTCGGAGCATGGCCTCCTGCTCCCGCTGCCACTGGGCCCGTGGGTCCTCCAGCTGGGTCCGCTCTGAGAGCAAATCAGGTAAAACGGTTCACACCTGTCTGATTCAGGTGAAACAGGTGTTCAAGGTGCCAGAACGCCGACTCACTGGTGTTGTGGTCGACATAGTACGCTCCAACGACGGGGTCGTAAGCTTCCTCCCAGCCCACCGGCAGCTCATCTCCAATGCAGTCAGCGAATGTCAGAGGCTTTGTCTGCCTGAAAACAAACACATTCAGAACTTTAATGACATGACAGACAAACTCGGAAACATTCTCTCTGTGTTTTCCGTCTCTTTTATTCCCCAATCCATCCCAAACTGTTTGGGATGGATCTAAGCCTGTAACAATTAATCAGATTAATTTAGAAATCAATTAATCATTAAGTGGGGTATGCAGTCTCTTAAAAAGGGCATTTTCCAAAAAATACAACACGCTCGGAGAAGTAATTAAGCCAAAACGGTACAAAAAATGTATACTTTTTAGTGCTGCAATGATTAATTGCATTAATCAAGATAAAAAAAAACTACCTTTTTTTGTCTAGAAATATTTCTACTCAATACTCCTCAAGTGGCATAGCTTGGACTAGTTCAAATTCTTTAAGAGCAATCTCATATCAAGCACCTTTTGCAATCCAGTTAATTGGTTAATCCAAAAAAATAATCACCAGATCAGCACTACACTGTGTTGATGTTCAGTCAAACAGAAAGTGTTGAGATCTTCACATGCTGATCTTGGAAGTATTTTTTATCTGCAGATGCGTCCTTTGCTACAAGTAGTCAAGCGTACTGTAAAAGAAATGCTAAGTTATGGCATTTTAAGTAAAAAAAAATTTTATAGTCTGATTACAAAAATTAAATGATTTATGTTCTTATTTACATTTTTAATGTATTTCTAATATTGCGTACAATGACTGAGGTGAAAAATCTGCAGAATGTGTTTTTTTTTTATCCTATTAATCGATTAATCATCAAAAATAATCAATAATGGGTGTGCTGTGGTGGCGCAAGGGTTAAGCACAACCCATATATTGAGGCCTTAGTCCTCAACCAGCCATCGCAGGTTCGATTCCCGGCCTGGCGACCTTTGCTACATGTCTTTCCCAATCTCTCATTACCAACTTTCCTGTCAATTAACTATCAAAGTCCACTAGAGCCAATAAAACCTTAAAATAAAATCAATAACCAAAACAATCATTAGCTGCAACCTGGTTCTAATATGCTTTTTAAAAGTAGTGCAACCAATCTATCTGTCAACACAAATTAACAAAATAATGATTGGTGGCAGGCTGACATAAGTTTTAGCATGTTTAAAACAATGCTCAGGTATATTTGTGTGGGTTCATGTGAATAAAATCTTTTCTACTTTATTTTTATAAAGACTTTGCTACATGTGTACAAAGCCTCAGACACATTCCCTCCTTGCTTTACGTCTCTTTTATTACCCAAACCATCATAAATTGTTCAGATCTGGTATCAATTGAGGATGAATCTTAAACCAAGCAGCTCCTGGATGATGTTGACACAATACATTCATCCAAAAAAAAAAAAATCAACAAATTACCCTTCTATACTCAAGTGTTTAGATTTTTTCTGGTTAATTAACAGAAATCTGCGACATATAAAAACAGAAGAAGCAGCGGTGGTGTTGTTCTAAAAGTCTGAGTCAAATGAAACACGTGTCTCAGGCTAACTGTGTCTGTGAAGAGAGGATTCAGGGGGCAGGGGGTCCGAACGTCTGTTGTTCCTCTGAGTCCTCCATTCACCTCTGAGGGGGGAGGTGGAAGGAGAAAAAGGGGATGAGGCAAAAGTGGGGGGACCCATCTAAAGGGGCACAATAGGAGGAAACTGGCCCCTGGAATTCCACAAGTGATGCTGACGGATCGCCTGGAGGTTTCCATGGCAACCCCTGATACTACTGCACTACGGTGCTGAAATTCACCAGAACTGATGGAGATGAAAAGCAACAGCTTCATGTTAAAACTCAAATCACCACTGGATATTAATAATAGGGCTGGAGCCAACAATACTTTTAGTAATTGATTATTCTGACGATTAATCAATTAATTTGATTTTTAAAAATAGACACATTCTGTAGATTTTGTCATTTATCCACTCAAGCCGTTTTTATATATTATAAATGCATTAAAAGATGCAATTAAGCAAATAATTTAAATACAATAATTTTTTTATTGACTAAAATACAATAACATAAAACATTCCTTTAGTGAATTTGAACAAAGTGAAGCTAAAACCAGGCCAGTTGATGAGTTTTGGGGAAAACAAGTTCTTTTTATATTAAAAGCTAAATGCATAATATTTTGTACAGTTCTGGTTTAAATACTGCTCTGATAATGTTGGGTGTTTTCAGGAAATTGCCTCTTTTTGAGTCTGTATAGGCCAGTTAATGATTACTAAATTCATTGACAACTATTTCAATAATTCATCACAATTAATTCGATTAATCATTGCTTTATGTGACACAGTGGTAGTAAATAGTGCATTATTGTATAATATATAAACTATTAAAGATTTAACCCTCTATGTCAGTTGTTTGGGGTTAATTTCTTCCAGATTTGCTCATCAAGATACTGACATTTGACAGGTTCATGTTGGTAAAGTAGCTCAGACTGTCAGACTACTGGTTCAGTCAGATTAGCAGAGCTTGGACTCATCCAGGACATGTTTCTGTGAAATCTCTCTTCTTCCCGGTTATTGAGTTGTTAGTTTGTCACGGTAGTCCAAGAACATTGTAAAACAATTATAAAATGCACTTTTCTAATCCTGGATTAATTTGCTGTGATTTTTTACTTTTG
Source organism: Poecilia mexicana (assembly GCF_051168715.1). NCBI lineage: Eukaryota > Metazoa > Chordata > Actinopteri > Cyprinodontiformes > Poeciliidae > Poecilia > Poecilia mexicana. The sequence continues at coordinate 21,776,894 of NW_028263383.1, forward strand.
TTATATACATTCTATCTGAATCTATAAAAGTCAAACAAACGACAGCCTTTTAAATGGTTGTGTTTCTTCCTTTTCATTATTGCCACTAAGCGTCCCCAGAACCAGACATGGGGAAGCACCATTCAGTGTCTATGCTGCTCTAATCTGGGAGGAGCTTACAGAGAACTGCAAAGATGCCGAAACAATGAGTTCCTCTAAACCAAGACTTTTTCAAAACACTCACCTTTTGAAAAAAAATACTATTTTATGAACGTAGTTATAGCTTCTTGACAAAATTACCACCATACCAGCCCTTTACCTACTAGAACTATTCATGCTGCATTAATTAAATATTACAACCTAGAAATCCTGAATGTATTATACCATCCATAAATATCATATAATAATGACTTCACACTTATTGTAGTCCAGGCAGTGTTTTGCAATACGCATATTGCGTAAAGTGATGTTGCAATACAGAGAAATTAGCAGTATATATGAAACACTTCCTGATTTTCCAGAGTTTTCAGTCCTTTCTGGTTCATTTTAAAGTAGAAAAACAAAAATTCAATATGAATTTACCACTGATTTTTCAACAGTTAAAACACGGAACAAACAAAGGACAAAGAAAAAGTTATGGAACACAAAACATGGTGGTGGCAGCATCATGCTGTTGGCCAAGCTTTTCAACAAAAGAGACAAGGCAGCTGATCAGAGATGACAGAGGATGATGTTGATAGAAACACTTTTAGAGACTGGAGAGGAGCTACAATGGAATGGTGGATGCACGCATATCCATGTGCTAGAATGGCCTAGACAAAATCCAGACTTAAATCCAGTCAAGAATCTGTTGACAAATTCTAAAGAATAGTAAGGAAGTTCAGGATCAGCTGTGCAAAGCTGGTAAAGATGAAATGACTCCAATGCATACCATACTTTTCAGATTGTAATTTGTGATAAATTTTCCCAGTCATTTATACTTTCTGGTCACTTTTTCTGGTCAACCATGTAAAAATCTCAATGAAATACATTAAAGTGTGCAAAATAAAAAAAATACTAAGATGAGTTAATTTGCAAAGAACACTCCTTAAACTGCTCAGAGGATTTCATCTCTTATTTTCAGCTTTTTTGCTTCAAACTGGCTGTTTTTCTGAAGCTAAACTGGTTTTAGCATTCTTTAGCATTTGTGGACATTGAATACCAAGAGGAAAAGTTGATAAACTAACAACTTCTGTGACATTTTGTCAGCAAAAATAAAAAAAAAATAAAAAAATCAGCTTGCAGGAAACCTGGAGGGGTTTTATTTCTTTCTATAAATAAACCTCCGCCTCCCAGGTGTTCCTCGGCTCGGCTCCACGATGCAAACCGCTCCAGTAAAAACACCCAGGGAGGTGAGCCGGATAGCTGAGTGGTGACTCAGCCCAAATACCTCAGAGTCACAGTTGCTTCAAACCGCATTTCACAGCAGCTCAAGGTCCAACTGTAAAACATTCACACAAACACACACTCACAGGACAATCCAGCATGAATAACTGGCATTGGGATGGTGAAAGCAACGACCTGCCACAGCCTTTCTGCTGAGTCTTATCTGACCGACGGCATTCCTGTCGCCTGACGACAGCCCTGCAGCACATGATGCTGCACTCACAGGAATTTATAACCAGGTTTAATTTGTCTCTGTAATGTTCAGCGGAGTTCTCAGTATGCAGAGTGAGCTGCAGAAAGGGTTTTAATCATTAATGAAAAGTGGATTTGTTTTCAGAGGGTAAACATTTGATGGGAAGAATAATAAAAAAAAGTGAGAAAAGCTCTCTCAATTTAGAGAGCTGCAGGTATTAAAATGAAGGCCATCAGATATTTGCAGTATGTTCCTCTTTTCAAAGCCATGTCTGGGACAAAAGGCAGGCGGTCCGTCTTCATTCCTGAGAGCGGACAGTGATGGGAGGGTTTTTAGCTGACTGCCACAGGGAATTCAAACCATCCCGTCATTCAGCTGGCTCCATCTTCTCAACTCTTCATATTTTCATTCTCTTCAGAAATATGGAAAGTTCAGCGGGCGGCTGAGGTAGAAACCAGAGCAAACAGAGACAGGGGATTCCTAACATTTCCAAACAACGGCGGGGGTTATACTCTCCCTCCACAAGTGAACGAAAAACTGGTCCAACATGTTGCATTTTTCCAGTAAGCACAGGTAAGTATACCAGAGGAAAATATTCCAGCAATCTCAGCTGATGTTGCTTCCTCTTCATTCCAAGGCAGCAAAACTATGACTCAAAATATCACATTAAAGCCTTATGAAAAACTAAGTCATGATCTTACAGAAAACTCTGGATCACTAGTCTGGACCACAGATTATTACTGATATCGTAATGTCAGAGTGGGAAATACCTGAAGGCAAAGCTGGACGATCTGGATAAAAAATAAAATACCAGAAATTTTTTGTACCAGATCCATTTTTTTCTTTGCTTTTTTCTAAAAAAGAAGTTATGAATGAAATGGCTTTTATTTCAGTCATCATGTGAGTTGTATGACAAAGTGTTTGGGCCACACTACAAGAATTTTTGTTTAATTACAAGAATATAGTCAAATTAGCAGACTTATTAGAATTTTACCACAAGCTCTGGGCTTGCTGACATCCCATTAAATTATAGAAACCAAAGGAGTGCATTGGTAAAAAAAAAAAAAGTACAGATGTTTCAAAAATGTAATCTGAAGAAAGAGAATTCAATCAATCAAGAAAATCAATTTATCGCTCAGGCATTGTTGAGCTGAGCGACATTGTGATTTCCTTTATCTCCACCTCATTGGTGTTCCAGTTGCATGTTTTATTTCTCATAATCTCCTCAATAACACATCTGTACATTGTTGAGGAAATCTTCTGTAAGGTGCAGACATTTAATGTTGAAAACATTTTCACATTCTAAGCTGTGATTTTCACCTCGTTGCAGTTCTTGCTTTGATTGTTCCTTTTGAGCGCTGCAGATTTAACCTGCATCCTATGTTTACACCAAACAGGAATAAACACAGAATCTTCAGCCAAGAAAATAACCCTTATTGTTTTTGAAATGCAACAGCTTCAAACATGGTAATATTTTCTATAATCTGCTTTCATCCGTCGAGTAAGTGTTTTCACAACATGCATCTGAGCCGCTGTAGCAGTGCTTTGTTAAAGCACTCAGTGCAGGACAAGATAAATCTGATGTGGGCGTCTGCAACCCAGACAGCTGCAGAGTACATATGCAAATAGGATCAATCAGAAATTAATAATCAATTAATAAATTAGAGTAAAGAATAAATCAGCAAAAATAATAAATCAGCCCGCCGCAGCAGCAGCTAACAGTTTGCAGGGCCTCATGCTGCACTTTGACCCCGTGCACCTTGGCAGGCAGTGAAAGGGATTTCACATGAATCGAGCTTTCTGGTCGGCGAGGCCGCACACTGCTCACTCCTTGGCGTTGTGTGTTTAAGGAATGCATGTTTGTTTCTCTGCTGGAGGTTTTTACCCTCCACCGTGTCTGAGCTGGAAACGTGGAGCTGAATAAGGAAAAACCTGAATCCGACCCGATGTCGCTTTTAGACTGAAACTAAACATAGACAGACAGAGAGTGATGGTTCAAAATGACAAACAAGCAACAGAAGCTCTGGCATCACATAACAGTTGCTCAGTTTACCTGCTTCTAAAACTTATATAAATAAAAATCTTAAAAATTTGACTAGCGTATTGTGCAGCATTAGTTGAAATTCAATTCAGTTCAACATTTTTAAAGTTAAAAAATGTTTAAAGTTGACAGAAAATTTTAAAATGTCTCTAGGTAATAATGTGGTATTGGAAAACATATTAGCAATACATAAACACCAACTATGAAGGCTTTAATAAGCCAAACATAAAAAAAAATTAATTAAAAAAAAAAAACAATCAATGCACAGCATGCCAGGGGAGAAAGTAAAGCCTTGTGGCCCACCAGGCTTATAATACGCAGAGGGGAACTTTGTAACCTCACGAGGAAAATAAGTATTGTTGTAACTCATATTGTCAAAGGTTCGAGAAGTTATTCACAGAACTCCTGTAGACATCTGTATTACAGTGGCTGTGAAGAATTCTCTAACTTAAGAAACTCTGTTTTAAATGACACTGTGTTTCGGTTTATGAAGAATCCTCCTCTCCAGAGGTACCAGTCATCCCCAGAACAGAACCAGAACAGGACTTCTTTTCAGATTGTTGAGCATTTTTAGGTCTGATGTGATAATGGAAGAAGAAAGTGTGCTCTCCAAAACAGACTGATGGAAGACCTTGCTACAAACAATCACTGAAGGACTAATGGTGCATTCACACCAGCCCTGTTTAGTCCGCTTTAATCAAACTTTAGTTTATTTGTCTTGAAAGTCTGGTTTGTTTGTGAAGGAGTGAATGTGCAATCAAACTCTGACGCAAACCAAAAAAGTGAACTCTAGGTGAAGCCTAGGCCTCGGATCAATTGAGTGAACTCTGGTGTGGTTTGAATGCATATGTGAATGCGAGACGGACCGGTCACTGCTCCAAAAGTAGGAAGCAGACTGTAGTGCAGGGCATTCCAGGTAAATACAACCAAAGCTAAAGCATGCGTCTTGTGCTAGATGGAAAAATTGCTCGAAGTCTTTTCCCAAACACAAAAGAGAAATCCTACAACCACTAAAAACATAAACGCCATTAAATTTTTTCTCTCTGGATATTAGGACTTCTTCCCAAGTCAACAACAAAACATAGATACTAAAATGCTCACACAAACTAAACAAACCCAGAACAAGCTAAAACCATTTCTCTGTAAAGGAAGATGGAATCATGACTATTGCAGAGACGACTCTCCACAGCAGACTTAAAAGCCAACAAGGCGAAACACCTGCAGTGACAGAGGGATAAAGTCTCATCTTTAAATAAATCATTACATGATGAAGGCAGAAATCAGCTTAGAGTTCTTCAAAATTCCAGACATAAGCCAAGGGATTCGGTGTCAAAGTCTGAGGGGTCTTAAGTAACCGGTCAAGTTGGGGGGGGGGTGGAGAAATTGTGGTTAAAGCAAAACCAGTAGGAAAAAAATGTGTCTCAACCTCAACAGGAAGGACAAAGATCTCTGTTGTTCAGCCTCCAGCTCTAATAAAACTCATTCACAACATCTGATGAGATTTCGCCAAATTTGACACATCTGTAATATGACTAGCAAAACAACAAATAAAATGTTATGTTACACCAAAACCAACATAATGTGACTTTCTGTTAACTATCTAGAAAGCAAGACAAAGTCCCGCCCATAAAGGCAATCCTCAGTTTTTGACACAATCTCTGACTCTGGATCCAGCACAAAACACCTAATGTGTTCAAAAAGTGACGCTCCTGTGCCATAACACACGGCTCCATTTAAACTTGCAGTAATGTTTAGCATAACTCCAAGACTATTTGTGATGGTAGAACATTTTCCTAGAGACCCTAAGCTGCAGTGCTACTCTCTTACCATGCAGATATTTTCTTGTAGCCATTTCCCGACTTACAAAAATCAACACACATCTGCCTTACTTAAACAGGATGTTTCCCGTCTTTCCCATTTTTTTAAGTGTCAATTAATTATGGGTCTCTACTGCCTCGTATTTATAGGATTACTAATTCAAAGGTTGTAGACATTTTGATCAACTCAGAATTAGCATGCAAATTGTGAAAATACCTCAGTCACATTAGGAATGCTAATAAATATGGCACATGTGATTTTTGTTAAAAACTATCATTTCATAATGAGATTTATTTTATCCAGTCGATAAAGAAAAGATCCAGTAGCATGTTTTACTCCAATTATTCTTTCATGTATTTTTACCAGAGATTCTGAATATGGATGCACCGATAGGAAAGTTTGGGACTATCCCAATATCAGTTATTAATAATGCAAAACTGATATTTACCAGTATTGTGGTGTTGAAAAACAGTTTCAACACCAAAATTAGAGCAACAAAATGGAAATAAACAAGTCTTTTTATATCACCTAGTTTTTCTTATTAGGCAAATAATGATATGTTAAGAAAGATAACAATCACTGTCTAATTAGGGCTGTGTAAACGAATATTTTAGTAATCAAGTAATCCATCGATTATTCTTACGATTTATCGAGTAATCGGATAAAAAAAAAATCTAAAATGAAATATTGGTAAATCTGGCATAATACCGGTGTTACTATCAGATATCAATATCAGTCCAATTTTTCATATTTGAGCATCCCTAACAGTTGCTTTTTTGTAGTTTAGAAAACTAACCTGTAACAATAATAGCTCACTTTCTAAGTTAACCAGAAGAAAAGTTATAGAAAAATCTGAAATTATATTGAATTTAATAACAAAGAGGCAGGCTCACAAATATGCTTATAAAAAATGTCTACAATCCAGCTTTTAGTTTATGTGTTCATCTTCAGTGAGTTTAATAGATTAATTAAACTCACCTTGCCACCTAACCTGTCACGCTTTGGGTTTGAAAATACGGGAAATGTCGCCTGGAGTGGGAGGAGAGGGCGAATGAACGAACATAAGATGGGGTGGAGGGGAGGAAATAGACCAGCGGACTGACGAACCGTTAGACCGGGGGACGAACACGGGGGGAAGCAATACGGGATATTTACGACACCTTCACTGGTCACACTCAGAAACTCATCTACCAGCCATGTACGATGCGCTCCGCCACCCGTTTCTTCTGACCGGGATATGAAATTTATTGTGCGGTTCGTTGGTAAAGCTACATTTACACGGTAAGCATCAGCTACTCAGCCGCCCGCCCTGTTCAGGCTATCCGCTCACCTCAGCGCTCTTCCCGCCGTTCGCTTTCAACCAGCAGCCCCGGAGGAGAAATGCTGCCGTACTCCAGGCATTCCCCCAGTCATTTTAAGGATGCTTATTGGTTCCCCAAAAACGATAAAAAGTCGGGCATTATCATCAATCAATAAAATCCCCACGGGCCAATCTTGAAGACTGGACTTTATGCCGCTGAGACTTAGCTTTTGTCAACAACTCAGAGGCGGAAGTGAGAGCTCCGCGCAACGCAAATGAAGTCCCGGCCGGAACACGGTGCGCTAACTAATAAAACATAAATTAACAAAGCTTCGAGGCAGGTAAATTTTCCTCGAGGAATTTTAGTAATGAGGTACTCGAATCATTCGAGGAATCGTTTCAGCCCTATGTCTAATAATACCGATTTTTATGTCAATATATCATACAACACAAATAAATCCCTAGTACCAATAACTGTGGAAGGAGGTGCAATTAAACTTTCATAAATCTAATATTTAATTTTAGAAGCAGCTTTCAACTGTTGTATTGCTAAGTTTCCCTTTAAGACTTGATCATTTCTTTTACATTCAGTCTGATCTGACCAAAACAATTGTCTGTATTTCAATAACACCAAGAAATATTAGTTCTTCTCCAGCACAAACTGTTTTTATTTAGCATGTCCAAACAGCCTCTGATTTTACAGTCACTCCTCTGATTACTTTGTCCCAGTTACATTATGTTTGCATCCTGATTCAGACAGAAGGCGTCCCTGTCAGCATTCAGTTCTTTGAGTATGCACTCTTCAATGAAATGTGGAGCGCAGAAATGTGACTCGATAAAAAACAACTGGGTCGAGTTCAGGGAGAAACAAATGACACTTTAGCAAGAAAAGTAAATGTCAAACATCTCTGTTAAAGCTCAAACTGCAGGAATTGAAGGACAAAAGTCAACGTCAAATTAATAAAAAAAAAACTATAAAATAAGTTCTTGACAGACTTTTGTTGCCTGATATCTAAATTTTTTTTGTAATATTTTCAATTTAAACTCGTACCAAACTGAATGTCTTGGTATCCAGACCCAATGAGAAAATATGTTGCAGAAGCAGGGAAATGGAGGCAAGAAAACACAAAAGAGAAATGTAATTTTCTACCAACTGGTTTTAATTTTAATTCAAAGTGTGAATCAGGTTCTTTAAGAATAATGTAGGTCTTATAGGTTTTATATATATATATATATATATATATATATATATATATATATATATATATATATATATATATATATATATATACACACACACACATTCACCTTCTTGTTTAAAATTTGTGGGAAGAAAAAAAAATTCCATTTGTCCTTGAAAAATATTGTAATTCTTGAAGTGTAATTGAAACCTTGAATTTCTTAGCGTCATATGGAAGTTATAAAAAAAAAACATCCAGCTCATAAAGTGTCAACTTTAACTATTTTGGTTAGAAACTGTTTGTATTCTTTTTTTTTTTTTGCCACTTTGCGTCTCCACATCAGTATTTGCTGTGACCTTTTTCTATAATTTCTAGCCCTATTTTTGCAGTTTCAGTAAATGTACAACTTTTTAATACTTCATTCACACCATCTCTGCCTCAATTGTATTAAAAGTTATTATAATTTCACGTCAATTTTAAAATACACAAGTTCATCAATTCCGTAAAAAAAAAACTGGAATAAATTGACTATGTGTCTCAGGTTGCTGGTACAAATATTCAGAATCTTTGACCTTTCTTCACATATTGTCATGTTTCAATACATTATTCACCGTCATATGTTAGCATTTTATGCAACAAGTCAAAAGAAAGTTGTTCTTTGTGTTCAGACTGGCTGGAGAGCCACAGAACTTTGATTAGACCATATAATCATATTATATCACAATCACATAAAATTTCAATTAAATATACTGGAATTTGTGGTTGCAACATGATTAATAGAAAACTGAACCGGAAATTGGTGACAAACTTAAAATCTCTCCATAAAGTCTGGAGAACTGCTGAACAGGACGGATTCGGGAGATTAGGAGAGCATTATAGGAAAAAAAAGGTTTGGGATTGACAGAATTTGGTCGTTTTCTGTGGCCTTATCAGGGCCTGAGGGCCACCTGTCAGAAGTAAAAGGTCAGAAACACATGTCCTACCTGTCTCTAGGGTCGATCCAGCTGGTGGACTGTTCAATGTGGTTGATGTAGTAAATTTTCCCATCAAAGTCTTTGGCTTCCTCCCAACCGTGTGGTAGTGGCAACTCCTTCCTCGGCATGTCAGGCGAGTCTCCATGTAATGAACTCTTCTCTAGGCAGAATCATAAGGAAGGGACACCATCGCTTTTCTCTGTCATCACCACCACCATCAAAAAAAAAACAAAAAAAAACAGATCTTTACTTCCAAATCAGCAGGCCTGCTGCGGTTCGGGTTATGCCATAATCCAGAATAATAATACACAGAAAAAGAATCTTAAAAATGAGAAGGATTTCAGAGGATGGACGTGGTCCAGGAGACTGCACTTGCTCACCAAATCATCAGCATCCGTCATTAAAGAAAATAAAAATAAAAATGCTTAAATTAATCCTTCACGGTTTTCCGATGTGGTTTCAAACTTGTCGGGAAACTTTCAGGCGGTCTGGTGGGAACTTTTTTCAGGTTAACTCCAATTACCCACGGTCCACAGAACACGCTCTTTTAACGACCACAAAACCGCCGTTTGGGCCACAGAAACCAAACAAACACCCGGATAAAACCACCACCGGGAAGGTAATGTCTCGGGAGCCTTGGTGTCTGCCGCCGCAAACGGTTCGGGCTGCGGATGGAGTTACTGAAAATTCCCCCTCACGGAGCTCCGGGGTTCTCCTCACCAGCAGGCCACCATGTTGATCAGCGGTAACCGAGGCTAGCAGCCAGCCAGCGGAGGAGGAGGGGTGGTGGGGACAGATACTCCGAGCCGCCCCGAGCGTGTCACAAAGAAGTACCGAGAATCTCCACGGCGGCTTAAATCCCGTAAATCCGGCGCAAACTTCCCGCTTGTCCAGTTAAAGTCTCCGTTCGAAGTGGGGGGAAACGGATAGGAGCTGCGGCGGTAAAGTCTTTCCCTTAGTCCCGATCACTTCGGTGCACCGCCATAAAGCTGGCTGCGTTCACTACCAAATGCTTCCGGTTTAAAAATAAAACACCTGTTGATTAATCCAGCCCTTAAAAATAAAACATCCTGTTAAAATGCTCCTCTGGGCAATCCGTTAACTCATGAAAGATTATGTTTATAAATTTAATCTTGAAACATTAAATTATTTTTAAATCAGCAACACAAAGTATTAAAAAATGTTTTTAAAAAGTGATGACAAAAGAGTAGAATTTTGTTCAATGAGAAAAATGTACATTTAAAATTTTACTTTTATTTTGTTGTTTTCGATTAATGTATTTGTTATTTCGATTTATCTGCTTTAAAAATCAAACAGGGGCGTCATTGTTACTTGTTTTAATTTTTAAAGTCCCATTTTTTATTGTTACTAAAATAATAAGTAAATTATAATATATTCAAGTTATTTAAATTAAGCTATTTTTGATGGAACAGATGCCTATATGTTGTTTAATTATCTCTTTAATTTCAGCAATTTTTTCAATTTGCTAAAAAAATTTTGTTATAATTTATTATACTATATCTATATTTTAATATGTATTCAAAACATATTTTCAAAAAATATGTTTTGTTGATTTCAAGTTGTATAACTACACAGCAAATTCAAAAGTGTTAAATGTTTTGGTGTTAGACTTTGTGCAAAAGTAGAGTTAATTTTACTCTAATAGAGTCACTTTCTGTTTATGTAAGTCTGGGGTGTATATTATTAGTAGTTAAAGTCCAGTGTTAAAACAAAGTGTTTCCGTATCAAATCTAGAGGTGTTAAAATGGAATCAATAACTCTTGACTTCTGAACTCTGAACTCCACCAGCGGCTCCAACACTGAAGGAGTTCATTCACTGCCTCCGCCCCAGAATCACAGGTTCCCACCGAAGCGAAGCGACAGAAGCCAAGTCATTTCAGGACTATTTACTCTCCACATGTCTGAGTTATTAACTGCGCTTGGTAAGTCATTTTTTTCTGAGATGGTTTATAACTATTATTTTGAGTTGAGCTCAACCTGTATGAAAGACGTCACGTTCGCCACACGGCTCGGTGTTAGCATATTTAGCTTAGCATGCCGAATGTTAGCGGAGTATAAATGTTGGAAAAATATCGAGCCGGTTAACATTTAATCAAATTATTGGCTAAATTGAACAGATCTGTAATAATCTGGAGTATGTTTTTCATTATATTGAACGTTTACATGCATATTGGTCAGATTTATCAACCTTTCTGATCGATTTTTTTCCTTTGAAAAATGTAAAAGACTTTTTCACGTTGAGAGCATTATTCCCGCTGTTGTGTCTTCTTATATATGCTTTGCAGCATCTTTTAATCCTTTTATTGCCTTTTTGTATATATTAGAACCAGTCTGGTTGCGGATGAATCTCCAGTCGTCAGCCTAACCTCTCCCTCCCGATCCCTCCATGGATTCTTCGAAGATTCAAGCTCCAGAAATGATTATGTAAGTGTTAATATTTCTGAAACTCCATATTTCTGTAATGGAGGCTTGTTGTTAGAGTTGTAGTAAAAATGTATTCCTTCGCTCCATTTCTCATTGTTATGGTTTTTGTTTGTTATGATCCAGAGACCGACACTGGCTGTAGTACTCAGAGACTGAAGACGGTCCGATGCAGTAGAGGAGCATGTTGGTGTCTCCGGCCAAACTTCACGAACAGCCCAACAACCTGAAGACAACCTGTTAGTGAGTGGACATCTCTCTGGTGGAGTGCAGAGAGGATCTGTCTCTTATCAACAGAAACAGAAACTGGATAAGAAATGATGGATCTGAATATCAGGTTGGTCTGTTATGTACTGTACATATCTGGCAATCTACCTGTTAAAAGAAAATGTGCTCTATCATATTACATGAACTGCATGCATTGATACAGGCTTGACTTTCTCCACCTTGTACTTTGAACAATTTCATGCATATTGTATTGAAGAAAAATGTATTAAGCATACTGCATTTTGTATTGCCCAGCTGATATGTTAGACCTTTTAAAAAGCAATATGTGAAGGAAAGCGACATGTGAAACATGCACATTATTCCATGTTGTAATATGTTTTGTAATTATGGTGCACGTTTTGAAATAAATGCATTTGAGAAAATCATTGCCTCTTTATTAAATGTTTATTTTCCAAAGAATTTTTAAAAGTTCAACACAATAAAGTACCTATTTAATATTAATTACAAATAACTCTTAAGAAGTTAAAGAAGTACTCTGTGAGAGTTAATATTAAGATCTAACACTGAATTAGTGTTAGTGTTAAATGATTAACTCCAGCAGATTTGATATTTGACACTTTATAAGAGTTAAGGTACTAACTCTCCAAAAAGAGTTAAATTAACACTTTCTGGTGTGGACCCATATAGACACTTTAAAAGTGTTGAAATCAAATCTGACAGTGTTAATCTGGGCCTCCTGGATTTGCTGTGTATATATTTAAAGTCTTTAAAAACTAATGTGTGAAATATTTACACAGACATTATACAACAGCAATTATTTTGCTGTAGGAATAAAGATAAGGTACTGGAGTGTATAAATTTAAGTCATTTTAAAAATATTCTTTAAAATTTGTTAATTTTTACTTGTGTACTGTGATTATAGATTTACACAAAACTTACAAACACGTGTATTTAAACACACAATGACTTCAAAGCACACAAATGCATATGAAACATTTTACAGATTTTATTGTCATCATTCTGGGTTTTTTTTATTAATTTTATGTATGATTCTGAACAGTTGCTAAATAAATAATTTTGAAAATTTCCTTAAAATGTCTTTTACACATTTGCTTCAGAAGATGCTTCAGTTATTCTTAACTCATGCTGCAGAAAGATTGTAAAATGGTAATAATAATAATAATAAAAACAAGGGAACCACAGCCAAAAGCATGCAAAAATAAATGAATAAAACATCAGAAAAGAGAAAAATATAATGAAAGAATAATGAAATATGACAATATAACAAAAAAAAGATACCTTGACCTTAATTCTTGGATTTTATCCCTTTTTTGAAAAATACTTTTAGGTATTGTCCATCTTCCGTTGATTATTTTCCATACCCTCATCAGAACTGGTCACTCTTGGGAGAAAGTTTTGTTTTTTAACTTCAGCCACTGACCGTCACTTCTGCATCAGGCGAGCAGCGCCCACTGCTGAGAAAATATAGTATCGCGGTATTTAAACCCCACATTTCTGAGGATTTTCTCCACATAAAAAATTATATAAGAAACTCTAATTAAAATCAGCTCTTTTCTTCTTTTGCCTCATTTTTAAGTCTTATAAAAGCACAAACGATTTACCCTGAACAATACTAATTCAGATATGATATTTAAAACCAATTAGATTCAACTGTTTAACATGAGTCTTTCAGGTCAGACACTTAAAACATTAGATTTTATTGATACTCTTGTAGTCTTACTGAATAAAATATGAAAAATAAATTTCTTTACATGTATTTCTTTTAAATTTGTCAGTCTATAAAATTAAAGCTTTTAAAGACTGATGAGTCCAGTTTCCTGTGAAGCACTAAACTGCCTTTAGAAGGCGCTCTAACTCAGGGTTTACCCCATGCAGGTGGAAAAACTTTAATTAGTCCAACCTCAGTTTTAAATCGAAACTGATATTCTATTTAATTTAAGACGGCACTTCAAGTCAAATTGGTAAACATTCACATCCTTTCACTGATATCGTGGTGGTTATGAGGCCTTCAAGTTCTGTAGGATATTTGTTCTTGTACTTCTGTAGGATATATGTATGTGGTAGATTCCTTCATCCAATTAGAGATTTGTTCATAATTGAATACTTTAATTCAAGTTATTAATAAAATATTAAAGGTAGATATGTTATGAATCTACCTACATCCTTTAGACACATCTAAAAATATCTACATCTTTATTCTCACATAGTCGTACGAGAACAAAGCCAAAATAATACAAGTTTTAATAATATGAAAAAATGTATTTGGAGAATAAAGTCGTCACATAACTTCAACATGATATATTTTTTCAATATATCATATTGAAAAAAAATTGGTAACACTTTATTTGAAGGGGGTTGAATAAGACTGTCATGACACCGTCATAAACATGACATAACACCTGTCATGAACATGAATAAGCCTTCATGAATATTTATGACTGTTGTCATAAAGTGTCATTCGGTAAATTATGACACTTTTAATACAAAGTTGACATTATTCAAAATATCTTTGTTATGACAACTTGACATTAACCAAGAAATCATTACTGATATAAATTTGTTATAAAGTAATTACTGATTTCACTTTAAAAATTAGGTAACTTTATGTTATTAAAGGTAAAGTTTAAACAGTAAACAGAACATCCTGAAAAAGCTCTGTTTTTCCCATTTATTTCAGAAAGTAAAGGTCATGCATTGTATAGATTTATTACACAGAGTGAAATACTTCAAGCCTTTATTTCTTGTAATTTTTATGACTATGGCTTCAGTGTCTCAGAAAATTGTAATAATAGATAAGATCAATATAAAATATATTATGAACAGAAATGCAAACTCATTTCTATGCACTCAAAAGGTGTTCAGGAAGCCAAGATTGGTTTTATAATTGTCTTCAGGTAATCTTCATGGCTCTGGTGTTCCTCATCTTCCTCAGTGCTCAGGTCAGTTTGCTGGTCAGTCAAGAACAGGAACACCATGGTCACTGCACCAGCTTCTGGTACCTTTAGCAGTTTGGGCAGCTATCAAGTTCTTCTGGGAAAAAAAAATCAGTATCATAAAGTTTCTCAGCAGAGGATAGTTTGACGTGCCGTAGAACTCCCCAATGACTGTGAACTTCAGAAAACCTAATGGATAAAATTTTAATATTACATCATTCAAAACATTCTAAGAAAGAATATGCTTAATGTACGACGGAGTAGGGCCACGCTAAGAAAACAACAATATAATGACAAGAAGTATTAATATTACGAGAATAAATTCAAAGTAATATGAGAATAATAATTATCATACTATTGTCATGAGGTGGGGTTGTTGGTGGTGAGGAGAGACGCTGAGACCCAGGTTATGGTGGTGATGATGATGATTTAATGATAAGCACACAAACAGTCCGAGGCAGGCAGCACGGCAGGAACAAGCACGCAGCTAGATACCGGTAGCAACTGTCAAAAACAGACTAGACGAAACAAACACAAACCAGGACTTTACAGTTCTACTGGCGAGTGACACTAGACGTGAGAACGACAAACGACAAGGACCCGACGAAGAACACAGACACAGGTGGGTTTAAATACACATGGAGGGTAATCAGGTAAGTAGACACACCTGGGGGACAATCAACGGGGAGGACAGGACAGAGACTCAGAGGAACCAGGACAGAAACACAGAAAATGTCAAAAACAAACACTCAAAAACACGGATCATAACAGTACCCCCTCCTTAAGGGGCGGCTACCAGACGCCCAACAGAAAAGTCCAAATAAACACAAAACAACCCAACAGGGTGGGTGGAGGGGCGACGGTAGGAGGGCAAGAGTCCAAAGAAAAACAGTCCAACAAAAAAAACTACCCAACAGGGTGGGCGGAGAAGGCGAATCCGGCGGGCGTCGCCGGCGCAGAAACCGGAGCTTGGGCCACGGCGGGCGGCGTCGCCGGCGCGGGAAGCCGAGACGTGGAGGCGGGTCCGGCGGTCTCCTCCGCCGGCGCGGGAAGCCGAGACGTGGAGGCGGGTCCGGCGGTCTCCTCCGCCGGCGCGGGAAGCCGAGACGTGGAGGCGGGTCCGGCGGTCTCCTCCGCCGGCGCGGGAAGCCGAGACGTGGAGGCGGGTCCGCCGGGCCGGCAGGAAGGCCGGCTGGGGTCTCGGGGGGAGCAGACTCTGGAAACTCGGGGGGAGCAGACTCTGGAAACTCGGGGGGAGCAGACTCTGGAAACATAACAACTATGACACTATGACTGTCACATTTCGAAAATAGTCATATTACGAGAATAAAAATCATTACGAGAATATAGAGTCTTAATATTACAAGAATAAAGTGACAGTTTGACAATAAAATGATAATATTACGAGAATATATAGTCATACGAGAATAAAGTCAAAATAATACAAGTTGTAATAATATGTAAATAAAGTATATTTGGAGAATAAAGTCTCCAAATATACTTATAATATAAATATGACTTACGACTTAATATAGATATTAAGTCGTAATATGACTTAATACCATAGTCTCATACTATTTCTACTTTATTCTCACACTTATTCTCGTAATTTTATTTTCGTAATTTATTTTGTCTGCCATCGTTCTCCGTCGTAATAATGTAATGAAGAAGTATGTGTAATTCCTTTTCATATGTTATTTATTGAATATAAATATTCCTCATATTATTTAACCAAACAGATTTCATTCATAAAAATAATTATATGAAGAATTTGAATTATATTTGTCAGTGAAAGTGAGTGGGATTTAAACTGCGTATAAAATAACAGCAGTTAAATAAACCTTTAATAAATCCAATAAATAAAAACATTAAATTAAGATTCAACGGAAAGAAGGTCTGACTGCTTTAATTCCGCTTTACCCAGAAGACGCTCGCCGTTTCCGAGCCACACTCGAACGCACCAAATTTCCATATTCTTTCACGCGCTTCTCGAAAACAAAAACAGGCGGAGAGAGTGAGTCTGCGCGGTCGCATGTAGTCAGTTTAGGCAACGGAACCTGAAGGAGCAGGAAGCTCCACGAGCAGACTCCCGTCCACCGGTCTTTGGTTCCGGTTCTGCCCACTTCACACATGGTTCTCCTCCGGCATATCTCCATCGCCTTGACCGCCGCCGTGGCCGCCCTGGGATCCGCTCTCTTCATCGCCCTCAACTACTTCTACAAGCGGCGCGTATGGTCCCCGCAGGCGGCGTACTGCACCATCACAGAGGTGAGAGGTTCTGATGTAATTCTTTAGTAATTAAAAGAGAGCTGCTCAAGTTATTTCAGGCGATATTTTTACTAAAAAGAAGAAAAACGCCGCAGAATCCCGATCCCTGAATAATGAAGGTTCCAACTGGAAACAACAAGAATGATAAGAATGATGATCAAGAGGAGGCTTCTGGCAATTACAAAGTGGCAGGCTGTAAGGAAGATGATGATAAATACCTATGATGGTGATTGAAGATAATTTAAATATGATAAATGATAATGAAGGTAACTTTAATGGAGGAGGAAAACAGTGATGATTATGATGACAATGTTAATGAAATGGAGGGAAATGAGTAGAGGACAGAGACAGGGAGTCAAATTGATGGAAAGTTGGGTGAACGGATGGATGGATTGGGAAGACAAATACAGACAGGTGGAAAGTTGGATATGATAGAGGGCTGAAGGAGGATAGAGGGACAGAGTTTTATGGACAAATGCACTGATGGATGAACAATTGGATGAACAGATTGAAGGAGGAATATAAATACAGATGGATACACGGACAACTGGATGGATGGATGGATGGATGGATGGATGGATGGATGGATGGATGGATGGATGGATGGATGGATGGATGGATGGATGGCCATTGGATGGACAATGCATAGATGGGTGGATGTCTAAAATGGATGGACAGTTAGATAGCCAGTTGGATTAGACAAAGGGATGGATGGCATGGTTGGATGTATTCTGGATGGATGTTCCAAGGAATCTTGTTTCTGTCTGTTATGAACAGTTCACATGTTCCTACAGTTTTCCCAAATGAACAGTTCCATGATTGGAATGACAGAGGACACATGTTTCCCTGTCTTCTGAACATGGAGCACATAATGGACAACAACATTAGGGATGCTATTCCCACATTTATTCTCTTTTAATTAACAAAAAAAAAAACTATCTGGAGCTTTAGTAATCGATTTATCAGTTATTTGAACGATTATTTGGACAATTAATCAATTTTTCAGATAATTAATCAGATATAATATTTGACACATTCTGCAGATTTTTTTATGTGACCACTTAAGCTTTTCTCAAACATAATATGTTACAAGATGCAAACAAATTCCTTCTTTTAAATAGGAAAATTAACATGCTATTTGTTCATTGTAAAATACAAAATTAGAAATATATTAAAAGATGCCATTAAACAATTCAATTCCTTTAAATAAGAGAATAAACATTTTATTGACGAAAATGTAATAACATAGCATTCTTTAGTGTATGCTTGATTATTGGTCCATTAATTAATTTCTTTTTTTTTTTATTGATGGATTAATAGTTGGAGAGCAAAAGGTATTTAATAGAAGATTTTGAGGTTTTTTATTACCAAATAAAATAAATTACTTTTTATTTGAACCAAATAAAAAGCTAAAACTGCCACTTCTGAGTAGAACATATTTGTAGACATATAAGTTTTTTTTTCTTCTAATCTCAAATACAAAATGTGTATATTTATTGTACGATTTTAGCTAAATTATAGCCTTGAACATGCCATTCTTCCAACAAATGTCCTTTTTTTGAGTCTGTATGCTACAGTTAACAGTTAATTGATTACTAAAGTAGTTGAGAATTATTTCAACAGTCGATTCATCATGATTAATCGCGTCAGCCCTAAAACAAACATTGTCCCAGTTTCTTTTCATTTGACAGTTTCAGTCCAAGTTTAACTGAGTTTATCTTGTTTTTCCCTGGAACCAGAGAAATGTCAGTCTTCCTTAATGAACTTTGGCATGAATCTAAAATCTATTTGCATTTCTCTAATCTTGTTTCTTCATCTCTGAATGTATCAGTTCATTTTCAGAGGATAATGCTGGCTGGCAGAGACTCCACGTGGAGTTGTGTTTTAGTTCCTGGAGCCAAAATGTTCCAAGGAGACGGAGAACGAACAGACTTGCGGGGTTTAACCCCGCGAGTCTGTTTGATGGCGGTGTGAAATTTGCTAGAAGGATCTATAGACTACACACCCATCATGACCTTAACTTAGATATTAAAATGGAAAAAGTAACTTAAAAAAACTGAATATTCAAGATAACAGCTTGGGCTGTTGACAGAGGACAGGTTGACCCATCTGACTGGACTGCATTTTTCACATTCCTGACTTCTGACCATCTTAGGTGAGTGTTTTTCCATCTGCAGCCACAAACTTCATCATAAACCATCACAAACACCTTCACAAACTCACAAAGAAAAATACTTATCTTGTATGTTCCACCACTTCATAATTATGCACCAGTTATGTAACATGTTTACCACATTAAGTCCTCTTCAAATACTGTAGCGGTTGAGGTTATAACGCAATAAAAGATTCTTATAAGTCCAAGGTGTACTTAGGGCTTCACTTACTGAGGTTAAATGGAATATGCAGACTCATAATTGGGCCATATTCCTAAAAGAACAACACACTCAGAGAGCAGCAATTAAGCAAAAATTGTAAAAAAATAAAATAAAATAAAATCTACATTTTTCATTTAAGATTAAGAAACTCTTCTTTTTCTGTAAATATGTTCTACTCAAGTAGCATAGTTTTAACTTCACCTGGTTCAAATTCTGTAAAAGAGAGAGGAAAAAAATATATGAAGCACCCTTTGCTATCCAAATGGTCAATCCAAAAAATAACCAACAGATCAGCCTTAAAATGTCATGATAAATCAAGCAAGAAGGGCTGAGCTTTTCATGGATTGTTGTATTTATTAGATGCAGATTCATCCTTTACTACAAATGATCAAGCATTCATTGAAAGATCATAATTGCATTTTAGACAGTGAAATGTTTATATTTTATTTATAAAAGGAAATTAATTATTTATTTCCATATTTTAATGCATTTCTAAAATTGTATAAAAAGGCTAAAGTGGTTAAATTAAAAATTTGCAGAGTGTGCCAATTTTTCTATCAAATTCATTGATTTATCGTCAGAATAATCGATTACCAAGTTAATCATTGCATGCTGCCCTGCCTGCTTTTAAAATAAAAATGTTCATACTAATTCCCCTGTACTCTGATTCCCCTAAGTAAAATCAAAAGTCTGGAATTTGCTTTTACATGCTGTTTCCAGGTTTGCATTAGTGTGGAAAAATAAAAATGAGCTTGGAAAAATGGAAAAAGATTTGATTTTCTTGAGAAAGAAACCTAATAACCGCCAGTCCAAATACCTGCAAAGACCCAAGGTGGTTGGAGACCGTCCTTCAGATCAGCACTCTGCTGTAACGATTTTCATGTTTCATCAGCCCTCTACTTCCAAACAACCTGCTCCACTCATGAATAAACTCTGAGTCAATCAATGGATTTTGTGCTGAAAAAGCTTCAGATTATAATCTTAGCTGTTATCTTTCCAGCAGAAAGGTTTGTTCAGCTGAAGCAAAACTTAAAAATAAAACTGCCTCATCAGCATGTTTTCTCATTTTGCAGAAGTCTGAGCGAACTGGGATTTTATAATATATGGTGTGGCAGAACCCATGCAGGCCGTTTAAATGCTTACCATTTCTTCATTCAATTCAGGATTATCAAAATGATTTATATTTGCTGCATGTCAAAAAGATGAGAGATTTATGTATTTAGATGTATTTTAAAGGCAACATGTCCAACACACCGCTTCCTTGTGTGACATGTTTTGGAAATCCTCAACTTCATAACTCTGGTTCATCTTTGGGTTACAATTTCTAGTTACCTGAAGATTAATTTGTTCAGACAATTCAAGAAAAGGATATAAAACCATAAAAATGTCCAAACATCAAAGCGTTCAGAAAGGAGACAAGTGTTTTGGTACGAAATGTGGAAATTCGGTGTGCACTGATATAAAAATTTGGGTAGATATCGACATCTGATATAAATAAGAACTATTACATTTGCTTGAGGTGATTTTTGGTTTTTCCGAAAAATAGTTAATGTGAGAAAGTGGAGAAGGAAACACATTTCTAGAATAAGTTCTGACATATTGAACGCTCCCATTCACTGGCGGCTATGTGCTGTACACAAAACACAAAGACACAAAACTTGAAAAAAGTGTGTCTCTTTGCAGCTATTTTTACATGTACTCACATGTAAAGTTACGGGTGGGGTGTGGCCGTATTTCTGAGCAGGACCTTATTTGGATTTAAAGTGACAAGACGCCCTAACAGCTCATGAAAGAGACTCAAAATAGGTAGAACTGACCAGAAATCTCATTGTATAAGAATGATTTTGTACAAAATATAGTGAACATGTTTAGTATAGACCAGATATCTATCCTAACCTGTTAAAGGAAGCATAATAAGTAATCTTTAAGGACAATGTTTTGGCACAACCATCACAAAGCACTGGTCTCAGTTTTGTTAGAAATTCTACAATTCATCCAGATAAAATTGTGTAAATTTGTAAATTAACCAATGTGTTTCTAATTATTCTTTCATGTAGAAAATATATAAATAAATAATTGCCAAAAAGAGGTCAAAAAAGTTTAATACAATTATGCAAATATTAAGTTTTAGCTAAAACTATTTAATCTGGGATTAAAAGTCGAGCTGGAATAATAAAGTCCATGCAGACACAGGGAAACATCGCTGCAGTGTTGGCGAGATTTCTGCACAGTCAGGGTTTGGAATTTGTCTCCGACTCGACCAGGAATACACAGAGCCAAGCATCGAAAGTTGTTCCCCAGCAGCACTGGGCAGACATTAAACATGCAAACTACCATCCGTGGATGTTAGAACGCTTTATTCTGCAGCAGCTGCAGCCATTTCATTGTGAATTTATTAAAAACATGTACACATTTTAAAGTTATCAAGATTAATCATGCAGCAGCTAAGCGAGGAAATGTTTCTAATGAGAGAGATGATGAGTTTTGGCTCTAAAAGATCTGATATGAATTAGTAATTAACTTTAACTGACAGCTGGAATTAAACCAAAGCTTGTTTGGGTTCCTAAAAAGGAGAGGACTCCTGGTGTCCAGTCAGCACTTTTATTAGTGCAATGCTGGTAAAATATGAGTCTACTCTCCACTGATTCAAACTTCTGATCATTAAAGTGAAATAAAACATCAGAGAGTGTGTAATAGATGCATATTGATGCATAAACGATGATCCTGTCTGATTCAGTTGTCTTTGTTAGGGCTGTGGAGAAAACTAATGCAGTTTGTGAACAAACTCAGCAAAGTTGACAATATAAATATGAACATGGAAGCTGTTATTAACATTGTTATTGACAATTATACACCAATATAGAGGTTATGGTTAGACAGTTGATGTTCTGTGTCCAGTTCTTAGAACATTGGTTTTATAAAATTATTCACACCACTGAATACCGTGAATCCGTGGTATTCACAGGTGTTGGGAACTCAGACCATAAAACTCATGAGGAAAAAAATCTGTGAATACTTGAGTTTCAGTCTAAATGCTTAGGACTGCCTATTATTATTATTATTATTATTATTGTAAAGAATTTAGATCAAAGCAAATCCAAGTGTTGGCGCGACTGAGAATGTGTCAACACTTCTAGGTTGATTTTCCAATGACCCGTCCGTCCATCCGTCTGTCCATTGTTGAAGAAGATTTTAGGTTATAATATTTCTTAAGAAAACTCTCTGGCTCAATCTTCTTCGATCCCAGGTTCTCCCGGCGGGCCGCGTGTAGCCACACAGAAAACAACAATGAGTGCAGACGTCACAGAATTACAGAGTTTAATCCAATTAGAAGACAACGCATAAAATTACAACAGAAACTGCAGAACAATAGAGACATATATTAATTTACCTGAGACAAATGGAAAAGAAGAAGGAAGAAAGAAAGGAAAGCAAAGACTTCTTTGGAGAACTGCATCCATCCATCCATTCATCCATCCGTCCGTACATCCATCCATTCGTCCATCTGTCATCCATCCATCCGTCCATCATCCATCTATCCACCCATTCATCCATCCATCCATCCATCATCCATCCATCCATCCACCTATCCACCCATTCATCCATCCTTTCGTCCATCTATCAGCCATTCATCCATCCATCCATCCATGCGTCCATCCATCCATCCATCCATCCATCCATCCATCCATCCATCCATCCATCCATCCATCCATCCATCCATCCACCTATCCACCCATTCATCCATCCATTCGTCCATCTATCATCCATCCATCCATCCATCCATCCATCCACCTATCCACCCATTCATCCATCCATTCGTCCATCTATCATCCATCCATCCATCCATCCATCCATCCATCCATCCATGCGCCCATCTGTCCATCTTCCATCCATCCCTCGCCATGATTTGGAAAGCCTAACATTCATATTCAAACACTAAAATGTTAATTTCATCTTTTCCCACCATAAATCCCCCTGCTTGGGGACTAATGAACGTGTTTAATCTGATTTCTCTGACTCCACCCCAGGAGGAAGAGGAGCGCGAGAAGCGGCAGATTCTGGTTCTGGGCCTGGATGGAGCGGGGAAGAGCAGCATGCTGCAGGGTTTGACTCCCGGGGAGTCGGCGGCCAAAAGGGGCCGATGTCGGCCCACCCGCGGCTTCAACTTCATGAGCTTGGACGCCCCCAGCTGTCAGCTTGACTTTCTGGAGAGTAGGTCTCCTTTCATTCCGTTCTCTGTGGATTTCTGTTTTAAGATCATGAAAGGCAGAAAATACCCCTAGGTTCTGAACAGCGGGGGCCTTTATTTGATCAACGACTAAAACAGCCCCAGTTAGGCTGCGTCTGATTCTCAAACAGCATTTTAAAGCCTGAAAAATGTAGCTGTACTGAAAGGCAGCAGAAATAAAATAATGACTCCATTCAGTAATGATGGGAGCGTGAAATCCTGAGGCCTGAGATTGAGTTTGAGGAGTGCGTCATGCTCTGCGACTGATTTATTTATGATCTGAACATCTAATCGGTTTCTCATCTCAGTGAGAGAAGCCCAAGCCGCCACCCACTCAGAGCGCTTCAGAGCCTAAGCGGCAAATGTCAGAGCATTGTGCCTGACGCCGATGCAGAGGCAGGTTGGGAGGTAGTTCATCTCGGAGGGAATCCTGCAACTTGAATGGACGTTATCACCTTCAAACAAAAACTTAAATATGAATTAATTTAATTAAATCAATAAAGTAAGAACTGGATTGTAGATTCAAAACTTTGAATGGTTTTGCGTGATAAAGAGGGCATGTTATGCAAAAGCCAGATTTGCATGTTTTTGTTCTTCCATTTGGGTTTCTACTGCTTCTAAAAACAAAACAATCTCTTAAAAAACCATCCAGCCTTTTGACAATAACTTTATTTGTTTTGGTATCTGGACAATTAGCCTTTTCAAAAATCTCCGTAATGTAAAATCACCACTCACCAGACACCTTGCCATTATCTACCAACCCCAGCAAAACCCTGTGCTGTTACCTGGTGACCCAAGTGGAGCTCCAGCACATTTGGTCGGCTGGTTTTACCACTGCATGTGCTGCACAATGGCTCCTGAAAGACAAGAGTTTTATTGTTGACTTCCCATCCAGAAACCACTTGCTGCATTCTTGTTGGTTGTGCAGGAGACTCTGCTAATGCTTTTCAAAGTTGTACAGTTGTATAATTATGCGTCTGTTTTCAGCCATTTTCATTTGCGAGTGTAATAAACATTGAGTTGGGGGGGCGTGGTCTGGCAGCAGCTTATTTGGATTTAAAGTGACAGAGCCCTAAAGCAGCTCATTCTGAAAGGACCTCAAAATAGGCAAAACTCATTATGTAAAAATTATTTTGTGCAAAAAAAATATGAATATGTTTTGTCTGGCCTGTAGATGTGGCCTAACCTGTTGAAGATGCAACAAATAATATAATTCCTTTATAAATAAGAAAATAAGCTTCTTATTACCTAAAATGAAGAAACAGCATTTAGTGACAGTCATTTATAGCACAGGATGTGCAGCTAAAACAGTGTAGATCTAATGGATTAACCAATTAATTATTTGATAGCAAAAGGTGCTTAATGGATGACTTTTTTTTTTTTTTTTACAGAATTGGAACTGGGAGACACTACAAGTAGAAAATACCAAAGACAGACAATATTTTTCACTTTAAATGCAAAATGTTTAAATTTCTACAATTTTGGTGTAATTACTGCTCTGAATATGTTGTTTTTTCAGCAAATTGGCTTTTTTACTCCGTATGCTCCAGTTAATGATTAATCAATTACTACGTTATTTATTTATTATTTTAATAATCACAATTAATCATTTCAGCCCTAGTTCAATCACCATTTTGGCTAAAATCTTAACTCAGCATTTTTGGTTTAGGTTTACTGATGCTTAAAGGACGAGTACAGATTTAAAACTCATGAAACGTGACGAATAATGAATGAGAGTTGGCGTCCTTCAATGAGTCAAACGTGCAAACCGCGCCCAGATAACAGCTTACAATATGCAACAGACTGGAAACATCTTAGAGGAAGCAAACTCAGATACAAGGAATGTGCCAAAGTTCAGATTAGATGAACTTTAGATCCAATTCCAGGCATAAAGTCAGAGCGGGGAGTTCCTGTAAACATCCAAACAGACTCGTAATAATCCGTGCATTTTCCACCTAGCGCTTGTTCTGCAGTGAAGCACTGGCTGCCAAAGCCCACACAAGAAACAACCAGCAGGAACAAGCTGAACTTCTGCAGCCTAGGCAGACGCTAACCACCTCCCTGGGTGATTACAAGGCTTGCCAAGCTGCTGCAGAGACCTTCATCATCACAAACACTCCCACCTCCTTCACAGTCATATGCTGCATGTTGCACGTGTGGGTGTGCATCCTAATGAGAGCGCCCAGCTGAGGGGTGCATCTAGACTCCACATCGCCTCTGGTTAGCAGGTATTTATGGCTGCCAGATCACATCAGCCTGAGGTACATCACTGCCCCGGTCTCCTAGCAACTTCATCTAATTGATGCTCGCCAGTGGGAACCAAAAGTCATGGCTGGCAGCATGTGAGGAGAGATTGGTTTGACTGCCGAGCGCCTGCAGACATCAGAGCTTCCAGTTTATGTGAAACTTTGCTTCGCTTGAATCTGAATCTGTGACGTTGTGATGTGTGCGGAGTGCTGCAGCATGCAGCGGCGGTTTGACCAGCTGGAGTCAGTTCATACCAAAGCTAACAGTGCCAGACTTTAGAAAGTGTAAGGGTGTGTGGGGCCCCCAAAGATTGTTCTTTTCTTTATTTTTCTAATGAATATGTCTTTTGTAGGGCCCTAGAAAAGATATATACCGATAAGTATTATGTAAAATTGACTTTTCAGAGATTTACATCATGCTATAAAGTTATTCCTTCATCAAAAACACACCTGGAGTGTTGCTTTAATTCTTTCATGCATGTTTGAGAAATCCTTTAATCTCCATGGCAACTATTCAGCTGTGTAAAATGCCTGGGTGGAGCTAATTTCACCTTCAAGGTGCAGCTCCTCATCAGAGCTACAATTTCTAAGCTTCCAAGCTTCTGCATCACTGAATTCCCCTCCCCTGCGATACTCAGCCCCTTCAAATTAGCCAGCAGCATTTAGCTAACACCTGGTGGAACTGAGCATTTGCTGAGCTCATTATGAGCTGCTTCTCAGTGAAATGGTGGTAGAGACTTTCTTAAAGGGTTAATAGAAGAGAGCTGTTGGGGTGTCTTTTTAAATGAATTTAAGACTTTAAGGATGTGCTGTTTAAAAAATGATGGATGACTGGGCTCTGTTTATGTAAACAGATTCAACAAGGATGCACAGGAATAAATGACAGGTGTACCCAATTAAACCCAGCAGTTTCTTCTGGAAAGGAGAAGAAAAAAGTCAATCAAGCGTGGAACATTAAAGTCTTAAGGCCAATCTTCTATAGGAAAACAACATATTACATAAAGACAGAGGAATGAAGCTGTTAGATTTCCCTCCAAATCTTCATCTACAAATCAATTTCCCATGAGGATGCTGCCTCCGCTCGTTTCCTCCTTTATTGAAAATCGGATCTCATTCTTCTTACAACGAAAATGGAATAAATCTGTGGCCAATTTGTTTATAGGAGCTTATCAAATTCTGCTTGTCAAACTGACTATTTATTTATTAAAGTGGGACCTGGAGTGGTAAAGGATGTTGACAGAAACTGCAGAGGAAAAGCCCTGGAGGAATGGGATGAAAGAGGCAGCAGAAATATCCTCTCTCAATGGAGCATTTTTTTTTGTCACTTACATGTTTCAGATTATCAAACTAATTCATTTTTGACAAAGATAAACAGAGCAAATAGAAAAAGTAGGTTTTAAATCATGGTTTAATTTATTAGAGAGAAAAAAAAGAAAAGTAATTATCCCCTAAAACTAATGGTTGAACCATCTTTAACAGCAACAACTGTTGGCATTAGCTATTTAATTATTGTACAGTTATTCTGGCCCACTGCTGTTTGACATATTTTGAGACTCAGTGACGTTCATCAATCTTATTTGAGTCCATACTTTGACCATGCCACTTAAACCTTCTTTTTCTTTATTTTTCATGGTTTTATGAGACAAAGACGTGCTTGGAGTCTGATTAACTGACTGGATTCGCCAGACTTGTAGAACTGAGAGTCATCAGCATAATGTTGAAAAGGTTTCTTCTCTGCAGTTGGTGGGGGAGAGGACCTCCGGCGATACTGGGGGGACTACCTGAGACGGACCCATATTCTAGTCTATGTGGTGGACTCGTCGGACAGGAGCCGCCTCCCATTGGCTAAGACTGAACTGCACCGCCTCCTGAGGGTGGAGCCACAGCTGCCTGTTGTTGTCTTGGGAAACAAGCAGGTAAACTACAAGATTGTTTTCAAGTGGAACAACAATGTTGGTGGTGAACACTTAGGGCCAGTCCGCATGGAGACAGTTTTAGGTATATCAGCGAAAGTTCTTTTGTGCATTCACGTGGATTTGTTATCTTGGGAAACCAGAAATGATCATTTTTGAAACAGGTTTCAAAGTGAATACATTTCAGAACACTGGTCTCATGCTCTGTGTGACGGCACATCTTTTCTTTTATTAATCGATGACGTTTTCCATCTATCCCTCTTGTTTGTGCCTCTCTCAAACAAACCAGACGCTGTTCATTCTGTGGTTTTTGTGTTGTTCTCTGGCAGTGTTACAGCACCACCAATGGCCTGGAATACATACTACAACATTTTCTGTGGCGCTGCATCCTGTCATGTTGACCATGTTGATGCAGTTTTTTTCTTATTCATTTACAAAAATATACCGTGCTTGTCTGTATGTACAGGGCCTTGGGCCTTGTCTACGTGGAAACATTTTTTCTAAAATAGGTCGTCAGTTTTAGAGACATCTGCGTTCACATGTGACCATTTCCAGAAATGTTTCAATCCACACTGAAACACTGAAAACGACCCAAAGTGAATCTATTGGGTTTCTCTTTGGCACATGGTAATGTTTAAAAAAAAAGTGAAGAAATCAGGACTAGACAGAGTGAATTTTGTCATTTTCCTTTTTTGGGGGGATGAGGTACCCATAAGGGCAGAACTTCGACTTGGCAAGAAATGTAATGTTTTTTATTGTTGATTCAATGTTGCACGACTCTGTGTTTTTGTGTTTAATGATGTAAAGCACTTTGAAATGCCTTGCTGCTGAAATGTGCTATACATATACAATTTGACTGACTGACTGACTGACTGACTGATTGATTGATTGATTGATTGATAAAAGGGCGGCAATTAATAACACATGAAGTTAAAAGATGTATATAACATTAATATAGTAGGTGAATGTAATTTTCTCTTTAGCTGTCCTGCAGAAATAATTCAACTCCTGAAATAAACATGCCTACACTTCCTCCTCCACTCATATTTCTTCACTCCGTGCTCCACTTCTGGAATTATGCATGACTCCTGGAGAGAGGAAGGAATATTTATCACATCTAACATCGGAGCAGTGTAGCTTTCATCCTCTCGTTGCTGTGGACTGACAGTATAATGAGCTTAAAATGAATTCAACTCAAACTGCACAATGATCCGTAATGATGCACAGTAGCTGAAGCTCAGGCAGAATGTGGTGTTTAACATTTTCTAAAGCTCTACAGGTGAGTTTAACACACTGTTCCTTCTCTGCTTTCATCTGGAAAATTAATGAGGTGAATCAAATCAAACAGAATATTTACTCAAGACTTATGAAATCTGTACGATATTATTTTTTTAGTTAGAGCATTATGGTAAGGTTGGGAATTGCACATCAAAATACACAATGGAACTGTTGAATCATTTAAATCAAAAACAGCTAAATAAAGCATTCCACAGACGGTTATACAGGTCGTCCCCCAAAACACATATTTTGTTGAATTTTCAAATTCTTCAATCCAATTACATTATATATAAGTTTAAAATGCTTTAAACAGTAGGCTAATGTCCTTGTTTTTCATTTGATAGTTATGCTAGTTGGTAAAACTAAAGTCTCAAATTGTATTCATAGTTTCAACACTAGAAGATTCAAAATCAGTTCATTAATATTAAAGTAATATTAAAAAACGTTGAAGTTGCTTATATGAAGTTAGTGTATTTAAGGTCAACTTACCTTTTTTAAAATTAATTTAAGACATTTTAAAAGCCTTATTTTTGAATACATACATTTACAACTTTTTAAGGATGCATGGGCACCTTGTTTTAAAAATGCACTTTTCATGTTCCATTGCCACAGGATAAACTGAACGCCTTGAGTGTGGCAGAACTACATGAAGCCTTGTCTCTGGACGTCGTGACTGATGACAGGAAGCTGTTCCTACTCGCTGCCCAGCTGGACTCCGAGGAAGCCAAGAGGAAGGCCTGCCAAGGTCTGGACACCGTCCAGGATCTCATCCTACAGCTCGTCTGATCTCGCATGGAAACGGGCTGACTGAGCCAGAAATAGAGCCTATAAGAACATGGTTCACCCCTTTTCCTGTTTGGTGAGAGGTCTGCGCTAGACGAGGAGGTGACAGACGGAAAATCCTCCACCGCCATGGAGCTTTCATACAAACAGGAGAGGAAGAGGAGGAACACAAAATGTGGAATAGGAGGATGAAGTTTTGATGAAATCAGGTCAAACTGTCCCAGGTTTACTAAAGCTAAGTCATTTTTAACCAAGACATTGTAACATTTCATCTGAAGCTGCGCACATATTTTTTGTTGGTTTCTTGTAAATGTTTTTATGCACAGAGAAGAGATTAAAATGTTAATTCTCCTATAGATTAACGAATAACACAAGCTCTATGAAATGATTTCCTAATGGGATAATTACTGATTCCTGTGTTGATATTTTATTGATGGAGATTAAAAATGGAGCCCTATGACACTTTATATAACAGCCTTACTGTAGCTGTATAAAGATAGTTTGCTGTTGGCGATTGTATTTAAGGGGAAACTAAATGTATTTCCAGTGACTTTTATCTGTTTGTATTACATAATATTCTTAACTTTGTAATTTCCCAGCATTAGTTAGCCTGGTAAATATGCAAAGATATTACAAACAGAACTAAATCACAAATTTAGTAGAAGGTCAAGAGGTGTTTGATAAAAAGTTCCTGAATATTCATTTTAGCATATGTTTGCCTTTTACCTGAGAGCTTTTGAAAATGAACCAGATGCCCACTTTGGTTTATTATGGAATATTATTACACTCTATAGGGATATAACAATTATCTTTAAACACTGTTTTAAACTCGAAATTATTGATTTATCATTTTACTGGAGTTTTGACACCACTTCTGTTTGTACAAGTTTTTGTTTTGTTTTTGTTTTTTTACAATTTTTTTCTTTTTACCAAGTTATGCTTAAAATAACAATGAATATAAAAAAATTATAATGAAGACAATCAGTAATAATTTGTCTAATTTCCAGTCTTTTCTGCAACAGAGACATTCTCTTTCACACAATTGAGGTTGAATTGGTATCTTAGGTAAAGTGTTGCTGTAACTTTAATCTGACATCTAAAATGTTATTTGTAGCTAAAAAAGGATTTTATATTTGTGTTTCTTTTCCTTACATTTTTTGTCCTACATGTTGTGCTGATTACATGTTTAAGTCTAAAGAAATTTGATTGTATCCTAGTTTCAAATTGAACTTAAATAAACTTATGTGAATCTTTTCTTTTCTGTTGATTGGGGCTGTGTAAATAAAATAGTTTGAATGGCTTAAAATCATTTCTCCAGTAAAGACAA
This sequence comes from Poecilia mexicana, assembly GCF_051168715.1. NCBI lineage: Eukaryota > Metazoa > Chordata > Actinopteri > Cyprinodontiformes > Poeciliidae > Poecilia > Poecilia mexicana. The sequence continues at coordinate 21,807,847 of NW_028263383.1, forward strand.
ACAAAAATAAGCCATTTTAAATCTTTAGGAAACCGTCAAAAAATGTCTCAAAAAAGGACTAAGGCAGGATTAGATTAAATGAGTTGCTATTAAATTGTCCTTGAAAGATGATCAGAAACACGTCAGGAAATTTAGCAATAATTCCATTACTTCCCACATGATCAGAATAGAACAGAGGAAGCAATCAAACATATCTAAGTGACAAGAAAATCAATCCATGTACACAAATTTTTAAACTGAATTTTTCTTTTCCCTAATAAGAGAATTTATTTTTCTTTAAAGGAAAATCCTGAACACATAATACAAATCATCTTTTTCCCTTCAGTTTTGTTGCTGTAAAATATTTATAAAAGCAGAAAAAAACAGGGTTGAGATTAGGTCCATGTGGAACATTGTTTAGTTAGCTTAAATTATTGATTTTAAACACTTATGAGTTTTATCAATGGTGGACACATCCGACCCACTAACATTGTTTATGTAACACTTAGCTAACAGGATAAACATAAAACTATTTTTAATACTATTTTTATTCATTTATGACTGTTGAATGGCTTTACCTCTTTAAAATTATGGCCAAATATTTGGTGATTGGTACTCATTGATTTTTACTTAGTGTCTGAGGAATAATACATCCAAATCAAGTTACTTGACAATAATAAAACCTGATTAAAGAGTTGTGGTATAAATTGGTAAAATGTATTTCAATTAAATGATTAAAAACAAAATTCATCTACTGTAGCCAACACAGAGTCTGAATTAGAGTCTGAATTAAGAGGGTAATTATTTAAACGTGAAAAGTCTCTACTCTTAAAACAGGAATGGCAACATCTGCAGTAGTTCTATAAGAAAATATGTCTGTTTCCCATCAATCAGTACAACATGAAATTATCCAGCCAAGTAAGCATCTGAGCATGAGAGACCAGAGAACAACTCAGAAAGTTTGGTTGCATAAGGATATACAAGCCGCAGCAGGCAGCACGTTATCTTGTGAAGTAGCTGGAAAACAACTTGTCTTCCGTCTGCTGACAGACCAGATCAATGCAAACACGAGTCGATAAACCTATAGGCCAACATACCAGGCTTGGGGCAAAGTTCACCAACCGGTCGAGCAGAAAGTGCTCTCTTAGACAAATGTCAGTGTTTTTAGTGGTGAGAGGGAAAAACGTGACACAGTCGGGACAAGAGTTCATAATCAAACAAAACCCTCCAGCTTGTACAGCTGTTATATCAGAGGGATTTCTGTGGATGACTCGTAATATTACAGACATCCAAGGAGCTCTAGAGTTCGTAAGATAATCACAAAAGTATTTTCCTTCAGGATCAGAACTGGAAATTCCTTGATATTTGCACCTCTATGTGAATTTTGTCTCTGACTGTTCATCAGGGGAGCATTTAACATCTTAAAGCATCAAAGCTTTAAAAACGCAATTTCTGATTTTTGAACAAACAAGTTAAAATCTTAGTTCCTGAAAATCTGCATAACTTAGGTCTCCAACTAACTATTTTAGGAATCAATCATTCTGGTGACTAAGTAAGGAATTTTTTAAAACAATATGACAAATACATAAAAATACAAACAAATTGTTTTTTTCAAATAATAAGCTTTAATTTCCTAAAATGCAATAGTGTAGCATTCCTTTAGTGAATGCTTAATTTGTTGCAAAGGATCAATCTTCAGCTAAAAATACTTTTAGACATCACATGTTAAAAGCTCAGCCATTTCTGTTAGATTTAATAATACAGTGTTGGGCTGATCTTTAATAATATGATAGCAGAAGGTGCTTTAAAGATTACAGAAGTTGAACAAGGTGAAGCTAAATTATGCACTTAAGGAATTCTGGGTAGATCATATTTACAGATAAAGAAGTAAAATATATTTTTTGTACAGTTTTGGCCTAATTACAGCTCAGACTACACCGTTCATTTAGCAAATGGCTTTTTTTGAGTCTGTATTCCAGTTAATGTCTAATCGATTACTAAATTAGTTGACGATTATTTTAATAATTGATTATGAATAAATAGTTTCAGCCATAATGTTCTGTATTAATAATAGGATGAAGAAGACATGGGTTCATTAACGGTAGACTAACAGCTTTCAGTCCTATAGAGAATTTTAGGCTGCATTCACACCAGCCCTGTTGTCATTTAATGGGGTATATGCCACGGACTTCCCTTTTAGCACTTCTGCATTTTTTTGCCACATAGAATGCTTCCGGTGCACAGGCAACAGTGTGTTTTCGTCAGTGGTGGAGAAAGTACTCAAAAAATGTACTTAAGTAAAAGTACAAATACACAGGCAAAAATGTACTCAAGTAAAAGTCAAAGTACCACATTAACATTTTACTTAAGTAAAAGTAAAAAAGTACTGCTTTTAAAAATACTTAAGTATTAAAAGTAAAAGTACTTGCTGAATACATACCCTAATCGCTAATATCATTAAGTGTGCCGATAGTATTTAATTTGAATACATCATAAATGTGCCATTTTAATAAACAATGTCACAGATTAAACATGTTCTTATTGTGTTTATTCTCTGTAAGAGTTTAGACTTAGATATGTGATTCTATGCATCATAATTTCAGGGATGGAAACATCTTGTTTCCTGTCCTAACATAGCATGAACTTCATTAGTGACATTTATTTAGAAAGAAATCCAACTGAAAGGGGATGGAACGAAGGTGTGGGGGGGAAGACATGCAACCAAGGAGCCACGTAGCAGAGTTGTAGTCAAGACCACCGAACCTGAGACCAAGACCAGCGCCCTGCACTACATGACACAATAAAATGAAGTGCACCTAACAAAATTGGTTCTCAGATTGATCTGAAAGATCCACATTTCCATAAAAACACCTAGATATTAAATACTTAGAGCTGAAATATATTTAACCAGTATCAATTAAAACTCATTTCATTCTGTTTTGCTGTCATCGCTGTGCTACAATCCGCAGAGGTCTCCTGCTATCCCTATAAAAATAACGCCCTGGACGGTTGCCCATACTGCCCATGTCAGAAACCACAACTGTCTGCACCATTAAACCATGAAACATAGCAATTAACGGTAAACAACACTATGAACACATACATACATTGCAGTGTACACAAGAACAAAGAACGGCTCTCAGTGAGGCTTCAGTCCCATCATCCTTAGTAAAGATCCGTCCAGAAGAATCGGATCGTTCCTGAATGTCATATCACTATATTGCCCTTTGGTCATAGTGTTGTCCCATATAAGCGACACCTCAGTCAACACCTCCACACAATAATTCAGTGCATGAGTGACAACTTTTTTTCATCACAGATACAGCAGCTGTACAGATACTGTCTCTGTACAGCTAGCTTTGCTAGCATCACTTTTCTTTAAGCTTTCCTTCCAAGTGACGCTAAAAGTTGGACAAAGTCCCCACCGTCTGTGAAAGCGAAGCGCTGCTGGTTTTACATGTCGCCATATCTTATGATTATTATCGATTAGACAGACATCTTCTCCCGCTCAGAGGAAACCACTGCGCATGTCTGGAGCTCCGTGTGCGAGTAAAGGTGGAGGCGATGGGTGACAACAGACACTAAGCCCCCCAAAATATAATAAGGATTTTATTTATGAGCTTGCTGGCTTCCTCACACATCTTTCTATGATCTCACCAAATGTAATAGTTATTAGGGATTTTAACATTCATATTGATAATCAAGAGTCTCCACTTTCCAAAGACTTCATATCGTGCTTGGACAGCTTTGGACTTCAGCAATACACAACTTTTTCCACGCATACTAAAGGACATATATTGGATTTAATCTGCTGCTCAGGGGTTACACCCACTGACTGTAAAGCTGATTCCCTGCCATTCTCAGATCATTTCTTTTTATCATTTGGAGCTAATATTTCACTTTCAAAATCTAACCCCCCACGTGACATAACCTTCCGTAAAATTAAGGACATTGACCTGGATAATTTATCACATTGTATTAATAGACTACCTACTGCTGATCATTTTTCTTCCACAGATGAACTATTGGCTCACTACAACAAAAGTCTTCACAGTGTCCTGAACAATCTTGCTCCACTTAAAACCAGATCTGTCTCTTTTACTCATACTGCACCTTGGTTTAATTCCACTCTTCGACACTTAAAAACAAAAGGACGTCGCCTTGAAAGACTGTACTGAAAAACTGGTCTCATTGTTCACAAAGACATGTTTTCCAGTCACATTCTTCTATACAAAGATGCAATTTCTTCAGCCAAATCAACATATTATTCCACGTTAATCAGTTCTAACAAGGACAACTCCAAAACTTTATTTTCTGTACTTGCAAACATTACCAAACCATTAGATTCCCTTCCTCCCCACCTGTATACCTCTGATTTTTGTAATACTTTGATATCATTTTTTACTTCTAAGATAGAAATTATCCATCAGGAACATATACCCAGTCTTGCCTTAACATCATCTGTCCCAGTTTCAGTTGTTCCTACTAATTCATTCTCGGTCTTTAGCCTCCCTTCTGTTGCTGATGTCACCAAATTAATTCAAAAATCTAACTCTTCAACCTGCCATCTAGATCCTCTTCCCACTGTTCTTGTTAAAGCCACCCTCCCCGCTCTGTCCCCTCTCATCACTAACATTCTGCATTCTTCCCTTACTACTGCTGTTGTTCCCTTGGCTCTCAAAACTGCAGCAATAACCCCAATACTTAAGAAATCTGGTTTAGATCCCAATGAACTCAATAATTTTCGCCCTATCTCACATCTTCCACTTATTTCAAAAATTCTAGAAAAGACAGTTGCTGCTCAGCTCCATTCTCATCTTTCCAGCAATAATCTATATGAACAATTCCAATCTGGCTTCCGTCCACTCCACAGTACAGAAAACAGCGCTTCTTAAAATTACAAATGATCTCCTTCTTGCTGCTGACTCTGGTTTATTATCCATACTCCTTCTCCTTGATCTGACTGCGGCTTTTGATACAATTTTACATAACATCCTTATTGAAAGATTATCCTCTCTTGGTATTGTAAATACACCTCTCAACTGGTTTCATTCATATCTCTCAGGTCGCTCTCAGTTTGTTCAGTTAAAATCATTTACCTCTCCCGTCTCTCCAGGTGTACCCCAGGGCTCTGTCCTGGGACCCTTGTTGTTTATTATTTACCTCCTCCCCCTTGGTAATATTTTTCGCAAACATAACATCCAGTTTCACTGCTATGCAGATGACACCCAACTCTATGTTTCAACCAAACCTAGTTCCAAGCTTCCATTTTCCTCCCTCACTGATTGTCTTCTTGAAATAAAACAATGGTTTACTCTTAACTTCCTCAAATTAAATTCCAGTAAAACTAAACTTCTCTTAATTGGTACTAATTCAATACTAAGTAAACTTGATAATTTCTCCATTTCAGTTGATAACTCCTCAATTTTTCCCTCCCCTCAGGTTAAGAGTCTGGGTGTCATCCTTGATAGCACCCTCTCTTTTGCCTCCCATGTGAATAATATCACTCGATCAGCTTATTCTCATCTCCGAAATATTCGCCATCTCCGTCCTTCTCTCTCTCCGCACTCCACTGCTGTTCTGGTCCATAGTTTGGTCACATCTCGTTTAGACTATTGTAATTCTCTACTTTTTGGTTTGCCACAGAAAACTCTGCATAAATTACAATTGGTTCAAAATTCAGCTGCTCGTATCATTACACAGACCCCCTTAATTCATCACATCACACCTATTTTACAACAGCTCCATTGGCTTCCAATCACATATCGCATCAACTATAAAATACTTCTTCTAACTTTTAAAGTAGTTTACAACCTCATACCTCCATATCTCTCAGACCTCCTTCACATTGCCACACCCACCCGTCTCCTCAGATCCTCTTCTTCTATCCATCTCTCCGTTCCCCCTGCTCGTCTTGTCACTATGGGGAGCAGAGCATTCAGCCGCTCTGCTCCCAAACTCTGGAACTCACTCCCACCTGATCTCCATAACATCGAGTCTTTGCAATATTTTAAGTACAAACTCAAAACCCACTTGTTTGAGCTAGCATACAGCCTTTAGTTATCTTTGTACTGTCTTATAAATCTTGTTTTTTTTGTTTTTATTACCGGTATGTATTTTATAATCTGCTTGCTTTTATGTCAAGGTGACCTTGGGTGTCCAGAAAGGCGCCTACAAATAAAATGCATTATTATTTATTATCTGCTGTAACTACAGGTAACATAAAGGTCAAAAAGCCAGAATACATTACTGATTTTAAAACCACAATTAGGCCATTTGAATCAAGACATGTTAAGTTTTAAAACTAGCTTATTTTAAATTTATTTTCTCAACAGTTGTCAGATAGTCATACGCTTAGCTCAGACCTGTATACGCAGTCATTACCATATGATTTTATTTAATCAGCAACATAGAATCATGGCGTAAATCATCATACACTTTGTTATTAACAGCTGTATGGCATCCTGACTTAGCGGTTAAGTAGGTTAATGAGTTTTACACGGGCGTGTGTTGTAGTTGACTGCAGCTGCAGCCAGACCCTGCTTTAAATACACTTTGAAACCACGACTACACATGTGTATCTATCTAGTTATCATATTATATCATATTATAAACAATTAAATTACTTATTTTCGTCATAACTTGTTGCGTATGCTGAACTGACAACTCCACTGACAGTCAGACTTCTTGGTGCGCATGTGCGGGCATGCGTACTGGCTGCATGTCTGTTATCCTGACAGCGTATGGCTATCTGATAGAACACCGGCAGACCATGGACTGATGGTTGCCGTCAGCTGGTCAGCTGGTCCAGGTGATTGGATCCAATCATGGCTCAGAAACACATCACGAAGTGTTGCGAAGCAAACCTGAAAAATTAAAAACAAAAAAATTAATAAGTGTTCAGCTACACAATGTAATCAAAACTAATAAATCCTCAGCTCTTTTTGAAAGTTTTGCTTGAAAATAAATTGACAATATCAGGAAATTAAATGTTTAAGTGAAAGTTCTGGTATCACAAAGAAACTGCAAAAAATGTTTCAGAGATGTAACAACACTGAAGTTACTGAATAAGAGTGAACTGAAATATTTACTACTTAGAAAATGCATGTTAAAATCTGAATACTCTTTTGAAAGTGTGCAGCTGAAATTAATTTAAACTACTAGTAGGCATAGCACAGGGTTTGCTCATTACCAACAGTAATACAAAAAATTCTGCATATAAGAGGCATTAGTTTATAAAAGGCTAGGCAAACCTAAATTTACCATTTTACAAACAAAAAGCTGCGGGAGGATGTAACTTTACAACCTCATTTTGTAAGCAGTCTCAGAGGAAAAAAGAAAAGAGAAATTACGTTTGTATAACGCAATAACAGATTATAGCAGCCAAGTGGCAAAATTCACTCCAACGTGGATTATAATTATGACACAGCAAAAGTAGATGCCATATCTTTGGGATTCGGGAAATACGTGATTTCGACCATTTGTACCACCTGTTCTGTGGATTTTTCATGTGGATCGGTGAAACTTAAACGGCTGTAAAGCGAAGGTTTTGGACCTTAATCTGACTGACTACTTGTGTGGTTTGGATCGAGCTGAAACGTTGCTGCCCTTGGTTGTTCTTAAATTATCGTGCTCAGTATCAGAGGGGCGCTCCGACTGCATGTTAAATGTATTTTATATAATTGTCATATAAACAAAAGGAGCTGCCTAAAAATAATTTCATACTTCGTATAACACAAACACATCAACACACGTATTGACTTACCTTGTGCCGAATCGCTGCCGCTGTTCTGAGCCTGTTCCCGTAGCAGTGGATTTCCTCTGGTATTATTTTCCTCCAACAAATTATTCCAGTGAACGAACCACGTTCAGCTCCCTTTTAACCTCCGTCTTCCCATTTCTGACGCTGGATCTTCAATATCCTCAAGCTTTGAAATATCAGGCAGCTGTAGTGGCTAAGTTTTGGCTACAGTCCGCTGTTGCCTTGATATCAACAGAAAAATGAAAAAAAACTAAGCACTGGATGGTATCGGCTAATTACTGGACACAACGGCACACCACAAAACTCGATTGTTGTACCAGTAGCTCGCAGATATTTTAACTTTTGCGTCTTGTTCATGTTACAGATCTTGCAGCTTTGGCTAAAACAATAGCAGCAAGCAGGACCCGGAACCAATCTATGTGGCATAAATTTAAACAGAAATACATCACCACCTCTCGTGGCATACACCCCATGGACCTTACCACAGGGTCCGCGTTTCATTGGCTAATGCCCATTTGACGTCACTGCGCAGCTACCACGTGCTTGACCGTCTCATAAACAAAAGCTACAGTAGTATACACATGCTAATGTAGATTGTGGACCAGCAGACCACAATCTACACAATCAAAGTTTTTGCGACAGAACTCAAATAAGAATGGTTCTCCACTGTCAGTAGGGTATCTGTACAGGCGATGTCAGGTATCCTGATCGTATTTGTGGAAATAAAATTCACAGATTTCCCAAATCTGATACGGAATGACTAGCTTGGATCAAAGCTTGTGCACCACCATATTTGCAGCTCAACCGTCGTATCAATAAAAACAAAGGAGTGTGTGCTGGTGTAAGTATTATTACTTTGCTTTCTTTGTGTTTAGTGAATGGGGATATTTTGAGTGGCCCTGCGACAGACTGGCGACCTGTCCAGGGTGTTCCCCGCCTCTCGCCCGGTCTCACCGGAACGTTAGCTAGAGATAGGCACCAGCACCTCCCGATCCCTTTTGAATTTTGAAGCTTGAAATATTGTAAGGTCTTAAGGAGGCCTATAATGTGTGAACAATGACCCCCAAGTCTGAAAAAAGTCAATAATAAACACATTCATTATGAAAACCTTTTAGCTAAGTACAGCATAATGGCAGTACCGATACAACTTCTACACCTTGAAGCCTGTCTGTTACACAGTCTTACGTTAGCTGAACAGATCAATATGCAATGTGTACCGTATCTGACATACATTAAAGATTTTTATTTTACCTGAAAAGGCTTTTTTACTAAATTGTAATCGTGTTAGCCACACTAGCACCGAGTACAGTGTATCAGGCCTAGGCACACTCAAACATTTGCCAACAACAGAAATCACTGATTTCAAAAGTAACTCCCAAAACAATGAATACCCGACTTACCCAGCCTTGCAAGAACAATAGGCATCAGTGATCTTGTCCACAGCTATATTTATGCTGAGGTGTGAGGATCTGCTGTTTTCCTCATCGACAGGTGTTATGCCCAGAAACGCATGCCTGCCCAAAATTGCATCCCCTCTCGCGGGAGCGCTCATATTTTTTGAAATTCCGGCAGAAATTCTACACTAATCGACTCAGAAATACTTTGTAGAAAGTCAGTTGAAACGAAAGACGCCATGTTTACACATAGAAACTAAGCTCTGCGAGGCTTTGTTTGTGAGACATGCAGCCACATGGGACTGTCGAGGGGCGTTTCTGGGCTGGGCTTGGTAAGGTCCATTTAGAAAATCCGGTTTGCTTGGGATGGTGTGAATGCATAATCGAACTGTGATGGGTACCAAAAAAGCTAACTCTAGTACACCTAAAAACCTCGGCGTCGGTTCAGTTGAAGTGAACTCTGGTGTGGTTTGAATACATATGTGAGCGCCAAGTAGTTCCCATCAGTGGTTCTTGGTGCAGTGCCACCACAGGTGAAGAGGTATCAGATGAAAATGTAACATGTTGTCATTTTGGTCCCCAACTGAACAGACTCTACCAGACTAACACGTCTGGAAACAATCTAATTTGATCACACATGGCAGTCTAATGACATTTCTTCCACTCTTAGTTGTTTATGGTTTATTGTTGGTTCCTTAACCCTTGTGCATGCGAGGACTGAGGCAAACGTAGAGGACTATGGAAAATGATACAAGTTTTACGTGTGTGGGGTCAGTTGGACCCCATTTCGACATACAAGGGTTAAAGGTTTGATTTTCTGAAAATATTGTAATGACCAAACCACAACTGAAAATGTAGATACTCATGTTGACGAGCCAATGATTATTGATTATTTCTGATTATTCCTTTACAGAAAAATATTGAATATTTTGTTCAATTTACTTGAGTAAATGGAAAAAATACTTTTAGTTTTACAACACTGTATTTTTGCTTTTACTTGAGTAATATATTTATAAAGTAGAGATGTGCCGATCAGGTTTTTTCCTGCCGATACCGATCACCCATGAGGGCCGATACACCGATACCGATCACCGATACCGATCACATAATTATTATTTATTTATTTATTATCATAAACACTACCGGTTACATTATGTGGAAAAAGGAACCATGAATTCACCTTAATTTAGACAAACACTTGTTTTTAATAACTTTTTCCAAGAAGAAAACTAAACAAAACAGGCTTTGTGCAAATTGTACTGGTATTGATAATACTATCTTTAACAGACTGAAAACATATGAAAGCTCTGAAGAGGCTGAATAATGCAAAGAGCCGAAATAAAACCTCTCAACATTGCCAAGAAGTTCAAGTATAAAACTTAACATTCAAAGGCAAAAACAGGATCCATTACAATAAACAATCCAGAGTTACTGAATGAAAACTTCCTGATAGCATGGCGGCTAGCTGATTACTGCTAGCTCTGATTGGCTGTTTCTGACTGAGCGGAGTAATTATGCAGATCAGGGAGGAGATCGATTATTTTTTTAGAGATTATCTGTCTCATGTTAGGACAGCGAAAGTTTTAATATGTAGGTAAAATGTATTTTTTTAAGTTAGATGCTGCAGCTTTAAACAGAGGTTCGGTGTGAGAGTCACTACCAGGTGGAGAAGAAGCGAAGCACCGTCTGTGAAATATTACTACCTGTAGCGTAGCAGCGGTTCAACAGCGAGAGCAGAACCAGCGTCTGACATCGCAGCTCGAAGACTTAAATAATTTTGCGGGTTATTTGTTTAGCTTTCTGACCGTCATGCTAATCCAGGTGAGTGTTTGTAGCTGTGCGCTGCTTTACCTGCTGTCTGATCCTCCGTATGTCTTTTTTACTGCAGTGAGCCTCGATGTAGCCAAACTCCGTCAAGTATGTCATTGTTTTTATGTCGTATTAGCTTCGTTGTGTTGATGCATTTTTGACGTGCTTCAATTTTCCCCACAACACGCAAACTTCCCCATTCACTCAGTGCATTATAGTTCCACATCGCTTAGCATTTGTTGTTGCGCGCTTGCGCAGAGTGAAGGAAAGAGGAGACCAGCTGCACAAGCAGGCTGCGAAATGAGAAGCAGGTGATCGGTATCGGAAAAAGAGACAATGATCGCCGATCACCGATCATGCACTTTTTCACGAAAATCGGCCCGATTATGATCGGTGACCGATCGATCGGCACACCTCTATTATAAAGTATCACTACTCTTAATTGAGTAAAATGTCTGGATGCTAACTTTACCCACTAAGAGTGATTTTACTGAATAAAGAAAAAAGAAATGACTTCTCATTGTGCATAAACTTAGTTTTTCTAATGTTATTTAAATTTCTACTTACTGAGCTTGATGTGCCATTTAGCACTGCAGTTCTTACATACAGTTGATTTGCATTATCAACTCTAAATATTAGTTTCAGTTTTTTTATCATTCGGAAAAGTGCTGCCTGAATGTGTTATTTTTTAATCAGAATTTTATTTATATTTTTTGTCTTTAAAATAGAATTTAGATATAATTTTACATTTTTGTCTGCTGATGACATTATTTTTAAATATTAAATCGTATGTTCTGGCCAGTTACTCAGTAGTTGAATAGACATACTTATTCTTGGACAGTTACTTTTTACTTTTACTTGAATAAAAATATGTTGAAGTAGTGTCTTTCTCAGAGTTCGATAGCAACTATTTAAATTTACTTAGTTACATTTACTTGAGTAACTTTTTAAAAAATGTACTTTTAGGCATACTCATACTACAATGTACTTTTTACTTTACTTGAGTAAATTTATTGTGAAGTATCACTACTCTTACTTCAGGCTAATTTCTGGATACTTTACCCACTGTGAGAACTTCACTGAATGAAGAACAGGATTGTTTTAACCAAAAATTCACCAGACACAGGCACACAACTGGTTTTGAGCCGTTTATGATAAATTAAAAAGTAGTTTTTAAGAAGCAAGAACAAAATAGAAAAACTACAAACGGAAAAAGCATAAACACAGAGTCTCTGCTTGTTCATCAGATTTTCCAACAAACAGCTGGCTGTGTGGCTCTGGTGTTCAGTCCCAGACTTGATGGCTCTACTGATCCATGGCCTCCGGAGCAGCGAGTGAGTTGACAAAGGCTTCGTAGTGCTGCGGGTGGCAGCGCTTGTACTCGTTGATTTTTCTCTTGATCTGTTTGGGTGTGTCCTGGTAGTAGTTCTTCTCATCTCGAGCCATCGCCTGCAAGAGCCACATGCAAGAGGGATGATGAAGAAGGAAGTTTTCACACTTAGAAACAATCTGGACAAACGCAAAACGGAAGCTTGAAATGACAACTTGATTGAATAGAGGTTAAAAGAAAACCAGATCAACCCCGTTCTATATTCTAGTTCAATACCAAACCAAGACTGGATAAATAAATCTCTTTAAATAGAACCTGACAGACAACATAGAGCAGGGTGAAGATAGTTGTAAGATCTGTACAAAAGTGAAAGCATCATGTAGTAGTAGGGGCAAATTGTCTATTTTAAAACATTTAAATGTGATGCAAAAGAAAATCATTAAGGGGGTTGAATGGTTTTCACAGCGCAGTGCAACAGCTTCCTCTGCATTACGAGTTCTTAATTCAAACTCTGATGTTTAGATTTAGACTTGCACAAAAACATGACAGTCAATTTGTCAATGAGATGTTATTGGTTGGCTACTGAAAAACAGAAAAAATACTGAAAAAAATGTATGTGTTACTTATAGTACAGTAAAGCAGTAGATTTTATAATTTTTCTCTAAAAATGAGAAAAAAAATCTATAATACACAAATTATATATTTGTGTATTATAAATCTATAATACTCAGCCCTGGAGCCTCAGAGAGAGGCGAAATACCAGGGCCTCAGAGAGGAACTGAAGAAGGCCTGGAAGGTGAAGACCACAGTGGTGCCTGTGGTCATCGGGGTCCTTGGGGCAGTCACCCCCAAACTGGAGCAGTGGATACAACAGATCCCAGGAACAACATCAGACATCTCAGTCCAGAAATGTGCAGTTCTAGGCACAGCCAAGATACTGCGCAGAACCCTCAGGCTCCCAGGCCTCTGGTAGAGGACCCGAGCTCAGAGGATGAAAGAGACCACCCGCGGAGGGTGAGAAGGGAATTCTCGTTTTTTCTTTATTGTCCTCCCATGATGGTTCCTCTAAAAATTCCCTTCTCACCCTCCGCGGGTGGTCTCGTTTTTCGTTTTTTCTTTATTGTCCTCCCATGATGGTTCCTCCAGCACCTCGTCCTCTGTTCCCCATTGTCTGAGACATTCGCTGAGGACATCGTCCGTTGAGGCTTTGTCCTTGATGTATTTATGGATCTTGGATGTTTCATCCTGGACAGTGGCTCTCACACTCACTAGTCCTCTGCCTCCTTCCTTACGGCTTATGTACAGTCTCAGGGTGCTGGATTTGGGGTGGAACCCTCCATGCATGGTTAGTAGCTTCCGAGTCTTAACATCCGTGGCCTTTATCTCTTCCATTGGCCAGCTAATTATTCCGGCAGGGTATCTGATTACTGGTAAGGCATAGCTGTTTATTGCACGGATCTTGTTCTTGCCATTGAGCTGGCTTCTCAGGACTTGCCTTATTCGTTGGAGGTATTTGGCTGTGGCTCCTTTCCTTGTGACCTCATCGAGGTTGCCATTTGCTTGTGGTATTCCCAGGTACTTGTAACTGTGCTCTCTGCTATTGTTCCTTCTGGGAGTGAGACCCCTTCTGTGCGGACGACCTTCCCTCTCTTTGTAACCATCCGGCCACACTTCTCTAGTCCGAATGACATCCCAATGTCAGTGCTGTAGATCCTGGTGGTGTGGATCAGTGAGTCGATGTCTCGCTCGCTCTTGGCGTACAGCTTGATGTCATCCATATAGAGGAGGTGACTGATTGTGGCCCCATTCTTGAGTCGGTATCCGTAGCCAGTCTTGTTGATGATTTGGCTGAGGGGGTTCAGGCCTACGCAGAACAGCAGTGGGGACAGAGCATCTCCTTGGTATATGCCAGATTTGATGGACACTTGTGCAAGTGGTTTGCAGTTGGCTTCAAGGGTGGTTTTCCACAGCCCCTTCGAGTTTGCAATGAAGGCTCTTAGTGCCCTATTGATGTTATACATCTCCAAGCATTCAATGATCCAGGTATGTGGCATTGAGTCATAGGCTTTCTTGTAATCAATCCAAGCGGTGCACAGGTTGGTGTGTCGGGTTTTGCAGTCTCGGGCGACTGTGTAGTCTACAAGGAGTTGGTGTTTGGCTCCTCTGCTATTTATGCCGATGCCCTTCTGTCCCGTGCTCATGTATTTATCCATGTGTCCGCTTATCTTAGCCGCTATGATGCCAGATATGAGCTTCCATGTTGTAGAGAGACAGGTTATTGGCCGATAGTTGGATGGGACTGAACCCTTTGAGGGATCCTTCTGTATCAGGATTGTGCGCCCTTCAGTTAACCATTCAGGGTGAGTCCCATTTTGTAGCAGCTGGTTCAGTTGAGCTGCCAGTTGCTCATGGAGGGCAGTGATTTTCTTCAGCCAGTAGTGCTGTCCAGTTTTTCATACTCTTTCTTAGACATCTGCCACAGTGATGGTTACTGGGGCTTGTTCAGGGAGGTTGCTGTGGTGGTTAGCCACTGTGCATTGCTGTTGTGGGACGCCTCCCTTTCCCATATGCCTTTCCAGTATTGTTCAGTCTCCAGCCTTGGTGGGTCTGCTCTGTTGTTAGTACCCTGCCATTGAGAGTACACTTTAGCTGGTTGGGTGGAGAAGAGCTGGTTAATCCTCCTGTATCTCTTTAGGCGGCTGGCCAAAGAGATACTGTAGCTCTGACAGTTGGCTCACTTCTAGGGATCGTTCTCAATGCTGCATTCACATCTTCAATGAGACTTTCTGATGGTACTTCACTCAGCCGCTGTAGTTGGCATCGGGGTTGTCTGGTGTTCATTCGGGCCATGATTCTCTCTCTCAGAGCTGCCTTGTTCAGCTTTGATGGTTCGTTCATTACTGGGGCTGCATACCCAGTCTTTGGGGTAGTTGTAGTTAACTCCCTTCTGACCTGACATCCAGGCTCCTCCCCCTTGCCGTAGCATTTGTGTTGTACCTCGTCAATCTCAAGTTGTGATAGCAGTTGCCGTTTGCGGATGTTGGAACACTGAGCTACTAGTTGTTTAGCAGTCATTGTAGACTGGGGATGTTGAACTAACCATTTCCCCTCATTCTTTGCATGTAGCCCCTCTGACTAGGGTTACTTGAGTAGTAGCATTCCAACAGATCCAGGTTTTCACCTCTCACCCATTTCCGTCTTGTTCCAGTAGCCCATTTGTCATCAAGGTGCTCTGGTTCCCCAGCACCTGACGCAGACCTTGTTTGGCCGGGCGACGTCTGAGCCGGCATGTCGTGCTTATCAATGTCTCTCATGGTATGAGGTAGGCTATATAGCTCCAACACACACACACACACACACACACACACACACACACACACACACACACACACACACACACACACACACACACACACAAGTCTGGAGAAGGATTTATTTTACTCTGAAATACAACAAATTATCAATAAACTAAGACAAGATTGTTCTTTTTTTGTTCATTTTTGAGAGCTGAATTATCTCTTGTCTTTGAACTGGAAAATGTTTGTTTCTCTGAGAAAAAAAAAACAACCATTTTATTTCTGCCCAGATTAGAGTCCGACGGTCAGTTTGCCTTCCACAAAGCCTGAAGGACTTTAAGAGGTGATAACGTTCAGATTTTAAAGTGTAAATAAATCCCCCAAAATTAACTGATTTTTACCAATTAACTCTCATTGGGTTGTGTAGGGCTCTATGTTTCTGTACAAATTTTGACATTTTTGTGTCAATTTGTTCAGTTCCTTTCCAGAGCGTCGACACAAAAAAATTGAGTTGTCATTGGTTTTTTTTTCTAGCAAGTTTTCTAGCAAAAACTTGCTAGAGTTTTTATTAACTCTAGCAAGTTAATAAAAACTTGCTAGAGGGGTCTGAAAAGTCAAATAAAATGACCAAGTGGAAAAGTTGGCAACAGTGCCTCTTTATTCCTGACCACAGCCCCACCCATCAACTGTTTGGCCACGCCCCTCTGTGTCTCTTAGCTCCGCCCAGTTTGTTGGAATTTTTTTACATTTTTCTGGGCCAGGGCTTAGCTTTCATAGGGGGTTTAGTCACATTTTGAAGACAATCAAACAACCAAGGAGGTCAGATAAATCCGACTGCCGATCTTAAACTCAGCTCTTATTCCAGTTCTCATCATAGAAACAAACTCTGCTTTGATGTGGCAACGTTTAAAGCCTCAAATATAAAAGTGTGTTTTTCAGCTTGTTTGATCAGGGACACTTTTTGTTGCAAGGCGCAATCAGCCACAGCTCATCAGGGTTCTGAGTCAAGGATAAAAAGTCTTTCTGTGAAAAGACTTCAATACAAAGAAATGCTGATGCTTCCAGTGAAGGCAGACGCAGAACCACTGATGGGAATCCATTTGAAAGCTGCATGACGGTCGGTTATGAAACATCTTTGGTCCCACACGGCAATGGCTTCACACAATAGATAAAAGATAGATAAGCAGTTGGACTCAATTAAAATTTTTAATTGCAAAAATATGAAACGACAAAATATGACTTTTGCTGTTTGTGGATGTTATTTATGTGTCACATTTATGGAAAAGAACAGAAAAGGATAGAGTGAAGACAAGCCTTTGGGATACTGGATGTCAAAATTGTGGACCCAGGGCCATTTTCAGCCCTCTGCCGGATTTTGTTTGGCCCCTCAGTACACAAAGAGACACAAGAGATTTTTACAGTCTTCCAATACAGTAAGTATGCAAGACAATCAACAATGACTTACAGAGTGATTTTCTAGACAAATTAGACTGCTTTTTAAAAATATTGTCTATCTACTATATTACTGAAGAGATACAAACAAATGTCTTAAGAAATCTTTTTTTTTTTTTTTTGGTTTACTATGAAGTCAAATTGTGGCCCTCTGGTTCTCTCAGTTTGATCATTTTGGCCCAAGTAGCAGAAAGCTTGGACACCACTCCTTTTTTTTTTTACAACAAAGCCTGGTTGTAAAACCTACTGTCACACTCCTTTATTTTTCAGGCGTTCCAAAGTTTAAAAGCTCAGAATAGAAGCTGAATCGATCATTTCCAGCCACAGTTTCTGTTTGAACAGTTACCTTGTAGTTGTCCTTATGTTCTCGGATCATGTGCTGGGCGTACTCGATCAGGTCGGATGACAACGTCTTGGAGTCCTTCTCCTGAAGGCTGGCCTCCTCCTGCAGCTCTGAACCAAACATCAATCTTTAAAGCCTGAATAAATATTTCAGTCATTTGAGCCTTCAGAGCAGAAATATTAATTTATGGTCAGATTTAAAGTAAAACAGCCTCATAACAGTTATTTAAACCTCACACAGCTTTATCTTTCTACTTCTAGTTTCCAGTGCTTAGAAAATAACTTTAATGGTAAATTTAATTGTAATTTTCCATTCACAAAAGTAGGGCTGTGACTAATGATTATTTTATTGAATGATTATTCTGACAATTGGATAAAAAAAAGGAACATTCAGCATTTTTTTCCTTTAAATACATTAAAAGATGCAAATAAACAATAAAGTTCCTTCTTCAAACAAGGAAATAAACATTTTACTGCCTAAGATGCAACAAAATAGTATTCTTGCAGTGAATTTGAACTCAGTGAAGCTAAGGCAATGCCACTTGAGGAGTTCTGGGGAAAACAATTGTTTTTATATTAAATATATCATGTAAAGTTTTGGCTTAATTACTTCTCTGAATGTTTTTCCAGCAAACTGCTTTTTTACAAGTCTGTATATTCCAGTCAACAATTAATTACTGAAATAGCTGACGATTATTTCAATAATTGACTCATCATGTTTAATTGTTTGAGCCCTAGAAAAGTCCATGATGAAGATTCAGAAACTCACTGGTGAGGATGTAAGGTTTGGTGACGATGTGGGCAGGTCTTCTGTCATCGGTGTCTCCTCCGAGGAGCTGCAGGAACAAACACAAACACAGGAAGTAAGTAAAATATATTTGTAAAGCACCTAGCACAGGTTTTAAAATCATAAAGTGCTCCACAAAGACATAAACATAAAATAATATAAAAACTGTCAATAGAACAAAAAATCTATATAAAAAAATCGCCCTAACAAGCCGCAGCTCAGATTACCAAGCAGCAGCAGAGATAATTGTTGATCTATTTGAACTCTGAGGAATGAAAAAGTATTTTTAAAAAGTCTGAACTTATCTTCAGAAGGGTTAAAAAAAGAGAGTTCAAAAATTTCACCTTGAAAATATAAATTTTAGGAAGCAAGCAAATGTGGGCAGTTTAAGATCTCAGAGGTCCATAACTGACACTCTGCCTCCCTCTTATGGCCTAAATCTGAACTGCAGCATCACACAGTTGTGGAATAGCGGATTATTTACTGAGGGCTCTTCACTTAGGAACCAGATAACATTGTATTCAGTTTTTAATCACTCAAATTTTTGTTTACTCTCTTGAAAATAAAACCTTTGTGTCTCATTTAAGCCCAGCTGTTCTGCTTACTGTCTGTTTCTTTATGGGCAAAGTACGGTTGGGATCAAACGACAGACCCATCTCCTGCAGGTTCCTGGCCATGGATTTGTTGTTGTCCCAGGCATTCCTGATCTGAGCACTGAAAGAGAGAGGAAATATTCAAGACACACAGATCCAGGAACAACAAAATCCCTCCCACACATCCCCAAATTTATTTACTTACAAAACAAATGAAAGCCAACAAAAAGCAGTAGATAAATTATGCAACAATAAAATATTTTACAAGATTTAAGCTATTTTGACAAAAACCAGGTCAAATCGACTTTGTTCTATGAACAAAAGAGTTATTAATGACAGAGAATTAGGGACAGGCTAAGAAAAAAAAATTGAGAATAGAGATAATATTACAATAATACGAAAATATCACCAGAATAAAGTAAAAAATTATACAAGAATAAAGCTGGATGACAGAAAGTCAATATGAAAATCAGGTCGCTATAATACAAGAATAAAGTTAGATTATGAGAATAATGTTGTATGACAAGGGAGCTGCCAGGAATCTTGGGTCCCATGACAAAAAAATTAGATTGCACCCCCCCTGCCCCCTGCGTGGCTGATGTTAGAATTTCTTGAGTCTATCTGACCCACTAAAAGCATCACAATTTTAAAGGCTTGCAACTGCCTTGCTTTCTGTGGTTCAATACTGATATAGCACAATATTTACTGCTCATTAATTTACATACAACAGTTCACATACAGCATGGAAGTAGGTTGCTTACATTTTTTCTATTAGTTTTAGATTACTGAAATATCTCTCTCCACAAGCAACAGTCATAGGCAACGTGGAAATATACAAAAAGCATTGACCTAATTTTCTTGACTGAACATATCGAAGGGCAAGATGTTTCGGTTCCGGCAAAAGACGGTGAACAGGTAGCTTCCTTGGAAAAGCACTGTTATTCCAAGGACACTGTGATATCCACAACAAGTCAAGCAAAGTGTACGTGTCAGGCCAAATCTAAGGAACCTGAATTGGGAAATATCAAACTACATCGTAAACTAAGTGCTAAACTCAAATACCAGAAAGATCTGTTGAGGAAAGTACTCTCAGAGCAAAGACAAAACAGAAAGTCAACAGGGTGGGGCCAAGTGTGGGTTGGGTTGAGTGATCAGCGGAATTTGGAAAAAGAGCTACTGTTGTTGTTAATTGGACATTTTAGATAATATTAAAAAGCCAGGACATCAGTACTCATGTTCATTCATTGGAAGATTTTTATTTCTAATTCTAAGCAGAAAATAAGACAACCACTTTTATTAATTAAAGTGAGATTTAGAAAAAGAAAATGTAAACAACGTTTACATTTTCATACAACATACAACGTTTATATATATCTATATATAGATATCTATATATATCTACATAATTAATATCAATCTATCTATATATAAAGATAAGATATTGAAATATATAGATAGATATATATCTATATATAGAGATCTCTCTCTCTTATATAGATAGATATCTCTGTCTATAAATATACAAATGACAGACAGAGACTGACAGAAGGACGTGCCGCCAGGAATCTTGGGCCCCATGACAAAAATTTCTTTTTTGAAAATATAAAATAAAATTGTAGAGGGCCCCCGGTTGGTCATAGGCCCTTGGAATTGTCCTAACAACCCCCCCCTATTAAAACCCATTAAGACAGTGAAGTCATAATATGAGAAGTCAAAATATCACAAGAAAAATGTTGTACAAGTCAAAATAATACAATAAAGTTGTAACATGAGAATAAAACCATAATATTAATAGAATAAAGTCATAAGACAAACAGTCACAACATTATGACTATAAGGTCAAAATAATACAAAAATAAAATCTTAATATGATAATAAGGTCGTAATATTACCAGGATAAAGTCATAATAGGAGAATAAAATGTTAATCCACTCAAGGCTGAAATTATCACTATTCTTTTTATCACACTTTTATTCCACTCAACTTTCTAAAAACATACTCAGATACAGCTGTATGTTAACATACATCTTCTTTAGTAATTACGCTTTTTTGTTTTTCTTAAGATATTCCAATTTTCCAATTAACTGATGTTAGGGCTATAATTATCTGTAAGAGAGTAATCATCGAAATTAACAACTAAAATCTGTATAGGTGTCGGTACGGTTTTTTTATTCCGTCTATGTCACCTGAATAAATGGAATAAGCTATTTCGATTTTATTTAAATTTATTAAAACACATTCGTTATGAAAGTTTCACAGAAGGTATGAATTTGGGGATCTCAAATTTCATAAGTTTTTAAAGGTCCCAACAAGCGATTAGACCACGAGAGTCGGGGAAAAAAACAGGAAGAACACATTTTAACAACCCGTTACGAACCCTGCTAGCTAACAGCCGAATGGCTTGAAACTCACTGTTCAATCCTCGGGTTGGCCTTCTTTAGAAACTTCTTCTTCAGCTTCTTTCGGTCCGTGTTGTAGTCAAACCGCTTTCTTCTCTTCGACTGTTTGGTTTTCGGCATTTTTCAAATGTGAAAAGTTGAGACGGAGCAGCACTGGACTAGCGAGGTACACACAGAACGTGCACCTGGAAACAGGAAGCACGTGCTTACGTCGCCCCGGTCATGTGACTAGAAGCCACGCCTCACCATAGACATCAATATGGAGCGCTGAGTCGTACGTAAAAGCGTCCGCCATCTTCTATGTGGCAGCAGAGTGATCGGAGCTCCTTAAGTTCTGTGCTGTGTAAACTTGTTTCAACCGTTTTACGAAACAATCTGGATTAATTCTCATTACCTTACCCAGGTAAGGATGAAAGATCAGAATTACTTGACTTTACAGCCAGAAATTCGCTTCAAAACAACCGGAAAATATTTCCTATGTAGCTAAATTGGCCCGAAATAACGGCTGATTGTTAGCGTAGCAGCTAACGTTTTCATACTGTTTTCTAATGAGAGAGCTGATGAAAAACCGCTGTTAGAGGAGAAGTTCATTAGAAACCAGAGGATTTAGTGAGGAAAGATCAGTCAGGATCAGAGCTGGAGCTGCTGTTCTTCAGTCTGTTTCCCAGCTCAGCTTCATCATGTCGGTATTTAGCTATAAAGATGCTACGAGTCAGAGCCCAACATGCTGAAAATGTATTTTTCTGAATGTGAAAGAAACATATACGGTATGTATTTTCTATTATACTTGTGGATAATTTCTCTTTTATCCATGGCTTTAGCCTATGAACCAGGACGTCTCAGAAGTCATTGAGTTCTCCCAGTGTGACCAGAAGACTGAAGCCCTGCCTGTGACCAGTGTTCCCAGTTTAATAAATGTTTTATTCTTTCACTTTTTGTGTATTTTTAAATATCTCAATCTGAAGTATTAGTGTATTAATGTAGCTTATGTAACGAAATAAAAATAATTTACTCTGTTAGAATTATTTTCACTCTTTGCTGTCAATAGCAGAGTTGACATACTGTAATAAATATTTATTCTCTGGAAAAAAGTAAGAAAAATATGTAGTTTAATGTTTGACAATGACTGATTTATAAATCAAAAGTCATTTCTCAATAACGTATAAAAAATAAATACATTTCAAGACAAGACTTTGTTTCTTGTCTTGAAATGTTAAATTTACATTAAATTATGGAATATTATAGCAATTATGGATATATTCTTTAATAAAACACTGTAAAAGTGTGTCTGTTCATCAATTTCAATATAAAAATTATCAGAATAATTTCTATCAAATAAAACGTTGTGCTCTTTACTCAGAAATGCCCCAAAACAATTAATCACATCAAAAGTTAGAAACGTTCTCTTTAGTAATTTATTTGATTGCCAAATATATTAATGTGTGTAAGAAAATGTGTCAATGTTAGGTATTAACTTAAAATACTTTGTAGAACGGCACTTTATAAAGTTCGGTCCATTTACTTGTATTAGCTTACTGGTACATATTCCACATTCAATATGGCGGACGCTGTTACGTATCGTAGCAACGGGCCGGCCCGCTCCATGAGGGGTCTACGTATTAATGTCTATGGACATAATATAAGGATAGACGCCACATTTAGGGCGGCCATCTTGGAGCGGTACTCTACTCCACTCATGTGTTTAGCAGGCACAATGACGTATCAGCGTATTTAATCGATCATAACACACTTTTTTGTTACTGGAAACCATATTCAAACATCTATCAAACCAACATTTATAAACAATTGTATTTTTAAGTATGTTTTTAATACATAGTTCATATTTAAATATGCTTGGTGGCTATAACAATAGAATAGGAATGGAATATTCTGATACCGATGTATGATGATGAGCATATTACAAAGCACACAGCCATTCATAATTTATTTAATAAATTATTTAGTAATATCAATATATATTTATATAACTATACAAACACTAATAAATAAATATTGATAATGGCACAATGAATTATATATATATATATGTTTATGTTTTTCAGCTGACGAGTCCAAAGTCCGATGTGAGATTCATCCGTGCTGCAGTGAATCCGTCTCTCTTTATAGATATCTCCCTCTTCTTCCTTACATCGTGTCTTTAGGAAACTTTCAAAACAAAAACGGAAGATTTAGGATGTATCTTACTTTTGACAGAGTGAAAGAATATAAATAATAGTCTTTACCTCCTGTGTAAACTTTGCCGGTGGATGTTATAGCACATAATATAAGTTTTATAATATGTGTTATATTGTTTCATTTTTACACAACTAATTCAGCATGGTGTTATGCACACAAGCTGGTCTAAAACCCAGCCCAATAGATTTTCCTGATATATTATTTTTTGCTTAGTTCAACCCCTTTAATGAGCAAGGAGGGATAATTATAGAAGCCAATCAATAATTTTCAACTCTCTGACCTATCTGTACTATTATCAAAATGAATCACAAAACCATGAATGGCATTCCTAATGCACCTTTAATACACTGTGATCCTGACTTTATTGACTGGGGCAGGAAAATCCACTTCCTGTAGGATGAGTGATGAACCTCAAAGAGATTCAGCTTCACAAACAAACCTTTTTGATGATTTAATATACCTGATTATTCAATGAAATTCATGATGGTGATAGTTTTCTAGTTAAAGGATATATTGTTATAGAATAATAAGAGAACCTAGCAGTGGGAACAGTTTGGAAACTGATTATTCCTTTACAACACTGTATTTTTGCTTTTACTTGAGTAATATATTTATAAAGTATCACTGCTCTTACTTGAGTAAAATGTCTGGATGCTAACTTTCTTTCTTTCTTTCTTTCTTCATACAGAAAAAAACATATTGTTTTAGAGTTGAACAATATGTCTGTTTCCCCTTTTCCTTTCATAAATAAAAAATATATATTTTCAAAACATTTGAATATAAGAGCAGCCCCAGACGAGAGGAGTGATGGTTTCCTCAGAGTTATGGCAGAATTAACACGTGAAATATAGATATTAGAATATCTATATTTACTATTAACAGGATAATATATGCAAAATCTTTAGACACTTCTCAAATCTTATTACTTATGAAGTATTTTTTCGGTAAAAATCAATATTTTTCCAACAAATATCACTAAAAATATTATCCCTGAAAAATGTAGAAGCTAATATTGCTAATATTGTCTCTTACTATTAGTTATTATTAATTTTTGGGTATCTACCCATCTCTGGTCTAAAGGAGTCGCCGTGTTGAAACTAACTAAGACGCTGTTACGTTGGGTGTTACGTCAAACCCCGAGTTCCCATTTCCCAGGTAACTGGAACGGAGCGTTAGGCAACTTTTAAATTGGGTTTTGAAGATAATAATTTTGAGACAGAAAATGAAAATTGGTCAGAGTAAGAGGTCTGTCGTGACATCTATGTTTTAGTCCAGCGGTAAAAATAGAGAACAGAGTGAGAGCTCTGTGTTTTTGCTCCTCTATGACATCAGCAGCAGGGCGTAGAGGAGGAGGAGAAACGGGAGGAGGAAAAGGAGAGGAGGGGCGCTTCACGGGGGTTGTGGGAAAGCAAAGACAGGTTTTGGGTTTTCCTCGTTGACTGGGCGGTAGGCGGAGGTGGCGGACGGTGTACAGGAACTACAACCTACCCGGAGGGGGGTGGATCACCAGGAGCTGCTGCTGCTGCTGCTGGAAGCCGGCTCAGCATCGACATGGAGCTGGAGAATATTGTCGCCAACACCGTGTTGCTCAAAGCACGGGAAGGTAAGGATGTTAGTGGCAACTCTCTCCGGGTGTCGTTTCGAGACAGCCCCGGTCCTACAGCCGGGTTGATGCCCCAGACTTGGGGGTTAGAGGAGGAGTTGGTGCACTTCCTCATCGCCTTGCTGTCAAAGCTGCTCTAAATATGAAGAGGATATGACTTGTTTTTACTGCCAGATAAACTGAGGGGGTTGTGCTTCAGGAAACTGTCAATAACCGAGTACTAAACACAAAGTAGTTGCAGTAATAATGCTGTGGATAAGTCCGGAAGAAGCTGCAGCTGTGGATTGAATTTGCAGCGGCGCATATTTTCTTTTTCTTTTTTCTCCCTCACGTTGCAGCATCGTCTCTGTAGTTTGCGAAACAGGATGTTGAGGCAGAGAGTGTGGAGCTGCGCCTTTTCGCTTTGTGCGCACATTTGGTTTAATCGCAAGGCGACCCCTTTTTACAGGTGGATTTGAAAGCCATGTAAAAAGTTCAGTGATTCAGTTCAAAAATTTAAACTCGCATATTTGATAGATCCTGGTGGACTTCTTTAACGTAGAAACAGACAAATTATTTTCATCTTAAAAAAATTATAAAAGATTTTGAGATTTAAAAAAATTAATCTCAAACTACTATTGTATTGTGGATGGTAGTACTGTGGGCAGAATGGATTTCCAGTAGTAGTCAGTCTTGCAACGAATCTGTAGAGGCCTCTGACTGAAGACTGTTACTGATGACAGTGTTATGACTGTATTGACATGCTAACAGCTCTATTCCTGTGCAGCAGAGACACAATTTCATAGTAACATGTCCTGAATGACACTATCAGCTGATCCATCTGATCTGCTTTTGCTGCTTCTCAGTTCAAGTATTTGAGCTTTTGAAACGCTAGTTAGCTTCTCCCAGTTGTGAAAACGACTCCATTGTTGACGTGTTTACACATTATTTCAACTGTCCAAAAGTAAAAAGGAGCAAATATACTTATAGGGGTACATCATCCAAAACCAGAGGAAATCAGAGCTAATGTAACAGAACTCCTCCAACATCCTGTCACCACGAGCGGTGCAATTTATTGTATTTGTGTTTTAGATCAGGGTTGGACTGAAGTATTTGTGAACTCTGTAGCTGGTCATAGTCTGGCCAGCTTATCGACAATAGAGAATTTGAATTTTCAGAAGAAATGTATTTTCCTTAAAGACATTATTCAGTTTTGGGGAAAAAGGAAAAGTTCAGTGAGAACTTACAGAAGAAGAGTAACCCTCAGAAGCTTATTGTTCTATTAAATATATTAATAAAAAGTTGAGTGGAAGGTAAAAGGTTTTCATGCAAACTTAATAAGATTTTACAAGGTTTGGACTGTGGCTACAGTCAATGCTTAGAAAACTACCACACACAGACAAATCCATTACATGGGACACAGTTATTGCATCCCATGTATTAAACAAATCCTGAACAGAACACATCAGAGATTACTTATCTGGGCTAAGAAGAAAATGACTTTGTTGTTGTTCAGGCATTCAAAGCCCCTGGACTATTAAATAGTAAATAAACTGAAGATAGATAATGCTTTTCCAGTCATACATCTCTGAAATTTTCCTTCCACTTAACTTTCAATATGCTTATAAACAGCAGTGTGAACAGTGGGTTTCTTCAGAAATTATGTTGCTGACCTTCTATGGGTGGGTTGTCAATGTTTGCTGTCTGGACAAATGCTTATTAATCTATTTTTTACTGGCTTTATGTAATATTCTCATTTTTCTGAGAAGCTTAATTTCAGGTTTTCATTAGCAGTGCTTCACAATTAATAGAAATAAACTCAAAACATTATCATGTGTCTGAAGAATCTATATTCGTTAAATCAACTTTTTAGTGATTTTCTAATTTATTGCAGTCTCTAGGTTGGATAGGGGAAAATGAGCAACATAGTCCTTGTCTGTTTAATCCTTTAAACAGACAGAATATTGGTCCCTGTGACCTCTGACCTTCTTTAAGCATCCCTGAGTTTCACCAGACCTCTTGAGTGTGAGTGCAGTTTTTGATGTGAAGGCAAGTTGTTCAGCTTGTAGAATCTACTCCCATATATTAGCATGCTTTAGTCTATTAAAGGGTGAATCGTCTGGTTTTAAAGCTCAATGAAGTCGTTGTTGTCATGAAGAATTCAGCTTCAGATACCAGAATAGTTTCAGATACCAGAACAGCTGATCTCTAAAGTGGAATCAGACAGTTCTGTGAGATAAGCGCTTCGGCTGCATTGTTCTTCATTGTCACTGTTTTGGTCAGAACCTGAATAAGTTCTCCAAACTAATAGGATTTCAGCTCTAGCAGGGTGATTTCCATGGATCTATCAGATGAAAACCTGGGATTCAGAACATGATCCATTGTTCAGGTCTTTGTTTGATTCCTTTTCCTTTAAGACATTATTCAGTTGCAGTTCAGGTTGATCCTAGTGTATTTCCACTGGACCAACAACTGCTCAGCAATTTCAAATCTGGTCTTTCTAACTCTGGAGTATTTTTGTTGTTTGGACGTTTCTGTTATCTTTGACTGCTCATAGAGTGATTTATTTTCTAGCTACTTGAGTTAAGAAAATTTAATTATAATGTGGCCAACATTATGAAGAAAACATTGTTTGTGACCTTTAAATACTTTCCTGTAATTCTGTTAGCATGTAATTTCCTCTTGATGCATTCCTTTTTCTCTCCATTTTTCCCGGTAATGGATGCTGAGGACTCGAGTGTTGAGTTGAAACGTTTTCTGATTTAGATGTTTTCAGAGTGTCTCCATGAAAAAAAAAAAAAAAAAAAAAAAATATATATATAATATATATATATATATATATATATATATATATATATATATATATATATATATATATATATATATATATATAAATTCCCTTCTCACCCTCCACGGGTGGTCTCTCTTTCATCCTCTGAGCTCGGGTCCTCTACCAGAGGCCTGGGAGCTTGAGGGTTCCTCCAGTATCTTGGCTGTGCCTAGAACTGCACATTTCTGGACTGAGATGTCTGATGTTGTTCCTGGGATCTGTTTGAGCCACTGCTCCAGTTTGGGGGTGACTGCCCCGAGGGCCCCGATGACCACAGGCACCACTGTGGTCTTCACCTTCCAGGCCTTCTCCAGTTCCTCTCTGAGGCCCTGGTATTTCTCCAGTTTCTCGTGCTCCTTTTTCCTTATGTTGTGGTCACTTGGTATTGCTACATCCACCACAACAGCTTTGCTCTGTTCTTTATCCACCACCACAATGTCTGGTTGGTTCGCCATTACCATCTTGTCTGTCTGGATCTGGAAGTCCCACAGGATCTTAGCTCGGTCATTCTCCACCACCTTTGGGGGTGTTCCCCACTTTGAGCTCGGGGTTTCCAGTCCATATTCTGCACAGATGTTCCTGTACACTATGCCCACCACTTGGTTATGTCGTTCCATGTACGCTTTCCCTGCCAGCATCTTGCACCCTGCTGTTATGTGCTGGACTGTCTCAGAGGCCTCCTTGCACAACCTACACCTTGGGTCTTGTCTGGTGTGGTAGATCTGAGCCTCTATTGCTCTGCTATATATATATGTATATATATATATATATATATATATATATATATATATATATATATATATATATATATATATATATATAGTTATATAAACTAACTAAGTGTTAGTTTAATTTTTAAGCTGTTTTCCCATTTGAACATCTTACATTTGAAGAAAGATATAAAATCATTGAAGATAATAAATTAACAAAACTGTGGAAAATCAACTAGGATGGACAGATAAATAGAACTGGTCCAGAGCACTTTCTATAAAGAAAGAGGGAAAAACCCTAATGGCTTCATCAACGACTCCCTTTAGAAAGGAGATGCAACAAACACACAAACCCTGAGCGATGGATAATTTTTACAACTTCTTTCAAGAACGAGTTGCTAAAAAGAGAAGCACGGGGCTAGGGGTATTTTCTATGACAACAAACAAAGATTAACTAATTTAATAACAGTAATATCTCCATCCATGTTTTTTTTTAAAAAGAAAGAGACAATTAAAGAGAATCGCTGAACTATGGGTACCTTCTATGACAAAAGCAAAAAGAATATACAAAAATTGTACCAGCAATAGCTTCAGAGCTATTTAAAAAAAGAGAAGTAAAGGTACGCACTGGCCAGTGGTACTTTCTATTTGAAAGAAAAAGAGAATATACTAATTTAGCACTTAAAGGCTCCATCATTTTTTTTAAACTTCTAAAGAGAAGCACTGTGGCAGAGATGCTTTCTATCACCAAAACTAAACGAGAATATACTAATTTAGTACCAGCAAAAGATATATAAATGTTTTTATAATAAACAAAACTAAGAAGGACTGGGCCAAGGTTACTTTCAATGACAAACAACAACAACAACAAAAGAATATTAAATTAGTACCAGCAATGTCTCTATAAACGTTTTTAAAAGAAACAAAGCTAAGTAAAAGCTCTGGCCCAGGGGTATTTTCTGCAAGAAAGAAAACACAGAGATGACAGGAGCAGTTTTTGCTTGTAATTCATCCTGAAGGGTCAAGAAAAAAATGACAGATCTGAGTTTTACTTAGTTTTTCTGAAAAAAATAAAAAAAATACTGTTTTATTAAAATTAAATAAATACATTTTTGTTTCAAATCCTGTATTTCAGTCATAAACACAGTCAGTGCTCACTAAAATGTATGACAAAAAACTCAGTGGATTGGTCTCATAAAATGGACTACACTCTCATATAGTCCACCACTATATGACCGACTTATAAAAACACCTTATAAATATGGTGTTTTTATAAGGTGTTAAATATTATAGACTTCACAACAAGGAACCAAACAAATACTAAATGCAAATAAAATGCAAATGCTTCTTTTTAGGGTTATGTGCTGCCATCGTCGAGGGCAAAAGCCAATAACTGTTCCTTAATCTAATTTCAAAATGACTCCATCCATCCTTATTAAACACTACTCGTTTAATCAGCTGTTTGTTTTGTAGTTTTTTTTGTCTCTAAAGAGGCACCGTTGACCTTTGATAATGCAGAAACCACACAGGAAGTAAGAAAACTGTTGCAAAGATTTGGCTCTTTACAGCAGCAGATTGCAAATGTGGGAATGTTTCTTATGTGACATGGAAAAAGGGAAATGCGCTCAGCGGTCTGATGAAGCACGCGAACACAAAGGGCAAAATGGGAGGCAAAAACAGAGCTTCTGTCCTTTTTAATGAGGCTGAAAGTCAGAGTTTGTCTGGCCTGAAAACTACCCAGTGTCTTTTGTTTCCTCTCTCCCAGACATGGTTCTCATCTTTGTGCCACTTTGTTAAGATCTTCACCTTGTGCTCAATTATGCAAAAAATATAGCAATTTTTATCAAATTGTTGGAAGAAATTGACTGGATTGTTGGAAGAAATTGACTCTGGAGGATGATTCAATCTAAATCTTTATTCATAGCAGTGTTTTTGGGCAGGAAGCTAAGGCAGCTTCACACCTGAGTCGTCATGGTAGCGTCCATCTATTCTCTGGACATAGTCAGAAGGAGGATTCATCAGAGACAATAACTTTTCACCTATCTTCTGAGCTCCATTTTTTTGAATCCTGAAGATGTTGTCTGTGTTTGACACTTTTCTTGTCCAAATGTTGTTGTCTCAGTTTGTTTACAGATGCACCACTGATGTTTGCAGTGGTGGCAACCTGATTTGGCAGAAGATGGTTCTACCATTTGCTGGATACTCTTGTACATCCTGAAGCCTTCTTCACCTTGAAGCTCTTGATGATCCAGTTAAGCTGTTTTTTCAGCTATAGGTTTAGGTTGCATTCACACCAACCCTGTTTAGTTGATTTTAATCAAACTCCAGTTTGTTTGCCTAGAAAGTCCAGTTCATTTGGAGAGGTGTGAATGCACAAAGTTTGACACAGACCAAAAAAGTTAATTCTGGCCCGAATAAAAAACATAGGTCTGAGTTTGGTTGAAGTGAACTTTGTTGCAGTTTGACTGCATATGTGGATGCCAAGCAGACCGGAGGCCGCTGCAAAAGCAGGAAGTTTACTACATTCTGGGTAACTACAAACAAAACAAATGCATGAGTCTAGAAATGGCTAGTAGTCTTTCAACAAAGTCAAAAGAGACATCCTACAACCGCTAAAATCTAATAGCGTTTTCTTTTGAATATTTTAGATGTCCTCTTCTAAAAAAAATAAAAAAATAGACACATTTTCTGCAAATAATTTGCATTTACTTTGTACAGAAAAATCCATAAATACATGGTATCCACTGTATTTATCCACTGACTGATCTCTATTTTATAATGACCAGTCAGCAATTCAGACATGACTGATTTCTGCTGGACTGATGATGTCACTTCACTGACAAAAAATAGCAGAGCCATTTGGATAAACAGTGAAAATGTTTTTTTTGTCATAAAGTAAAATTTTCATGTTTATAAAACTCTTTCTAATGAATTAGACTGCCATCTGGTCAGTCTGCACAGCTGCAAGCACAAAAAAGTTAGCTTCAAAGTTTGTAAAAACATCATTTGTCACTATAGAACTGTAAATATTGACTGTTCAGATGCCACTGAAAGAACCATTTTTTCACTTGCCTAAAAGTTGCTGATCATTATGTTTGTTCAGAGTTTTTCATCTCCACAGACACAAAGACGCCTGACTTTTTTGGTATTCAACCAAGTAAGTTGAATAGATATTTGTCTCAGGATGTTTCCTACCGGCATCAATTTGTACCCAAATGGAGGACTATGGAAAGCCTGGTCAACTCAAAACTTGTCTTTGCATGTCTTCAATGTGTTGCTCACATAGACCCTTTGTACCAGATGTTGGTCATTTCACTACTTTGCCAAAACAACAATGGCATGAAATGACAGTTCTGCATCTAACTTTGCTGGTATGAAATGTAGCATTCTGCCACCGGAAGTTTCGAACTGACTATGCATCAATTCATACCAACCACAGAGTCTATGGAAAGCAAGGAGGACCAAAAACCTTAGACTTTTCATGTGTCTTAGACACATTGTTTGCATGCCTTTTTATTCATTTTGATAAGAATGCATATACTTCACCTGAACAACAGCTCAAAGATGCATCAAACGTTGTTTTTATATACCATACAGAACATTTTAGGACGTTTGATTGCAATTTCACCATTTTGTACCTGATAAATTGTAATTTAAGTGACATTCTACTTTCTACTTATAGAAAGTAGAAAATTTGATTAAATAAATAAAACTTAGCAAGAAGAGGCCACTTAGAGCTATTTTGGTTGTATCTGGGGAGAAAATAATAGGTTACAGGGCGTAAACTATAGGTGAGGAATAGTCTATTTATTTCCAAAATGTACCAATAACATTATGAATTTACTTGGGTACAAAATGGAAGGAAGAAGGCACAAAATGGTAATGCGTGGGTACGAAATGGGGCTATGAGTAACTTGATTTGACCCAGAATGACCACAAACGTTCACAACGTTTTGAGTTTTCTAAAATGCATGCGAGTTATACCTCCTGTTTCTTACTATTTCCAAACGAGCCACCTTCTCTTTATTCTCTTTATTCATTGTAAAATCGTACAAGGGAGTTATGATTATTGCATTTTTGCCATCTCTGCATAAAATAATATTCATTTCCTGGAGGCTTTTGCCCAAACAAACAGTTGGAGGAAGTGTTTACAGAGAAAGTTACGGGGTTCCCATTTCAGCCAAAAGAAAGTTATTATTAGACACCAAAAACACATTTGTATTTGTTGGACTCGAAAAGTTATGGACTGGAGAGGTCTTGACAGTGTTGTACTTTCTACTGTCTTACCATGCTGCTGACCACATCCTCTTAAATGAGATTGACTTAAAAAAAAAAAGCTCCCTACTGCTGGCAATTCTTTAGATAATGTATCACGTTGAACTGAGACCACAGACACAAAGGAAACCTCTGTTGCGACGGCTCACAGGAAGGCACACATGAAGCCACAACTGAAAACATCAACGCCTTCAGGGTTCGTATCACGCTTCATGATTTCTGGTTACTCACATTTCTGCTCTCTGGCTGTGAAAGCTTTCAATATCAGGGCAAGAAAACACTTAAAAGCATTAGATAACGGCTGCAGATGTTTGACAGTTAAGCACAATCTTCAAGTATTTTAGTTTTGGTAAGAAGAAAAAAAAGGGGCCATTTTTGTATAAAATGAAAGTATAGTCACATGTTAGAAATGGGAATATGTAATAAAGATCTCTTATCCTGATGGGGTAAGTCCAGGGTGAAACTGTTTTACCTTATAGGGTGCAACTATAATTGAACAAACAATGTAAAGAAAAATGTAGATAAGGCCTAAGGTTGTTTACAAAATCAACCATAGGACTCAAAAATATGCAAACATTTTCCTCAAAGAACAGGGGTCAACACCTTTCAATCCAAAAACCAAGTTTGGTCATTAGTACAGCTAAATAAAATTGACCAAATAACCATATAATAATAATAATTTTGGAAATATGTTCCCATTTTTCAGACTTGAGGAACACAATTTGTAAAAACTCTATTTTACATACAAAATAAAAACTACATCACTCAGATAAAGTGTGATGTACCTTGTAACATACAGTGGACCCCCGCCTATTTGTGAGAGTCTCAGGTAATTGTATATTCGTAGATGAGCTACTAATCAGCTAAATCATCCACCTAAACATTTACCAACTCAACATTAGCTGCTAGGATGCTATTGGCAGCTCTTGTAGTTTTTCTCAAAACAAAACATCTTCAAAGAACTCCCTTTGTGTGGATTTAGGGTCTAAACTAAAGCTATTTGCAACACTTTGATAGCTATCAAACACTTGTTGCTGTTTGATAGTTTTCTGCTTTTTGTTTTTGATGGACAATCAGAAAAATCGTTTTTTTTTTTGATAGGGGGATCACTGTGTATACTCTTACATGGTTAACTAACTAAATGCTGTACCAAGGCAACCTATTAAAACTACCATTTCATTACATCTGCAAGATGTTACTTTTTTCAAGCAAAGAGAAAAAGAGAAAAACAAAACATGTTAGGAGAAGATTAGAGCCAAAATGTCATTATATTCTATTCCTTTATGATCCTTTTGTGATCATAGATGGCCATCCTGATAGCTAGTACAATCTTTTTGGTTATCATTAACACTGTGGGACAAGAAGACAAAAAATAGAGGCGCACAATCTATCAGCATCAACATCTGTATCAGTCATTTCCTAACTTATCAGTATTGGTCTGATGAGTAAAACTGGGTTGATATTAATAATCGATGTTTATTTCAATCCTGTTGCCGTTTGTGTTGAGAAATATATTGGTAAGACATATTGGTAAATATTTGACATAATGGCAATATATTCCCATTATACCAGCTCAAAATTTTGTATCTGTGCGTGGTGTCCCTGGCAAAAATAGCAATTATTTGAAACTTCTGATTTCCTTTTTGTGTTTTAACATCTGTGGTCATCAGCTGGAAAGTTGGAAGGCCAATTTATATGACTAAGGTATGCAATTTCTACAAATAATATATTTTAGATCAAACCAATATGACTATATGATGTTAAACAAGTGTTCTGCTACCAAGTGGTAGTAAAAAAGGACAAATCTGTCAAATTAGACTCATGTCAGTTTATTTATACAGTGCCATTTCACAGCAAATGTCATATTAAATAACATTGACCTTAATAAATCAAATTAAAATTGAAGGAATCTATTATAATTATTTAGAAAAGTTTGAAATGAAGTGTGTCTTTATGTTTTCAATGCCTTCTCAGCATGAAAACGAGAAGTCTGTTGGTCACCTACTTATTAAAGTGTGGCAGCAGGGGAACATCACAAAGGCACAAAAGGCAGTGAGTGCATGAGTTAACTTAAACCTGCAGAGAGTTGGGGTTTTGCAAACCATTCGTTTTGTAATTGTTTAGCCATATCGTCCCTGTACTTAATAATATTGATATAATATTGACCAAGCAGACAGCTATACCTCTAATTATTATTTTTGAAACTTTTGTGAAACTTTGTGTTTGTGGCTGATCTCAGTCTTCATGCCAGGCTGACTTTGCCCTCCGTTTGTCTTCATTTACATTGTCACTTGAGCACACAGCAGGCATTATTCATCAATCAGCTTATCTGTGACTGATATTATCTTCTGTTTCCTGGACACATGCACCAAACATCTTGCTTGCAGTGTATCTATGACAATAATTGATTTTCGTAAGCACAGCAGCTGCTTTGTAGTATTTGAATACCCAAATCATGGAGCGTTGCGTTGATTTCTCTCCACATCAGAGAAGTGCTGAAATAAACATGCCTTGAAGTTGCTGCAAAAAAATAAAAAATAAATAAAATTAGTTGAAAATAAGACAGAGAGAATAAAACTAGAAGAGCCTTAAAATGTAAAATCTTGGCTGCTTCCTTTTAATCTCACCGAAACAAAATGAGCCTGCAGAGACTTGAAACCCTCTCAAAACTGAAGTAGCACAGCAAGCGTCATGTCAGCTCATGTCCCGCTTCTTGCTTTGTGGTGAGTGAACTTGCACCAGAAACGCTGTAAAACGAGTCACAGTCAGAACATCAACACAGAAAAGGACAGGAACTTCCTCTGTCTTCTCTGGTTCCCACCGTGTTTCAGGCCATTCATCGCCTGGAGGGCTACCACAGTTTAAACCTCGTCACAAGCTAAGACGCACCGGAAGCCTGAAAGTAACAATTGATCTTGTGACCTAAAAGCTATTAACCAAAAGATAAAAAACACCTCTTTCTGTAAAACTAACATTTATTAAAGATTGAGATTTTAAAAAAAAAAAAAAACGCTACAAATTCATATCTTTATTGTGTTGTGCTTTGGAAATTAATTGTTCAAAACTTCCTTGCCTCCTTAAGGACAAACAGCATTAAGAGGGAGTTATCGTCAACATTTTTGTTCTAAATTATATTAGATTAGATATCACACAAAATATAAAATGCAACTTTTTAAAATGTAATAGTTCAGACACAAGAAACAAAATAAAGGACATTAGAATAAAAATAAAACACTAATTAGAAAATATCAAAACATTTTAAAAATGTACTTTTTAGAATAAAAATTGTAATTTTATTCTCAAATATCAAAAAACAGAATTTTTATTGTGGAATACCAATTCAGTAAATAGCTGAAATCCTCAAATACTTGAGATCTGTCTAAAATGCATGTTGCTGCTTGTTTTAATAGTTCAAGGACCAAATATTCCTTAGTATGCATTGATACAGTGGAAACCTTTTCCACTGTACCTCTGAAGCTATCATCTTCTTTATTGCCGTTAGAGGTTCAGCCATTCAGCACTAAAGAAAATAATTGCCACTCCCAGATTGGCTGCTTTGCAAACTACAGGCAATAGTGTGTCAGGTAGCATTGTAGCTAGGTATTTTAGCTTCTCAAGCTGCATTTTCTTTCAAATATTTTAGATATTCCCCACAAAATTATCTAAAATAATTTGAACTGGTGTTCCACAGAAAAATCTACGAATATTGAAACATGAATATGCGAGAGTTCACTGCACTGTCTTTTTTGTATTTGTTGTTGAAAGTACCCCTGGCCCAGTGCTTCTATTTTTAGCTTTGTCTCTTTCTTGAAAGAAGTAATTGTCAGAGTTATTGTAAATATTAATTTATCTGATGTATTTGTTTTTTTCCTTTTATTGAAAGTATCCCTGGCCGTGTTCTGTTGCTGTGGCGTCTGTTTCTTTACTGCATTTCTTTCCACACTGTGAAAAAAATCATCAAATATTTAGGTTTTCTGAGAACAATTTGGAGTTATGTTAGACAGAAAAAAAAACATGAAATTCACTGTATTTCTGTTCAGTGTATGTTTGGGGTTTTCCAATGCTTTGTGGTGAGTAAAAACGTTTTTATTTACATTGTCACAAAAATGACAGATCATCAAAAATACTTTATACCTTTCTCAACAATCAAAGAGTTCTTCTAATGGCTTACCAGTTCTTTGTATGTTTCTAGCTTCAAGTCTTTAAGATTCAATGACCTCTTTGTCATCACCATACACTTTATCAAATATGTTGATAAAATACAAAATGTGTTTTAAATCTAAGTCTGTATCTACAAAGAGTATGAAAAATGTTGAGTTCAAATGTATGTATATTCATGACAGTTACTCATATTTAATGCCATTATAGCAGATCGGTGTCAGACATGTTTATGTCATTAATCTGTATTGTCATGATGATTTCAGTTTAAAGATTTAGAGGAAATATATAAAAATGAATTAAATTATTTTTCTGACTAATGCAAAGCATATAAATTGAGAAATGAAGTATAATCACTTTTAAGCTACTATTTCTTCAGATTTAATGCCTGAGCTACAAGGATGCTTTTCTTTAACCTAAATACTAGTGCTTGGTGGGAAGCTTAGAAGTGAAAGTGTACTTTTTGTCTCCATTTTCATCATTTTTATTGTGTTCAGTTAAAAAATAACCATTTTTATGTTTTGTTTGTTTTTTCTTCTTAGGAGGTGGGGGCAACAGAAAAGGAAAAAGCAAGAAATGGAAGCAGATGCTGCAGTTCCCCCACATAAGTTTGTGCGAGGAGTTGCGACAGACCACAGGTAAAGCTGGCCTGGTCTTCCCTGTCTGCATCTTACCCTGCAGGGCTCTTCATCTCTGTCCTCCTTATGTGCCAGTTGAGTCGAATGCCTCTGAAACCTGAAAATGACCTTTTATCAGATCCATAACAGGCCTACTGCACCAAAACATCCAACAGTCAATCAAAACAGTCAGTGAAGTCTCAGTAGACAGAATTGCTTGCCGACACATTAGAAAGCACTACCAGGTTGTGGTGTTCCACATTGTTGTTGTTGACTATTGGTTGGTTTGGTTACTGCCTGATAACTCAATTTCTTCACACATAATTCCACAACATGGGACCCCTTGTAGTGGTTCTAGATTCTCCAAATTCTCTGTAATTAAGCAACCAAATGTGATCAATCAGATATGCAACCTATATCTGACTTTTTCATGGCAGTCTGAACAGATATTCAGATATTTTCATCCCCACAAAAATCAGATTTATGACTCGTCCATATGTGGTGTTAAATAGAACAACTCAAAAATATACATTATTGTCCTGCCGCTTTACAGTCATTAACTTCCCTATATTGGTCAATCACACAAAATCTCAGTAAATTAGGTTAAAGTTTGTGGTTGCATTGTGACAAAATGGAAACAACATTCTAGAGGTGTTACTACTTTACAGGCAGCTCTGCTTTATGAATCTGTCAGGCATAAACTCAAATCAAACTTGAAAGCAGTGCAGTCTTAGAGGAACTGAGTCAAACTTTGACAGACAGAAATTAGGATTTTAGCTTTGACAGAGGTTTCAGCTAAAAACTGGTCCTCAACAACCTGCTTCTACGCCAACTTTTGGCCCATTCAGTGATAATCTGCACACCGACACTGAATTCATACTCTAAGACAAGAAAAACGTCTTTAAAAGATACCACAGAGGAAACTGTGGGCACAGCAGAAAGAGGAAGCAGACTGCTGCCTTTGCAAAGTTGCTTTCTTTATAACATACAAAAAAAGCCGGTTACTGCATGTAACCAGCTAACCATCTTAGGCAGGATAGCTGCTTTTTACAGTCCAGCTAATGGCTTTTAAACTAACTGCTACCCAGGGTCCAACTAACGACTCCTAAAACTAGAGGCTTCACTGAAGCTAACAGCTCAGATTCAAGTTATCAGCTCCTGAAGCTAACAGCTAATCTGTCTCAAGCTAATAACTCCTCAAGTTAACAAGAGTTTTTTCCTTACTCACCATCTCGATCACACACTATGAGTTGGCATCAAGCAAGAATGAAGCAGCAGGGTAGCAGAAGAAAGAAATAGCTCAAAACAATTTAGGCATCTGTTGATTTTGAGTGAATTTCTGAAATGTGGAAAACTGGAGGAATAGTCTTTTCCACTCAAACCCATGTCCAGTTGATATTTCAGCTTCTCAAGCTGCATTTTCTTTAACATATTTTAGTTGTGATCTACAAAAACATCCTGAAATATCTTGGCTTTCCGTAAATAATTTGGAGTAACATTCCACAGAATAATTCACTAGAAGGTAAATCTGTGAATGGGCGTGTGTCCTCTGTTAGTTTGGAGTAAACTTTACACTAAACACTGAAATTCTGCCACGTGCTGACAGAAGATTGTATTGACATGCAGGATAAGGTATATCTTAGAGCGTTGTAGTTAGTCTAATCTTCAGACAAGAACACATTTTGTCATAGTAGTTTGTGATGTTAGCAAATATTGATCAAAATATTTACTTCTTAAAATAAACATGTTTTAGCCACAGACGACTTTTCAAAATAATGTATTCTTATATTCCAGTGCAGAAACATGTATGGGACCATTTCTTTTTTTCTTTTTTGGTAATTTGAAGGAACTGCATATAGTCATATATTCCTACAACAAACACTCATTCCAAATAACAATCGTTCCTCTGAGCCTCTGAATGTGGTAGCAGTAATCTATTACATGTAGTAGTAACTAGCGCAGCAGTGAAAAGTCCAGAAAGAGTTTTTTGCTAAGTGGTGAAACATAAAACCAAATAACATTGATCCAAAATAATTTTAATAAGCTTTATCCAGTACAAAGCCCCATAAAAACTGGGAGTGAGGAAAATAAAAAAAAGAAAGCAGAATAAATATTCTGTGTTTTCTGCTGAAAAGCCTCACTTGGTTTGTGTTTGAATTTATGTCATATATGGTAAGTCACTGGCATCAGAAGCTGTTGTTACCCCTGTTCTCTGGAATTCGGTCTTTATGTTCAGGAGGTTTGTTGTTGGTAAAACAAAGAGAGGATTGAGTTTCTTCTGAGGAAGCTGTTGGTTTGAGCTCCTTGGGCTGTTTTTTGAAGAAATAAACATCATCAGGGTCACTTGTTTCTCTATTTCTGTCTCCGGTTCACATTTATTTAAACAGTTCCAGTGATAAACTTGTATACCACATACTGATGGCCTTGTTCCTCTGTTTTTATTTTTAAGCTTGTTCTGAAGAGATTTATTCCTTTAAGTATGCTTGAACTGCAGGATGCTGTAGCTGTAGAAATGAGGTGTAAACAGAGTCTTTGCAATCATTTTCATTTAGCATTTAGTGAGTGTTCACAAAATTATTAACCAGCATTTTTAGATTTACCTCTGCCTTCTGAGATTATGCTGCTGTTCATTGAGGTTTATCTCTAACATGTTAATCCAAACAGTACGTATGGGAATATTTGCCCCATGGTGTGTTGTTACCTCTCCTAAAGAACATATGATGTTAGGATGGTGTGAACTGTGACGCCCATCACAGGAGAGTTCCTCTTCATTTGTTTTCCTAGCTTTGGGGTTTCATTTGGTTTGCCGTATATAACCATACATAACACCTAAAGCAACAGAGCAAACACACAGGACTTATTGTTGGGAGGAAGAAGAAGCAGGAAGGCGAGGCAGATTATGACCTGTGATAAAACTGGTTTGCCTCGAGAATTACTGTGGCGACAGATAGACAATAGTTCAATTAAATCTGGGAGAAAATATTATTTTCTGTACTGTACTTGTTCATCTTCTACACAAACAAGATCTAAAGTCTTTTTTACAAGGCTTACTGAAGGAATTAAAGAACTTCAATAAAGGTCTTAAGGTTTGTAACCAGAAAGCAGGAGCTTTTGTTACATATTAGATACCGCTACATACAGTAAAGCGGGTCTTAGCTTCATTCTGACATGAGCGTAGTCAAAATAACTGAGAAACTGTCAAGTTTTCTAATTATTTTTCTATTTAGTTGAGGAAAAAAACAAAACAAATAAGGCAGACAAGATCCCTTTGCAGCTTTTCCTCCAGAAGGTTTCTATTAATATGCTGCAAGCTCTAATTTGAATGAGTTAACTTGAACTCGTTCTCACAGAGGCAGGAAGTTGTAGCTGTGAAAGAAAAAAAAAAAAACGAAACAAAAACGTGTTTTCGAATGACTAGTCTCGGAGGTAGAAACCAGTCTTTCACATGAAAAGGTTGTGCACAAGTAAATTACCAGAAGTTG
This sequence comes from Poecilia mexicana, assembly GCF_051168715.1. NCBI lineage: Eukaryota > Metazoa > Chordata > Actinopteri > Cyprinodontiformes > Poeciliidae > Poecilia > Poecilia mexicana. The sequence continues at coordinate 21,848,840 of NW_028263383.1, forward strand.
TCAATATTTTAAATGCAACAAGAATCAGGTAGATTTGCAGAAAAATGACTTCTTTGTTAATCAGAAACAACTTGTTCTTTTCTGCCATCATCTTGCAATCACAGATTAAAACATATCGGCCTAAAAGCAATAGCCTACTTCTATTTGTTGCACAATGATGTCTTGTTCCTGCTGTGCCAGAGCTTTTCTTCCTTTGTTAAGAAACATCCTGTGGCTCAGATTTTAAACTAGGTTTAAACTAGGAACTTCAGCCACATTTCTAAAAAATTTTTTTAAAAAAACAGGACTGTAACTTTATGAAAACAGATCTTTAGTTTCTTCAGAATGTAATTTGATTATCTTGTGTCAAAACATGGAGTTGATTTTGTTTATAGAGACAGAAAATGAGAGAAAGCCAGATTTTGCTCTGAGATTCAAAACCCGTGCAGGAAATTCACTGCACGTGTGAAACTGCCAAGGAGGAAATAATAAGATCTAGTTTCTTCTGATTTACTAAGTTAGACATGCATGAAGACAATAAAACAAACAATAATTCTACTACTGAAACTAAGAGAGAGTGTTATGAAAAATGTTAAAGGTTTAAGTTTGATCAAAGATCTGCTGGTCTCACTCCTTCCTGAGGGCCTTCCTGAGTTATAGCTAACTGTAACCTGAGGAGAAAAGTTATTGGCCAAAAAACAAAGAAAAACTATTTTGACTTAAAATAAGCAAAGGGTAAAGTAACACAAACAACCATAGGAACTAAAACAGTGGTGTCCAAAGTTGGTCCTCGAGGCCCGGCATCCTGCATGTTTTAGGTCTCTCCCTGGTTTAATGCACCTGGATCAAATGATGGCTCATTAAAGGCCTGAGAGGAACATTGACAAGCTGAAAACGTTGTTACTACCACCAGGGAGAGAACTAAAACATGCAGGATGCCGGCCCTACAGGACCAACTTTGGACACCACTGAGCTGAAATCTTACAAGTTGATCAGGCCTGGTTTTAATCTGTGTCTCATTTGAACTATGATTCTTCACCCCCAAAGCTCCAGGACTGCCACAAATCACCAGTATGATTGATAACATGGACTATTGATATCCTACATTTTTATTAGATGTGTTTTATTTTTCTGAAATTGTTGACCAAATTTTGAGGAAAGCATGCAAACATTAGCATCAGCCTGCTTGGTCAGCAAGCAAACCTCTGTGAACTAAAGTGACACAATTTTAAAATAGTGATTTGGTGATTTTAACAAGACTAAAAGAAACAGAAAATGGAAAAATAATCAGTTTTTTCGTCATGAATATTAACTCCAAAATCCAAACATTAGGTTCAGCTTCCTTGGACGGCTAGTTTGACCAACCTAGTACATATGCTCTGCATTTTTAATGAAGAGAATGGCAAAATGTTAATGTAGTACTTGTCTATTTTACTGCTCTGCTTCACTGCAAAATTTAAGAAGGCTCAAAGTCCATCTGTGGACAGTAGTCTTAGCATACCAACAAAAACATTAGCTTCTGAACAGAGCCGTTGTACGCTACTTCCATTTTAACCAACTTCCCAATGACAGATTTTACTGTTTAATTGGAACCATTTCTAGTGAACTATACAGCATGGGCGTAGGTTTGGGTAGGGACGGTAGGGACATGTCCCGACCAATATTCACGGGATATGAAAAAGTCCCGACCAATTTTTGCCATATTGGCTCAAAGAACGTGGATCTACGATCTTTGATTAGCAGCAACAGGCGGTGCGCGGAACGGAAGCTTCTTAGTTTGACATTTATTATGAGCCTCCGAGACCGTGTCGGAACGGTGCTGTCGGGGGGGAGGGGGGGTCAGTTGAATCGTCGGACGTTCTTTGATTAGCTGCAAAAGGCGGCGGCTAGCTGGGCACACGCGTCTCCTTCTGAGTCTCGAGACCATGTCGCCACCAAAAAAAGAAAAGGACAGACATTAGAAGTTATTTCGCTACGTCGGCTGTAAGTACAGTGAGTGGACCCATAAGTTAGATATCTATCACGCAACGCATTTGTTGTAAAGTCCGGTGTTTAGTAAGGTCAGCACTGAATGTGAGGTAGAATAGGTCTGTTAATTATGTAATATTTTTTCTTTTTTCTTTTATTATTGATTTCTTCTTATCTGCAATTGTGTTTGCTGTATCCAGAGGATATTTCTTTTGATCTTACTTGTAACGTTTGCTGAATTTTGTAAAGGAAAAAGTAAAGTGTTCTTGAACTGATCTGCTGATGACTGTATCTGGTTGTATACACAAGATGTATGATATGGTTATGGTTGGGGGGAGGGGGTTATTAAGCCAATGTGGTTTCCCCCCCTTCTCAAAAATGTTCGGTGCTCTTGGGCATTTCACTGTGCTGCGGGGGGGGGGGGGGGGGTGTCAAGGTCCCCACCAAAACTTAGACCGAACCTACGCCCTTGCTATACAGTATAGTGCAGGGGTGCCCAAACTTTTTGAGATCAAGATCTACTTTTTCTCTCACCAGCCACCTGAGATCTACCTCATGACATAAAGACATAAAAATTACAAATTAAACTCTATTGACTTATTTTGTATGCGAATATACATCAGTTATAGCAGAAATAATAAAGTGACAGAAAACCTAACGCAGTTTCTTCCTCAGTAAGATTCTGACACTGGGAGCAGGTTACTGGTTTCTCAGTCAGAAGCTGGTTGCAAACCTGAGGCCAGCAGGTGTCAGTCAGTCATGGTAGATCTGAAATTTGGTTTGATGACCTCAATATGAGAAACTAACCTAAGAGCCCAGAAAAGCTAAAGGCAAATCTTCTGAAGTCGGGATATAATTAATTTAATTTCACGTAATTATTGCGGTAGAATTTGTTAAAACTTAATGAAATATATTTGTCCTATTTGATGTTTGTTGTGATGTATGCTCACAAACGAACGAGGTAATTAGTCCAAGTTTGTCGTTTATTGAACGTTCAGAAACTACAGCAGGTGTGATGAGCCACAGCAACGTTAGACAAAGGTAAAACAACCTGAAATGACGATCAAATCAAAACCACTCCTACCTTTTTACTTTCTGTCTCTTTGTAGTTTAAGCACACCTGTTGCCGTGGCAACCACCTGCGCCCGCAAGCCGAGCAGAGATTATGCTAAAAACACAACATTCAGGTTTCCAGGCTTGATATTTATTTCTCGATTATGAATAAGCCTCTCATGAACACAGCGGTGGTTGAATAGCTAATTTAAACTCCTGCTCTGCTCGTCAGTCGGTCTTTGAGTCGCCTTTTCTCCCCTTTTTTTTCTGTTAATGGGACCGAAACGCAGTGAATTGCGCAACACCTTGTTCAAACAGTAATTACTGAGATTATTAATTTTAACACGTTTCGTTGATTTTTTTAAAAATAATTATTCTTTTTTAATGAAGCTACAAACATTTAGGATCTTGGTGAATATTTTTGATAAGCCCGTCAGAAGAGGAAGTGCTGCTCTCAGCGTCCTGGTGGCGTTCAGATTGTCATCTGCCGGGATCAACTCAAAACCTTCCGCGTTTGACCGGTCGATCGCGATCGACATATTGGGCACCCCTGGTATAGTGGATTAAAACAAAGTACAGTTCAGTTCTCAAACACCACTACAAAAACCCTGACCTGCTATGTATTTTATTAGGTTCTCTTCTTAAACAACATTTAAACATGTTGGATTGTCTTGGGCGATGGACCAATGAGAACGCAGGCTGTCGAATGTGATGTGTAGCCATCCGGAGACATGGAGGGGAATCCAAAATACAGAAGACAAAACAACTGCCATAGCGCACCAGAAAGTCTGATGGACGTCAGAGATTTTTTGCTGAATATTCATCACGAACCATCACTGTTGCTTCTTTTGTTTAGTTGGAACTTACTTTTGGTCTCTAGAGGTTTTGAGACATTTCCTGTGTGACAGTTGAACGTTTGTGAGTGAAACTGGATTGTGTGTGGTGTGTTGTAATTGCCATGTGACTTGACACCACACAGGACCAAACCTGTTGTAGCAAAGATTTTTTATCACCTCTCACATTTTTTAAAATTGGCTGACTGGTATGAACTAGGCATTAGTTAATTAAGTAAATTTCCCTTAAATTCAAAATGTTGTGCCTTATTTTTAATTTTTAATGAGAAAACTCAAACATGAACATTGTGTCGGCGTTTGCAGGTCATTTGATCGTTGAGGTAAATAAAATAAAATCCACTTCACCCCTAAGAGCTTTTAGCTTCAGTCCTTTGGTCCATTTGAGCTGCAGAAAGCTTTTATGTGCCCAGCAGATTCTCTAAATTGATTTACATAAGAGAGGAACTGCAAAAGCCTTGATCTGATTTCAAACAACTGGCATCATATCATTCACTGTGGAGACCATGAGGCCCTCAGAGCCAACAGGTGCTGGACAGCAGCCTCTTTGTTTGAACTCTGTATTGGTTCTTCCAATTCTGGAGCTTCTTTTTGTGAACATCACACCTCCACTGATCTTTTGAGAAACCACAAACGGCTATCTATTTGTGGTTCTGGAATCCATATTCCAGAACCAATGAATGTCATATTTCATGCATGAGGAGTTAATGTGGGACCGACTGAGCATCTTTATGATGTATACCAAAACTAATTATGAGGAAAAACAACATAGTTTATGGAATTATATAGAGCGAAGTCGACTGTTAACTAAAAATGTTAGAGTTGCACAGATTTTCTGGTTAACCATCCATGTATTCAGCAGTTTTTGGCTTTCTGTTTAATTTCCCGGGTTCTTCTCAGACTGTCATTGTTTCTCTAGCCTTTGCTTCCTTTCTGGTTGACCTTTCAGCTCACTTTGCAACAGGATGAAGGTGGAAGGAATGAGTGATAATTAGAGAAAGGAGAGGAGAACAAAGAGGATGAAGACAACTAGAGCAGAAAACAGTTAGCAGAGAGAGAGAAAACAAGACTTTATTTGGATAAACACAAGTTATAAGATCATTGAGGGAAAATGACTCAGAAGATGCATCAGGAAAGAAATGAAAGTGATTCTCCAGCTGAGTTTTATTTAATGACTGCATCAGGGAGAGAGGGAGAAATGATGTTGCAGATTCCTAACATTTACCCACCGTCAAGCCTTTTCAGTGGCATCTAAGGTTATTTTTATATCATCGACAAGAAAGTTAATTCAATAAAAAACAAGAATTACAAATTCTGAACTGCTTCCATAATGTTTCACATGATAAAAAATTCAAACAACAGTTTCAAAGTCATTTCTCAGCAAGTATGTCTTTAAAGGTTTAATGAACTTTAATTATTGAAGTTTTGGAATGAGCATGTTTGAAGACTTGGGATGGATTATTTATAAGAAAGAAGACCTAGGAAACATGCTGAGTCGCTGGTTGCTATAGCGATTTTCAGGGATAGGCAACATTTCACATTATCAAACTTAACTAATAGACTAAATTTTTTTTTTTTTTTTAAAAGGACGCATAAGCAGGCATTGAACATACTTTACATTCAGACTGTTTTAATTAGTACAATTTTATGTAATATTCTATTTTCAGTTTTTCATTAGCTGTAAGCAGAAGATCATAAGTAACAGAAATAGAGGCTTAACATCAGTCTGTGTGTATTTAATCACATAATGTTTCACTTAGTGTGTGAATATATTTAATAAAACTGACATTCTTAATAAATTCGTAACTTAATTCACTATAAGTTGCAGAAATTTTAGAAGAACTAAAATCTCTGGCAATAAATCTTGGGATAGGATGACGTAAAATGTTTATTAGAGTTTAACTCTAGATTAACTCTAGTGATGTGTGGCATTACAAGATGTACATGTAAAATATAAAAATTGCAAAAACTGAACATTTCAATTGTGTGAAAAACTCGTAAATGTATCAAAATGCCAATTCAGAAGTCCAGCCTTCTGGGGCCTGTTTAAACACTCATCTGAGCTCAGATGAGCAGCAGTGATGACTCTTGTTTCTGTATTTGTTTTACAAATTAAAAAGAAGAAACAAAAACTAAAATGGTGGGAAAGGTTTAGCCAAATATTTGTGATCAGATAAGAATTATGCTAAACATCTTTGCATTCCTTAATTATTTTATGTTAGAACCCTTAATAAAACAGCTGAGTTCCTAGATGCAACTATTCAGGATTTATATGAGTGGTTATCAAGAAGGATTTGAATTTGACTAGATTCATCAAAACCTATTCACAAAATGGAGTCTATGACCAAAGAAGAACAAAAGGTTCTAAATGACTAGAATGAAACAGGTGTGATGATTAACTCATTATGTTCAGACGCGAGAAATCAAATCCAACAAAAACAAGTCATGAAACAGATGTGATACAAGAGAACTGCATAAAATAAAACCAACACAACAAATAATACCAAGACGAACTGAAGAAATCTCAGCTCTGGTCCAGAAATGCAAAGTTATGAAAAACGGAACACCAAAGAACTCATGTACTCAGCATGACTAATTACGTAATTTTTTTCCTTTATAATGTTCATAATGGGGCTTCATTTTAAGATTGCTTTTGAGATTATTGATTCCCCATTGATTTGTAAATTATAGATGGATTTTAAAGACCCTGTATTCAGGTGCGTGTATTTTGTTTAAAAGATAAAATAAACCTGACAGAATTGAGTGTTTTCTTTACTTTATTGTATGGAAAAAGTATTGAAGTAGAGTTTTCTCCCTATTGTTGGATTTTCGTTAGAGCTGTGAGATATGGATTGCAGAGATATATTTAAGCTGCTTTGTGGGAAGGGATGGTCCTCACTGAAACATTTATTTGTGAGTAAAATATGTTTTGCTGCTTTGCATCTGTCTGCATCTCAAATGCAAATCTTTTTCTCCTTGATGTTTAGTCCAACACGCATGAACCAAACAACCTGACTTTCAACAACAAAAATAAAGTTCCTATGAAACAATGTGTGAGATTACAGGTGAATAATTGTGTCTGCTTCAGAGACTAGTTGCAGTTCTTCCTTTATTTTCAAAGGTTTTGCTCCTTGCTTGTCCTCTAAATTTCAAGACTTGACAAGACTTACCAGATTCTATCCAGTTTCCCTTTAAAGGCGATTTAGAGGAGGTTTTGTGCTCCAACCCACAAGACAGGATGTTGGATAATGTTCCTAACAGACTAGTTATAATTCCTATAGACTAGTTGACTAGTTCGTCTATTGAAAACTGAGTATCCTCTGCATAGCAAGGAAGGAAAATCTACAATGTTATGAGATTCAAAGAATTTAGATATTTTGTGAAGATGTGGCAAAGTTCAAAACCTAGTGGAACCCCATAACAAGCTCCAAAGACCTGAAACAAAACTTCTAGTCTAGATTTGTGATATGGAGTTGTGATATAGCTAAGCAATTTAGTATTCCAGATTATCTGTTTACTTTATAAGTGTTGTTGAGTATCATATGTGCATTAAGAAAAAAAACAAAGATCTTATAGCTGAACGTCCACACATCCAGTGCATCATTATTATGATTTCCAGAGGCATGAACGATAACTCTATGTTTAGAACAGTGGTACCAGTTTTGGTTCATCTAAAAGACCCAGGACACTGGCCCTAAAGGACGGGAATCAGAAACCAGGGGTTTAGAAAAATAAGGAGAAATCTATGAGACAAATAGATTCCAGGTACTCCAGTGACTAAAAGACAGTCAAGATTTGTTGTACTTTATCTGATGATTAGCTTTGTTAATTTTATGGATTAGCTTAGATGAGTATCATCTACATAGTAGGTAAATAATTATATGCATTCCACATATATAAATAATAAGAGCAGAACATGCTGGTCCAAACACAAAACCCTGAGGAATTTCATTCATTTGAAATCTAGAAAGACTTAAAAAATCTGGAATTTATTAGACAAATACAACTTAAACTCAATAAAGGATAGTATTTTAGTTCTCCTGTAGATGTATCATTCATCTACAGGAGTTACTGTTATCAATAAGATTTGCAGTGTGCTTAGCTGTCGACATCCAGTTTGTGTTTAAGTTGCAAGACAGTCAACCTTTCTGGGTTGAAACAGGAAATAATAACTAGTTCACCTGTGCAGTGCATCAACCAATATGCTGTTTTGAGGGTGTTGGAGCACAATAAAATGTTTTTCCATATTAAAAAAAATAGCAAAACAAATGGAAAAATTGATCATTATTTGTTTCGTAAACTAAAATGCTATCTTTTTTTGAGTTTAAGTTGTGTTTTTCTAATAAATTCCAGATTTTTTTAATTGATTGGTTTTACAAAATCGACATCTGGTATTTTGGAAGCATTAAGTTCCTTAACAGAGGTTGTTATCTGACACCCAAATGGGTAAAAGAAAATGAGCATAATCCAAACCACCAAACTTGCAATATGTAAAGTCATCAGCATTGTGGTGAAACGGGACTCAGATAGGATCTGCTGTATAACAGATGTGATATATTTGCATAGATCTGTGATAATGTTTGCATACACCTTCGGTCTCACATGCAGGAACATTGAATGCTTGTTAAGTTTAATAAATGGTGGCTTATCGGATGATTTTGAAAAAAAAAAAACATAAGAGGAAAAAGGAAGTCTCGAATGAATGTCATGGAAACTTTTTACATTTTTTTTGTCTTTAGGCTTCAGTGTGGATTTGTGTAGAGAAGGAAATGAGAAAACATGTCAGATACGAAAAAAAAAGGAATGGACAAATGGGCGAACATATGGGACAAACTAACCTATGGTATTTACATCTCTGTTTGGACTACATTTGAAACTTAGAGTCTAAAAATAGCCCTAACTCAAAATAATTTCCTGTGCTAACCAATATCTGGTATTTTTAGATTAGAGAAACACAACATCCTACATGCTTAGGCCGAAAACATTTATTTCTTATGTCACACAGCAGTCTAGTTTCTCCAAAAATCCTAGAAAAACATGTCTGAAATCTACTAGAACTGGACAGAAGACTTAAAATCAGTCAAGGTCTACAAGAAAATAAAATCTAAAGAAACTTCAGAAAGCCAAGAGAACTGTTGATCAACACCACCTTGAGAGATAGTCCAGTTGAGAAAACATGGTTTGAATAGAAACCTTTACAGAGTCACACACAAACTGAGCCACAAGCACCATTTTGCTGACTAAATATGTTTATGTTTTAAAATCACAATGCAATGATTGTTGGGGTTTGAGTCAGTGAACTAATATCACTCGTTGTGACAGGCTCACCAACAACTGGTTTATACCATCTGCAACTACTATCAGCCATAAAGAAATTTCTAGAAAAATCATGAAATGTGAAGTTTCTCTTTGAGTGTCAACAATGCTTTCCATTTATATTTGTATTGATTATGTTGGATTTTTGCTACAGTAAGAAATCCTAGCCATCTAACATTTTCAACAAGATATTGGTGAAAGTGTGCATGATGTGTTCTGAGTTGTTTGTAACCTTCATCCCTTTTTGTGTTTGTGCAGAGAAAGACTACAGCAGCTTGTGTGAGCGGCAGCCCATCGGACGGTTACTGTTCAGACAGTTCTGTGATACCCGACCAGAGCTGAGACGCTGCGTCAAGTTCCTGGACGCTGTGGTGAGACATTTGTATGATTTGTTTGTGTTTGTCCTGTTCGTTAGAAGATTCACACTTTAAGGTTTAACTAGTATTTCAGCTGAGGTCAAGTCGGCTTTACTTCTAGAACAGATCTAAAAACAACTACGGTTAACCAAAGCCCATTACATGATAAAAGATCAACACACTAGCTAAATACAAACACAGATGTCTTACTCACCTGGAAGCTAAATAAAATGTATTTGATTTTAGCAAGTATTTTAATTAGTCTACTGTTTGGTTAGCTCTGATTTCCAGAGGCAGGATGTTCCAAAGCTAGAAGCCACCACAGAAAAGACTCAGTCACCTTCTAAGGTGACTGAGTCACCTTTTTTGCCTGATTTTAGGTCATTGATGTGAGACATTGCATCATAATTCTGCACCAGAAGAAGTCAGACACTGTAAATCCAGATGTAAACAATGGATGGAAATGATGATTATGAGTCCTTGAAATGCCACTCCTGGCTCTCACTAGACATCCTGACAGATTTCTCTACAGAAGTTGAAGTCAGTGCTTCACAAGATGCAGTTACTTAATCTTGTTATAATTTTGAGACAATCCTTGACAATCCCATTATCAGCTGAAAGAGACAAATACTGTTATCTGCAAAACAAAGAATGATTTTTTTAGGGTATTAGGATTTTACGTTAAGGTAATACCCTATGTAAAGGTATTACGGAGTTTGGTGTTTCTTTGGAGAAATCCTCTGTTCATGTTACTGAATTTAAAAAGAGGAGGAAATGAGTGTCCTGGTATTCCTAGCTTGTGTTCCTTTGGTCCAAATTAATAAAATAATCTTTTCCTGAGGCGTTCAGACAAAAAGCTAAAGTTTTCCCCTGGGGCACAGAAAATGTTTAGATCTTTTTGGGGTTGCTTTTATTGCCTGATTTGCATTTCATTCCTTGTATTCTGTTGATTTAAGACTTCTTGTGGCTTTTTATCTATTTGGACATAATTATGTATTTTATTTAATTGGCCTGTTATCACAGTTTATGGTATTTTTATATTGGGTTGACTATTTATAGCTTTTTTGTACAGGGTTACTGAACTAAACATATTTTTCTGTACAAGATGTCAGATTTCTCTATTTATTTCTGCATTTTAATTTGTTTTATGAACAAATAAAACAAAACTACAATTCTCACCTGGATGAATTGTAGTCGAGTCACAGTACGAACAAGTTCTACAATTTTATATCAAATTAAATTTTTATTAATTTTTATTATATTAAAAATGGCTTCTCAGTTTTGGGACTTGGTTACATTCAGCAGCTTTATTTACACTAAATAAGATCCTAAATAGGTTTCAAATTAAGGCAGTTGTTGCACTTGATGTTTTTTAGGGGTATTTGAGTGAAGGGGGACTGAGTAGAATGGCAAACCTTGCGGATTTTCATTTGTAATGGCATAAAGAAAGGTTTTAAAATTATCGATGTGTAAAAGTTTTGTATACCAGGGTGAAGTCTTGCTCACTAAATATCCCAATGAGTGGCATAGACAGGTATCACTGCATGAATAGATGACACATATGTCATTGTAATCCATAGACAAGTAGAACCCAGCATCAGAAGTGTGACTCTGAGAAAATGTGCTTGTTTTATACTTTGTTGAAACATGTAACAGTACGCAGCTGAAAATAAAACCTGGTTCTCATGTTTGCCTCAATGCAAGAAGCTTTAATTATCCTGAAATGCCTGAATGAAGCACTCAAAGCTTGCTGAGAGCCTCAGGAAGTGGAGTTTAATGTGTGTTTAATGAAATACAGGAACCCTTCACTTCTTGGAGCAAACAGGGTCTGTGAGTCAGCGTTCCATACCTCCCATGTTGCAGAAACAAACTATGCATTTAGTTTTCCCTCTAATTCCCAACTCTAACTCAGACGGACTTTGACGTCTTTGCTTTGATGGTTTTTGTTCTTGTTCTCATGGAAAAGTATTGTTTTTACAGCTACTTTGGGGTTTAGTTGATGTCACAGAAAAATGAGAGGAAGCTAGGCTTTTTTCAGAACCATGTCCAATCTGACAACATGCAACGGCTAATGAAGACCTTATCGGTCCCCCTTTCAGCCAGCTCCATTCTGACTCACTGACTCGTCCAAATGGCTTTGCAGCTTTCCAGGGGGCAATTATTTCTACCCATCCAACCGCTTCCAGGCTCTTCTCTAGGAGAACGGCGAGATGGAGAGACAAAGTCGGATCTGAACAGGCTCTGCTGTCACTTAGCATGCATTTACCAGCACTCCCAGTGAGAGGAAGCACTTTGGATGTTTCTATTCAGGCTCATCTTACTGCAGGTCGACAGAGGAGATACGATCCTTTCATGTGTGGAGGAGGAAAATCAAAAGTTTGTGGCAATGACATTCACAGCACAGTAGGAATTGTATCCTAAATATTTGGAAACCGATCAAGATGAACAAAATTGTTGGACGATACTTGGCAGTATGGTTGCGTCAATCCAGGAATGATGCAAATTTGGCCGGTCCAACACAGGTGCTTCATGCACATGGAGACTTTTTGTTTGTAATTGGGGTAAAATTACTAGCATAATTTTCTCACAATGGAGCATGTTAGATACAACACAAAGTATGAAGCTTTTTATAACCAAGCTTTTATAATAAGTGGAACCTTGGGCTGGACAATAAATCCATAATAATGTATATTGCAATAGACATGTAATTAATATCAATAGATATGACTAATAGAATATTCAACAATTTCTCTGAGCTCCGATTCAGAACTGCACTGCATTCTGAGGGACGTAGCAGCTCAACCTTTCACAGCTAAACAAGGCTGGTGTTCTGAACTAACTCACCCACTCTTTGATTACCTAGGAACAACTTGTTGAGTAAGGTGCACAGGAGCGGTTTCAGGTTAACTGTGTCTCATAACTGCATAACTACTTAAAAATAAAAAACAACAGTGTGGAGAGAAAACTGTGGCTAAAACAGGAGAGGTGATGTCATCAGCTTGTCATTATTTCAGATATTTTAAACTAAAACTAATTCATACTTAAAAATATCAACTAACATGAAAAGCTTATATCTGGATCAGTTTTTCAGAAATAACATCTGGAACCAGAAGAAACCCTTTTATCCCATAAAGACCAAATCAGTGTTTAATCCAATAAATGTGGCTACAATATGACGAAATCCTGTAAGTACATTTGTTCTATCGAGCTTAAAAGAATTTAAAAACTTGATGTCTTTCTTTCAATACATCAAACGTACAAAATCTGTTTTAAGTTTTAAACCTACAATGAATAGCATCCTCTTCCTTCTCCATAAATATGACGAGTTGATTTCTTGGAGACATTTTCATAAAAGTAAGAAGTTCTTTAGGTGGATCAAAATATTACTGTCGTCATTCCAGAAATGTAAATTGTGCAAAGTGAAATTATAAAAAAATTTAAGATTTAAAGATGTGAAGTGCTGCCTGAAAATGCATCACCCAACAACTTCCACTGGGCTGGGATTTTAACGGGTTAATTTTTATTAATTAATTATGTAGATTTTACGCATACATTTTTCATAACCTTTGTATTTGCGTGTTTCCAAATGTAACCATATGCGAAAGTTGCATTTAAGGAGGACTGGGCTAATTTTCAGTTTGTTTGTGACTGAACCACAATTACACAAACCACATGAACGTAATAGGACAGCCTGAGCTCTGCAGACCCCATTTAGTGCTGTAATTCTGTGTTTTTGTGCAAATGTTTCCTTAAAAACTAATTTAATCCTGTGAAACTGTCAATCCTTGAAGATCCAGTCCTCATCTTTTATTCCAACATCACTAAATGTCAAACTCATTGCAAATGTTTACAGGCGGAGTACGAGGTGACTCCAGATGAGAAGAGGAAGGAGTGCGGACAGGAACTCATCGACAGATACTTCAACCCAAAGGTATGCCCTTCAGCTTTTGATTCTTTAAATCAAAATGTGACATTTGTAACAGTATAAAAAATCTGTTAATACAAAACAAACCAAGACTCAGTATTTGATTTAGGGCTGTTGTAAACGAATATTTTAGTAATCGAGTAATCTATCGATTATTCTTACGATTAATCGAGTAATCGGATAAAAAAAAATTATAAAATGAAATATTGGTAAATCTGGCATAATACCGGTGTTACTATCAGATATCAATATCAGTCCAATTTTTCATATTTGGCATCCCTAACAGTTGCTTTTTTGTAGTTTAGAAAACTAACCTGTAACAATAATAGCTCACTTTCTAAGTTAACCAGAAGAAAAGTTATAGAAAAATCTCAAATTATATTGAATTTAATAACAAAGAGGCAGGCTCACAAATATGCTTATAAAAAATGTCTACAATCCAGCTTTTAGTTTATGTATTCATCTTCAGTGAGTTTAATAGATTAATTAAACTCACCTTGCCACCTAACCCGTCACGCTTTGGGTTTGAAAATACGGGAAATGCCGCCTGGAGTGGGAGGAGAGGGCGAATGAACGAACGTAAGATGGGGTGGAGGGGAGGAAATAGACCAGCGGACTGACGAACCGTTAGACCGGGGGACGAACACGGGGGGAAGCAATACGGGATATTTACGACACCTTCATTGGTCACACTCAGAAACTCATCTACCAGCCATGTACGATGCGCTCCGCCACCCGTTTCTTCAGACCGGGATATGAAATTTATTGTGCGGTTCGTCGGTAAAGCTACATTTACACGGTAAGCATCAGCTACTCAGCCACCCGCCCTGTTCAGTCTAGCCGCTCACCTCAGCGCTCTTCCCGCCGTTCGCTTTCAACCAGCAGCCCCGGAGGAGAAATGCTGCCGTACTCCAGGCATTCCCCAGTCATTTTAAGGATGCTTATTGGTTCCCCAAAAACGATAAAAAGTCGGGCATTATCATCAATCAATAAAATCCCCACGGGCCAATCTTGAAGATTGGACTTTATGCCGCTGAGACTTAGCTTTTGTCAACAACTCAGAGGCGGAAGTGAGAGCTCCGCGCAACGCAAATGAAGTCCCGGCCGGAACACGGTGCGCTAACTAATAAAACATAAATTAACGAAGCTTCGAGGCAGGTAAATTTTCCTCCAGGAATTTTAGTATTCGAGGTACTCGAATCGTTCGAGGAATCGTTTCAGCCCTAATTTGATTTTAGATGCATCTAAAAATTCATCTCAGATGCATTGCATCTGAGATGAATTACAGTTTTGTAATTAATCTCAGATGCATGTATTTTGCTGTTAATTTGCATGACATTCAGTGATTTTTTTTGGGGGGGGGGAGATTTTTTGGATGTTAAATTAATGATTTTTTTTTAAACAGATTTTTGAACAGATTGTTGGAAAATAATTTTGACTGATTTTCACTAGTTTAAAGTGTCATTTATAATTGGCTTTGAACTTATTTTAACCAAAACTAAATGAATAATTTTTAATATCTGCCTAATTTATCAACTAAATAAATTTTAATATTCAGAAATAGTTTTTATTGACAAATGCTAACTTTTAACATGTGTAATAGTTATTAATTATATTGTCTTATTTAGGCTGACCAAATAACAGTCAGTCTGTTCTTTAATCATTTTAATTGTATTAATTAATATTCAAATTGATTAATTCGAGAAAGTTTAAAAATATAGATTAAAAAGTATATTATTAGCTCAAAATAATTATTAAATAAGATTAATTTAGAAGCGGTAAGCTTAAGTGAAAAGGTAATATGATTTATAAATAGTATTACTAATTATTGGTGTTTAGTTCTTATAATTAAACACCATTCTTCTGACAGGGCTACAGATTAAATGTTTGTCCCGATTTTTTTTAATTGCCTAAAAGCAGAAACAAAATCTGAAATGTGTTGAAGTAAAAATAACTAAACAATCACATCCTCTTTTTTGCTGCCACCACAAACAGCTCTAGTCTGAATTATGGTTGTGAATAAAAAAAGTCATCTAAATAACACATCTGTTGTCATAAACAGAACAACATTTCTCTGCTAACTATGATTTCTTCCTGTTTTTTTTTTATCTTCAGACGAGTCTGAACTTGCAGATGTTTTCAATGTCAATGAGAATCTCCAGCTGGTTCACAGCAATTGTTTTGTTCTAAGTAAATCTAACTTGTTTGTATTTTTCTGCAGTCAGGGAACTATGTTTCTGAGGTGGAGGCAGCCATGATGACTC
The DNA here is from genome assembly GCF_051168715.1 of Poecilia mexicana. Lineage (NCBI taxonomy): Eukaryota > Metazoa > Chordata > Actinopteri > Cyprinodontiformes > Poeciliidae > Poecilia > Poecilia mexicana. The sequence continues at coordinate 21,864,552 of NW_028263383.1, forward strand.
AGTGTACAGAGAGGCTGCAGCAGGAAGCCTGCAAAGAGCTTTTCAAGGACTGCACCAAGTAAGGTCACAGTGAATGTTGAAGCAACTGGGAATTATTTACTTATTTGAAAAAAAAAATTAACAATTCTTTCATAGAAAAATAATCATGTCTGAAAATATTTTCAGCATCCACTTTCATTACAAAACAAAATCAGGTAACCATTTGGTTTGTGAAATATTAGAAATATTTAAAATTAATCTGGAAAATGTATCTGAGAAACCCTAAAACTATTACTGACATCTGCTCAGACTGATTTTTAGTTTGTTAAACAGAATACTACATATGGCCTGCTCCAGTGTTTAATGAGCAAAATGTACAAATATCTTCTAAATACTTTTGAAAACATTTGTTTGAGAGGTTCAACTCCAACAGTATTTGCTCATGAGTGACGTCAGAGGAAATGATTTGCTTATGCAAAGGCTGATGTCAGCTATGTCAATACAGACTCAAAGAACTTTTTGAAAATAATTTTCTAAATATTTTTGAAACTTTTTTCTGTATCTAAAACCTGAAAACATGAACAATAGTATTAGAGACTTGAATATTAACTTTGTGTTGCAGCATATCACTTATTTTCTGATTGTTTATTGAAATAATGACAAAACTAATTTGACTTGAAAATCAGTGTGTAGCAAGCAGTTTGACCTTTAAGGACAAAAACATTTGAATAAAGATAAATGCACATAAATTTTCAACAGTCTTTAACAAGACATTAATCTATGACCTTTGAATACTTCTGAAATCCTTCATATGGCAGAAGTATTCACAGATTAAATGATACACCAATGTTCAAATGAAAACCTGTTATCAAATTTTGGAAATTGATCCTAAATCATTAAAGAATTCAACAGAGAAAAATAATATTCAGGTTAACTTCAAACACAGCTGTCACAATAACAAGTTTTCTGGATAATAAATTGTCTCCAAAATTATTACCATAAATAATAATATTGTTTTGAGATGTTTTTCATGTAATATTTTGATAACAGCATAATAATGCAAATTGACTCTCTCAAAAATGAATAAACTTTAATTTACTCATCTATCTCACACTGGAAGTGGAAGATATTTTAAATATCCATAATAAAACACGCCAACCAAAAACAACAAAAAAAATTAAATAAAAACCACACATGACCTAAACCATAAAAAACATATGCATTATAAAATAAAATTGCCCTTAAAAATATTTGTTAGAATGGAAATGATCAAACTCATTTTATCTCATTATGTGATTAAATGATTGTTTATTGCAACAGGCTAAACTTCAAACTTATCTTCTTATTTCTTTTATATCAACACACGGCCTTGTAGAAATCAATTTAGAGCATTTATATCAGCAACCAGATAAACAGCCTCCATCCACAAAGACCAAAATAAAAAAACTTCCTGTTTGTAAAGATTCACCCAAACTCCTTCCACTGTGTGTGTGGTCTATAAATTTCATTACATCTGGGAATCCCATGACTCCACATGCCAAGTGAATCACATTTTTTCATTACGACTCAGACCATCAATTACTCATGTTGAATGAAGCTGTCTCACATGAAATGTATTTACAATGTTCATAATTTGATCTCAGTTCCTGGAATTACATCTTATTTAGATGGTTATAATGTCTTTCTACTGTAAAAAAGTTAGATGTTGAACCAGGATCAGCTGGAATGCAGAGGACCGGGAAAAGTTAAAGTTAAGGGATAAGCAGAGAATGAAAAATGGTTGGTCCTGATCGGAGGAAGGTACGGTCATTTACTGAAACCAGTAGAGACACAAAAGTACAAAAAAAATAATAATTGCAACCGGGTTTTGTAAACGATAAATAAATAAATAAATAACTTTGAGAATTTTACAAAAGGCACAAAGTGTATAAAATGATTTTCAATAAAGGAAACCATAAACATTTTACTCAAAATATCTCAATGCAGATTAAATTACATTTATAAGAATAAAAGCTACAATAATTTATGTCTGCTTGCTTGCAGTGTTTTTTTGTTAAGAAAATCACAATTTTTTTGGTTGTTCCATGAACATGGTAAAAAACTGAAGAGGCCCAGGCCCTTCAGTCAGTAGCCTCAAGGCTGTGGAACAGCTTACCTTTGCAGCTCCGTTTTGCTGACTCTGTGGAGGTTTTTAAAAAGCAACTAAAGACATTTTTATTTTCCCAGGCTACTATCTCTTGATTTTATTGTGTTTCTTATGTTGGTTTTATGTTTTGTTTGATTTTAAGCTTGATTTCTATTGTACAGTACTTTGTGATTTTATGTCTGTGAAAAGCACTTTATAAATAAATGTTACTTACTATGTGAAAATGGTTTGGTACAAAATTTTGAACGCTTTAAAAAAATCCCAAAGTCTCCACTGTAAAAAATCTGAAGTTGCTATGGTGATTCCCTCCTTTTCTGCAGGGGAGGAACAACAGAACCCACAGCTATATTTTCTAATCAGATGGCCAAACATGTTTAGAGATTAGACGTCTAGAGATTAAATGTCTTACAGTTTTCATCAAATAGATTCTTGACTCATGAATAGCAGGACTGTCTGGCCTCACATGTAACTTTTATTTTGTCTGTCGTGTTTTATGTATAGGAGACATGATGGGTTAAATAGGCCATTCAATTTCAACTGAAAAAGAAAAGACGAGCTGAAATATTGAGGGTGTGATCTCAGTGCAGTTCTAATAAATTTTATATACAAGCAAATGTCTGATGGCAGTTAGAGACACACTGGGGAAAAGTAGACAGAAATCTCTACAATATAAACTGTACAACAAAGGTATTTAAAATTAAAAAGTTTTCGAATATTTAAAAATTTTAGTGTGTGACAACATCCCTATCTGAACTGAACATTTCATGGAGAAAATATGTAAAATCTAAAACGGTGATGTGTAAAAACTGGTTACCTAATTTAGTCAGGTAAAGATGAACTTCCTGTGACTCACCTAAGTGGCGTTTCTGCTCTAAAGTATTGCTGAATTATGGAGCTCCAAAAAGGCTGGGTTGTTTCACGTCTTCATTAATTGCATAAACAACATTTGACGTTTCACCTCCAATTATCAGATTAATGTAACCAGTCCAGTCAAAATTTGGTGAAATTTTGTTTGAGTTTTTCTAACACTACAGGGAGCAGTAAACCACAAATTGTAAGACAAACTCAAAATTGAGAAGAAATGCGCCAAATATTAAGTAGTGTGAATGAGTGAATTTATATTATCTGACGTTGTATTTAAAGGAACCTAAAAGTAAGAACAGAAAATCAACAAAAGGTAAAATTATCCCAAAGTGTCGCTCATTTCTCGGATGACAATTAACTCTTAATCCAACAGGTTTCATTTCACCTTAATCCATTGTAATCATTTTTACCCTTCAGGAACTTCCTGATTTCAGGCAATTAAATCTAAAACCAGCAACCTAAAGAAACCCCTTATTTTATTTATTTTTTTTATTATTTTTCTTTCAGATTGATACATGACTACCTGAGCGTGGCGCCTTTCGCTGACTACCTTGACAGCATGTACTTCAACAGGTTCCTGCAGTGGAAGTGGCTGGAGAGGTAAGGCTTTCTAACTGTTTTTTTCTTTCCCAAACAGAGTACAAGTAGCAACACGCTCAGAGAAAGTTGCCTCACAGCTTCCTGTTCTCCTCCGGGTTACAACAACACCACCATGACACATTTCAAAAGACAAGTTGGAAATTGCCTAATGGAAAGCATTTACTTTTCTGTTAAACTTTGGCAGTAAGAGTTCCTCCTATTGTTGCAGCAGTCTGAAGGTAATAGAACAACAACTGATGGTTTTCCTTTACTTTTACCAATAATAAAGGGATCCAGCAGGTTGGGTTACTATTCAATTTTATGAATAGTACAACTATTTTAGGTGTCTATGCAAGACACCTAAAGTAGTCCTACTCAATCTGATTTGTAATTGAAAACATTTAAAAAGCAAGTTTAAAACCACAAGCTGCAATTAACTTTAAGGAAAATGGAGAAAAAATATTCCTGAATTTATTTTCCAGTATTTTCCACATATTTCAGTACTAACAATACTGTTAGGTTCAAAGGTCTCCGAAAACATTTTTACAAATAATTTCTGGGCTGAGAGTGCCTTGGGATGGATGGATGGTCCTAGGTTCAGTAGAGTTTTTTTTTTTATTTAATTTGGATAAAATAATGAAATCAGTTGGTGGAATCCCATACTGTAACTTTAAGGAGGTAAAAAAAATAAATAAATAAAAATAAACAAGAAAATGGTAAAATGAGTATTTCTTTCCAGTCAGGGAGTTTTTCTTGGATCCAAATAGATGATTTCATGGTCAACGTTCAGGTCTAAACCTTTTTATCAATTGTGACTGAAGAACACATACAGTGTGAACTGAAAGGAGGAACCTGCAACAGCAAGTATACCAATATATTTTGGATAAACTGGCTGGCCAAGAGCACACATGCAACCACAGCCCACGTTCCTGGCCAAATTCACGCCCACATAGTGAGGAACACACTGCAAACGCAGACACGCCCAACTGGGCTAGAACCGAACCAGACATTATAACTGGCGAGAGCAAGACTTGAGAATGGAGGAGGGGCTTTAAATTTCCTTTCATCTCCACTCAGAGGCTGATTTGCATGATGTCTATGTTGAATCTAGATGCCAAAGTATTGCTGCCACCTGATTGGCTGATTTGGAGGCTATGTTAACAGGTGTACCCAATAAAGTGGTTAGTGAATGTACATTTCCTCCAGTAAGTCCTAGTTCTCTCTGAGGTTCTGCTTCTAGTTGGATGAACCTGGAAAATCTCTAAATATGCTTTGCATCCCCCAATTCACAGCCTAAAAGTGATTCTGAGTCAAGATTCTACTCTAATCTCCTCACCATTTTCTACAAAGGAAGCTTGTTTCAGTGACTTATGTCTCAGGTCGTCTGTTGGTCACAATCCAACAGGGCACCTTATTATTCTGCAGTCTGTTGGTCTGAAGTTAAATACAACACAAATACCTTCTTTCCTTGTGTTATTCCTTTGGAGTTTCCAACTGTGCAGCAATTACTAATGACTCTCGTGGGTTGAAGTACAAACAAATAATTTTTTGTAGAGTTTCAGTTGTTGAGAACAAGAGTTGTAAGAAATCCCAAAAAACTATGACATTGCTGATGTGAAAACAGGTGACTCCAGATACCAAGTGTCTCCTGGAAGCTAACACTCTGGACGGAGGCTATGGGATTTACTGTAATGACAACAATCCAGGAATACTGGATTAGAGTTGTGCCTGACCTCATTGTTGTGTTGGTTTTACCAAGCGTCTCCAGCAAGACCAAACGTGTTTCTGGACTATAACTAAAAGCTGATTCTGGTTGGCAACAGAAAGCTTTAATGCTACAGTTTAAACCTGAAGAGCTTCACAAGTATCAGGATAGAAAACAAAACAAACAGAAAAAACACTTGCTAACAAGCAGCAGTTTCCCAATCCCAGGCTTGACTCATGGTGTTAATGAGTGTAAACTCCAGAGTCCTGTTCATTCACCTTGAATGATCAAACTGGTCCAGAGGGGGATGAAGTGGGAGGCATGATCCCAGGAGAAACCAGATTGGTGGCTGAAGTTGATTAAGATAATTATTTGTCTTCATGAATCCAATCAAGATTCAAACCAAACGTGAGATCTAAATTTTAAAACATACGGACCAAGAGAGTTGTTGGTGCTTTCATATGTTCAGCAATTGGTTTTGATCAACAGCTACCCTTAAGTTTTTATTTGCTCAAGTTTTAGACCAGTGCCTGAACATGTTCAGAGGAATGTCTCATCTTTTACCAAAGATCTCAACCAAAGACAACTTACCCAAAAAAAAAACAAATTAAAATTTGCTCTTTTGGCTCCCTGTTTCCAGCGGCCTCTAAAAAAGACAAGTTTTGTTTCTTTACATCAGAAGCTTTCAATCATCTTATAACAAGTACCACAGAGATGTGAAGATTTCCACTGTAATGGACAACCTGCTTCAGATGACTATGAAATAAGTCTTTTCATCTTCTGCGTTTTTGAAGTTGAATCGTATACTTATTATGTCCAAAAAGTAAACATCACAATTGCTACACAAAGGGTCACGGTTGAGCTCCTTCTGATTGATCCAAAGTTGTTTCCTTTAGAGGGTTACGTGGTTCCTCCACAGTTCTGAGCATTGCAGCATCTCATGAGGAGTAGGACCAACTGTGCCAGTAATAAAATGTCTTAAACATTCCTCTTACTCCAACATTAATTCCTCAGTATTTGGAAGCATGGCCAACACAGAATGGCTATATTTACTTACTCCACTGTCAGTGTTAAAACTACAATGGTAGTGGAGAAGCTTAACAATATTTACAACTTCTTCTATGCTAGTTGGCCTCGATGAGATCCATCCTGAGGAATCGAGTGGAATTGCATAGAAAGGCAATGGCCAGGCTACAGGTAGCAGACATCCGTCTTCTCATCAACACACCCCAGCTTCTCATAAGGGATATATATGATATATATGGCTTTAGAGAGATCTGGAAAACCTTCAAAGGGAGTTCACCTGGCTGCATCCCTGATCTCCAGTACTGATTGCTTCTGATGAGCCAAGCCATCCTACAGAGGAACTTCTTTTTAGCTGCTTGTATCAAGGGTCTTGTTTTTTAGTCATGATTCATATCCCATGACCATAGGTGAAGGTTGGACATAAACAGAACAATAAATCAAGAATTTCACCTTTCAGTTCTTCTAATTCTTTACCACAGAGTAAGGATCGCTCTACTCGAGCCAAACCCCAATTACTTTATCATCTGCTTGTCTCTTGAACAAGATGCCTCCATGAAAAACTGATCCTTGAAGTGGAGAGAAAATCTGACTCTTTCCCTACTGAGATCTATATGATCAGAGTTAGAGGAGTTAAATATCCCACAGAGGACAGAGTTTTTAACACTTTCTCATTATAACTATAACAAAGTGATTCCCAAAGAGCATCTCTCCAATACTGTATCTGGGTTTTTGACATTTGCATTTACAGTAATAAACATTTACAAGTTTAGGTATTGCAGAGAGGTAGGGCTCTGCAGCACCTCATCCACAAAGAAATTCTGATTATAGAGCAAGGCCAGACACAAGAGGATAGCTACCTTGACTTTCATACTGAAGCATGGTCCAAATTCTTTACAGTTTGTCCAATACAGTGCAGTCTGCCTCAACAGTCTGTTCTAAGGCTGGACATTAACATGGACTGCCTGTTTTCTGACTGTTTTTTTCTTTTAGTTTGATTCTGCCTCGTAGCTGAAATAAAACAATATGAATTTAAAGGAGGAAGAGATAGGCTAGAGCCTAGGTTAAACTTAGCTTCAACTGAAAAATAAGAGTTAGAAGGCTAGCCTGTTAGAAACAACAAACACTGTTACAAAGGTAGCCATTGCTTATATTAGAGCAAAAATTTGAATAATTAAATAAAATGATTAAATAAAAATAATTAAATAAAACATCAGTTAAAATTAGTGATGATATACAGTGCCTCATTTGCATATCAAAGTAACAATTAGCAGGTTGACAGCTCTCTATAGCCCACCTTTGTCACAAATGCAACCAGCTCAATATATGTATTCTTAAAGACCTCCTTAGCTGCCCAATAAAGGGTCATAGGTAAAACACCAGTGGTTTACATCAGCATTAAATAAAAACAAATGATGGTACTAAGGATTAGGAGTTTTGTGAAAATTAGGACATCTAAAAAAAAGTTTCTGGTAATTAAAAGAAAAAAAATCAAAGCTAGTAAAAATAAATTACATGACAAAATCAAAGAAAAAAATCAGAAAAAAACTTTTTTAAATTGCAACATTAAATTGCCTGTTCTGCTTTATTAGAAGACACTAATAATTAAAGTTTTTGCTGACGGATGCAGTTCATAAAACCTTAAATAGAATCGCATGTTGTAGCTCAAAAGCTGAATGTTTGATGTGCACACACTGTAGCTGCCTGTGTCCACAAACAATTACCCACAATTACGCTGACTCATGTATCAGCATGTTTTCAGAAATACTTCATCATCACTGAAGGGAAACCACAGCTAAGCAGAGGAGAGACGTTTACCTGTGAGGATTTCTGCCAGAAATAAAAGAATAAAAAACCAAACTCTTAACTGGTTGTAGAGCAACTAAAATCTTCTAAGGCTGATAAAACAGTATGAAAGTCTAAACCTCATCATTTAAGTTTCCAGTTCTGACTTCAGATTTGGTCATGACGGTGATCTTTGCTCTGGATAATTACCGTCCAGGGAAAAGTATCTGAACCCCCCACAGATTTCTCCTGTTTTTGCTAATTTGGTCACACCTAAATGTTTCAGATCACAGAAGGAATTTTATTAGCACACCAACGTAACATACATAAGTACAAGCAACAGTTTTTGTCAACCCTTGGCAGCAACAACCCTAAAGTTTGTTTGACGATCTCAAGCAAAGTGAAAACACTACACAGTGGTACCACAATTCATGGTATTTTCTGTGGTGTGTGACTTCAAGTAATTTCTGGAAAACTTGCCTAGTTGCAGCTTTCTTTTCATAGAGTAAATCTAAAGTATTCACAAGAAAATGAAGCTTGGTGAGCTTGGTGAGTACAATGCTACTCGACATGCTACTGGGTGGCATTTGCAAACCAGCCAATTATTATTATAGTGCCATTTATTTTTCTTGATATTGATTGATTGGCTAAACACCCAGGTAAAATGTGGATGTTGGCTTCTGCTGTAGTGCCATTTTAATGCATTTTACGGTATATTTATTGTTTTAACTATTAAAATAGGCTGTTCTAAACATTTCATAGGGGGTTTCAAGTACCTATTTCTACGTATCGGTGGTCTCTTAACTCCACAAATACCTGGGATCCACTGCTGCGTACTACTTGTGTAATATAAGTAATTGTCTGTCTTTGTCCAACAGGCAGCCGGTGACTAAAAACACGTTCAGACAGTACAGAGTTTTAGGAAAAGGAGGTTTCGGGGAGGTGAGTACTGACTGTTTTCTACTACATTTGGATCAACCATAAAGTGTTTAGCACCACGTTTCCTCCCTGCATGTTGAATTATACAGAAAAGGGAAATGCTGCTTTTTAAGTCCCTAATTTATATATTTATATTCAGTATGACTATGTTATATATTTTAAAAGCAAAGCAGCTAAGATTTTGTCTCTTGCTGGTCCCAAAATGTTTCAAAATGTGCAAGGAGGTGCAGCACTTCTAAACAAATTTTCTCATTGGCATCTGAAAAGAGGAACTCCACCACTGACGTCTGAATCCCATTAGACTCTGATGAATGGCATCTCTGTACAGCATATTTGTGTAATAAGCAGAGGTCTTTTTGATTCCATGCTGGTCCCAGGGTGATAGCAGATTAAATGTAAGAGCATTGGGTCATGAGATAATGAGGGACATGAAAAGACACAGGGGTCAGGGTTATGCTTCTGTGTTGGCTTCTGTGCTACAAATGGTAGCAAATAAATATTTGCTGCCAGGATTTTTGGTGAATCATTCTCCAGTTTCATTACTCAGTTTGGGTCAAGCTAAAGCTGTTAGATGACAACAGTAGCTTCTTTTTGTTCATTGCTGTTGTTTTTCCTGCATGGCATTGTTGTGGTAACACAAATACCTGTAAGCCCCAAAACAACTAATCAAACCTCTGCTTTTAATGCTTTTGATTCTGCTTAGTCTAATAGATTTCTTGCTTTTCTCTCCATTGCTCACAGGTGTGTGCGTGTCAGGTACGGGCCACTGGGAAAATGTATGCCTGCAAAAAGCTGGAAAAGAAGAGGATAAAGAAGAGGAAAGGAGAGTCGATGGCGCTCAACGAGAAGCAGATTCTGGAGAAAGTCAACAGCAGATTTGTTGTAAGTGTCTCTGAACAACCCTGTTTATTTATGCAGTGAAATACTGCCACACTGAGGCAAAATTAAGTTAACACAGAAACAATTATGTTCAAAGACAAAGGGCTGTGAACTGAAAAAATAAACAAAGCATGGCCTAAAAAACGTTTTCTTACTACCTTTTTCTTTCTCTATCCTTTCCATATTATAGATTGAAATACTGTTGTTTTAATTAACAAAAACAACTATAAAAACTTGCTGAGTTGAGTTTTGTTTAAATGTGCAAAAGCTACAAAATCTGAAAGTACACTTATCGCTAAGAGTTGTCTCAATCATCTTTGCTTGCTATTTACTATTTATGAATTCATATTTCAGCTTGTCTACTTAAGCTATATATATATATATATATATATATATATATATATATATATATATATATATATATATATATATATATATATATATATATATATATATATATACACACACACTTCTCTACACTTCTCATTTAACATCCACAGGCTCAGCTTTGAATTAGCAGTCAGTTAGCCATCTATGACATTAGCAGTATGATTAGCAATTTCTAAAGACTTTCACAGTGCGATTAAGTCTCAATTTGTAATTAATCTAATTTTCTTTTCAGTTCCTCTTTAAGTTTTCTGTTACTCCTTCCCTTTTACATTACCCATTTTCAGCTGCAGTCTTTGTAACTTTAGCTTTCCTTTAGATATCTGCACCATTAGTAGCACAATTATAATTTATTGGTATTTTTAGCTTTAGTATTTTGATTATGTGCTTGACTTCTTCTGAAGCTTTGTATTCTGTCTATGTGTTATGTTATTTTTACTTTGTGAGAGATGTTTAGCAAATGCCTTAGCCTCACTGTAATTTTAGGAACGCAGTTAGATGCATTTTAAATGTAGCCTTCAGAGTGCTGCCTACAACTTTTGCTATTTGAGAAGGTATTTATTTAATGATGTAAGAAATGTCATTTTCATTTGTTGGGAAATTTTGTTTTCTGTTTACTTTCTTTTAGCTCTTGTTTCGGCATTAGCCATTCACTACTTTTGCTGTATTGTTAGCTGTCAGTTTGCGTTGAGTTAGCTACCTTTTTTAAAAATTACTTGGGTAATGTCATCAGCAAGTCTGAATGCTTGACTACTTCTTCAGCTACATAGTTTATGTGTTACTTTTGTACTTCTATTTATTACTTTGTGCTGTGCTTTAGCTTTGTTATTACCCAGTGTGACATTAGTATGTAGTTAGCAGTCTTTATAGCTTTAGCTTTCAGTTAACCTACAACCTACCACCTTAGCAGTTTGATTAGAGATATATTAAATGATTTGTCTCCAGGTTAACACTATACCTGTATTGTTTTTAGAGATTGTCGTGTTTTTTGATTGTTGACTGGTATGCTTTAGCTTCGTCTCTAGCCATACCTAACTTTAGCCATACTAACTTTAGCAGAGTCATTTCTTTAGTATATTTAACTTCTTATGACTGTATTGGCTGTATGATGATTTTATATATATATATATATAATATCATTAGTATTATCACTAGATGCTTTGCTAGCATTTAAGCCGTTTAGTTTTTGTTTTTTCATTTTGTGTACTTTATAACTTCAATTTTCAATTTTCTCTGTTTTTTTGTCAACCATGGTCGGAAGATATGATTTTTAAAAATTAAATTCATTGTTAAATTTCGGTTGTCCTCTATGGCCCACTAAACTATGAGAGTCTCCACGTGACATAATCTGTAATACAGAGTTGGTTTCTTTCTAGGTGAGTTTAGCGTATGCCTACGAAACGAAAGATGCGCTGTGTCTCGTGCTGACCTTGATGAACGGCGGAGACCTCAAGTTTCACATCTACCACATGGGAGAGGCAGGCTTTGATGAGAGGAGAGCTGTGTTTTATGCTGCAGAGATCTGCTGTGGTCTGGAGGACCTGCACCGAGAGCGGATCGTCTACAGGTGAGCTCCTTTAAAAACTAAAACCAACTTCATCTTATTCATTCAGTCTCTCTCTGACTCTGTGGATGCATTTTTTTCATTCTGTCACTCAGGGATCTGAAGCCAGAAAACATCCTGCTAGATGACCACGGTGAGTTCTATACTGTGATAGACTAACGGAGAGCAACACACCATGTAAATTGATATGTAATCCACTGATAAAGATGCTAAACTTTATTTTTATACTTCTTAAAATGGAGACTTCACCATTTTCAGATAACTTTAATGGGTTTTAATGGGCAGAAATAAGTCCTAAAAAGTAATAGTTTTGAGGTTATAACAGCAAATATAAACTTTTTTTGCAATAGTTATCTACATTAAAAAAATATTTAAAAATTTGTAAGAGTGTTAATATATTCATTCTTAAACAAATTTCTTATTTGAACAAAAATGGTTCAAATTAATTTAAGACAAAATGTCTATAATTTTTTGCATTTGCCGTTTTTGAATATAAACAAGCCTATTTCACTTTTAATGAACTACTCTAAAGCAAGTTTCTTACATGGTAGCTTTTCCTGGAATACTTATCTTACACATTATTTTTGATGCTTGATGACTTTGAAATACATTTTCTGCTGTCGAACACCAGAGGGCAATGTGATTCTATCAGCACTGATGTGAAATCTAATATTGAAAATGAAATTTAGAGAAGTGTCTGTTTTGACAAACATAAAAACAAGAAATATCTTTCCCTCTGGGTCAGACATTAAGTTTATGTGATTAAAATAAGTGGTGCTTTCATTTAAATATTAAATTATGTGAATTATACCACAGACATAGGAACAAATTACTCCAGATACAGCACAGAGTTATAGTTCAGATAATAAACCCAGACTTAAAAAGGAAAAAAAGTATTACTGCAATTATTATTTTGAGAACACTTGCCTAAGTCAGTGTCTATGTCCTGTATGTCTCCTTGTTTTTGTCTTCAGGTCATATCAGAATATCAGACCTGGGTCTGGCTATCCGTGTGCCAGACGGAGAAACCATCAAGGGCCGGGTGGGGACAGTTGGATACATGGGTGAGTATGTTTACTCGTTTACTTTCTGCTTCATTTTATTTGTTGAGTACGCAACACATTTTGAATTATGTCACTTTGCGAAAACCTATCGATTTTTTCCAAATTTTCATATTCAGAAAGCAAAATTACTTATTTATTTATTGACATTTATCCAAGATACAGCAACCTCAACACTTCCAAGCATCATTTCGAAAAGAATATCTTCAGTTGTTGTACCAACATCAAAAAATTTTGAAAAGTCCAACTTTTATTTTGAATACAGGTACACCTGTCACAATAAGCAGTAAATTAATTAATCGCATGATAAATTAAAATAAGCTCAATAATTTCCATTTGCATCATTGTCTATATCTGTCAGACTCTTCTCAAGCTTTTTCTTTTTTTTTTAATTTGTTTATCAGGAGATCATACATACAATGATATTACATACATTTTGCAAAACTTACATGACTTCTCCGATTTTTTTTCCCCCCGTAGCAAACATAAATCACCGTACTGACATAACAAAAACGAGACAAAATAAGTATAAATACATAAAAAAGAATACATTAACAAAAAATAAAATAAAAAAATAAAAAAAGGGGGAGAAGGGGTTTTATGGTATTGAGAAGCTAAAAGGCAACAATATTCTACCCATTTATTCTGTAAATTTTAGTCACATGACATGATGAGTCAGTCACATCAATCTATGCATTATAAAGGCAGAGATTTTATGTATGTCACAAAAGGTGCCCACTTGCGAGTGAATTTTGCTGAACTACCTTTCACTGTTAATAAAATTTTTTCTATCTTTAAGCATGAGCTTACAGTATTAAGCCATTGTGAAGTAGATGGAGGTGTAGGAGATTTTCAGCAGAGTAAAATGCAGCGCCTGGCAAGGAGAGAACAGAAAGCCAAGACCTCCCCCTGTAGGGGTGACAGGTTAAGTGAGGTCCCTGGAACTCCAAAAATGACAATTAGTGCATCGCTTTGGATCTGGATTCCAAAAACCCTTGAGAGTATGGAAAAGACATAGTTCCAAAATTTTTGTAAGCTCGGGCAAAAGAAAAACATATGACTTAAGTTGCAGTCTGGCATCTGTCACACTGGTCCAAAATCGAAGGAAAAATTTTAGATAGACGGGATTTTGAGAAGTGGACTCTGTTTATCACTTTAAACTGTACAAGCTGTAACCTGGCACATGGTGTGCTTTGGCATATGCTGAGAATAACTTTATCACACCATGAATCAGACAGTTCAACACCCAATTCACGTTCCCAAAGAGTTCTGGTTTTACCCGATGAATCGGGCTCAATTGCCATAAGCTTTCCATATATATTAGAAAGGGGTGATTTCAGATTGGGTTTCAAAACTAGAAGGTCGACCCATGGTGGGTCAATAGGAAGAGTTGGAAAATTTGGGAACAACGAAGAAACACAATGTCTAATTTGGAAATAGAGAAACAGATGAGAAGTAGGTATGTTAAATTTTGAGGACAACTCTGAAAAACTAAGAAATAGACCTTCTTTGTAGAGATCTCTCATTGGACAAATGCCTCTCTCATGCCAAATTCTGTAGCCAACATTAGTGGTTGCAGGAGAAAATATATGATTTTTTAATAACGGCATTTTATTAGAGAGAGACATAAATTTAAAATGGGACCTAAATTGTGACAAGATCTTAAGTGTAGAGAGCACTATAGGATTTGTAGTAACAGAGGATAGTTTAATTGGTAGTAATGAATAGATATATGAGGCAGGTGAAAAAGATGTAGAAATCGATTGAATTTCAAGTTTACACCAGATCAGATTAGGTGAATTTACCCAATAAATCAATTTATGAATATGTGAAGACCAGTAATACATTGCAAAATTGGGTAAGGAAAGACCATCACTTGTGGTGAACTGTTGCAATAGAGAAAGCCTCAGTCTGGGGGCCTTTCTGCTCCACAAAAAGGAAGAAACCATCTGATCCAGGGACTTAATTCTCAAGCTTTTTCGCGTTACTGCAGCTTTAGCAGTTTTCCTCCTCATGTCATTCAGCCCCGGAGGTGGTCATGAACGAGCGGTACACCTTTAGCCCCGATTGGTGGGCGCTGGGCTGCCTGCTGTATGAGATGATCGAGGGCCAGTCGCCTTTTCAGCAGAGGAAGAAGAAGATCAAAAGGGAGGAAGTGGAGCGGCTGGTCAAGGAGGTGCAAGAGGAATACTCCAATAAGTTCTCTGAAGAGGCCAGGTCCATCTGTAAAATGGTAAGATTTTCATTTTCCCTTCATTTCACTTCATTACTTCTATTCGGGACTCTACTAATGATCCTCTTAATTGTAGTGTTTGTAAAGCTAAGATTTCAGGCTTTTATTTTGAAAAGTGTTTTTTTATGTTTAGTACACATGCGCAGACTTTTTGAAATGTTTGATTGTGTAAACTCCTCAGCTGCTGGCCAAAGATCCCACAAAGAGGCTGGGCTCCCTTGGGGGCGGAGCCTCTGAGGTCAAAGGTCACCCAATCTTCCGCCCCATCAACTTCAAACGGCTGGAGGCCGGCATGCTACAACCACCCTTCATCCCTGATGTAAGTCCATCAGAATTACTGAAAATATTTGCAGCAGGAAAATATAAAGTTGTTCTGAATGAAGGTTTTTGTTTTTTTTCTTTAACTTTGATCAATGGTTTCACTCAGTTTCAGGAGAGTATCTTTAATTAATATTACTAATTAACATATTGAACAAGTAATTGATGTCCTTGTATTCCGATATGAGACTTTCAGAACCATTGGGCTCAAAAGTGCCGAGTTGCTACTATTGGCAAGGTATCTGATTGGATCACCTTCTTTAGGACAAGTAGGATTTACCTGTCCCAACAAGCATTTGGAATATGAAAAACATAATGTTTAACAATCATAAGTAAACTTCATATCAGTCTGAATCTTTGAATAGTGTGGGGTAAAATAAAACCTTTGATTGTATATAATTATCTTCTGACATCTATTTCTTTTCACAGAGCTGTACTGTGTTTTGAGTCTATTTTACTTTTTCTTAATTTCACTTTGCAGCATTTTCTCCAGGATTTCTGTAATATTTTGAAGATTTTTTTTTTAGAAGTAAAGATAATTTTTCTCAGACATTTAATAGCATTGAAACTTAAAACTTCAAAGTACGCTGATTCTAAAGTGACACTTTCCAGCTCTTCTTGAGGAATATAAGGTCATGTTCACAAGGCAGATAAATCCGCTTTTGTTTTGCTCATATCAGATCCATACGTGACTTTTCCACAGCAGTTTGAACAGCCCAGTGGTGGGCTGTACTTAAGTACAATTTTCATGTATCTGTACTTTACTTAAGTAGATTTAATGATGGATACTTTCTACTTTTACTCCACTACATTTTACAGTAAGTATCTGTACTTTCTACTTCACTACATTTCTACAAAACCGTCGCGTTACTCGTTACATCCAAGTTGCACTGCTCTCTTTTTGTCTGTTAAAATGTGAAGTTCAGGATCTTAAGGTGGCGCAGTAAAATCCAAGCAATAACGTGACTTAGTGTCTGTTGTCACCCATCGCCTCCACCTTTACTCAGACGCGGAGTTCCAGACATGCGCAGTTGTTTCCTCTAAGCGGGAGAAGATGTCTAACTAATCGATAATAAATCATACGATATGGCGACATGTAAAACCAGCAGCGCTTCGCTTTCACAGACGGTGGGGACTTTGTCCAACTTTTAGCGTCACTTGGAAGGAAAGCTTAAAGAAAGGTAAGCTATGTGGACGTGATGCTAGCAAAGCTAGCTGTACAGAGACACATGTTGCATCTGCGATGAAAAAAAGTTGTCACTCATGCGCTGAATTATTGTGTGGAGGTGTTGACTGAGGTGTCGCCTGTATGGGAAAACGCTGTGACCAAAGTGCAAAATAGTGATATGACATTCAGGAACGATCCGATTCTTCTGGACGGATCTTTACTAAGGTTGATGGGACTGAAGCCTCACTGAGAGCCGTTCTTTGTTCTTGTGTACACAGCATATATATATATATATATATATACATATATATATATATATATATATACATATATATATATATATATATATATATATATATATATATATATATATATATATATATATATATATATATATATACACACACACACACATTTATTTAATTGCCGAATAAGTAAAAGTCGAACGTATGAACTCATTGATTGATTTCGTCTCCTGTCATGGTGGCAAACATGCAGTGGGAGGGAGGATGAGAACAGTCACGGTGCTCCTTCTGCTTGTTGCGCCGTTTGACAGTGTTCATAGTGTTGTTTACCGTTAATTGCTATGTTTAATGGTGCAGACAGTTGTGGTTTCTGACATGGGCAATATGGGAAACTGCCCAGGGCGTTATTTTTATAGGGATGGCAGGAGACCTCTGCTGATTGTAGCACAGCGATGACAGCAAAACAGAATGAAATGAGTTTTAATTGATACTGGTTAAATATATTTCAGCTCTAAGTATTTAATATCTAGGTGTTTTTATGGAAATGTGGATCTTTCAGATCAATCTGAGAACCAATTTTGTTAGGTGCACTTCATTTTATTGTGTCATGTAGTGCAGGGCGCTGGTCTTGGTCTCAGGTTCGGTGGTCTTGACTACAACTCTGCTACGTGGCTCCTTGGTTGCATGTCTTCCGTCCCACACCTTCGTTCCATCCCCTTTCAGTTGGATTTCTTTCTAAATAAATGTCACTAATGAAGTTCATGCTATGTTAGGACAGGAAACAAGATGTTTCCATCCCTGAAATTATGATGCATAGAATCACATATCTAAGTCTAAACTTTTACAGAGAATAAACACAATAAGAACATGTTTAATCTGTGACATTGTTTATTAAAATGGCACATTTATGATGTATTCAAATTAAATACTATCGGCACACTTAATGATATTAGCGATTAGGGTATGTATTCAGCAAGTACTTTTACTTTTGATACTTAAGTATTTTTAAAAGCAGTACTTTTTTACTTTTACTTAAGTAAAATGTTAATGTGGTACTTTGACTTTTACTTGAGTACATTTTTGCCTGTGTATTTGTACTTTTACTTAAGTACATTTTTTGAGTACTTTCTCCACCACTGGAACAGCCTAATTTCAATCTTCAACCCCAATATACCACCAGATAAGCACTAAATCAGATACATATCCAAGAGTTTTAAAAGTGTCTGCAGTCTGAACAGTCATTTTGTCTGACTTTTATGTCATTGTGCTGCATCAGAAGAAGCCAGACACGGTTAATCTGAATGTAAATAATTGCTTTAGTTGTGCTTTCTTTTTCTTAGCTTCCTATGTTTTGTTATGATTTTGTGACAAACTGTAAACTACTAAACTGTAGACATTATTACTAGTCAGTGTGCTGCTCTGTGACAAATGTGCAAATGTGGGTGGTTTGGGGTCATAAACCACTCGCACAAAAGTTGGGTTTAATTACAAATATGAACAGCCATGCAAAAAAATAAGAAGTAAATAAATCTTAATTGAGCATCAAGACCTTCTTTGTGAACGTAGTTTTCAATATGAAACAAGAACTATCCTCAGATTTTTTAGAGAGAAACTGTACAACATGTTGAGTTATGTTGATTGGTTTGCTTCAGTGTTTGTTTTCATTTCAAAATTTAAAATTGCACAAATAGCTTTTGCAAACTATGTTGAATTTATTTTGTTCATGTTTCTGGTTTAACAAAGTAATTATTTTACTGAAATACTCGTCTCATTCATCATCACTGTCAGTGATTTTAGATGAGATCAGGCTAATAATATAAGAGAAGGAGAAACTTCCAATGAGAAACTCTTTAAATAGACACAGGAAGTGGAGTTAATTAATCTGTTTGAATCAGAATGTCACAGAGGCTCAGGAGAGATTGAAATGTAAAATGAAAGTTATTTTGAGACCTAATATCGTTAAAGCAAATTTTCAGTTCTGCAAAGGGATTTCTTTTGTTATTCACATCTTCAAACTGTTTGTGTCTAAATTCTGCTTTCATATGAGTTAATGCTGCCGTTTCTGTCCATATTTATGCTTTCAGCCTCAGGCTATTTACGCTAAAGATGTGCTGGACATCGAGCAGTTCTCTACGGTAAAGGGCGTGGAGCTGGACCCGAAAGACGAGTCGTTCTATAGCAAAGTGTCAACAGGAAGCGTCTCCATCCCCTGGCAGAATGAGGTCAAAATAACACTCACCACAATGATGAGGAAACTGTTGAAAGATTGATTTTTCACCAGCATAGTTCAGTAGAAAGTTGTTTTGTTGTTGTTTTTGGACTACATTCAGATTTGAATAACCTTCAAAGGTTGGAGAACCTAAGCCACAGCTGGTGTCTTGTTAACATGTTTACATCAAATCAGTATTTTCATAAGATATTTTTACTTTAATTCTGGAACAAAATTGGCTCAGTCCAGATCAGAAATACAAAAAATGGTCATGTGCACACTCTGCCAATAGTTGGCAATATTGTTATATTTTGTATATAGTTCAGAACTATATACAGAGGCTTTTTGATTTGGTATTAAAGCAGAAAACCACTCTATCCTATTTAAATATTCTCATGTGGTTTTCTGGAGATATAGGAGAAATATCCCATTTATGTCACCAGTTGTTGAGGTCAATTTAAACAAAAACTGTTGGAAAAAAAGTCAAGATTGTCATCCCATCAAGACAAAAATATAAATAAATAAAAGCAATTCAAATAAACTAATCTAGAGCAACATTTTTATATGTTTGAATAAAGCTAGAGAAGAAGGAAAAAATATATTTTACTCATCTTATGAGCCAGATGTAAAAGAACCCCTTCTCCCTGCTGCATATGAGAAATGACACTGCAGAATGAAACAACCAGCACAGTGTGACATGAGGAGAGGGTGAGATTTTTCTTATTAACATCTTCCAAAACTCTTATTTTTTTGGGGGGAAAAAAGAAGAGTTTTGCTTGTTTTTTTGGACATAAATAAACCACAAAATACTACAGGAAGTGAATTTATCTCCAAAGCATCTACAAAATGTTACAAACTACAAACAACATGTACCCATCTGGGTTGCCAGAAGACAGCTGCTCAGTCAGCTGAATCTTTGTGTGGCTCCACTAACGACCACTAACACTATTAAGAATAAAACATTAAAAACAGTGTGTTAGAAAACACTAGCACCGTATTTGTAAAATCTAAAGTATTAAAATTCATTGACATAGTAAAATTACAGACATTTCCGATTCTTTACAAAGCTAAAAAGAAAGAAATTGCACAAACACTCAAAAACTGTTAAAAACCTACATTAATGCTTTTTTTGTGAAATTTAAAGAAACAGTAATTAAAATTAAGTAGATACTATAGTGTTGGGTTAACTATTAAATCCTAAGTAAATATAGATATTAAATAAAATGGAAGATTATGTAGGTTTATAAGGAGTGGGGATATTGATAGAGTTATACTTCCACCCACTCCCCTCAATATGTAAAGCAAAAGTTTTGACATTAAGCTTCATGCTTTAAGTATTCTTTGTACATATTAAAAAATAAAAACAAATAAACATAATTTTAACCAATGACAGCAGGTGGATCTAATGAAAGGATCGCTTCAGTTTCATAAGCTTGTTTGCTACAGTTGGCAAAACATTAATCTGAAATCATATTTTCTGACGTTTTTGTGCTTTGTCTTGTGTAGATGATCGAGACAGAGTGTTTCTCTGAGCTCAATGTGTTTTATGAGGACGGCGCCGTTCCTCCAGACCTGGACTGGAGAGGACAGCCGACCCCAACACCCAAACAGGGACTGCTGCAGCGGCTCTTTGGCCGGCAGGTGAGAAGTCTTAAAAGTTTGGAAAAGTAAATAAGGAGATTGCTTCTATCAATATTAAGGCTTGGATAAGTATGAAAAAGTGAAAAAGGACAGTGTGTTATACTGATTTTGATCAAATTGACATGCTTAATCTAATATTTGCCACAGTATACATTGATTTGAACATTTTACCCATCAGTTTTTTGGTTTTCACTTCCTGAATGACAGCACATTTATTCAAAAATTTAAAATTTTTGAGCGCTTACACCTTCTTCTAGTCTAGTCTGCAAAACCTAAATGGCCGGTCTTGCTGCTTGAAGTTTCTTTATGTTAAAAGGGAGTGGTTCCTTTCCACTGTTACTACTTGCTTGCTTTCAACTCCATGCAGTGAGCTGGGTTTTCTTATGTCTACTTCACATGGCAGATTTTTATTCCAGTTTTGGGGACCGCTTTGATCTAATATCTTGGATATTCAACATGTAGGATTGTTTTGACTCGATATCACAGTGTGTGAGGTGGTTGTCCAAGAACAAATAAGAATGCAGAATGTGACAGGTAGCCAATCAGAAACTTGGGTGACAGAAATACACCAGGATGTCTTACTATTGTTTTTCTCGGTTAAAATATAGTCAACGAACTACAATCATTGTTTCCTTCCTGTTGGCCATGTTTGTTTACTCTGAACTCACGTTTGGTTTAATTTTTATTTATTTCCCATTTGACATCTGAATGTTGTTGAGTGAAAATGGTTCATGTGTGCCTCGATACCACACGCCATCAAAAATGCTAAAGCTAAGATATTATATAATTATGTTTGGACTATCTCAGATTAAAAAAAAAGAAATGTCTGACAATTTTAAAATGTGAACCAGACATTAGATGGAAAAGATTTCCCAAATGAATATGTACAGTGAACTCCTGCCTATTGATGATTCAGTTATTTATGAATTTTGGTAACACTTTATTTGAAGGGGTGTGCATAAGACTGACATGACACTGTCATAAACATGGCATAACACCTGTCATGAACATGAAGGATTCTTTATGAATGTTTATGACAGTTGTCATGAAGTGTCATTCGGTAAATAATGACACTTTTAATGCAAAGTTGCTCTAAAAGTTGCACTAAAAGTCCATTAAAAGTGCCAACTTTGCATGATTTTGTAAATTATGATAATTTAATGCAAAGTTGGCATTTTTAATGGGCTTTCAATGCAACTTTTAGAGCAACTTTGCATTAAAAGTGTCATTATTTACTGAATGTTCATGACAGGTGTTATGTCATGTTTATGACAGTGTCATGTCAATCTTATGCACGCCCCTTCAAATAAAGTGTTACCTGAATTTTTCAGTGGAACACGACTCCAAGTAATTCTCAGAAAATCCACTTATTCAAGGATTTTTTTTGTAGAGTTTATCTAAAGTGAAAATCCAGCTTGTGACGCTGAAATGTTTAGGTACGATCCTACTTGATACGCTTGTGGCTGGCACTTGCAAAGCAGCCAATTCAGGAGAGGTATTCATTCTCCATGAAAGAAATGAATCGTTGACTTAACATAATTTTTTATGTCAACAGGTTCCACATAATTGTATTATGTTTAGTTGAAAGCAAAACAGATATATTAATCTAACATTATGACTTTAAGTTTAACAAAGATAAAATTAATTAATTAACCCAACTAATTCAAATCACTTCAGATTGACAAAATAGAAGTTAGTTGAACTAACTTAACTTTTCTGTGTTAGTCTGACAAAGCAAATACTCTTTCAGTGAACTTATGTCTTATTTGTTCACTGAACATAAACAAATTATGTTACTTTAACAACTAAAATTAGCTTTCCATCAACCAATATGTTTTTTAAGTTAACTAATTATTTTCTAGTTAACTAAATTCAAGTTTGTCGACAGGTTCCGCACAAATGAAGGCTTAACTTAATTTTGTTATGTTCTTTATTTAACACCAGAGATCTTACACATTACATTATTTCAACTAGGTTAACAGTGACAAGAACATAAACCGACAAACAATATCAAACTTTCAACTTCAAATACACTCCTGATCAAAATCTTAAGACCAGTCAAAAAATTCCAAGAATTAGCATTTTGCACTATTGGATTTTAAGAAGGTTCTAAGCCGAGCTTCACAATGTTAAAGGAAAAAATCAGTGCAAGAGACAAGAACTTTTGAGCAGGGAATTTTCTGAAAACTGCATTTACACTCAAACATGATTTTTTTCAGCTGATCAAAAGTTTAAGACCATAGTCTTTAAAAGCCCAAAGCTGTGCAAAAATCTGGATTCCATGTCATTTTCTGTCAAGTCGTTACACTGTCAAGACCTCCTGACGGCAAAAGCAAAAAAGCTCACCGACTTTGAATGTGATAGGATTGTTGAGCTGCATAAGCAAGGCCTCTCACAACGTGCCATCGCTGCTGAGGTTGGACGCAGTAAGACAGTCATTTTGCATTTTTTAAATGATTCTGAGGGTTATGAAACAAAAAAGTCAAGTGGTAGACCCAAAAAAATTTCACCAGCTCTGAGCCGCAGGATCCGATTGGCTGTCCGTCAAGACACAGGACGATCCTCTACCCAAATTAAGGCCATTACTGGTGCTGACTGCAGCCCAATAACCATCAGACGGCATCTGCAAGAGAAGGGCTTCCGAAACAAAAAACGTCTTCAAAGGCCACGTCTTCTTCAACGCCACAAAATTGCCCGTTTGGACTTTGCAAGGGTACACCAAACATGGGACATTGAAAGGTGGAAGAAAGTTGTCTTCTCTGATGAGAAAAAATTTAACCTTGATGGTCCTGATGGCTTCCAACGTTACTGCCATGACAAGGAGATCCCACCTGAGATGTTTTCTACACGGCACAGTGGTGGAGGCACCATCATGATTTGGGGTGCGTTTTCCTTCAATGGAACAATGGAGCTTCAGGTTGTGCAGGGGTGTCAAACAGCAGCTGGCTATGTGGAGATGTTGCAGCGGGCATCCCTCATGACTGAGGGCCCTCGTCTGTGTGGTAATGATTGGGTTTTTCAACAGGCAATGCTGCAGTTCACAATGCCCACCTGACAAAGGAGTTCTTCCAAGAGAATAACATCACTCTTTTGGATCATCCTGCATGTTCCCTGGATCTAAACCCAATTGAGAACATTTGGGGATGGATGGCAAGGTAAGTTTATAAAAATGTACTTCAGTTCCAGACAGTGGATGCCCTTCGTGAAGCCATCTTCAACACTTGGAGCAACGTTCCCACTAGCCTCCTGGAAACACTGGCATCAAGCATGCCTAAACGATTGTTTGAAGTCATCAACAAGAATGGTGGAGCTACTCATTACTGAGTCCTTTTTTTTGACACATTGATTTCTGTTTTGGGGGGTTTTGGGTTTTTTTTGAGCTATGGTCTTAAACTTTTGATCAGCTGAGAAAATCATGTTTGAGTGTAAATGCAGTTTTCAATTAATTCTCCACTCAAAAGTTTTTGTCTCTTACGCTAATTTCTTCTTTTAACATTGTGAAGCTCTACTTAGAACCTTCTTAAGATCCAATAGTGCAAAATGCAAATTCTTGCAATTTTTTGACTGGTCTTAAGATTTTGATCAGGAGTGTGTCGTATTTGACATCAGGTCAAAGAAATAGAATCTCAAAGGACAATTCACAGTATAAACTTCAGTAAAGACTAATGGCGTAATAACACTCTGAGGATTCACACACAACTTGGCAATGACTGGCTTAATCTCTCTAAATTATCATCTGTGAATTAGGAACTTAAAAGTGCATTCAAAATAACATTTTCTTTCATTAAATCATTCTGAAAATAATCTCAACAATGTTTTTGATAATCTTGTTGGTTGTTTCGACGCTACATGACTTGGAACTTAACCTTCATAGAGGAATGATATAAATTCCGGTACAGGCAAACCTTCTCCTAAAAGTAACGTCCAGATAGACCATTTTAAATTAAAGGTTCTTCAGGTGATCCACGCCAAGAAAAATAAATAAAAAAAGGAGGGGGTGTGTGATGCTTTGAGAAAACTGGGATTGACAACGTAAATTCACGACGAAAGGGACTTCAAACTCGGAAAGTGGCAGGCTCCCGACTGTTCTTTTCAGATGAACATCCAGACTAATCCGGTTTAAACTGGTTTTTCTTTTCGTGCAGTTTTATTGTTGCATTACTTCCCCCTTATGGCCAAGAGAGGTATCGGTGTGCTAATTCACTTAACTAAATTTTGTTGTGTTCACACAAAATAAAATTATTTCTTTAGGTTAACATGTCACAAAATCATGTTATCTTTACTAGAATTAATTGATTAAACACAACAAACAAATTTTTTGTGTGTTAACTTCAAATAAAATATTAACATAATGTGAACAACTGCCATGTTTCACTTTTTTGAGGGTGCCTCTCATTGGCTGAATCCTGAAAAAGCAGAGATTCAGCCTCTGTTGCAGTGCTAAGATAGTTCCCACTGAGTGTATTAATGCATATTGAGGTATATATGATGTTTGAATATAAATATTTGTGGACTTCAGCCATTTGCTGTGTCTGTGGTTCCCAGCAGGCTTTACTGTAGTTGAATTTGAATATTTCACTGAACTGATTTCCATATTAATGGAAATCAGTTCCATTAATATGGAATGGAAGGGTTCTTCAGGGTTAGGGAAATTAAATCTTTTTCATATTAAGTGAACTAATTATACATTAACTGAATTAAATGAGAAGAGCATTCCTCTTAAATTGGAAGGGTTCTAAATTTCTGTACTCTTTCTGCCTTCCCCTGCAGGACTGCTGTGGTAACTGCAGTGACAGCGATGACGAGCCCACCAGGCTGTGAACACACCCCCACCCATATGAAATATGTTTTGTTTACAACTTTTGCACAACATTTCCCAGAATGTATATTTTCAACATAGTCATAATGTTTGAATTTATTTAAAAGTGTGAAAACTCTGCTGTGGATGCTTTTCCTACTGGGAACACAGACGGACAGAAAACCTTTATGGTTTTGACCTTTATTGTTAGGAGATGTTTGCTTTTGTCCACTGCTGCCGAGCAGCTCCTGCTGTAGAAGTGCCTTGCTTTAGGACACAGTGGCAGTGATTACTCAGGGAGGACTGGACGTTCCTCTCTCGTTCCCACATTGAGGGGGAAGCCAGTGACCTTAAGCCCATGAACTGTGACCACTCTTGCCTTCCACATCCCTGCTCTGTTGTTTTTTTACTGGTTTTGTCAGCTTCAACATTTTACCCTCATGTACAAATCTGCTTCTGCATATTTTATTTTTTCTTCCTTGTTGAGACAATCGGCTCCTGGTTTCGGAGCAGCTTCAGATAAACTCATCATTTTACAGAGGTGCATTCAGACTTGTGCCTTTTCTTGTAAATCAAAGTGGTTTTATAAGAAACAACCACAGTAACAGTTTAATCTTTGCAGCTTGTTAGTAGACTTGAATTAATCTTAAAACACCAGAAGGAGAGAGATCCTTTCCAAGACATTCAATGAAATTTCAATTAAAAATAAAAACAAACATGATACAGTTCTTTGCAAAAAAAAAAATCACACCTTTTGAGCTTCCTCACAATTTCATATGTTACAGCTACAAACTGAGAGTATTTTATTGGAATTTTGTGATAAACTAACAGAGTAATGCAAACTTTGATTGGAGGGAGGAAATGACACATGGTTCTCTTCACTTTGAGAAGAACAAATTTTTCTCTTTTTGCAAAATATATTCTGTTCTTAATGATTGTCGCCTGATTAAGTTGCACGCAGGTGAACTTTTTACTAATTTGGTGTTTCTTAAATGAGTTGGTTGTGTTGGATTTTATGAGTTAAGGAGGCAGTATACATATGAACTGTATATATGTATCCTTTTCATTCCTCTTCAGCCTTACTTTGTGTTGTTCTATGATATAAAATACACTGAGATATGAATTATTTAAGTCTGATCTCAAGTTCAGAAAACAACATATTCCATGCTGTCATTATTTATTAAGCAAAAACCCATAATAAGTTACAGAAATGCTGATCTTAACCAAATGAGTTGGCTTTACCAGGATTAAATTCAAACCTTTAATTTGCTGCCTATTTCTACCCTGTAGATATGGTTTTATATTATAGCAGTCTAAGTTGAATAAATGTGCATTTTTTTAGTCACTTTCTGACTGGAAAACTTAGGAGATGTTTGAATCAAATGTGCCTTCACTGATCCATTAGTCATGAATCTTTTTCTTTTCTTTAATCTATTGTTTATTTCCACTGTAACCACTATAAACCAGTCTGTATCTGGAATTTCTTCTAACAATTTCAGATGGATTTGCTGTTATTTTCCTCTGTCTTAAACAAATAGCACCAATATTATTCGACAGACATTTAACCTCCTGTTGTGCCTCCGTAAAAAGACTCCTCCACATCATCCCCATCCATTCACAAGTCTTTCTGTAGCTGGAATAATGACTGAGACATCCTGGTTTAATTCTCAGACTGTGGTGGCTCTGAACGGACATCGATATTCTTCTGCTAGAAAATCCTCAAAGAATATGGTGTCTGTAAGCTATTAAAATGAGATACCTCTGACTGTCCATGTGGTTGACTTTTTTCCTCTTTCTGTAGCAGGGAGACAGAAACTGAATTTCTGTGGCAAGTGTGCCATGAAACTGATCTGAGTGCATCTGTCTTTATAAGCAAACAATAATTTGTGGTCGAATTTAGCGAAGGACATTTACATAAATTCCCATCTGGCTTTGATGCTCCTTACATATGGAACGCCAAGAAGGCCAAAAAGATGTGAAATTTCATGCGTCTTTCATCGCAAAGTATGTTGTTAACATGCAAGCACCCAGCAGAAAACGAACCACACAGTCAGCAAATGATAAACTGTTTTAAACCAATCAGCGTATTCCTTGGATGAAGAAGAATTGGTCGCACCAGATCTTGATCTATAGATCAAGATCTGGAGCAGTTCACTGGAGCAGTTTGAGTGTGAAGCGGCCGGGATGAAGATTAGATTTTCCCCCAGTGTATCATAAGCCTGGAAGGCCACCAGGCTTTACTTGCATTCCCACCAGGCTAAACATCGTTTGTTGATTTATTATATATATATATATATATATATATATATATATATATTTTTTTTTTTTTTTTTTACAGATTAAACAGATTGGAGTTTCTTTCGTCAAACGTTTGAAAGAACAATGGCATCATAGTATGGTCAATATGTGAACACTTAGGAAGACTGACATCAGTTGTGTTTTTATTCACTGTAACTCCATAACTACTGCCTGGTTCCCCCCCCCCCCCCCCGACTCCCACATGCTAACAATTTCTGCGAATAAAGTGACATGTCAAGGATACAGGACCAAAGAGTTTTGGCCACTTTAATTAGGATGGCTGCAAAACTTTATATTTAATTTAATTGCATGTTTCTATGTTTTCCTTTCTAAAAAACTTTATACTTGGTGTTAGGCATTGTTAATAATGTATTCCAATAACACATAATTACCTAGTGATATCTTCAAATTTCCTGTTGATTTTAAAAACATTTTTTACTTCAAAAAATATTTAAAATTGACAGGACAGCTGGGTGAGTGAAGACATTAATAAATATATCTCTGATATGCTTTCTTTCTCATTTAGCTAACAATTTTTGGGATTCTAGTTGAAAACGAGAAACATTTGGTTGATTTCACTTCAGACATTAATGAAAGAAGGTGTATACATTATATATAATGTTATACAGATGTGTAAACGTAACAAAAATACATCAGAAAACACGTCTAGTGTAGATGATTTGGAGAAAATGAGTAAGCTAACAATTTAGAATACATTTTAAGCCAGTTATTGTTAGACTGGAGCAAATTTTTTCCAATTGTTCAATTCAACACAAAAGGAAGATAAAAGTAGACACCCACTGATGGTCTCTCCTACACAAACACCTTAAGTTCATGATAAAGCCGCCATTCATCACCGTTTACTGTATTTGTCTTTATCTCTCTGCTGTTGTGTTATACTCAAAGTCTGAATCATCATCATGAATCATGATGGCAACAATGGAGATGATTGCAGGTTGTTTTTCCTGATGACGGACTCTTCCATCATGAAGAAGATCGAAATGAAGCGAGGCAGCGGAGGTAAAGAGGAAGCGAACCCCTTCACCTGTCGGGATGGGGGCTTTGAGAAGGATGTGGGAATCCAAACAGCAGGGAGGAGACTTCTCACTGTCACTAACATAAACCATCTAAAGTATCCCGTCAGTTTTGTGGAGAGAATATGCAATTTTCCAACCAAGTCAAATATTTTTTGTCCATTTAAAGTTGGAAAGAAAAGCCAAGTTTTAAAATATATTTACAGACTGAAACTACTGAACTACATACAGAGACCAAATATGAGGTTGGTGAAACCTCTGAATCCCAGAATGCAAATCATCGTTAAAAAAAAGGCTTTTCCCACAGTAAAATTCAGCACTTTTCAAGCATTTTAAAAGGTAAGTTTTCAAACTTTCCAGTACCACACTTTCAATATAAAAACAAAGATAAAAATACAACTAAAAAGACAGTTTCAATTAACTATTATGATATCATTCATTGCTGTTATTAATAATGTCTTCTGGTGGTATTCTACAGCAGGGTCAAGGTAAACCACAATGTAGCAAAATGTAATGTTTTCATTGTCCTCATACACCTCAGTGCTCTGAGAATAAAAAAAATAAAAAAAACAATTTCAATAACGTTTAACATAACAAATATAAGCCAACCTCTATTTCAAATACACAGGTCAATGTTGTTGAGCCATTAGGAAATATAAACGGTTACAAAAAAATCTCTAAAATATGTTCTTGCTACACTTTCTAGCATTTAACAAGTAGAAATATTTTTATAACTTTCCTAAAGCTAGAAAAGTTTTGCCTTACTTAACTTCTGATCTAGAGAAAAAAATGTCTGTTTTTTTATTAAGTGTATGAAAATATCTGGTTTCAACTGTGAATAACAATTTTCACATTTAAGCTTTTAATCAAACATTTCATTGCATTTTATTACAAAACTGTGCAGTTTGAATATCAAGCACTTCCAAGGACTTTATACAGAAATCAGTCACTTTTCAAACCTTGAAACCAACAAATTAAAATTCAAGGATTTCAAGCTCCTGTATGAACACTGCATGTACTCAGGTTTCTTTTGTCAAATCTTATCATTTCTTTAATGATATGAAACATTTAGTTGTGAGGAGAAATGAAAAAGACATGAACTGTAAGGGTATTTTTCATAATAAACATAAACATTTACTGAAACTTTAATATCAGGTTGTGCAAATGAGAAGAATCTAGTAACTTGATGCTTCATATGAATCAGCTCGTTTACAGACTGAATCAAGGCTGAACTTTGTGCATGAGACACATTTTATCGAACATCCAGCACAAAGACCCCCACTGTGTGTCGCTGTGTCATTTTTGGATCGGACGTCATGCTCTCACACTTCCACCCACACACACATTTCTCAGCATTGAGTAGTCTGCTGCTGTCAGTTTAAAGTCACTTGGTCCCGTAACTTCAGAGCAGCTACGTCACCTTGACCCCTCTGGCCGCTACTTGCTCCTTTTCTCCTTCATTGTTCTTTCTGACATTTTGTCCAGCATGCTGGGTCAGAACTCACGCTACTCTGCGGTGCTGCTCACTGATCAAGTTTTTCTGAGTCAGAATAACCTTGACAGGATGAACCGATCTTCTTGGATACTGACAAATGCAAGCAGAAATGTTTCATATGCTGAACAAATAAACAAAAAAAAACAGATGGAAGGTAGAGACTTTACAATCAGCAGCATTTATGGACTTTTAAAACCATTTATTTTTGGAGATGTAATAAAATAACTGTCAACAATAACCTCCAACATCTTTGCAGATGTTGGAGGTTTAACTAATTCATTATTATCATTATTATCACAATACATTTACAGTTTGCAATTCATTATTATTTTAGTAATCGATTGCTTATTCTGATGAGTAATCAGGATAAGTAAGGTCAGGGTAAGGTAATTTCATTTATATAGCACATTTTCAGCAACAAGGCAATTTAAAGTGCTTATCAGATAATCAGATAAAAATAAATTGGCACATTCTGCTACTTAAAACTTTTTAAACATTAGATGATCCAGATGAGCAATTCAGTGGCTTTTTAAAATGAGAAATAAACATTTTATTGCCTAAAATGCAATAACTTAATGTTGCTTGATCATTTGTAGCAAATGATGATCTGCAGCTAAAACAAAATGACCTCTACCATCAGTATATAAAAACCTCAGCCATTTTTCCTTGATTGTTCCCAGCTTTTTGACCTTTCCTGTGTTATGCACAGTTTTCACTCTATGATGATGATTTATGAGGCTCAGTGGCAAATTTCCCTGATTACCCTCTGTGTATTTAATCCCACCTGTGTTTCTTGTTCCTTGTCTGATCCTTGTCTTGTCAGTTGTCAAGTCTATCATCAGTGTATTTTCTGCACCAGTTGCTACCTATTGCTATTAGCCTTCTGCTCATTCTGTGCTGATTGGACTTGGTATTTATGACATCATCATTCCCTACAACCTGGGTTCGCTGTGTCTTCCTCACCACCTCTCACTGCAAATCATGACACCACAGTGTCAAAGTGTTCAAATTACAGCAACTAATACTGCTAATGGGTGCCAAAGTTAAAGTCACAGCTCAGTATCATTAAACACAGAGCAGAGGGCCATGACAATGTCTCTAGATATAAAATAAAATGTACAAAATAAATGGTAGAAGCTTTTTGGCCATAATAAGCAGTGACAACAGTTATAAGAGGAAAATAGTTTAAAGACTGTTGGAATTAACGCTATGCCCTTGTGTTATTGTTTTATTGGGAATATTTGTATATTTAAATCAGCAGCAGTCCTGATTACAAGTCTCTTCCACTGTTTCTATTTAAAAAACACAAACACATTGAGGAAACCCTGGTAAAAAAAAAAAAGTATACTTTAGTATACTAAATTTTAGCATACTTTAGCATACTTTGATTGATGTACTTAAACTGTACTATGTTGGAACAACTTTTTTGTGCTTAGTATATTTTAATAGTATTTAAATTAGTATTAAATTACAATTTTAGTATACTTGGTATACTTTAACGTACTTTTTTGGAACAACTTCAAGTTGTACTTAGCATACTTTAAGTGTACTTTTTTAATGTACTATTTATATATTTTGAGTGTACTAATTCTGTCATAGAATTATATTAAAAATATACTTTTAATATACTGCTAATATATTAGTAATGTATTTAAATTACACTTAATTTTTAGTTTTGATTTACTGCTATTGCTAATAACGTACAATTTTAATTACTCATAAAAGTCTTCTTTATTCCTACTTTCTTATTTTATACATTACATGCATAACTACACTACAGTACTTACATTGTTTTAGGCTACAATTACATAGAAAGATTAATTACACAAGATGTTCACAGTAATTCAAATATTTTGTTTTATTACCGACATTTTAAAATTGTCCAATTTTATTCACAACTTTATTAGCAGTTTACACATCAAAAGTGAACACAATGAACATGAAAATTTAAGTGTGACAAAAAAACATGAAAGTTATTACTTTTAAGAAGAAAAATTCTAATTGCATTGTGCTTTCAATATATTACCATTTTTCTAACACTTTATTTGATGGGGTGTGCATAAGACTGACATGACACTGTCATAAATATAAAATAAAACCTTTCATCCAACTTTTAAAGCAAATTCTCATTAAAATTTAATAAAATTTACTGAATGACACTTCATGACACTGCTGGTATGTTTCTAACATGAGTGAGGATCAATGACAGAACATTCCCATTCACTGCACCACTGCACCTTACAGAAACCTACAAAAAAAATGATGATGGGGACCGGGTGCCTGGGGTGGAAAAACATTTCTGGGTGTCTTCTTTGCCTGTTTATGTTAGAAGTAGAAAAAAATAGTCAGCAATGTCATAGAATCAGTTGATGTTGGCATTAACTATGAAGCTGTTTTAAGTGTGGACTTAAGGAGACAAACTACCTTAAAATCTTTCCATCCATGATCTGAACACACTGATCCTTGCAAGGTAGCGAGGGGGGCTGGTGGTGCCCATCTCCACCAGTCATCAGATGAGAGGCGGAGGTTCACCCTGGACAGGTCACCAGTCCCATCACAGGGCCCTGAAAGCCAACAACAAATAAAATGTATGAAAGAGAAATGTTAGATAAATGAGGGGAAAAATTCTGTCCAGTTATCTTTAAATCAAATCATGTTTATAAAGCACTTGGTGTTGGTAACGCACCAGTTTTTGTTGTTGAAAATGTAGCTAGCTCCTCATTAAAAAAAAAAAAAAAAAACATACATTATGGAGACGATGTGGAGGTTCATCCTCAGAGCTGGTTGGTGATCTGGTGGAGCCAGAGCCTCTTGTGAGACAGAAAAGTCTTTAGGTTTCCTAACACTTGATTTCTCTGGCTTCCTCTTTCATCTTCATTTGCTTAGACTGCAAACATATGTTGAAGATAAAAACATTGATGAACAAGTTGTAACAACAACCTCACAATATCAAAGTATCTTTGACATATGGAGCTTAATTAAAACCAGGTTAAGTTTATGAATAAAAGTATAAGTCGCAACAAACAGCCTCCATGCATTTATAACATGAAGCTGAATGATTGCTATAGTAATAATCATACAAGTCACAATAAAATTGATAAAATAATTATTTATAAAACCAACGTAAGTTATATATCTTTACGGCACTGTTTATAATTAAACGGAGATAATTAATAAGCAAACTTACCACTAGCTAGCAAGACGCCTTCGTCCCTCCGGGCTCCTTTTGTGAAACACATTTCATTTCCATCGGTTGTTGTCCAGTTATGTTGTCGTCTAACTCGGACTTAGTCACCAGCTTGAATTTACCAAAATTAGTAACTATTGTCAAGGCCCTCTCTACTTTTAAGGCAATATTATGCGAGTAAAAATGGCGAATTTGGACAGCGTCTGTTATCTTCCCTGCGTTCAAGTTTTTTCTTCTCTTTGTGGCGTTTATTAAATAAATGAAAGTGTGCAATACCGCCACCATCTGGTCTGGAGTATGAACTGGAGCTAATGCCTGATGTATGATATTACATCATACATCTGAAAATGGATTGGGTACTTTAACAACATTACATCAGGATTATAATTTTTTTTATTTCTTGCAATTTAGTAAAAGATTATTAATAACCATACTTTATGGTATTCTAACCATACTTTTTAGGTGCTTAAAAAGTATCCCTAAAAAGCACCTAAAAAGTACTTTTTAGGTGCCTAAAAGACATACTTCTGCATATGTATTATTTTGTAACCAGGTTGCTGCATGTTGCAGACTTCTGCCCAGGTCCCTCTTGAAAATGAGATCTGGATCTCAATGGGGTTCACCCGGTTAAATAAAGAAAACAAATAAAAAGGCATACTTTATTAGCCTAAAAAAATTTTCACTGAGATGTAATTTAAAACATAGTGAAATTAATAATTTAAAGTAGTGTTAAGTGAATTTTAAAAAATTCTATTTTGAGCATATATTTTAAAATATACACAAAATATATTTTAAATATATTTTAAATATACTTGAGCAAGTGTATATTTACACTTGGGCAAATATATATTTTGTTCACTTAAAGTATACTTTTATTTAATATATTAAAAGTGTATTTTGGTACAATTATGTTTAAGTGTGTTTAAAGTTATAATTTCAAAATTGGTACAAGCATACTTTTAGTATACTTCAGATATATTTATAGGTAGTACACTTAATCAGTGTTGTGTTCAAGACCACCTAACCCGAGACCAAGACAAGACCAAGACCAGAGTGTATCGAGACCGAGACAAGTGTTAGGATCTGTGTTTTCTGTGTAGTTTCTGTCTGTCTAGTCCTGTTTTCCCCTGAGTCTGTCTTGATTGATCCCAGCTGTGTGTCGTTCCTGTGATTACCCTCCCAGTGTATTTAGTCCCACCTGTTGTCAGTGTTCTTTGTCGGATCGTCGTCGTGTCTCACCCTCGTTTCACGTCTGTGTCTGTTCCTGTGCTGCCTGAGATTTTCTGTTGTTCCTCCTGGTTTTTTCATTAAATTATCTTTTCATCATGACTACCTGGGTTCCCCGGCGTCTCTCTCACCACCACCAACAACCACAAATCATGACAACAAGACCAAGACTTTTAGGGTCCGAGACCAAGTCAAGACCAAGACTGAGGAAAGTCGAGACCGAGTCAAGACCAAGACCAGCGGCCCGCGCTACATGACACAATAAAATGTAAAATATGATAAAAATTGCTTTTCAAAATAATCGGAAAGATCCATATTCCCATAAAAACACCTAGATATTAAATACTTAATACATTTTACCAATATTAAATATTCCATTTCTGTGCTACAATGTGTGATGGTCTCATGCCATCCCTAAAAACATAACACCCTGGACATTTGCCCATATTGCTCATGTAAGAAACCACCACTGTCTGCACCATTAAACATAGCAATTGAGGCAATGCCCTGGCGGTAAATAACGCTCAACTATGAACACTGACCAAGGAGCAACAAGCAAGAATTAACCAAACAGAAGGCGCTCATCGTGACTGTTTTCACTCTCTATCCCAGTACATGAAGCCAGGTAGTCTGACACCATGGCAGACATTAAAGCTGCCACTTTGAACAAAAACAATCAAAGAGTGCATGCTCTGCGTGCTCTTTCATTCTTGTGTTTTAGTTATTTGTTAATTTAAATATCAATGTACATAATTAAATTAAATAATGATGCAGTGTACACAGAGCATTACAAGAACAAAGAACGGGTGTTCTGTCAGGTCAGATCACGGTGTTCCGTCAGATCAGCATACGTTGTCAGATAGTCGTACGCTTAGCTCAGACATGCATACGCTGTCATTACCATATGATTTTATTTAATCAGCAACATAGAATCATGACGTAGATCATTATTAACAGTTATTAACAGCTATATGGCATCCAGCTGCAGCCAGACCTGCTTTAAATACACTTTGAAACCATGACAACGCATGTATATCTATCTAGTTATATTATGTTCATAATATAAACAATTTAATGACTTATTTTCGTCATAACTTGTTGCGTATGGTGAACTGACAACTACTCTGACGGTCGGACTTCTTAAT
Source organism: Poecilia mexicana (assembly GCF_051168715.1). NCBI lineage: Eukaryota > Metazoa > Chordata > Actinopteri > Cyprinodontiformes > Poeciliidae > Poecilia > Poecilia mexicana. The sequence goes on from NW_028263383.1 coordinate 21,900,461, forward strand.
GCGCATGCGCAGGCATGGTACTCACTGCATGTATGCTAGCAATACAGAATCATGAGTAGATCGTCGTACACTTTGTTAACAGTTGTATGGCATCCTGACTTAGCGGTTAAATGAGTTTTACACGGGCGTGTGTGGCGTGTGTTGTAGCTGACTCCAGCTGCAGCCAGACCCTGCTTTAAATACACTTTGAAACCATGACAACACATGTATATCTATATAGTTATCATTGAAAACAATTTAATGACTTATTTTCGTCATAACTTGCTGTGTATGGTGAACTGACTACTCTGACGGTCGGACTTCTTAATGCGCATGCGCAGGCATGGTACTCACTGCATGTTTGCTATTCTGACAGCGTATGGCGTATCTGATAGAGCAACTGCTCTCAGTGAGTGACACTCCAGTCCTATCTAAGTAAAGAGCCGTGGAGAAGAATCGACTGTTTCTGAATGTCACATCACTATATTGCAGACTTTTGGACACAGCGTTGTCCCACATATGCGACAAGTCAGTCTACACCTCTGCACAATAATTCAGCGCAGTGAGTGACAACTTTTTTTCATCACAAATAACGTGTCTATACAGCTAGCTTTGCTAACATAACAGATCTTACCTTCTTTGAGCTACTTTTCTAAGTGACGAAAAAAGTTAGACGTTGTTCCCACCGTCTGTGAAAGCGAAGCGATGTTGAGTTAGCTGTGGCCATCGGATTTCTTACTATTCTTGCAGCGCTATTATATTACTGACGATTAGACAAACATTTTCTGCAGCTGAGAGAAAACAACTGCGCATGTCCTGGAGCGTGGCGCGTGAGTGAAAGGTGGGGAGGGGAGGAGGAGAGGGGAGTAACAGAAACATGTAGTTGCTTGGATTTTAATCGGTGCGTTTTTGCATCCACTGAAAACAAAGATGTTAACAAATAAACTGGACAATATGCTGTATGTTTAGTGATATTTTCACAGTTGCGGTCTCGACTGGTCTTGAAATAAAATGCCCAGTCCTCAGCGCCTGAGACCGAGACAAGACCGAGACCAAATGCTGTCGAGTCCGAGACGAGACCGGGACTATCAAAAAATGGTCTTAAGATCGGTCTCGAGACCAAGACCAATTTCGAGTACCACAACACTGCACTTAATACTTAGTATACTTAAAGTGTACTTTCACAAATATAAGTATGTTTGAAATATACTTAAGTATACTTTTTTTTCACCTGGGAATTCTCCCTTAAAATGTCCTTGCTCTTTGTGAAAACTTGAGCTTTGCCTAGCTTTTGGATCTGAGTAGCTGCTAGCTTCAGAAGCTACTGTTAGGTTCACTTCTGTAGCTTTTAGAAACCATTAGAAGGGTTTGATTACTCTACTGTCACTTAAAACGTTACCATTACTAATGCTGGATGATAGGGCTGAAAAAGTTATCATTAAGCGTTTCATAACAGTCGATATCAATAATTGTTGATAGATAATTATTACTTTTTGACCTTTCCTGTGTTATGCACAGTTTTCACTCTATGATGATGATTTATGAGGCTCAGTGGCAAAACCTAAAACTGCTGCTGTGCAAGTTACTCAGTTATCCTATGTAACCAAAAAAATGTAGTAGAAATGTAGGAGTTTCCAGGAAACCAAAGAGTGAGTAAGTTAGTTATGCCACCAAGATTGTTTATCTGGCTGTGAGAGAGGTCGAGCAGCTAAAGCCTTTTGATATTGATCATGTGTCTATTGCGATATATAGTTATTGATTTATTGGCCAACCCTACCCATGATGGAGAAGACATTAATTTTGACATGCAAATTTCAAGTCAAATGTAAGAATAATCAGCTAAATTAAAATTTGCCAAATCTAGTACCGGTACTCCTTTTCATTATATGTATAATTGCACAATTTGAGATTTAGAAAGTACATTTGCTTAATGGAAACACAGCCATAAAAAAAATTTGGTTTATTTCTCAAACTTGCGCTGGAAACACTTTATTTGCATTACATGAGTAACATGATCAACAGCTGATCATGTTAGCTCTGATGTTTCCACTAGAGAAATTCACAAAGGAGAAGATAAAATAGTTTGAGGGTATTTTGGGAACAAACTTATGTGTGTGTGATTTTAATTGTGCTTCTTATTCAATGGAAACACCACAATTGCAAAATTGTTTTTTTTTCTTTCTTTCTTTTTTTTTTTACATTAGCAGAATATCAACAAAGCTTTGAACACATTTGTAATGGAAATGCATCTAATGTTGCAAGCTCTGACAGATTTCACTTCTATCTCCTATGCAGAATTGTGTTCTGGGTTAGATTAATAGCTTTCATCTCTCTGGTGAGAAATTGTTAGATTAAAACCTTAATAACTGTCAGTTTGTGACCTCAGTGATAGTTCCTCCCTCACATCTCTGACTGCTTTCTACTAAAGGTAACATACTGACTAGCCCTACCTACTTCACACAATTGTCGCAAAAGAAAAAAAAGAAAACATTACCCTATAAATACATCAAAAAGCAACATTTATTCAACATGCTTTACCAAGACAACTGATTGGCCCCTGCAGATATGACCCAATTTATCACAATTTGAATCCTGCCTACTGGAGATGTTTGAAAGGCAAATTAGCTGCAGGTGAACTGAGATCGGGTGATGAAACCAACTTCAGTCACTTACACTGGACCAGTTTGCACATTAACTGCTGGACTGACCAGAGCCTCACATGTATCATCACACATCATCACTAAGAAGCTAGAAGTTATTTATAATCCTTTACTTTAAAGAACCCATGAAGGTTGTAGGTTGTAAATGATTAAGTATTTTACAAAAAGCATAGATAAGAGTTTAAGAGAGGTATAACATTATGTATCTTACAGTAAAGAGTCTCACTTTGAAATTCTTCATAAAATAAAAACATTATTGCAATGAGTGACTTGATTACATATCAAGTCATAGAAAACATTTATGGAAACACTCAAGAGTTAGAAAAATAAATATGGAGTGATGAACTAAAAACATCACAGTTAGTAATTTACTTATCCTCTACTGGCTTATCGGGAAGCTGAAGTTATTTTAGGAATGTAATTTACCAATGAAAAATATTCCTCATTCAGCATGATCCTAGTTTCATTAAATAGCAGCTAACAGGTCAGATTTGCAGGACAGACCTGCATCCTGCAAATTATGCATGTATTTTAGTTTTGTGTTGTTGTGTATTTTCTATTTTGAAGAAATTATTTTGAGTTCTGGGTTCTAATGCCAACCATGATCTACTTGGATGGTCCAGCATGTTGCTTGACAATGGAAACAATCATCTTACTATTGACATCTATCTGATTCTGACTGTAGCTGACATATTGGTTTCTTAATGTTGATTGAAATGCCAAAAATGTGTTGATTTACCTTGTTTGCCTTTTTACGATTTAGTGCCTCCATAAGTTATTTTCTTTCTACTAAAAACAATGACTCCATAACTCCATCAAAAACCCAGATTGATTGGTTTTAAATAAAACAGCCTTGTTATTTATTAATTTATTTATATAGAAACTACTATTAATAAAAATTACTTTACTTTGTTTTTGATAAATAACAAACAACAATAATAAATAATACTTCCAATTTTTTAAATCTTTTACAATAGATTTTTCCCTAAAAATAAAATTCTAAAATTTCATCACAAGACTGTTTAGTTGTTAAAACTATTTAATCATTTATTAGATTATTGCTTTCCCCCTTATTTTTAACTTCTTCTTTTAGCTTTTATTTATATTTTTTTATTTCTTGCTTTTTTATTTTTTCCTTATAATTATCATTGATAATAATTGATTATTTATTTTTTTATTTCTTATTTTATCCATATTATTATTAATATTATAATAAAACCGTTGTATCATTTGACTAGATCACAATATGGACTCACCCTATTTTAGAAATAAAAAATAAACTATTTTTCATAAATCAGTAATTATTTTTGTAATTATTTGGCTTTATTGATATTATTAACATGCATAATATTTATTTCGAATTTATTAATATTTAAATTAGTTTTCATAATTGTATTTTCTAAAAAAAAGATGATTCCATAACTTTATCAAGACAAAGCAGCTTCAGTTCTTATATATATATATATATATATATATATATATATATATATATATATATATATATATATATATATATATATATATATATATATATATATATATATATATTATGAGTCGCTACCATGTTGTTAAATTATTTTTAATTAATAGTAAAAGCTTTTCTCAGGAGTGATGGGAGACACGTACCAAGAGACCAATCAGCTGATTGTGAACCTAAACCAGTCTTAGCCTCTGGTGCTGCTCAGTCAATTCGTGCGTCCTTGGAAAACCCCCTACTGGCGGTTTGATTTGTATTCCCTCCCGGCAGGCAGGCAGAAAGTCAGAGTCACGAAACACTGATGAGAGAGGAGCGGACAGACTGGCTGAAGCAGAGGCAGGGGAGGAGTCCTGCTGCCAAGGTGAACCCTTAAGGCTTCGTGTTTATACGAACGTGCCGAGCAGAAGCGGATCGCGCGCCTGTCTCCGGCATGACGGTCAGAGGCGCTGGAATAACCTCACAGACACGGAGCCGTCTTCGCTGGGAGGACGCATTATTTTATTTTATTTTATTTTATTTTTTATTTTTTCCCCTGCGTGTTTGTGGAAATTTTGGGGCATAAAGTTCGCCGCCATGGAATGAGTTGAGTGGTTTACTCCGTCGAGCAGCGAAGGGATTCAAGGTGAGTTTCTCCTCGGTAACAGGAGGTTTATCGCCTGAGCTGCCTCATTATTAGACCGTCTCATCATCATGTTTGCTCTCAGTGTCAGGATGACAGGTGAAGAAGAGACGCTGAAAGGCGTCTCAAAGAGTTACATAATGTAAAAAACTCAACCAGGCTGACTGAAGGATGATTTTATGCCACCTTAAATATGATTTATGGGCAGGGCTGATCTGAGGTATGGAGCCTTAAGCAGAATCTGATTTGGGGCCCACTTCCTGTTCTTAACCACAGACTGTGTTTTTATTTTAATACAATTTAATTAGCTGAGCTTAAAGGCAATTATTAATAAATTGTTATTGTTTACTAAGGTGGATTTTAAACAATTAAAAAAGTATTTTAATTAATTAATTGAGTTTTTTTTTTCTTTAAACAGCATTATTACTCTCAAGAGGGTTCCTACATTTCCCCACATTAAAATTCAAACACCCTTCAAGTATTTCCAAAGTTAGTTTTTAAGCTTTTACAGCACCACACTTTGTCTTCTTTAGTTTATTTGTATTATTGTAGTTGCCAGTTTCAATTCATTTATATGTCATAATTTGTTACTGTTAATGTCTTGTGGTAGTATTCTACATAACAGGGATAAAGTAAGCTAAAATATAACAAAAATTTATGTTTTGAAAATTCTCTCTCTCACAGAGTGAGAATTTGTTTTGTCTGAGAACAAAACAAACTTTACAAAACAATCCCAATTTCAATCATTTTAATGTATAAAAACATAAGACCACCTTTTTCATTTACACATATCAATAACTCACTGAGTATAATAAATGTTCATTACATTGAACAAATCAGTTTGTGTTCAGGTAAATTATCTTCCTGCTCAAACTCAATCCTTAGATGCAATATTAATAATCACTTGACTTTCTGTAAGGAGTCTTTTCTCCTAAAAAAGTATTACAACTTTATTAGAAAACTGCAGATAGAATATCAAACACTTTCAAGGATGACTAATCATGATTAGTCTATTCTTGACATAATCGTCAACTAATTTAGTAACCGATTAATTGTTAACTAGAGCATACAGACTCTAAGAAAGGAAATTTGCCTGAAGAGCATACTCAGAACAGTAATTAGGCAAGGCTGTGCAAAAATATATACATTTAGCATCTTAGGTAAAAAGAAACAACAATAACAACAGAAAAACTACAAATAATTAAGCATAAACTAAAGGAATACCATGCTACTGTACTTTAGGCAACAAAGTGTTTATTTTGTTAAAAGGAATTAAACGGTTTATTTGCATTTTCTTAATGTAGTTGTAATATTGTATAAAAAATCTTAAAAGGTCAAATTAAATATCTGCAGATTGTGACAATTTTTTCTTATTAATCTTCAAAACAATCGATAGAATAATCGATTACTAAAATAACTGCTAGTTGCACCTCTACTTTATACAGAAATCAAACCTTGAAAACATTTTATTCCAATTCAAGCATTTTCAGGGATTCCACACACTTTATTTATAAACAAAAATATTTTAGATCTATGGTTTGTGTTAAAATTCAATCATTTATGGAACATCCCTGATGGTTTGGACTTAGTTTCCTCATACCTTGGGTCAGCTTCATACAAGTTACATCAAATTTCTGGTAGTTTAGCTTATTTATATACTAACATTAAGCTTAAGATTTCAGTTTTTAATGCGCCCAAGCAAATGTCAGAAGTAATCATCCTAAATGTTAATTCTGGAATATCATTTTAGTCTATAAACACCATTCAGGCACAACATAATGACCACTGGTCTTAAAATATTTTGCTAGAACATTCCCAACCTGTCCAAGCAGAAACTTTCCTGTATATTTTTCTAAAACATTGTCTCCTAGGAATTCCACCTAAGTCTGTAAATAAACTCAGAAAATAAAACGTAATCTAACTTTATTGTATTTGTTTAGGAGGTCCAGAAAACATTCAGGGTTTTAAAACCTTCAGGAAAATCAAAGATAAAAAAAAGAGTCCAGGAAATGACACTTAGAGAACTGCCATAAAATATTGGTATATTTCCTCACTGCCTGCATCCCTACAACTCTACATGAGGAAGATAAGGCAAAAAGAATCAGACCAACAAATCCATCAACTTGAGAACAACATGGATCTTGGAATTATAATCCCAAACTTTAAGTGAAATCTGACGACAGATCTGCCGTGACGCCCTGTGGCCTTGAGCCCTCAGGTAAGGACACAGATCCACCTTAAAACAAAGAGACTCCTGGTTTTGAATCCTGGCTGACATGTGAAGCTCTGTTTGTCGAAGGAAGACTTGTTGATGCACTGATTTCACTCGTGGTTTTCAAATTTGTATTACATCCCAAGCAATCAATGTGATGTTAAAGCTCATCCTGTCAATATCCTTCTAAAACAGATGTAGAATTGTTTTTTAACTGGTAGTTTAATGAACAACGTGAGATAAAAGAAAACATCCAGAAATAGCCATCTCTGACCAGCAGGAGGCAGTAATGCTAATATTAGCAATGCAACAAAGTAGGGACCTTTCTGAGGGATTATCTGAAGAAATTTGCCTGTCTTTTTAAACATTTGTTTTTAAAAAAGAGAGAGGGGATCAGGTCAAATAAGTTTCTCAGAAGACACAAAAATATCTCAGATGGGCTGCATCTAACGATTATTTTAGTAATGATTATTCTATTGATTATTCTAACCATTAATCTAAACGATCAATGGATAAAAACATGGTGAAATGTAGCAGATTTTTCATTTGACCACTTCAGCAAATGTTATACAATATTAGAAATACATTAAAAATGCAAATAAACAAATAATTTGTAGTACATGTAATACTCAAAATTCTACGTCTTAAAAACAAACGTTTTAAATAGCTTTAAAACGTTTTAAATGTTTTAAAGCTATTTAAGTTTGAAATTAAATGGTTTTCGACTAACTCCATAGCCAGTGGATGCAGCTGTTGATCTGCAGTCGCTATCTCTTTGTTGCCATTGTATTTTTATTTTTTTTTTCGTTTTACTAGGTGGATTTATTTCAAATTCAATGGATACAGAGACAGAAGAGGAAGGGAAAAAAGACTTAAAAGGGAAAGAAGATAAGAATAGAGGATAAAAGAAAACACCATAGAAGTCTCACAGAATATAAAAAAAGTTTAGTTTTTCAGATGTTGTCAATTGATTCTCACTGGATGTTTTGTCAAGATAATGATCCAAAACTGATGGTCACATCAAAGTTTTTCCCCACTGATTTAATATCCTCCACATAAAAAAGATGGATTATTCTAAATTGTTCGGCTATAAATGCCTATAGTTTTATGGCATTTTACTCATCTTTGCCCGAGGTGCCAATAAGTACAGAGTGCTGTAGCTTCTCTGATCTGTTGAAAGGATTTTACACACCATATAAAATGGTCCTGTCGTTGCAAGCAGATATACCAAGGAACCACCAAAAGACTCACATCACACCCTTTAACTCTTCCTGTCGCTCTGAAAAATTAAGTCTCTATCAGTTCACTTGAGATACATCAGGTAAAGGGGGGACACAAGGCTGGTATAAATAGCCTCAGCATGTAGCTTAGCTGCGGTTTTGCTGCACATATGGGTTTACGAGTGTAGGACGCTGTGGGTTATAGAGGAAATAAACAGAAGCTCTGTTCCACATCAGCACCTACAGATTGAAATACCAGCGGCGGTTAGACCTCACAGGATGAGTCACAATTTTTGTAAAGTACAAAGGGCACCGCCATGCAAGTCCCTAGGGATGCTGCAGGGATGGTCCATGACACCAACACTTCCACTCCTGCTATAAATGTATCTGTAATACAGTGGAAGATTCCAGTCCAGAGAGAAATTCACTTCCGTTAGATGAATGCGCTTCAGATTGATGAAATGTCACATTTTCAGCTTAACTTGCATTCATGATGTGGAATAATCTCAACAGAACACTATTTGTCTCTTCAGCTCCTTACAACCCCGCTGTGTCTTTTTAATTCTCCAAAAATAGTCAAACAGGTACATTTAAGAAGCTATCTTCTGAGATCAGTCAAAATGTGGTGACAAAACCAGGAACAAGTCACCACATTAGAAACTGAGAAAAAAAAAAGATAAAATCTTCCAATTTCTGAGAAAATAGTGGTTTCAATTTTTTTTTCAAAATATACACTATTTGAAGTTAAAAAAAAACAATCCATGCTTTAATTACCAGGTCCTCATGAGTTTTTTACTCTGTGCACTGTCGCACTGTGTGGTTTTACGAGTTTCTGTTGTGCGTTTGGTTTCAGAAAGACTGTCAGGCGTTTGGTTTATCTTGCCCCACAGACCTGACTCGCTGTCTCACCGTGATATCTGCCGCACTCCTCTTGAGAATAAGTAAGACAGCAGGAGTGTTAAGAAACATGGTCCATTGGACTCAGCGAGCTTTACCTTCTTCACGTCCTGGTGAGGGTCACACCAACCTCGCATGCGCTTTTCACCCCTTGCTTCCCCGCTGTCTGACTGTGATGTCATGCTCTTCCTGAGCGTTGCACCAACAGGTTAAACCTGAACCAGGTCCAGATAATTGATGTTTTTGTACCTGCCTTTTGAAAAGCTCTTCCCTTACGCTCTCAGCCACACTGCTTCCCACTTTCTCTGTTTTGATGTCGGCCGGTTAAGTCATCAACAAGCATTACCACGGTTCGCTGATAGACTGCAGATCTCTATCTTATGCCAAATTTCTACAGTTTCTATCACATACCGTATATCACATGCTTTTGTTTGGCTTTTAGGCAATAAGTTACAAGTTAGAGTAAGCACATGGCTCATTAATATCAGCAACACATTACTGAATAATGAGCTGCTGGGGAAAAAAGCTGTAGGAGACGACAGCATCCACTAAATACCTGTGAAAAAAACAAAACAATGCCAGGCCTAATTATTTGATCAGAGGCACTTATGTCTGCAGAAATACTTTTTAGATTCTAACAAAATGAGTTTGGGAACTTTTATTGTTTTAAGAACATAATTAGAATACATAGCATGCTACTGGCACACAGATCTGAGCCTTTTCTGCTGCAGCAGTAAGGAGTACAACATGACAGTGACAAGGCTGTGAGCATTGGTGCACACTGCTCTGACTAACTGCATCTAGTACCTGTAACACCTAAAATACAATTATTTACATCAGGCTTTCTTCGGGCTGAAAGAAAATATTATCAAACATGTACATGTTTATTGTTTTCTTTTGTATTTTGGCATGGTTTAATTCCACTTCAGGGCAAGGTTTACAGAAAAATATCTTGTGACAAAGGCTCACAAGATGCAAATTTGCAGAACAGATAGATCCTGATTTAAAAAAAAAAAAAAAAAATATATATATATATATATATATATATATATATATATTCATTTCTTTAAAGGTTTTGTTGGCTCTAGTGGCCTTTATTTGAAAGTAGTTTGACAGGAAAGAGGGGGAACACAAGCAGCAAGCGTCACCAGGCCGGGAATCAAGCCTGTGACCACTGCCACAAGGACTAGGCCTCCATACATGGTTTGTGCTTTGCCCCTGCACCACCACAGAACCCCATACATATACATTTCTAACTAGTTCTAAACAATATAGTTCTGGACAATACAGCAGAAAAAACATTTAGCTTATTAAGAACATGATTCGACTGATGAGCACAGTGGTGTCCAAAGTTGGTCCTCGAGGCCCGGCATCCTGCATGTTTTAGGTCTCTCCCTGGTTTAATGCACCTGGATCAAATGATGGCTCATTAAAGGCCTGAGAGGAACATTGACAAGCTGAAAAGGTTGTTAGTACCACCAGGGAGAGAACTAAAACATGCAGGATGCCTGCCCTCGAGGAGCAACCTTGAACACCAGTGGATAAGCATTTCATATTAGGTGTGTGAGATTTGAGTTTTCTGAGTGTTTATTTTTGGTTCTGTTCCTTTTAATTCTATGTGGTGTCCTGTCTCTTCCCCCTTGATTATTTCCCAGGTGTGTCTCTTTCCTTGATTACTCTCCCTGTGTATTTAAACCCACCTGTGTCCTTTGTTCCTTGTCAGGTCCTAGTCTATTGCCGTCTTATGTCGTGCGTCAGTTGCTGTTAGTTTCCCTGTGCTGCCTGAGTTGGTTGGTTGGTTGGTTTTCTTCATTAAATATCTCATCTCATCATGTCAACCTGGGCTCGTGGCATTCCTTCTCCCCATCACCAACCACACATCATGACAAGTCGATATCAATAATAATTGATAGTTTTTTTTGTTGACTGTGAAACTGTTTTATCCAGTTTCCTCTTGAGGTGGTGTTCTCATTTTCTCCTTTCACTTCGTTTTATTTTTAAGCAGTTAATAGAGACACAGTGGCAAAACTGCTACTGCACAAGTTACTCAATAGGTTGTTGCTAGAGTGACTAACCTATGTTGAATCTTTCCCAGAAACCAGACGGACCCACAAAGAGTTTGGTGTAAAAAATATCTGAAACAAATGTTAACACCACCATCTCCACAGAAAGTCATATCTGGACAGATGGAGGTCTTCGGCCTAATTACCGTCTGTCTGTTTGGGGTTGTTGACATGGAGTCCTGCAGGAACTTCTGTGCTCCAGAATTAATCCTTAAACTGAACGGCAGACTCTGTGAATCACTGTGGAGAAACAGGACCAAAATCTTAGGATTTGCTGTTGTCCATTAGATTTGGTTTTGTGCTTTTATGACTTAAACGTTTATCCATTTGTCAATATCTGCTTTTCCTTGCATGGTTGCTGGTTCCCATCTCCTGCTGGAGGCAGGGTACATGCCAAACAGATTGGCGCGTGCCCATCCATGGCAACACAGAAACACACAAGACAAGCAACACTCATTCCTATGGGTTAGTCCATTATTCAAAGAGTCTGGAACCCGTTCCAAAGCAGGAAATGGACTACAACGCAGGGCATTCTGAAATGAAAAAATAAATAAATAAAACGAAAATAAAGACAAGAGTCTAGCGCTACCGGGAGAAATGGCTCATGGTCTTTTGGCAAATGCAAAAGAGAAATCCTACAGCCACTAAAGTCTGACGCCACTCCATTTTTGTTCATATTTTTTGCGCTCAGTGTCTTCAGAGGATTTCATGTTGTTTCCTTCAGTGGTTCTTGGTTCAGGTGAAGGTAGGGGACAGGTTTTTCAAATAGTTTGGTCTGTTTGACAGTGTGAAAGCGAACCGCAGCAAATGTTGCAATTTTGATCTCCATCCCCCTTAAAGGGGCAGTATTGTGTAAAATTGACTTTTATGAGCTTTACATCATGTTATAATATTATGACCAGTTTAATACGCAACACAGAAACATGCAAGACAAGCAAAAGTTAATCAGTCACCAGCTGTGTTTTTGAACTCTGGGAGGAAGTTGAGGTACCCAGAGAGAACCAAGATCCTCTCAGGTGCTGGAGCTGTTTGTTGGAAATTTGTTTTTAACCTAAAAGTAATACCTGAACCTCATAAGTTTGAGACATAAGCTTCCAATTACCTCCTTCACTTTGGATATTTTATCTCAAAGGTCCTCTGTGGGCATGAATCTGATCCCAGCAGCTAAACGGTCTGCCTCTATTCCTCGCTATGTCAGAAATGTCTTTCTGTTTGCAGAGCGGCGGGAGAATGAAGAGTCCCGCCAAGATCTAAGGGGGAGGAATTCGGCTTCCCGACGGTGCGGGGGGGACCCCCGACTCCCTGAAGGGACCAGCTGTTGGGCTGCGTGCCGATGAAGGCATCACTTCTGTGGGTTTTGGCGCCTCTGATTGGATGTTGCCTCCGTTCAACCCTCCAAAGATCACAACCTGAAAGAAGACCATTTGTTTTTACTCTGACAGCAAAATGTTTTCAGTCGTGTGGATCCTGCGGAGCGCTGTGGGGGCTTTAAGTGGATGTTTGCTGCAGAAACGAGGAGGAAAAGACAGATTTTGTCTTTGATTCTTTAGAAATAGTCCAACTGAAACGATTAATCGTTTTAATCATGATTAACTGAGCAACTCATTTAGTAATTGATTAATCATTAACTGGAGTATACAGTACAGAAAAAGGCTATTTGCTAAAATAGCATTTTCAGTAATTAAGCCAAAACTGTACAAAATAAATACATTTACATTTAGAACAAAAACACCTTTGTAAATATGTTCTACCCAGAACTCCTCCAGTGGCTCAGTTGAGGCTTCATCTGGTTCAAATTTTGTACAGAACAAAATCTCCTGAGCTCCTTTGCTATTCAATTAATAATCAGTTAATGCAAAAGAAAAAAAAAAGTCAAATTGCACATCATCAAGCTGTTTTAGGCAATATTTATTTTCTTATTTAAGAAGGAAGTGAATTTGTTGATTTGCATCTTTTAATGCATTTCTAGTATTGCATAAAAAAGACTTAAACATCCTTAAAGATCTTAAAAATATGCCAATTTTTTATCCGATTAATCGTCCGAATAATCAATGACTAACATAATCATTAGTTGTAACCCTATAAAAGAGCAGAATGTTGAGGAGAGCAACATAAACCTCTACTGCTTTTAAGAATTTGATTAGCTGTTAACACATTTAAAAGTAAAACAGATTGTTTTTAGCTGTTATGTTAATGTTCATCACAGACATTCATCCTTATTTTTAATTTGATACTTTGACTTATATCAGTCTTCAAACATGTGACGTTTGGTGTATTTTTCAATCTGTCCCAAGCTTTATGAACTTGGATGGTCTGTTCTCCTTTTTATTGTTGTGAAGAAAAGTTTTGAAGAACATTTTTTTATCTCCTAAAAACATTTTTTATCTCCTTGGGCGGAGAAGTCACTACTCTTCTTGTCACCGCCATGGTGATGTCCCAGGGAACCTACACCTTCCTGGCCTGTTTCACTGGCTTCTGGTTGGTCTGGGCCCTCATCGTCATGCTGTGCTGCTTCTGCAGCTTTTTACAGCGCCGGCTGAAGCGGCACAGAGAGGACAGACTCAGAGAACAATGTTTGCGGGCTGTGGAGATGGAGCCGCTTTCTGCTCATCGATACCCATCGGCGCCGCCACCGCCGCAGCCTCCACAGGTGCAAAGGGAGCCGCCACCGCAGATCAGCCCTCCCCAGACGCTGGCGGCACCCGTCGCTCTGCTGGTTCCTCATCCGATGCCACAAGCCAACTGGGTCAGCATGCCAGGTAATGTTTCAAGGAGTGACATGAGTGAGAACTTAAAAGCAATGTTTTATGTCCAGAAATTTGTTTCAGCACAGCTCTCTTAGGCTAGATTCACAACGTGTTTAGTCCACATTACTTGAACTCTAGCTCATTTGTCTGGAAAGTCTGGTTTGTTTGAGGAGGTGTAAATGCCAAAAAAGTGAACTCTGGTTCGCCAAAAAGCTCGGGTCTTGGTTTGGTGGAAGTGAACTCTGGTGCAGTTTGAATGCATATGTGAATGGCAACCAAAACGGAGACCGCTACAAGTCTAGAGCTAGTGGGAGAAATGGCCTGTGTGTCTTTTACCAATGACTAGAGAAATCCTACGCCTGCGAAAATCGGAAACTACTCCGTTTTTTTTTTACACTTAGAGATAAAGAAAATTGTGTGCAGTGTCTTCTCTAGAGATTTTCATGTTGTTTCCCGCAGTACTTCTTGATGCAGTGCCCTCACAGGCGAAGAAAAGCTATTGGTTCATTTGACATAGTGCAGTGTGAAAGCAGAGCACAGCAGCTGAAAATGTAACAGTTGTTGCAATTTTGGTCCCCAACCACTTTAAGAGTAAAATCAGATCTTTTGAACTTTACATCATATCATAATTTTATTTCCTCATCAAATGTACATATAGAGTGTTGCTTTGATTCTTTCATGCATGTTTTTTTTAAATATTTATTTATGATTTTCAAGAATAAACAGACAAATTAGAAGACGAAACATCAAGGATAAAAAAAAAACTAACCAAATTCATCAAAACAAAAATCCACAAGACAGAACAATCAAAACACTGTCAGCTAACAAAGGGTCTCATAAGAGGATAAAATAAGTGCACATCAGATTGTAGAGTGTTACCAAGCATGAGGCAGAGTCCAAGCGAGTAACAGACATTTCTGAAGGCATTGAATCAAACAGCTCACCATAGAATATAGAATAACAAGAAAATATGAAAACAAGTTATAATCACAATAAAAATGACGAAACGGTAAATGAGTAAAATAAATTATTAGAAAATACAGGTCCAGATGTAAACGACGGTTATTTTAGCCTATTATTTTATATGTATCTATTGAAAGGACCCCACACATCCAGGAACTTCTGATGATTGTCAGACAAAGAGTATCGAATTTCCTCAAGATAGATACAGGACACCATGTCATTAAGCCATTTCTTAAAACAAGGCGGGGTAGAGGATTTCCATTCCCGTAGAATAACCTGCTTTGCTACTACTAAACCAAACATTAGAGGCTGTTGTAGGGACATGGGAAGAGCAAGAGAGGATTTAGAGCAACCCAAAATGATCAAATGCCTATCCGGACATAGAGGCTTGCCATAAGCGTTGCTATAAAATTCAAAAATCCTGCACCAGAAGTCCATTAGTTTAGGACAAGAGCAAAACATGTGACCCAGGGTCCCATCATCTAATTTACATTTGTCGCATTTTAGTGAGACGCAGGGGAATAGCCTATTGAGTTTAGTTTTAGAAAAGTGCAGCCGATGGATAACTTTGAATTGAATAAGTTGCAGTCTAGAGTTAATGGAACAGGTCTTGATTCTCGAAAGAGACAAATCCCATTGCTCATCCGAAATCTCACCAGGCAGATCAGAAGCCCAGGCCTCTTTTATATGCCTAGTAGATGGGGATGAACTGAAAAGATTAACAAACTGAGAAATTAGGTTTTTAGAGGTAGGGGGCTTTTTTTATAAGCTCGTAGAAACTATGCTGTGCCGGTAAGGTTTCATAGTGGGGGAGGTGCTGTTTACAAAGTTCCGAGCTTGCAAGTACCTGAAAAAATGGCTAGAAGGAAGACCGAATTTTGATTGTAGTTGTGTGAAGGAAGTAAAGTGATTATTAATGTATAAATCCTTAACAGCAACTATCCCCTTATTTAACCAGTGCTTAAAAACTACATCCATATTACCTGGCTTAAATGCTGAATTCTGACAAAACGGAGCATAGATGGACAAGCCAGGGAGATTCAATACATTCTTTAACTGCTTCAGAATCCTGAGTGCATTTCTTAGTATAAAATTATCCTTCAGCAAGTGAAAGGACAAAGAAGGATTGGAAAACAATACTGCAGCTGAGGAAGAAGAGGTAAGCTCTAATAATGCAAGGTTTTCGTTCAACGGCCATTTGGGTAGTAGTGAGTCAACCACCTCACCCCTCGGACAGAACTGAGTCCAGAAAACCCAGGATCTGGCATTACACGCCCAGTAATAGTATTGAAAAACAGGAAGGCCTAAACCCCCCTCCGCAGTAGGTTTCTGTAGGTGAGACTTTGATATTCGAGGGTGCTTACCAGCCCAGACAAAAGGGATTATAATAGAGTCTATCATCTTAAAAAAGGAAGCAGTGAGGTAAATGGGTATATTTTGAAAAAGATAGGTAAATTTCGGAAGGAGCACCAATGAATCAATCAATGAAAGAGGAAGGTGCCTCCACATGTCGGCCATGGATTTAATTTTGTTGATTAAATCCAGAAAATTATGTTTAAAAAGGAGTTTAGGGTCTCTTGTGATATTTATCCCCAGATACTCGAAATGACTAGTAGAAACTTTGAATGGCAGATTGCTAAGAAAAGCAGTGTCCAGACCATCTGAAAGAGGCATAAAAAGACTTTTATCCCAATTAATAGTAAAACCGGAAAGCTTGCCAAATTTATTTATAAGAGTAAGAAGTGGAGAAAGAGAGACTGTAACGTCCCATTGGCCACATACAGGCCAATGGGACTATCTATAGCATAGTCTGAAATGCCAGTGATCAATGGATGGTTCCTGATGGAAATAGCAAGGGGTTCCATGGCCAGTGCAAATAGCAATGGAGAAAGACAACGCCCCTGTCTGGTTCCGCGATGCAATAAAAAAGAAGCAGACCTGTCGTGATTAGTCAGAACTGAGGATCTGGGCTGAGCGTAAAGCATTTTTAGTAAAGTCATAAATTTATCGCCAAAGCCAAATTTTTGGAGAACCAAAAACAAATAGTCCCATTCAATTTGGTCGAATTCCTGCTGAGCATCTAATGAAATGACTGCGGAGGCAGGAAGGTTGGTCTGGTACATAACACTTAAGAGTCGACGAGTGTTTGAAAAGGAATACCTGTTGGGGATAAAGCCAGTCTGGTCGGGATGGATCAGATGAGCTATGTGTTTATTTAAACAAGTAGCTAGTACTTTGGCTACTATTTTTCGGTCACCATTTAGTAAGCTTAAAGGACGGTATGAGGCAACATTAGAGCAATCCCTGCCCTTCTTCAGGAGAAGACAGATATGAGCATCATACAAACTCTGGGGAAACACTCCCTCTACCACAGAAGAGTTTACCATACGCAGAAGAAGAGGGGCAACCAGATCCAAATAACATTTATAGAAATCTATTCCAAACCCATCCGCACCACAAGCCCTACCAGAAGATAAAGAACGTATCGCGGATTTAATTTCTTCAATAGTAAAACTAGAGTCCAGGTGTGCCCTGGCGTATTCATCCAGGACAGGTACATTTAAATTGTTTAGAAAGACTTTAATATCCGCGCTGGTAGCACTACTCTTGGAGGTGTATAAATCACTGTAATAATTGAAAAAGGCATCATTAATGAGTTTAGGATCAGTTAACAGTTGGCCAGAAGGAGAAGTAACTTTATGAATAGCTCTCTCTGCCAGTGTGCCTTTTATTTGTCTGGAAAGCAATCTATCAGGTTTGTCTGCCAGTTCAAAATGCTTTTGTTTAAGTTTGCGAATGCAATTACCAACTTGTTCCCCAAGCATGTGGTTATATTCAGATTTTATCTTCAGAATGGCATTAAGTATATTTTCATCATTTGAATTCTGGTACCTGTCCTCCAAAGCAGCCAATTCAGCCTGAATATCTGCAAAACGTGGTGATCTGGCCCTTTTGACCGAAGACTGATAAGAAATAATGTTGCCCCTCAGAACCACCTTAAATGACTCCCACAAAACTGAATCAGACACATCACCTTTGTCATTAAAAAGAAGGAAATCTGAGATTTTAGCTGAAATGAAGTCCTTAAATGCTTGATCAGAATTAATGGGGGGGATAAATTTCCAGTTAAACGATGGAGCATGAAGATTAAAGTGGATCTGAAGTAAGAGAGGGGCGTGATCTGAAATTAAGATCCCGTGATAGAGTGAACTGATTGTACGTGAAATTAATTTAGAATCAATTAAGAAGTGGTCGATTCTAGTAAACCTACCATGGGAGGGGGAAAAAATGAGTATTTGCGATCGGAAGGATGCTGAAGCCTCCAGATATCCACTAAGTTTAGTGACTTAATGAGATTATTTATAACAGACACTGATTTCAAAGAAGAAGCAACCTTATTGGAGGACCTATCCAACACTGGATCGAGATAACAGTTGAAGTCACCTCCTATAATCATGTCCTTATTATTAAATTGTGCAATAATGTCAAATATCTTGCAGAAAAAGTCAGGGCAGTCACAATTTGGGGCATAAATATTCAAAAGGGCAACAGAGATGGAATTAATTTCGCCAGTGACAAGCACATATCTGCCCCCCGGATCTGCAGACATGGAGTTAAAAATAAATGGAATAGACTTGCAGATAAGGATTGCAACCCCTCTAGCCTTGGAAGAGAAATTAGCCTGGTAAACCTGAGACACCCAAGAAGATCTCAACTGTCTCTGCTCAGTTGGATGAATATGAGTCTCCTGCAGAAAGACAATATCAGATGAAAGTGATTTTAGATGTGAAAACACCTTCGCTCTTTTAAGTGCCTTCCCAAGGCCTCTACAGTTCCAGGAAACAAAACTAATAGGACTTAAAAGTACTATTATCCTGCATTTATCACAACGTAAAAAAAAGCAGCTGACAGAATAAACAAAACAAAACACAGAAAATTTAACAGCAACAACGCAGAAACGAAAACCCCAAAACTCACCCTTGCCGCAACATGAACTAAGCGGCATATCCCAAAATCTAGAGTGGAGGCTGCCGGGTAACAGAGCAAAAAAAAAAAAAAATCCCAAGTAGGTAATCTAAACCCAATACGCCGTGTTTACCTCCAGAAACTGTATAAATGATAATGTACACAAAAGCTTAATCGAACTAGCAGACTAACTTTAGCGTATAATGATTAACAAAGTTAACTGGCAAACCGCTCTGCATCAGTCGGTGAAGTGAGGTATTTTCAAGCTAGCCGGCTTTGACTCCAGCCGGCCCAGCACATGATATACAAGTGCGCGGTGGCTCAAGACATTATGGTACACCCATTTACGTGCTGCTTTCACAATAAAAGCGCACATCCGGTCCATGTTTAAGCTACTCAAATCCAGCCGCAGCATTTGCAAACAGAAAATAATATATGCTGAGAAACTAATACAAAATAAAAACTAATCTCTCTCTCTCTTTATATATATATATATATATATATATATATATATATATATATATATATAGTCATTTTTATCTTTTTCCCCTAAGTTGCCGTGCACATTGCTGAGAAACTCTCTGTTTCCAAAGACTGCTACCACTTCTGGATGACAGAGGGACACCTCTAGAACAGAACCAGAAAGTGGCAACCAGATCTGATGTGTAATTTCAAAATAAAAGCCTATCAAAAAAGTCATTTGTTATGTTTTTCCCACTAATTTGCCGTGCACATTGCTGAAAAACTTTCTGTTTCCAGTGACTTCTCTCACTTCTGGATGACAGAGGGACACCTCTAGAAGACAACCAGAAAATATCAAACACATATGATCTATAATTTCAAAATTAAATCCGTTTAAAATAATACGTTTTTACTTTTATATACAAAAATAAGTAGAAAATGTAAAGAGCTGCCTCACTCAATCATCTTATTTATATACAGATTTTTCTATAATCTCCTATACATGTACTACTTGTATACAAACCAGATTTCAAAACAGTTGTGACACTAAACAATTTGTGAATAAAAACTGAATGCAATGATGTGGAGGTGGCAACATATAATAGTAATATAAATAATATAATTTTACAGGAAGTATATGTTGAGTCAAAATTTCACAATGTCTATAAATCCCAAAAAAGTTGGAACACGGCCATTTTTACCACTCTGTGACATCTCCCTTCTTCTTACAACACTCAGACGTCTGGGGACAGAGGAGACCAGTTTCTCAAGTTTAGAAATAGGAATGCTCTCCATTCATGTCTAATACAGGCCTCTAACTGTTCAATCGTCTTGGGCCTTCTTTGTTGCATCTTCCTCTTTATGATGCACCAAATGTTCTCTATAGGTGAAAGATCTGGACTGCAGGCTGGACATTTCAGTACCCAGATCCTTCTCCTACCATGATGTTATGATTGCTGCAGAATGTGGTCTGGCATTATGTTGTTGAAAAATGCAGGGTCTTCCCTGAAAGAGATGAAGTCTAGATGGGAGCATATGTTGTTCTAGAACCTGAACATAGTTCTCTGCATTAACGGTGCCTTTCCAGACATGCAAGCTGCCCAGGCCACAAGCACTCATGCAACCCCATACCATCAATGATGCAGCTTCTGAACGGAGCGTTGATAACAACTTGGGTTATCCTTGTCCTCTCTGGTCCGGATGACATGGCGTCCCAGTGTTCCATAAAGAACTTCAAATTGTGACTCATCTGACCACAGAACAGTCATCCATTTTGCCTCACTCCATTTTAAATGACTCCTGGCACAGTGCAAACGGCTGAGCTTCTGGAGCTGCTTAGAAATGGCTTCCTCTTTGCACTGTAGAGTTTCAGCTGGCAGCGGCGGATGGCACGGTGGATTGTATTCACTGGCGATGCTTTCTGGAAGTATTCCTGAGCCCATACAGTTGTTTCCTTGACAGTGGCATTCCTGTTTGAGGTGCAGTGACGTCTCCTCTGTCCCCAACGTCCGAGTGTTTTAAGAAGAAGGGGAGATGCCACAGAGTGGTAAAAATGGCCGTGTCCCAACTTTTTTGGGATTTATAGACATTGTGAAATTTTGACTCAACATATATCTCCTGTAAAATGTTACATTTACTCAGATTAAACTTTTGATCTGCCATCTATGTTCTATTGCGAAAAAAATATTATATGTTGCTACCTCCACATAATTGCATTCAGTTTTTATTCACAAATTGTTTAGTGTCACACCTGTTTTGAAATCTGGTTTGTATATAAGTAGTACATGTATAGGAGATTATAGAAAAATCTGTATATAAATAAGATGATTGAGTGAGGCAGCTCTTTACATTTTCTACTTATTTTTGTATATAAAAGTAAAAACGTATTATTTTAAAAGGATTTAATTTTGAAATTATAGATCATATGTGTTTGATATTTTCTGGTTGTCGTCTAGAGGTGTCCCTCTGTCATCCAGAAGTGAGAGAAGTCACTGGAAACAGAAAGTTTTTCAGCAATGTGCACGGCAACTTAGGGGGAAAAGATAAAAAAATGACTTTTATGATAGGCTTTTATTTTGAAATTACACATCAGATCTGGTTGCCACTTTCTGGTTCTGTTCTAGAGGTGTCCCTTTGTCATCCAGAAGTGGTAGCAGTCTTTGGAAACAGAGTTTCTCAGCAATGTGCACGGCAACTTAGGGGAAAAAGATAAAAATGACTGTTTTGATAGGCTTTTATTTTGAAATTATACATCAGATCTAGTCGCCACTTTCTGATATATATATATATATATATATATATATATATATATATATTATTAGTTTCTCAGCATATATTATTTTCTGTTTGCAAATGCTGCGGCTGGATTTGAGTAGCTCAAACATGGACCGGATGTGCGCTTTTATTGTGAAAACAGCACGTAAATGGGTGTACCATAATGTCTTGAGCGACCGCGCACTTGTATATTGTGTGCTGGGCCGGCTGGAGTCAGAGCCGGCTAGCTTTACCGCGGTAGGATTTCACAGTGTCACTTAAAGACACTTGCAGCTTGGCAGGAAAACGCAGGGAGCACCTGTCTCCGGCCTCCACCAGCCTCTTCCTCACGGTGTTAAAAGCCTGGCGCTGCGCTGAAACCTCTACTGTGTAGTCTGGGAATATGAAAACTTTCTGGCCGTGGTACATCAGCGGGGCTTGCTGTCGACTCAACCGCAGAATATTCATCACGTCGCGGTCATTGTGGACCCTGGCGATGATAATCCGAGGACGTTCATTAGGAAGTGGCTTTGGTCTCAGAGCACCAGGCACGTGCAGAGGGGGGAGCTGGGGGTGCTTGAGCACCTGCCCTTTTTGCTCCTTGCCCCAAAGTGCCCTTTTGGTCAATTTTTTTTTCTTTTTTTGCATTATTATTTTCAAAGCCCTCTTCTGACACATAATAACATGTACTAAAATTATTTTATTTTATTTTTTTTGTACAACATAATAAGCCTTCCGGTCACCTTGTTACCTTTGACCTTTTGCCCGTGACGCATGACGCAGTTGCCTCTCGCGCAGTGACATAAGGCGGCTAACTGGAGCTCAGCATAGCGAACGTTCCAGACTACAGATCAGTTTTTGGTGAATTATATATATTAAAAAAACCGTTTTTGGTAAATAAAGTGGAGTAGACTTGCTACTTGTCAGATGACGGAAAACGTTGAAGTATCGTTTCTGCTTCAGCACGGAGTCGCGGTTTAAGCAGAGAGGTAATGAAATACAACAGACACTGACAGGCCTCTGTGTCTGGCTTACTCTGAAGAACTACTGAGGGAGGAGACAGCCAGGTGAGGAAAAACTGGTCTTATCTATCGATTCAGTATTTTTATCATACAGACTGTTGTTGTGCTATTAGCTAGCTGCTAGCTACGACTTTGCTAGCAAAGCTATATAACTGAAAAGCTTCTTCCCTGTGTACGAGGCACATCGCCCGTCCAAAACGTATCATCTCCATAATGAATATATGTCCGATCTTCTAATTTCCTTTGCTGCATAATGTACATTGCATTTATTCTGGCGTTAGATAAACATAGCACTTAAATATTCAACAAGGATATTCATTTAGAATTAAAAATAACTCACCCTGAATTACCATGATAGATATAATGTATGTCATTAATGAAGGGGAAAAAACTCAACCCAGACTTTAAGTTTAGGGTTCGCAGACTATGTAGTTAAATTTTTTCCCCAATTATTCAATGGGAAAAAATAAACTAACCTCAGTTAAGTAAAATAAAATTGTAATCAAAACTTTTGGAATTGTAATGATTTCTTTTTTAAAAAACAAATTATTTTGTTTAAAAAAACTTTTTTAAAATTAAATAACTAATTTT
This sequence comes from Poecilia mexicana, assembly GCF_051168715.1. Taxonomy (NCBI): domain Eukaryota; kingdom Metazoa; phylum Chordata; class Actinopteri; order Cyprinodontiformes; family Poeciliidae; genus Poecilia; species Poecilia mexicana. The sequence goes on from NW_028263383.1 coordinate 21,923,592, forward strand.
TGTCTTGTGAACTTAAAAAGTTATTTTCCAAACATAAACTTTTATTTGCACACATCAGAAATCTTTTGTTGTGATTTTGGCTCCTGCCCATGACCTCTTGTGAGGATCACAAGCAAAACTTTGAGTCAAACAAAAACTTAGAATATCAAGAAAAGATTTCTGACATGCACAAATAAGTTTGTTTTGCAAAAGAAATTCACTTCATGACACAAATGTGTGATTTAAATGTTTAAAAAAGTTTTAAGCAAAACTCAGTAGGCTTTTCCCATAGTGACATGCATTAACAATTCAATTTTTGCTTTTGTTTTTTTCTTTTTTTCTGCAGTTCCACCTTAAAGTTTGATGCAGCTCTGCTTTCCTGAATGGACCATCTTCATCTCCACTGCAGCAAACAGGCAGCTCTTTTTTATATAGATTACAGTACACTAAAAGGTTGCATTGTGCCCTTGTTTATATTTTTAATAGTGTAATTCTGTAAAGACAAAATATGTAAATCGGAGCTAAACCACCAGCTCTGATTTACATATCTTGCTGAATTGCGGGTTTGAATATTGCAATACTTTCCTATAACAAAATAGACCTGCAGAAAGAAATTACTAATAAAATATCTTATATATGCATAGTTGTATGCTCTGTATAGAGATTTACCTTAGCTTTGATTGTATATTTCACAATTTTGTAATTTATCATTGTTTATTAAACTCTGAAAGCTGAGAGGCTTTGTTAATATTCTGTCCTAGAATGTGGGGAGATGTGCCCTTTTTTCTTTTTTGAGCACCTGCCCTTCTAGGGGTCTCTGCACGGCCCTGCAGAGCACGATGCGCCCTATCAATTTTTACGGGCTTGGGAAAGTTGTCCTGTCCCAGCAGCTCAGAGATAAATTTTGAGACAAATTCTGCAGGGCGAACCCCTCTACACCTTCCTTGAGGCCAACAATCCGAATATTTTGTCTGCGCGAGCGTCCCTCCAAGTTGTCCACCTTTTTTTTAAGAAGGCTGTTAGCCGCCGCTAGCTCGCTACATGATGACTCCAGGGCCGAAACACGGGCATCGGTAGAGGTTAGAGCCGAGTCCATGTCATCCAAAAGGTGCCGGATCTCACTGTGCTCTGTCTGCAGGGTTGTTAAGCGAGCTTCAATGGAGTCCAGACGTCCTTGCAGTGATTTCTTGAGAGTATCCACGAGTGTGTAGACTTGAGAGAGATCATCCTTGTGGCTATTGACGGCGGCTAGTATAGTCTCGTTGCTAACAGCGGAGCCCGCCTGAGCAGTCGACTTCTGGGCTTCGTCTTTCCTAGGCATAATGTGAAATGCCAAAACTAATATAAACTGAAGAAACGGGTGCCAGCTACTCACTCGGTGAAAAAAATTAGTATCTTTGGTGCAGCAAATAAATTTTAAATGAAGGCAGTGACACGGAGCTCTGCAAAACACGTCCACTCCATTACTGCACACTAGCGGCCTCCCCCAGGCTCCCTTTCATGCATGTTTGAGAAATTCTGTGTGGCGACTTACAACCAGTCAGAGGGGCCTTAATGCTTGTGGCGCCTACTTAGCCAAAGCTCCACTTTGGAGCTGCAGTCCTCCGCCATCTTCTGCCTTACAGATCATCCCTCTCCTCAACTCTCCCAATCAGCTCCTCTAGATTAGTGGCAGGAATTAGAAAACAGCTGGTGGAACGGCACATCTGCTGAGCTCATCATAGAAACTAATTCTCAGTAAAACACTGGTAAAAAAAATTGTTAAAGGGTTAATAGCGGAATGTTGTCCTGAAAGCGAGGCGTCAGAAAGACCAGGAGCTTCTTAAAGAGACAGAGGCCCCATTTAAGTCAATAAATTACAAATTTATTTTAAGTTATGTTTGATCTATAAAGCATTTTTATATCAACTGTTTACTTGATCATGCTGTAAAATGGCCCTATGTCCCTGGAATATACATAATAGTGCCCCTTTAAAGGAGGGGCACTATTAATGCAAATGGAGGCTATGTTTCTAAATTTTTTTGTGGAAATGTTTTAAAACCATCACATTGAAAGTTGTGTTTGTAATGAGACAAAATGTCCTAAAGTTGAGCGGTTTGAAAACTTTTGCTAGGTGTATTTATCTGAGGACAAGATCAGAATTTCACCCACAAACCTTACATGTCCAGTTTACCGTCACTTCATGTTAGCCTCTTTAAGATTAAACTTTAAACATGTAATAAAGCTGCATCACGCACAATCAGATTCTGGTTTCTGTGAGCGTTTCAGGTCCCCCCCCCGTAGGGCGTCATAATGGCAGCTGCAACCGAGGCGTGTGCGTCAGCTGTGAATGCTAACTGGTGACAGAGTGAGCGACAACATGGTCAGAACCCCAATTTGATGCAGGAAGTAGAGTCAGCTGAGCAGATTTGCATCGATGCCACCACTGAAACCTCTCAAGCATTTTATTACTTTCTCAATGAAAACCTGCTTGGCTGCTGAAATTTGAACCAGTTGACAACAAATGTCATTTTAAGGTACTCAATCAGTGCAATTCATAAGAATATTTTTCCCTCCTTCACATACCAAAATCATGAGCAGAAAATTAAAATCCTCAGACGTTCCTTTTCCCTGCCAGCCTAAAGCAGAAATGTGCAGCTTTTTAATTTAAATTTATTCATGAGATTTAGGCGCTGCTTTACCTTCCCCTTCCTCACAAAGGTACAAACTCTGTTTCTCAGAAGGAATTCAGGCTTAAAAAACACAATCCCAAGCAGTCTGGCGTGCAAAGAATCCAGAAAACAAAAATGCAGAGATGTAGCAAAATAATTGAACAGCTGGTGTGTAGCATAAAATATGAAGCAACTTGTACATTTATCATTAATCATTCAGCATTCTTCACGACCAGACAAAATATATGTTAAATATTGATGAATTCATGGTTATCTACAGAGTAAAACAGAAATAAACAGACTGATAAAGGAAGACTTTCTAATCCTTTCAGAACTCTGGATGATACTAACAAAACAAGAAGAGAAAAAGGATATGAGACACTTAAAGAAACTCCTGTCAGAGGCGTGTAATGAGCAGAGAATCACAAAGAGGATAAAACAAAAGCCTGGAGTCTTGCTCACAAGGCAGACTGATGAAGAGCTCCAGTAACCAGGCAGCAGCAGGGAGAAAGCTGCACAATTCAGTCGTAGATAACTCGAATGAAAGAGAGCTGTGGAGATGCTCTGATCTCAAATGTTTAAGGGGGAAGAGGGAAATCTGCACCTCGGAGGAAATTAGGCTTCTTGTTCCTCTGTAAATCATTTCAGCACTGGTATTCGAGGCTCCAGTGAGCTGGTTTAAATCAGCAAAGAAATATATTAATGCCCTCACAACTTAATATCTAACACTTCATAGTTAATCGGCCAGCAGGGGAAGGAAGAAGAGAAGGAAGTTGCGATTTTCCTCACAGAGATTAAGACAACAGGTTATTGGACTGTAAAGTCCTTAAAAAAGCAAAGGGAATGGAAATGAGGAAAAAACATTAAGAAAAAAAGAAAAAGATGAAAAAATCTAAATTTAAAAGGGTGCAGCTGCTGCCTGAAAACAGTGAGCAAACCAACTTCCTTCTGCCTTGTTGTGGAAGTTGATTCATGATGGAAGAATATAAGAAAGAAGAAGCTTCTTAGTAATGGAAGAGTGTGGCTAAAACATTGGTTGCTATGGTAATTTCAGCCTTTTCAAATCAAATTAGAAAAACACCTATTAATCCCAAAGGGGATTTAAGTGCAACTCAAACTGTCCAAGGTTCTTCTTCATAGATGCTCATGGTTGTGGGCAGGAAGGCTCTCCTGTAGCAGTCTGTATTACAGCGGATCTGAAAAAGCCTCTAACTGAATAACCGTTGTAAATGACACTAGAATGGTCAGGGTCGTTTGTAATTTTCTTGATTTTATAACGAATCCTTTGTGTCCACTGAGTATTTCTGCAGATGAAAGCAATCTGTTTTACTTGAAGTCTGAGGAGTACAGAGTGAAAAGAAATGAGGCAAGAACAGCACCCTGTGGGGCTCCTGACCACCTGGTTAACCCCCAATGCTTTGGTCTGTTGATCCGGGTTGATCCAACATAAATCAGGATGAATTATGTTAAATGTTCTGGAGAAATCAAAGGGCTTGATCCTCAGTGCTGGCTGCTTTGTCCAGATGACAGTGGGTTTGTTGAATTGGTATATGATGTCATCTTCAATGCCATTATCAATTAATTGTTTACTGTAGTATACACTCACCAAGGTCATTTGATGAAAGAACAGTAAGAGCAGTAATTCAACCAAAACTGTTAAAAAATATATTGATACATGTGATTTTATGGTAAATATATAAATAATCTGTAAATATGTTCTAAAAAAGAACTCAAGTGGCAGTTTTAGCTTCACTAGGCTCAAAATATATTTAAAAAATCTATTAAGCACCTTTTGTTATCCAATTCTTAGTTTGCTAATCCCAAAAATAATCAGCAGGTCAGCCCACCTGTTAAATCAAGTAGAGCTGAGCTTTTCACATAATGGAATTATATTTTTATCCGGAGATGCATCTTTTGCTACAAATGATTAAGTATACACTACAGGAATGCTACATTATAGGATTTCAGGCAATAAAATATTTTCTTATGTGAAAAACAATTATTTAATGTATTTCTTACAGTGTATAAAAAAGGCTTAATTGGCTAAATGAAAAATCTGCAGAATGTGCTAATTTTTTTGTCTGTTTAATTAATTAGCCATGAGAATAATCAATTACTAAAACAATCATTAGTTGCAGCTCTACTTCACAGAGCCACAAACAATAAGGCGAAGTTGAGTTATTAACAGTAGCTCCTAGAGATTTCCATCATCTGTCCATCAGAGTAAATCTGTGATTGTTCCTGTGGACACAAACGTCCACCTTGACGTCGGTGCTGCTGATGTCTTCATGCTAATGTTTATTTCAAGCCTCCGTGGCAGCTGCTCGTATTGTTCGCCACGGCACGTTCGACATGAGAAACAATGAGGCTGGGTTCCTGTAGGTGTCTGTCAGCCCTGACGGGGGAGGTGATGGACTGCAGCCAGGTACACAAACACACACAAAACACATTTGCATCCATAAATACACTCAGCTCCATGGCAACTGTTCCGCAAACAGCTGTTAGTTTCCAACAGTAATGCCTGGGTGTACAGGTCCTGAGAGAAATCATGTGAATTGAAGTTGCTGCAATTTATCCTCGTGTTTGATTTCCAAAAATTTCACAAAAATTAGACTCATTCAAAAGAATATCTCCCTTTAAAATATTGTCTTTGTTCCATATGTTGTTTTCTGATTGCAGATAAAGTTGAAAATTCAGACTGACGTGGCCTATTGAGACTAAATTGTTGATTGCCTCAAAACCCCACTCGGCTTATTTAGACTAGCCAGCAGCAATTAGCAAACACATGCTAACTGTGTTAGCTAATTAGTATGTGTTTATAGCTACTTCTTTCATGAGAAGTAGCTCTTTATAGGAGAGCCCAAATTCAAGGTGTTAAATTATTAACTCAACTCAAATTTCTTTTAAGTCAAAATTAACATAGACATCATTTTTATAAGCTAACAGTTACTTTATTGTGCTGTAAAATGGCACCATGTGCCTGGAGAAATATGTAATACCGCCCCTTTAAATGGGTTTGTTGAAGTCAACCATTATAACATCCAGATGGATGATGAGTTGCAGCATAATTTTAGTCTCCAATCTTAACTGACATATGGCTAATTAAAATAAAGGAAAAATAATATTGCATGGGTTTCAGACCTTCATTTAAATTTTAGGCAGTGTTAGTGCACAGTTGAAGCCGCCTTTGCAAATGACATCATTGAAGCTTCAACCACAGCTCAGGCACAATAATCAATCTTCTTCTATGTCCGTCTCAGTCCACACAATAAGATCCTGCAGAAAGCCCTTGAGCTGAGCTGAAAAGAATAGCACATAAGAAAGGACCAGGACTCTACAGTTAGAAACATTGTGAGAAGTGAACTAGCCAAGGATTCCTCTCTTATGCTCTCACCATGTGAAATGATCCAGGACCAGACTAAGTGCTGTCCTACTGGGCCTGTACAAAGACTTACCAGCAGGTGTGCCGATGAGTGTGGCACAGCAGAATTTGTTAAACACCTGACAGTTTATAAATTCCATGTTGTACATCGTCACTCCTTGCCAGGATTTACATGTGGAAGCAGGAAGAAAAGATCCAACTTGGCTCAAGCAAACAAAAATAAATTAAGACCAGTTTACAACGAGTCATGTCCCAATGGCATGGACAGTATAAAAAAATCTGTGAAAACAATGACACAAAAACTCAGAGCTCTGCAAGAAATAAAAAGAAACAGTAAAAACTGTTTTCTTGATCTTGTCAGAGCACCGGAAAAAAAAAAACCCACATGTGAAATCACAGCCTCCGTCACTCATTCACTACACTCCATTGTATATAATAAACAGTATTAGTCACTCATGAGCAGTAAGTGGAGATCTCAGCCATCAACAACACCGAGCCGGGCACTGGGGGTATGGGTTTGTTTGGCATTTTGCTCCCGCCGTGGGAATATCTGAGTGTGCACCGTAGAAAATACTGGACGACAAACTGCTAAAAAAACAGTTAGACCAAAGGAATATGGAGAGCTGTAGAGTGATGAGACAAATGGAAACAAATGAGCAGTTTGTTGTCGATGTGCTGCAGGTTCTCTGAGGAGAACAAATCTGGAGGCTTAGGAAAGACGCAGAAAGCTTGAGATCAGAGCAACAATTGTTTGTGTTCCTGCAGATGAACATGTTGTCATGTGTAACCCAGCAGGCAACAGGTTTATGATCGCTGTCCCAAAAATGCAGCATGTTTGCACACAGATGTCGCTGCAGCCTCATGTTCTCTCTGCTCGCAATCTTCATTTTCTACCACTTCAGGCAAACTCTTTTCACTTTGCAATCATGAAGTGTCGTTTGGAAAATTTAAAGCAGAAAAAAATATATTAAAAATGTCTTGCAATATGGCAAATGGATCTCCAAATAGCAATCTTGGGGCACCATTTGCAGTCCTCTGAATTTGGTCCAGCAGAACTTTTTTTTTTTTTACGTTTGGTACAACACAAAGTATTCATCATTTATAAACAAACATAATTAGGTTCTGTGCTTTCCTCTCAACCATTCAGCAATTCTTATTCAAAAGCAACAATTCATTAAACCTGACCAAATATCACAAACACTTCAGAAGAGTGATCCACGTGCTCTTCAGTTTCCTCTAGGGACTTGGCCTTGGAGGGGAAGATGGAGGAGGTTTTTAGGGGTGTCCACATTGATCAGCCCCATTTCTTTAATTTTGGGTCATTGATGATTGGTCAATACTTGCATGTGAACCCAAACTTATCCACCAATGTTTTCTTCAATCTCAAGGGTTTGAGAGAGGGCTACGTTTCACAATACTCAGCCTACTGTTGCCAACTTGGCAACTTTTCTGCTATATTTAAAACAGAAACAAATCGGTGCTTTTTAAATATTGATGATAGGCCAGATAATTGCAACTGCATATTTATTTTCACATATTTATCTACTTCAGTAGATAATTTTTACTGACTTATCCAAATAATTCAGTAAAATAATAATTCAGTAAAAAAAAAAACTGAATTATCAGGGGATTTTTTTTACTGATAATTTGGTAAAAATATATATCTCTTATCTCTTAAGCACTTTTTGCTACCCAATTGTTAAAGAAATCACCAGATCAGCTCTACACTGTTGATGTTGAATCAAGCAGAAAGAGCTGCGCTTTTCACACATTAATGTTAGAGGTATTTTTTATTTGTAGATGGATCCTTTGCTGCAAATTATAAAGCGTTCAATAAAATTTTTTTATTGCTTTTCAGTCAGATCTGAATTAACTTAGTTTTATCTTTTAATGTTTTTCTAGAAAAACATTAAAAGATACAACTAAGATAATTTAAGTTAACCACTTAAAAAAAATAAGTTTAAGTGGTTAAATGATAAAATTCCAGAATGTGCCAAATTTTTATATTTGACTAATCTTCAGTGTAATCGATTACTAAAATAATTCAGTAGCAACCATACTGAGGAATTTTATGCCTGATCCGTCTCTAAGCTAGACTTTTCTCTCTTCCAGACACAGATGTATTTGGGAAGCCGCCTTGCTATGAGGAAGCGGTCCTGATGGAGGACCCCCCTCCACCCTACAGCGAGGTCTTGGCTGACCCTCGAGGGGGGACGTACCTGAAGCCCGGCCCACTCCGGAGAGCGCCGTTGCCTTCCAGGGAAAACCCCAACCTGCCTCCAGTCATCACATCTGAGACCAGCAAGCTCCCTGTGGCCACCGTGTTCCCTGACAGGGGTTACTCCTCGCTGATCCGCCTGCCTTCATCCCAGCGCTGGGACTCGTTGGGTCATCTCCTGTCCAACATGACCCTGAACCACAACAGCCTGACCCCACCGGGGGCGCGCTCGTTGCAGGCAGCCACCGCCGCCGCCATGGCGACCATGCCGCGCAGGGAGCCTAGGACTCATTATGAGAGTATGCAAAGTGAAATACAGGGACTTCAGGGAAGAATGAGGGGATTTCAGGGAGGGTTTCAAGATATTCAGGGGGTTCATAGACTGAGAAGTCTGGAGCCTAGCTGCAGTATGCCAACCGCCTTCCCTTTGCTGGGTCGCAGCACTGCGGTCTGAGCCTGGATCCCTACTGGGAGCATCATATTAGCCAGTAAGAGGAACTGCAAATGAACTCAGGAGTGCACTTACTTAGTTTGCAGAGGTAATGTATCAGTGCAGGAGGACACAAACAAGTTTGTACCAGTAGCTGTGCTTCCATTGATCATATATTTCTGAAATTTGACATTTGGAAAATAAATTTGCTTTAGGGAAATACAGCAATTTTGAAAAAAAAAAAAAAATTAATAAAAAGTTTTGCCGTTAGGATTAAGTGGTTTTTTGGCCATATTGAAATTGTTTTATGTCACCAAACTGTAGTGGAAAACTTTTTTGGCATCGCATAAGTCACAATCAACCACTGGATGTTGCTACACTAGTGCTAACCACGAAGAACAACAGGAAGTAATTGGAGGATCATGGAGCAACATGTTTTTAATAACTTATCGAGTGAACAAACTTACTCACTTGTGATTTCAATTGTGCTTCTTATTTAATGGAAACAACACAACTGCAAAATTGTGTTTTTTCAACATTAGCAGAATATTGACAGTTTTGCACATTTGTAATTGAAACACAGCTACTGTTGTAGAGCTACAGTGGTGCTCTGCCATCACTTTTGAGTTGAAGAACTTTGGAGGTGCAGAGGAGGAGAGAAGAAGAAGCCATAACGAGGTAAAGATGTGCAACAAACAAGCTGCAAATCCAACTTGCCCTGGTCTTTATTTCCATCTCCACCTCCTCTCTCATTCATCCCTGATCTCTGCTTCTGTCTCAGAGCCACCCATTGTACCGGCCTGCTGTTGCCATGGCTCCGGAGAACTGCCTGTTTCCTTTATCTGCTCTGATTTTCTTTGTATCACTTGGCTCACAGCTTGCATCCTCTCAAGTACTGTGAGAATTAAGGGTAGAAGAGCACATGGTGACCTTTGGTGGGACCCAGACATCGTGTGACACCAAACAGAAGACCGAGCTTCTTCTAAGAACAGAGAAACAACTGCTCAAAATCAAGTGAACTTAGATTGTTGTTTTGTAACAGCTTTGTCATTTTCAGTGCTGTCTTAACCATTAGGAGAGATTTGTTTTTTTAAATTACATGACGTCAGCTGGATCTCTGATATGAAAAGGACCTTTTTCATGTACAGCCATGAAAAAATCTTTGAAACATTGTCAGAATGCCTTTTTTCTTGTGTAATAAAACAATCTCATCAGCAATGTTTCTTCCCTTTGTTTAGGGAGCAACAAAGGGGAAAGTGACTATATACACTTCCTTTAATAGAACGAAATGCAAAAAAGCATAAATCAATCAGCTCGCTATCCAAATCGACAAGGTTTTCCTTGATTGACTCTAATCAATGACTGGCTACCCAAATATGGAAACATAGTATATATTTTTTCATATCCAATACATGCAAACTCATAAAATCTCCCAATATTTGGTTAATAAACGCATCAACCAATGCAACATTTTGAAAATTTTGTAGTTATGGAGTACATGAATAATAATGGATGAAGGATGAAACTAAACTGGACCTCACCAAGCTCTGCAGACACCTTGGTAACAAGACTTTCATTTGATTCAGGTGAGTTTGAACAGGAACAAAACATGGGATTTGTTTTTTATGTGAGGAACAAAAACACAGCTTTACTTCCACATTCATCCACCCAACCTTTTAACTTTGGGTAAAAGTAAAAGTTGTGCATGAAAGAAAATCCACCCTAAAAAGCATCGCCTGAGGTGAAGCAACTTTTAACGTTTCTGGCACAAATAAAAGAGGCATTCAGATGAACTTTTCTAACCTACAACAGAAGAATCCCCTGTTGGTTTGCCCTTTAAACGGATCATCAGCAATGATGGGCAAATTCTAGACTACAAAGCTATATTTAACTTCACAGTCTCAGCCTGTAAGCAACAAACAGAGCAATTTGTTTAAATATCACATGCTCTCAACCCCTCATCGTGTCCCGCTGCCACAAAATGATGCTTTTTATCAGTGTGAAGAGGCTCGATCATAAAAATATCAGAGACAGTTATTATGACAAAGTAACAGGGAGCAGAATGTGGAGATGGAAGCATGTTGTTGATTAAAGTGACATTTTGTCATTCAACACACAGACATTTTCTGGAAGTAGTACACAAATTAATAATTTGTTAAATGCACATATAAATCACCTAAATTATGATTTTTTTCATTAAATAATCAGAGTTCCAAAGTTAAAATGGAAAGACTCAGTTTGTCAATTTGTATTCAAATATCACTTCATACCTTCATGTTTCCATTTCATAATTGTAAACAGCCTTAGAGTGCAACCAGCAAAGAAACCATTTGACAAGACCGAGATGATCAAATTTAAAGTTGCTGAAAAGAACTTCCATTAGTTCAAGTCTGAAATAATTTTTCGTAAGAAATGTTCAATTTGACATGTTCATAAGATGATTAGCCCCTAATAGGTTTGCAGTTATAATTTAGATTTTATTGTATTTCATTCATTTATTTTATCTTCAGAGTTTTTTAAGTTTAAATTTCTTTTTTTTAAAAACTTTATGTTTCAAATAAAAAAACTTCATAGGCTGCACAGTGGAGCAGTTGGTAGCACTGTTGCCTTGAAGCAAGAAGGTCCTGGATCCGATTCCAGGCCCTGGGTCTTTCTCCATGGAGTGTTCTCCCTGTTCATGCGTGGGTTCTCTCTGGGTACTTCCTCCCACAGTCCAAAAACATGACTGTTAGGTTGGTTTAGTGTGTGTGTGTGTGTGTGTGTGTTGTCTCTGAATTGCCCTGCGACAGACTGGTGACCTGTTCAGGGTGACCCCTCCTCTCACCCGAAACATTCGGTGGAGATCGGCACCAGCATCTCTCCTGACCCCACTACAGACAAGGGTGTACAGAAAATGGATATATAAGAAAACGTTATATTGACTAGATTAATTACCCATTCACTCACTGCCTTTCTGGAAAATGTTTTTCAAAATGTGAACCTTTAAAAATGTGATGTTAAATGTGATGGGGTCAAATATTTGTGTGTAGTAGTGCAGTTGGACCTGTTTCTGGTTATGAAACTTTCCCCTTGACCACTCAAGTCTTCTGCAATTTTTACATAAAATGCTTTAAAACAAAATCAAAAAAAGAACATGCTAACTAAAAAATGCATCTGAAATTGTTTTTGAAGATTTTCAGCAGCAGATTGTAGCATAACATCAATCAGGTTGAAAGATATTGCAACACTACGATGTCGGATAAATACGTGTGTGGAGGTTCCTCCATTTCCGATAGATTTTGTAATTTTACATCCAGGATCTTCAGGAGAATTGAGCAAAACCCAAACTCATTGTTCTCAACGAAGACCTTCTGTATGGCCAAGAACATGAGTCTGCTCCCTCAAGGTATTGAAGCTCAGAAGAAATGTTCTCTAAAATATTTTCATGCTTTCTAGTTAATGCACCATTTTAACACTAACTTATGTTTGATGATGATGATGTAGTCCTGCAGCTGCTGCCAGTTCTCCTCCCTGCTCCACCTTACTAATTTGGGAGAAGAGTTTCAGACCCATCAACCTGGAAGTTCGGATGTTTTCATTGATATCCAGCCTGTAAGTCAACCTTCATCTCTGAATCATGCTCAGATTGTTTAAATAAGTGCATCACATTCAATAGTGAGGTTTTGTGTTAAACTACAATCAGTCAGAAATTAGTTTTTGAGAATGTAGCCCTTTACCTTTAAATTCACTAAAGGCCTGTTTTTGTGCTTCTCTCTCTTGTTCTCAACGAAGATCTTTTGTATGGCCAAGAAGAGAAAGGAGCGGCCATCTTCTCAACAACATGACATACCCTTAAGGTACTGAAGCTCAAGAGATGTTTTCTAAACTGTTTTTAACATGTAACATTTTAACACAAGCTTATGTTTGCCAGACTGACAAGATGATGTAGCCCTGACGCTGCTGCCAGTTCTCCTCCCTGTTTCACCTTACACACTTGGGAGAAGAGTTTCAGATCCATCAACCTGGAAGTTCAGAAGGTTTCATTGATATCCAGCCTGTAAGTCAACATTCATCTCTGAATCATGCTCAAATTGTCTGCTGTTTATATAAGTGCATCACTAATGGCCTGTTTTTTCTGTCTTCTCTCTCTATCAGGTTGGGACAAACATGGTGGCGACAAAAAACATGATTTTAATAAATGTTATTATGTGTCATAAGAGGGCTAAGGAAATAATAACACAAAAAAAAGAAAACAAATTGACCAAAAGGGCACTTGCGGGCAAGGAGCAAAAGGGGCAGGTGCTCAAGCACCCCCAGGCCCCCCCTCTGCATGTGCCTGTTGGTTTGTTATCCTGAGTTAGGTATGCCTTAGTTGATTTCTTTTGGGCCCATTTTGCTATATTTTTGAGATTTGTTGTTGAAAACCTTTTGTTAAGATTTTTTTGAAAAATAAATAGAACATTTTTTTTATATATGTCTTTGTCCTTGTGCCTTACCGGTCAGTCCGTAACAACGTGCAACCATAAAATAGGAGGCCGTGGGTGGAGAAAGAGCAGAACACTGAGAGGGAATAGCGTAACTGTCACAATGTTTATTCAGCTTTTATTTTAACCAAACAGAACCCATCTCAGGCACTCCTAAAAAAACAACGAAGAAGAAGGAAACAGTTCCTCTTAACTCCACAGCACAATTCATTTGCTATAGATCAACTTTAGTAAATAATTGTATATAATCACACTAACTGAAAACGAAATATAAATCACCTTACAATATGACAAAATACTGCATGCTTTACTTTTAATACCCACCCATTCCTTACTGCAGGGACCAGACCAGGAGTTGTGATGTTTGCAATGGTTTTGCACTGCAATGGGAGGGCCTTTGTGGCACATCAGTCAGTTGTATATGTACTACTCACAAATATTTGGACATCAGTGTGGGCAGTACAGTAATTGTATGGACTCAAATTGTAAATTGCATCTTATATCCGTCTTAAAAACTAAAGAATACCTGTGCAGTGTCAGTGTGTGGTGTAGAGTTAAAAAGTGTTGAAGAAGATTTTAGGTTATAATATATTTTTGGAAAATCTCTGGCTCTATCTTCTTCTCACGGATCCCAGGTTCTCCCGGCGGGCCGAAATGAAACCACACAGAAAACAAAAATGAGTGTAGACGTCAAAGGAGATCGATTCTTTTTTCAGAGATTATCTGTCTCATGTTAGGACAGCGAAAGTTTTAATAAGTATGTAAAATTTATTTTTTTAAGTTAGATGCTGCAGCTTTAAACAGAGGTTTGGTGTGAGAGTCACTACCAGGTGGAGCAGAAGCGAAGCTCCGTCTGTCAAATATTACTACCTGTAGCATAGCAGCGGTTCAACAGCGAGAGCAGAACCAGCGTCTTACACCGCAGCTCGAAGACTTAAATGATTTTGCGGGTTATTTGTTTAGCTTTCTGACCGTCATGCTAATCCGGGCGAGTGTTTGTAGCTGTGCGCTGCTTTACGTGCTGTCTGATCCTCCATATGTCTTTTTTTTACTGCAGTGACCCTCGATGTAGCCAAACTCCATGAAGTATGGCATTGTTTTTATGCCATATTAGATTCGTCGTGTTGATGCATTTTGACGTGCTTCACCCCGAGGTAATTTTCCACCGCAGCACCAAACTTCCCTATTCACTCAGTGCGTTATAGTTCCACACGACATCGCTTAGGATTTGTTGCTGCGCGTTTGCGCAGTGAGAAGGAAAGAGGAGACCAGCTGCACAGGGAGGCTGCGAAATGAGATGCAGGTGATCGGTTTATGTGATCGGTAACAAGAGACCGTGATCGTCGATCACCGATCATACACTTTTTCACGGAAATCGGCCGATTATGATCGGTGGCCGATCGATCGGCACACCTCTAATAAATATATATATATATAAAACATGTCTGTTTGAACATGTAACTGTAACTTCCACATTAGTAACTCTGTTATTTATCTGCATTTATGTGCTATAAGCTATAACACCTGATTACTTTTCCCAGGGAACAGAAGAAGATTAACATGGCTGGCATGATGGTGAACGATGAGGAGAACCGTCAGAACAACTGGATCTCCTTCAGGAGGAAGCAGCTACCAGCAGAGGTGGCAGAGCTCCATGGAAAGTTGAAACAAACAAAAGAAAAATAAAAGTTGTTGTGTCTCAATGAACAAAGTCTCTATTTCTGCTCACTCCACACATTATTGTACATACTGTAGTTTATATGGCGTCAAGGTCCTAATACAATCCTCCCAAAATGTGAGGAGCTTTAGATAGAGTGAAAATAACATTATATTATATAAATATGTCATTGACACTTAACATTGTAGATTACCAATTAAGGCATCCAAAACTGAATACATTATTCAGCAAACCAAACATTTTGACATTATTATCAGGGTTGCTATTAACAAGAACCCAAAATACAAATCATGTTTGTTAGTTTCCAGTTTGTACATCATTCTATCCACTCACTGTTTATCTGTCTTCCTGGAGAATCTTCAATGTAAGAAAGTGAGAAAATGTGTCCAAAACCTGTAACATTAATTAGTGATAAATAAGACTGAGTTTAAACTTTTAATTTTTAGTGACCAAAATGTGAAAATAAGGAAGGTTTGATTAAAACTAGAACCAGTCAAATTAGAAGGAATAAAGCTTTATTTGTTCTCAGTATAACTTGGACATCAGGTGAATCATAATTAAACGTATTGAGAAATTAAAAACTACAGATTGTTAATGCACTTCAACTCTGTAAGAACATCAGCCACATTTTTTTTAAATCAGAAATGTTTCATCAGCATATTGAGCTCATGTGATCCCTGCTCCAGACATCCTGAAGGTAAACACTGGTGGCGGGGGGCGCTACACCCCCCGCCACCAGGAGGCGGCACCCTGCTACAGAGCCAAGTTGGGCCGGTGGAAACGCGGTCACTCCGAAATAGAGCTGAGCCGAGCCGGGCCGGGCCGGGCCG
Organism: Poecilia mexicana; assembly: GCF_051168715.1. Taxonomy (NCBI): domain Eukaryota; kingdom Metazoa; phylum Chordata; class Actinopteri; order Cyprinodontiformes; family Poeciliidae; genus Poecilia; species Poecilia mexicana. The sequence goes on from NW_028263383.1 coordinate 21,939,223, forward strand.
AGCCGGGTTGTTTAAGTAGAGCCGGTGGAAAAGGGGCCTATGTTGGACGCTTATGAGGATGGAACCACACTGAAGGTGTTCATGATGTTTTCAAACTAGGGCTTATTAAACAGTAGGAGACCATTAATGGGCACCACTTTGCATTACAGCCCCAGGACTCAGGTTCATACACTGTCTGGAAGATAAGAATGCAACTGAAAATAAAGAATTTGCTGATTTCTGACCAGAATATCAATGCAGTCATTGTGTCTTTGTGGCTGTGAGAGAAATTATGTACCTTGGAGAAGCACCACTTTTCTCCTTACTGTATTCCATTAAAACAAGCTTCATTCTGCTGGACATTTTTCCTGTTAAAAGGGTTTTCTTTTCCACTGTTGTTGCTTACTTACTCATTATAAGGGTTTGCTGCAAAGAAAATAACACAATGGACCATGCTTTATTCCTAAAAAGATTTTTTTTTAATTTTTTTTTACCAATTGGTATTATAAGCTGAACTTGCTTGACTTGTTTCAGGATTGAGCTGCAATGTATGTAATTGACTTTGACCTCTTTATGCAAGTCTCCTTTGAAGCTATTACTGCAGGTCCCAACAGGCAGTGTCTTCTTAGTTTAACTCACCAATGTGCTGCTTTTGAATTACAGTATGGATGTTTTATGTTCTCAGCAGGGTTCAGTCTTTTAATTTGCAGTTACTGAGTGTTTGGACCAAATGGACTTGTTATATTTTCATCTGCATGCAAGGAATAGATGAGCACCTTCAGCCTGATGATTCACAACCTTTTCACACCTTCAGAGAAATGTCTTCTGGCCTTGAGGAGACAGACAAAATCTAAGTGAATTTATTAACTTCTCTAAGTTAATAAATTCACTTAGATTTTGTCTTTTCACCACGGAGACAAACTCTTCGATGATTCACTCTTTGAGGTTATATAAAGAGACAGAGAGAAAGAAACCATTCAGGAGTGTTTCCACAACTACAAATGTCCTCTTAAGTAATGAAGGGTCAATGGAGGGGGAGCAGCACATACTCCTGCTCTCTACATCAGGACGTTTTCATTTTGTTCTGGTTTGTTTTCATATTTGAGGTGGAGGTCCAAATTCAGCCATGGTTAGCCAACATAAAAATAGCCCAATATTTACCATTATGAGTTCAAAAACAAAGACACTTCTGCATCAGATGATGCCAATCTGGGAAAAGTGGGTAGAAAAACTAATTGCACAGGTTGTAACCATCAGTAGTTGTTCCTAAAAATAATAAAAAAATAGAAAAAAAATATATTTTCCAACAAATACAATTTTTAGAGGTTGGTACAATAGACAAAATGTTTGTTCTGCAGTTTTATCACTGTTCAGATTAACCAATCAGTAGTTGGTAAATCTACTGATTTACCAATTGTCATTTGGACAGCTATTGTGACCGCTGAGATAGATTTATGAACAACTATAGCAGTGGAAATATAAAATAATTATTTGAAGTTAACATGCAACACGCATTTTAATTATTTTCACCATTTAATTATTTTTGGTGCGTATCTAATGAACCGACAGATTTAAATTAGTGATGCACCAGTCCTCTTTTTATTTTGGATGCTTCAGAGCTTTAGTACTGGCTGATGCTGATAGAAAACAGAGCTGAATTCAGGGGCTGAAGTAAAATAAATAAAAAAAACCTAACAATAGACTGTCTACAGTACCTTGGTCAAACATATAAAAATACATTTCAACAAACCATCTTTCAAATAGTTCAGAAAGTTAAAAAATATAATGTAAAATAATAAAGCATGATATTGTTCAGAGCACAAAGCATAGAGTTATGCTGAATAGATCTGTCACCAAAGCCTAATCTAGAATTTTTTTCAATATTTGGCCTACACCGATAATATTGGATCAGTGTATCTCTAATTTAAATGATTTTAGGTACAATTTCATATATAAACATTGATTTATCAAGTTATGTAAGTTAGCACCTCAACTTCACATTTTTCCCTAACCCACAAAAAGGCCGAGTGCCACCTTTTTTATTTACATAAAGGCTGTGATATGAAATGCAGGAGTGGTTAGAGAACAACCAGATTCTGCAGAAATACAGAAGGAACAGGATTAAGTAACACCTGAAAGTCTTCATGTCCTCAGTTTCAGAACACATTTAAGGATTTTTATTAGGAATGCTAACATTACAAAGTGATAAAAGCTTCACTGAAACATTATTTGAAGCTTATTGCAGTAGAGATGATAATGCTTCTTTGGCAGAAATGAGACAGTCTGACACACAGTGCAAATCCTTCTGCACAAACATTTCCACCAAAACAACTGAAGGAAACGGATGCTGGAGAAGTTCCTTCAGCATCAGCCACGACCCGACTCTCTTCATCAAGGGCGTAGGAACAAGTTTATCAGTGGGGGCGGGAACACATATCGGAAACCTGAACGATCCGTAAATAGCTTGAGCAAAAATGTCAAACAATGGCGTCATCAACGTGTTACTCTAATCTGACCCCTTGTAACGAGTAATCTAACGTGTTACTATTTACAATCCAATAATCAGATTAAAGTTACGTATCCAAGTTACGCATTTGCAATTTATTTTTAGAAAACACATATTGTTGCTTTCTTCTTTTTCCTTGGAGAGATACGTTTCATGTGTAACACCAGTGACAAACTTAAATGATGGAGGGAAAAGAGATGCACATTTTCTAGCTGATTGATGGATTTTTCATTGAGTAATCAAATTTCAATCTGGAAAGACTCAGACGGAGAAAAAAGAACAATTAAAAGATTTAATGACAGGAATGAATAACAGTTCTTTGGCGCTCGTGACCCGGCAGCTGATTCGAGCTGAGATTTGCTCAGGTGAACATCCTGATAACTGATTAGGGATGCTCTTTCCCCGGGGCCCGACACTGGTGATGGAGGTCAAGAAACGATGACATCCTGGAGAGCTGAAGGATGCGGGTGGAGAAGGGGAGGTGGTGGGTTGAACACAGCTGGGAAGCGGGTGACGGCTTCGGTGTGGATCCTTATATGCAGAGCTTGATTGATGATTGGACGCGCCGGGTTAGGTCCAGCGCTGAGGTTGGAGATGAGCATGACGCAGCGATGGGCGAAACAGAGGGGGCGGATTCTCCCAGCTTGAACTTTCACTATTAGCTCCATTTCAATCTGGAAAGACTCAGACGGAGAAAAAAGAACAATTAAAAGATTTAATGACAGGAATGAATAACAGTTCTTTGGCGCTCAGGCCCCAGCAGCTGATTCGAGCTGAGATTTGCTGTGAACATCCTGATAATTGATTAGGGATGCTGTCCCCCCAAAAAAGGGGCTGAGGCCGGGGCCAAGGCCCAAGGGAAAGTGAGACCTAAAACTTGTGAGCTGACTTGAGAATGCAGGGAGGAAAGTAAAGTACAGGTAGTCAGCCAAAGGAGTACAGATAACTAGAAAGGTGAGATGCTGACAGGAGGAATCAATTTTGATTGATAGAGGGGTTTTCATGATAGCATGATGCCCAAATGAAGAATGAAGGCCTGCTAAGAGAAAGAGGGCTGAAATAATACCAGGCAAGAGAGTGAAGGATAGTTGAAGGCGCGGAGCCAGGCAGGAGATTGGGATCAGCTTAGGGGACACGAAATCGCCTGGAGAAAGGCTGGAGGATAGGTGCCCGCTGTAAAGGAGCCATGCTGAAAAGAATGAGGAAAAAAACAAAAACAAAACTGGGACATGGGCCAGCTGCGGGGGCAGAGAAGCGCTGGGATATGGGTCAGCTGCAGGGGCAGAGAAACGCAGGGTTCCTGGGATGGCGGAGCCAGACTGGAAGCTGAGGGATTACTGAGATAGTTTCAGGGAAACCGAAAGAGGTTGGCAATAGGGCTGTTTGATTGAGGGACAAAGAAGCTGGAAGTAGACTTAGGGGTTCAATCTTTGGAGGATACAGGCGAGAGTGATAACGCGGAAATGAACCTGCAAATGAACCTGCATGGGAGGACACAAAGGACAAAGGACATAAAGGGGATATGTAGGACAATCACATGATAAGTTTACATTTTGGATAAGGTAGACCAACCACCACCAGCGAATTGCGAAGTGCTCGTCTGGCACTGAGGGAAGCTACTGACACAGAAGAGATGCATATAATCATAAGACGAGAATACTGGAAAGGACAGGAGTGTTGGTGTAAGGCCAAAAGAGTGCCTCAAGACTGGTTGAACATAATCTAAAACTCAGGGGCTTGGAGCTATAGATGAGCATAAAGAAAAACTAAGATCAAAGTGAGGATGAAAAACAGGGGACATATAGAAAATAAAATTACAGAGCGAGACCTGAGATTAAACATTGAAATGAATGATTCCGTCTAATAGCTGAAGCAGAGAGAGTCTGCTCATTAACAATAGTGTCAAAATGATCAGGGCTGAGACAAGCAGAGGTTCTGAGACCAGGAATATCCAGAAGTTCAAACAACTTAGAAAAAAACAACAACTAAAACTTAAACTAGGAAAAGGATCACTTGTTAAATACCTGCTGGAATAGGTACTGCCAGACCATTTAAATCCTCTGGATTGTTCTGTACTGTGCGTCTGGGAAAATTCCTATAAGTCGAATGCCAAAAAACACATACATTGGGACTAAACCACCTTCTATTTAGGGTTGTTTTTGATAAGTAGTGAATGGACACTGGACAAAAATTGAAGAGAAACAATGATTGGACAATGGCCCTTATTAACAAGAATTTAAGGCTGATTAATAATTAGTAAAAGCGCTGGACGGACTTAACAGAGATGAACCAAGGAGGAATTATTAGCCGACTTCATGTTCGGTAGGTAAGCCACTCTACTGCACGTATCACCGTCGTGACAAGGCAAGAGTCCACAATTAGGCAAATGACTGAATTTAAAATTCAGTTATGCCTTAGCCGCTGGTGAAGGCCAGCTGAGACGCTGTAAAGCGAGCCATTGCACCAGACGAGTTTAACAGGGTGCGTCGACTGTTTAGGGCTGAATGAATCTACGTAGCTGAACATACACAATGACAACAGTAGCCTTCTTGTTAACAAGCTTAAGGGGCTGTATAGTTATTCATCATTAAGCTAACATTACCTGCATCCGGCAGCATTACTCTACTTGGTCGGTTAGATTGGGGAAAACTGAGCAAAGTACTTAGGCGTTATACTGTAAGATTCTAACAGTTTCTGCGCCATTGGCAACCGGTGCGAACGTTTCAGGGCTCAAGTTGCGTTTGTAGGCGGTTCGAAAAACGGACTACGATGTGTTAACGGCAGATAACTAGTTTTAACTGCAGAACGAAATGACAGAGGACACAGATATGGGAAGTGGAGGAGACCCATAGTGTATCAAATCGATATAGGAATATCAAAGAGTTGGCCACGTAGGTAAAACACGGAGCTTCCAGACCAGCGGGGACACAACTGACGGAAGCCGACAATGCACCCAGTCGCGGGCAGCTTTCAAGCGTAAATAAAACACTTTTTAATATAAGTTGCTGCTTTGACATGATCACAGAACTGCCAAAACATATGTACAAAAATCCTCAATAAAACATAAAATATTTGAAAATCAGACACCAGACAAAGTGAATCACAGCACCGTCATCAGCCGGTGTAACACTGAACTGATGCGGTGAAGCTACCAGTAGCAGCAGAACGGAGCTGCGCCAAGAAGCTACAAACACTGAATAGGAGAGCTGCCATCGATACAGTTCTAACCAAGCATGTTTTAATGTTACACAATGCAGTTTTAGCAAGTTGCTCAAAGTCTAAACTGGTATTGTTGTGCATTTAAGGTGTAAAGTTTACTTTTTGTTCAGCAGTGTTTACATGTTGTAAAGAAACAGTCTCACCCACCCCTAATGTCACAATCACTACGACAACACCAGATAATGGGATGTCCTCTGAATTGGACTGGGTTATAATTTGCCAGAACAGGACTGTACTTACTTTATAATTGGATTGAAATAAATGCAGGTTCTCTTTCACTGAGCTTGTTGGAAGAGTATAGCTTAATGTTGTCTTGTTGCTCCCTCTCATCTGAAGGTTTTGGTCCCCTGAGGTCTGATGGCAATCTTACTAATTCAGGCAACAACTCACTCATTTTCTGATCCATGGTTTCTTGTCTGCTCTAGCTTTGCATGTTTACATTTTTTACTTATTCTTCTATGCAAAAATATATAATCAGACAGCATCCGTGAAGATATGTTTTCAGATTCTATGTTAAATTTAGGTGTGGTCTTTGACTAGACCATTCAAACACAAACATCCTTTGATTTAATGCATTCTGTCACTCTGCCTCTTCTATATAAATAAACCTGACTTATCCTGTTGGAAGGTGAATCTCCTCCCCAGTTTGAAGTTCATTGCAGATTGCTACATAGCTTGTTCAAAAACAGCCCCTTTGTTCTATGGACCCTCGGCTATTGAAAAACTATTGCTTTCTGAAGGCATGCACTGTGCTGAAGTTTAAAATTTTCCCCAATTGGCTTGTTTGTTCCACTAAAGACAAAGGAGACACCTGGTGGTTGAGCTGGGACTTGCATAACCTGGTTCAGTAATGACCTGAAATGTTGTGAAAAGAAGCCGTTCAGGGGAAACAAAGTCTAAAACTGCGATTTATGAGGCGTTTAAAATCTATTGACATTGAAAAAAAAAATGTTGATGAAGAGGAGCATTTTAAAAGATTATAAGAAAATTGGTTTCCTTGGATGGAAATTATGAATAAAGTAGGATGAATCAGAATCACTTTTGCTATAGTTTGTGACATGAGTGGAAAATACATTTTCACATGATGAACGAAACTCTTGTGTCTGCAAACCTGAGCCAACAGAATTGCAGATTGTAGAAAATTGAGCAGGGATTAAGTTTTTTAACATGTGACATAAGAATGGTGTTATTTTATTTGTGTTTGTGTCATTGATTAATAATAAAAAGAGCAACACGTTTCTTTCCAATTACAAAAAATATTTTCCCGAAACCTGATGTTTCTAGCATTTTATTACATATTTTTTGTCTGATTTTTCTTCTCTCTTTTCTCTAAGAATCAATATTTCCATTCATTAAATTGTGTATCTCACTTTATTTTGCTTAAATGTATCCTTGGAATGTCTCCTGAAGAGTTGTCTTGTCTTTGCTTTTGATGTGGTGAACTTTAATGGAAAGCCTGTTTGTTTTAAGGTAAGGGAATTTTATTTATACAGCACATTTTCAGCAACAAGACAATTCAAAGTGCTTCATACACTTTTTGTTCAATAAAGATTTTTTAAATAAATGTTTGTCAATGTAATGACTATGTAAAATAGTGGCTATGATTTGTTAGTTTTCAAAAGTCACTTTAGCTGTTTATAAATATAATAGATAAAAGTTCAACAAGTGCTGCTTTAACCAGCATTTTTATCACTTTAAGATTAGGCTGCAATGTGAACATGCCATGGTCTTCTACAGATAATCACACACTCACACAAAGCTGCTCTTATTGCTTTTTTATTGTCTACAGGGATGTACAGCAAACAGATCAACACTGTTGTGCCAAAATCCAAAAAAGGGGAACTGAAAATCAATTCTATCACACATATTGACGGGTTATTAAAAACACATACAGCTTCTTCAAGCCGCGTCTTTAACCCAGTTTCCACAGCAACCAAACTAGTCATTGCTTAGCAACCAAACATAACAAAATACTGAGGTGGTTCCTTTGTCTTGGCACAAAACAATATTAGCAGGTGTGGGGCAACAATGATTTTTTTCTTTGATATATTTATATACTTCAAGCTGCTTTGAGTACCAGATGTCAGGGAAGTGTCAGAATTTATTTTTACACAAACATGGTGCCCATTTATTCAATTTCTTTAGTTTATCTACATTTTCTCCTCCTGAGGGAAACAACTTTAAAAATTAAGTGTGGAACTCAACCAAAGACTGAGGACAAAGACTGAGGACTAAGCCATGTGATACACCAGAAACAACAAATACAAGGCTACTGCTGTGCTGCGTGTTATTCTAACTTGAAGGCAAAAGGAAGTTCGTCAAAACTAGTGGTTTTCTTAAAAAATAGAATAACAATTTTCTTTGTTAGCTTTGTGAATCGATTTTTTAGGAGAAATTTACAGAATATACTGAGCTAAGCACGGAAAGACACTTTATGTTCCTAAGCCATTACCGTGTCATATATAGATGTCACTATATTTGGATCCTGTCATCATTTTCAGTTTGCTACTTCTTCCAAAGTGTTGATAACCAACACACATAACATCTTTGGCTTGATTGGAAATAAGTCTAGATTATAAACAGTATAATCAAATTAGCAGAAAAACACATAGAATAAAATTTAGGTTAAGGACTGACCTAAATGTCAGACATATTACTCAGGCATACTCGGCTACTGTTTAGCTCAGTATGTCTGAGCTAAACAACTCAGGCATACTTTATGGCAGAGTCACATTTCAATGTTTAAAAGGATCACAGAAAGCTGGATTTTACCTAACTGAATTGATATTTTCCACCTTTTACTTTCACATTAATTGCAGTTAATGTTTCATCAAACTACAAACTGCTACTCTGTGATGATGTCACACACTCTAGTCCCTTACCCTGCGAAATATTAAAATACGTTTGAATTTATATTAGTTTCAAGCTCTTATTTTCATTGCCACATGTAGTTTATACACTTAATTATAAGTACTTTTGTCTGCTTTCACCAGATGCTATTCACATTGTTATAGCTGTTACAATCCCTACTAATCCCAGATTAGGCCCATCATAACTCTCACTATGTTCTAACTCTGAATCTTCCTTGAAAAACCTGTCATATCTCCAACATAAGACACTGCAGACACATAAAAATTGATAGAGATGGCTAGAAGGCTTGTCCACCAATTTCTTGGGACAAAACGCATAACTCATAGGATTAAAGCAGAAAAACATTTATTTGATGCTTAAAATTGTGTCTGTTTCTGTTTTCCTCCACCTGCTACTCCCAAAATAAAGGGAATCACCATAGCAACCATAATACACGATTTTCTAAGTGTCAAATTTCAGTCTCTCTGACTTTATATTAATTCATTACATAAGATTTATATTCATAATATAATTAACAGAAGGAAGTTTGATTGGCAAAACAAAACAAGGAAAGGCTCAACTAACTTCTTTCAATTTGGAGACAAATCCAGGACATCTGGTCCCTTGCAGATTAATACAAAGACAGAAACAGTAAATAAAAAAAGATAAAATTAGGCTGAACTTAAAGATTAAAATTAAAAATTTGATTTATAAACTAAGAAGGGTAAGGAATACTGCCCTGGGACAGAAACGTAGATTTGTGTCTACTGGAGACAGAAAAAATTTATTGCATTTCTATGGTCTTTTAAAAAATTTGAAAAATATGTACAGTATATTTATGTAAACTGTTTTGTTTGTGTAAATATATAAGTGGTAAATTTGAATGAATCTCAGGGCTGATGGCTGCAGTTCAACCACAAGGAGGCAGAAGAAGCATAAAAATGCACTGGGACAGAAAAAAAGGCTTTTTAATGTTGAACGCAGTTTTAAAATCATACAAAAGGAGTGAAAAAGATTAAATAAACGGCACCACAGACTTGTTCAAAGGATTTTCAGTTGAGATACACCCGAATAAATAACTTTTCCTCCATGAAGGTGATGTCTAAATACATGATTAAACAGAGCTGCAGAGGTGATTATGTTCAGGTATGAAGGAAGGAGAAAAGAAGAGAGTGAAGATAAACATGGCAGCTGTTTTGATGCGCTGGATTTTTCATTTTTTTTTATTTTAGGTGTTATTAAAGCACTACAAACTAAGAGCGAGGGCCACCGGCCGCACACTCAGCTTCATTGTCTCTAATGCAGCAGTGCCCTACGTGAAATAATCATGTACACAAACAAAACCCCTCAATCCAGGCTAAAACATCTGCATAGAAAAAAAAAATTAAAATAAATAAACACAGAAAACAGATCAGATCTGAGCCTTTTCAACTCAATTGGTGGCTACTGTTTCCTCTAAAAGATTATATTGAAAGAGTTTTAATGCAAGACCTTTTGTTATTACTTTTTTTGTTTGTTTGCTCTTTTTTAGAAAAGAAAGAAATCTGTTTCTTCATGAAGCTCGGTTCCTACTTCCTCTGGGTACAACGGTGATGTCAGAGCAGCAGGTTAGTCATCGTCCTCGTCAACCACAGGATCCGTGTCCCAGCACGTGATGTCAATCTCTGAGTGGACACAAGAACAGAAGCTGGTTTTATTCTCTGCAGAAGACAAACTTCTGACAGACAATGTAGCTGAGATTGAGATAGAAACAAGAAAGGACAAATGGGGTATAAGATAAGCCAAGAAACAGCTGGAGAACTTTGGAAACATAAAAAATAAGTGGCAGCTTGTGCAGATGTTTGTTTGATAAAGTGTCCATCTATCCATCCATCCATCCATAACATAGTTAATCATAACAAAATGCATGCTTTCACCACAATGCATCTCTTTTCAAACAGAAGCATTAAGATAAAAGACTGGCCAAACCTGGAGGCTTGTTATAAAACACAGGCGCTGGCTTAGCTGATGACTCCTCTGATTGGCCAAATTCTTCCTCCTGTGATTGGCTGAAATAGCCCTCACTTGCCTAAAAAAACAAATGAGAGGAAGGAAAAATAGATGACAAAGCATAATAATGACAAAAATTGTAGACAATCATCAGGAGCTTGAAGCCATCTAACCTGAGTTCCCTCTTTCAGCAGCGTCTCCCCATTGGTCATCAGCAGCTGCCCATCATCCGAATCCCGCCCCTCCCCAGAAGCGTGCTGCAGCGCATGCTGGTAGCTGAGGGTCATCTGGTCGGACCCCGTCACATCTACCAGACTGGTGGGGTCGTCTTCGGCGCTGGTGCCCGAGCAGAAACTCCCATCCATCATCTCGTCAAAGCTGAGAAGGGGCTGAGGCCTGCCGCTACCGGCAGCAATGCTGGGTGGGACGTCGTCATGGAGAACGTCACCATCTCCCATCAGGTCAACTAGATTGGATGAATGGGTGGAGGGGATGGGGTTGACAGTGGGGGCGGAGCTGCTGTCCCACAGGTCAACCAGGTTGTCTGTCCCGGAGTCCCATGCAGAAACACCAGAGGGTTCACGGGCCTGCGGCGCGACGCTCTGCACAGGCTTGGTGGACGTCGACTCCTGGACGGGCCGTTTCTGTTCCTCCTTTGGCACCGAATCTGGAGGAAATAAAATCATAATTATTATTAGACAAAATATTCTGTTCCTCAACTGTTTTTTTTTTTTTTATTAATTACAGTTACACCATGTAAATAGTACATATTAGACCCAGAAAATATTGAATGTATCAAACATAAAATAAGTCTGAATCAGCCTTTCCCTTGGTTTTCAAAGTGGATAAGTAATTGTAAGGATCACTTTTTGAACACAAAAACATTTATTCAGATTCAGATTCAAAGTTTATTGTCATTATCAAAAAAAAGGCAACAAAATTGTGTTTGGAGTACAACACTAGCATAATGTGCATGACAAAAGTAGAACTGGACTGTGCTCTTCCTTCATTCATAAATATATCTATATAAAAAAATACTAATAGAAAATTTCAGTTATATATGGGTGATCTGTAACCACAACCTGTGAAGTCTCCCATGCTACATGTACATAAACAGAAATTAGATTCTTTTCTCAGGAAAAAATACATATTTAATGTGCTGAATGGATGTATGGCCATTTATTGAAAAACAGAAAAAGAATGGAGTGATCTTCTGCTACAAAGATAGTCTACATAGCAAACTTGGACTAAGCTTCCTGTTGTCAGTCTAGTTTGGATTTGGTGAAAGCTCTCAGTATGAAGCCATGACAGAACCAGATTTTAATTTAACTTTAATTTTGGAAAATCTTGTAATATGTTTGTGTTTTTCTAAATGTTTTATGATTTCATATCAGTTCTGTAAATCCACTTAGTTCTAAAATATAATATTTAAAGTTGATGAAATCTTACATAACCTGCTGAGGCACTGGTAGCAGCTCTTCTTGTTTTAAGTTTAGTTTCAAACAAAAAAAGGGCATCCAAAGGTCAAACAAAAACAAATAAAAATTCAGCTGACAGTAGGAGTATTTTCTGGTTGTCATACATGCAAATTCTTATACATTTAAGTGAGTTTTGCGTTGAAATCTTGCAGGTTAAAGAGATCCCTAATCTGCTGTGTACTTCAGGATGAGTTGACAGGAAACTGTAAAGTAGAAGAAACCACATTGTTCACATTTTGATAGATAAATTAAATTGTACACATGAAAGAATGCATAAAAATTTTTAAAAATAATAATGTCTTCATTGCTGCTGTGGAAAAACAGTCTAGCCAGGTACAGTCAAGCTTTCTGTGTCATTTCCATTCTTTAAATAGTTTTCCTAATGGGACTCCATCTGAATAGTTGAGCTCCAAACAGGACAGGCGTTTCACTGGCTGAACCATCTTTGGCTAGGAGTAAATCTATGTGTCATTTCAGAATAAAGATGTTACTTTGTACCCCACTCATCTTCTCTGTGGTCTTCCTCCTCCCTGTTAAAGTCCTCTTTGATTGGCGTAGTGACTATTTTAGGAATGGGCGAAATGGCGGCCATGTTGCGCTCTATGCTCACTTCATCATCATTGTCATCTGCAAAAAAAAAAACCACAGACAAAAACAGATACACATAATTCACAGACCACTTTGTTTCCATGCACTTTCCCATTGAGAAGTCAAGTTCTGATAAACATATTCAAATGAAGCATTTCTGAGCTGAATTAAACATGATGAAGCATGATAAAAGATTGGCTCCTCATTCGCAGAGGAACCTTATGTGATTCCTCCTTTATAATAAACTATAAACTTAACAACTTCAACCCATGTGCAGAACTGATGAAAAGTTTTGGATGTGAGGTGAATCATCTTCATGAACAAAGAAGTCCAGTTGATTTTAAGTTAATCACTATTAAAAACACAATGTAAATAATCCTACAAATCATTGACAGGAATTAGTTTCACCACCATACAGTTTTAATTGAATTTCAGTGTTCCTACACATTCCCCATACACATTAGACTTTTCCATGCTCAAATTTCCAAATTCTAAGAGTGTTTCTAAAATAAAAAAAATAAACTTTACTACAAATTTTGAATCATTAGTCGCTTTCAATATGAAAAATGAAAAAAGTAGGTGGTGTCAGTTTTTTTTATTATGATGTGTAGGAACCCTGACACCAACATCATCACAGTATCAGCTATCACACATTAAAACCAAGATGTTTCTCAGATGTTTCATCATTCATTGATGTCCAATGCACTCTAGTACCTGCTAACAAGAGTTCACCAACACAATGAACCGCTAATGAAGGAATACAATAAAATGGCAGAACATGTTCAGAAATAATAGGATAAATCTAATTAGATTAAAAAGTAAGATCTTGAGCTAATCAAATAAGTTTATACTAAACTAAATCCAACCATGCCTTATTTACAAGTAATTAGGATGTCCTTCTTAATTTTTTCTTCATTTCACATTCTGACCTGGTAATTTATCTGCCATTTCATTAACTACATTATTGTTGTACATTTGTTGTAATGTTAAATGTGAAAAGTGCTCAACAGAAACTCTGTAGTCATAAGTTGAAAGATGACAAAAAACAATCACCACTGTGGTCTTTATGTTGGCATTCACACAAAAATTACATGAACCTCCAAGGAAACCCACAAGTTCCACTGTCAACAAGCTGCAGATGACTGACAACATGATTTAAAATAAAAAAACTCACAGGTCAGGGTAAAAGGCAGCAGCAGGAAAGGGTTTTAGAGGATGTGTTAGCAGAAAGGTGACAGAGTCCACAATCAGGTGCGCAAGATTAAAACAAACAAACAAACAAAAAAAAAATCAGAAAGTGAATAAAACATTGCAATTATTCTTCAAAATCAAACCAGAACCACCATTAAACAGAAACATTTATAGACTAGTTTAACATCAGACTGGACCACATCGAAAGCATGATGACAACTGAATCACAAAAATCTATAAATAAAGGGTTTACAGCTCCAAAGGACGACTTAGTTTCCACTGAAGACATTATAGCTAAGAGGTTAGAACCAATTTAATTCAGTCAAGTTGTTTTCTGACCAAATAATTGGATAATTTGATCATAAATAATTTCATTCCAGAAGGAAAGAGCAGAAGGTATTCCAAGGACACATTTCATAGTTTTCCTCTGAGTCTCCAGTCAGTGGGAGCTTACCGACTCACTCATAGTCCAAGAGGTAACCAAACCAGATGCCTGAGCTACCTCAACTGGCTCCTTCTGATGTGGATTGAGAGGAGCCAGATCTACAGGATTCTCTTTTTGTTTCTAATCTCAACCTCCTTGCCTGTAAAATATCCTATTGTTGGTGCATCAGATTTAAGATTTGTTCATTTTTGCAGGATATAATTTTGAAACTAAGTCAGTGGTGTCCAAAAACATTTTGTCCTGTGGACTGAAAAAACATCTTTTAGGCGGCACAAAAAAAAAAATTCTTTCTGCTTACCACTGAAGTAAGCATGCAGTATTTAAATTAGTCAAATAAAAGTCAGATTTTATATTTCAAGGAAATAGACGCATAAATAATATCAGATCCAAAGCTTTCTAATGATTTTTTATATTTGCCCCGAAAGGAAAAATTGTCACTTTTCAGCAATGACAAATGATTTCATTCTTTAAAAAAAACCCCAAAACTTATTTACCAGTATCTGTGGAAAAACATCAGACAATTGCACCTTTCCAAGTCTAGAAAAATTCAAAACCGCTGGACAGATTGATCAACCTGCTTCTCCTATAACTTTGCAAATACATTGCCAACAATAAAAAAACATTTAAATATGTTCTTGTCAATGATGCATGAGACTGATTGGCCGCTTGCCACAATGCATTCTTTTGGGCACTGTGATTGGTCTACCTTAAAAGCATGAGGGATGGTATTATGCTAGCTCAAATGTGAGATAATCCAAATTCCTAATATTTCAGAATATCTTTTCATAACTGATGTAATCATTTTGAAGATTCCTTATAATTGTTTTGCACTTTGATGTTTCATTTTTTTCAAATTATTCCAACAGATAATTGTAGTAATACTTACACAAAGATACAAGCGTGACCTTGAAAAACTTTTATTAGCAGTTAATATCTATAACAGCTTACAGTTTAAAAGTTTCCACAAACACTGGATTTAGTCACACCAATGTGTGGTTTCTAGTAAACTTCACCTGATTGATGTGTTTTTTATTTTTCCCAACAAGAAATTTAAAGAGAATAAAACAGTGTGATTAATTAAAGAATTAATACTTTGTTTTGTACCCAACAGTTTCCATTGTAATCAAGTAATAATTTTGCCATAGTTAAAAATAAAATGTCTTCATCTAAATCAACCACCTGTGCTACAGGGGTGCTGCACCATATCAGTCTAGAGGCTGCAAATGGCCCTGCGCCACACTTTGGACACTCCTGGTCTAAATGATATTCTCTCCCTGGTAGGTAAACATCTGGAAAAGCTCAAATTGATACATATTTGGGTTTCATTTGCAATTTAAAATATTTCCAAGCTTTTATTGATTTGTGTCTTGGAAACAGGAAGGTGTTATAATTACCTCCTGTTTTTATCTCATTTTGTCCTTAGTGCTAGGATAAAGGAGATTGAGGACAACAATCTTTTTATTTCCTTTTTCTGGCTCCTGCTGTACCTACCGGCTGCAGCAGAGGGCTGCTTGCGTGCATGTGGCGGGGTGCGGAGGGGCGACACGCCCCGGGGAGGGGTGGCTGTACTGGGGCTGCTGGGACTGTGCTGCTGCTTCAAGAATGGGCTGTCCAAGCGGCCTGGTGGTCAGGGCAACACACAGTGGCCACACACGCACAGTCCAACATGAGGACACAAACAAGAAAACGCGGACATGAAGCGACGGACCAGGTGTGACGATGGCAGACAGGAAGGAGAAGAGGAAGAGGAAGTCAGGAGGTAAAAGGTTTGTCCAAGCCCAACAAGGAGAAAACCCAGAGTTGAGAGATTCAAATTAGACAGAAGTAAGGATGGACACAAAAAAGAAAAAGGATAGATAAAAGGAGAAAAAGACAGAAAGAAAAGCGATTAGTGTAATGTACGGCATAAACACGACGACGACAGACAGGCAAAGCAGGAAAGTTTGACAGCTTCTGTGTGTGTGGATGTGTGGATATTAGATAGTATAAGCATAGTTTATGCTGCCCTGCACTGCAAAAATGTTTGTCTAACTAACTAACTGAAATTCATATATTTAGATCTGATCAAGCAGGTCGTCGATGAGATCAAAGGGATTGTTTCATGTTGTTGATTCCGTCCAACAAGCTGTTTACACTTCAGTGTAACGAAGACTTTACGTCAAAGGAAAGGAGCAGTATAGAAGTTTTGTACGGGCACATTCCTGTAAATTAGAATATCACCGTGAACTTCCTTTATTTCAGTATTTCAATTTAAAAAATACACAGAGTGAAATATCTGAGTTTTTGTTTCTTTAATTTCTTGAACTATGGCCTTGGTCGAGTTTATTTTTATGATTTTTGGCTCACAGCCAAAAAAACCCTCAACATTTTCTCTGTTTCTCAAAAGTTTGACACATAACCTTTTCAAGATTGCATAATAGGTCACATTTAATGAAATGAGGGACAATAAAATGTTTACCGGTCCTGTGGATGGAGACGGGTGAGGTGTCCACGCTGATGGTCATTGCTCTCTCCTTCTGCTTGAAAAACTCTCTAGGGTTCCCAGATCGCTGGGCGATGATGGCCTTCGCCTCCTGGAAAAGTTAAAATGCAGAGAATAACCACAAGTGAGCAGTAAAACAAACCCACCAGGTAATGTTTCTTTGGACTAACTGCCTGTTAATGTTTTAAAGAAATCCAAGAGCTTTAAACTACAGCAGTGAAGATTATTCAGCTCAGTTTCTTTTAATGCTGTGAAATTTCATCTTCCCTCCTTTGAATGGATTTGCTGCTGCAATTTGTGAGCTCAGGTTTTTCATCAAACTGACCTCTACCTCAGACTCCTTCTTGTCCAGGTTCAGGTCCTCGATGCTCGGTTCAGACGCCTGGAAAAAACAAAAGAAGACATGCGTCTTTTTCATCAAATGTGAAATAAAGACAGGAACAAATACATACTATTACCAGTAGAGGTCAGTAGATCCCAAATAATGCTTTTTAGTGTGAGAGTCGACTGGAGGAAAATAAAAACCAAGATAATCATTTTAAAGCTTAATTATGGCCTATTAGGCTTTAACTCAAGAAATTGAACTTAAACTTAAAACACTGATCTGTGGTTATTTATGTCAAAGTTTTAAAAAAATATTGTTCATTAAAATTAATTAATTGTTTTATTTAATTCTAAAAGGAGTCAAAACCCTTCAGAACTTACACTCAGAAAGATGATTTTATTTAGTTTTATACAAATTTACTCTCAAGTTTATGACAAACTCCCCTCCGTTTTCAACACGTATATTTCTCTTTTCAAATAAACTTTCACAAATGTTTCAAACAAACATTGTGTTCCTAATTAGTCTCCATATTGGATGGCTAATTTCAGTTGTAGATCAGAGTCTGAAACATGTAACTATTTGTCTTTTATTCTCTGGTTCAATAAGTCGTTTTTGATTTTCTAAATGCATGACAAGGTAGTATCAAAAGATAACAAAAGATAACAAAGCCTGATTTAATGCAACCGTAAGTGATGATAATAAACTTATATGAAAGGACTCACTATGGTGGTCTGGTTCCGCAGCCTCTCTCTGGCCTCCTCTTCCTCCTGCATCTTCTTCCTGTTCAGATAAAATAAATAAAAATAAAAATGAAAGCATTTAATAATAGTGTAAAGATTAGGTCTTTTCTACACCACCAAATCTGCACAAGACATATAAACAAAAAGAAAATCCCAAGTTAAAAACTAAACATTTTAATTTGGCACTACCATCTGAATGAATTTTATTCTTTAAAAGGTAATTTTTAAAGATGTAGTAGAAACAGTTTGTGTGTCATTGTTTTGAAGCTGATAATAGGACCTATGTTTTCAAATTTTTATTTATGATATTGAGTAAGTTTGTCTATCTGTAAGTAACTGCTGTAATTGTGTTGCTGCCACTTGCCAGGACATTTCTAAGAGAGATTTCTGATCTCAAGGAGTTTTTCTCCTAGTTAAATAAAAACTGATGATTTAGGAATCTTGAATGTTATATTTATATTGCTATATTTCTTACAAATTCATTGAAAACATTATTCCCTGAAGCAGATTTGTTTCTGGAATGTGGAGAGGATGCTAGTTGGATGCCCACCTGTGCTCCTCGATCTGCCTCTCTCTCTCACGGTACCTCCTCTCTCTGTTTTCCTGCTCCTTCCTCTCCAGCTCCATCCGCTCCTCCTCGAAGCGCTGCCGCTCCTCCACTGCCTTCTTTCGCTCCTCCTCCTTCCTCATCTCCTCTTCACGCTGGAGGGCAGAGTGACCAGGATTTAAATAGTTTTTGCGTCATCATCACAGAGTTTTTGGACTAGTTCCTGCGGTAACGTTCTGTTTCTTGTTTTTTGGGATTCAGCAGGTGGAAGCAGAAAGAGCTGGCACCAAGTTTGCCACCAGTTTCCAATAATAACTGATATCAGAACAAATTTAGTTTCAAAAGCCCAATGTTGTGATAAACTCAGAGATTTGATGCTTATAATTGAAGGAAGACCATTTTAACTTTAAATTTACCACCAAACCTGGCAGCTAAGCCTAAGAAATCTGTGTAAAAATAAGTAAATAAAGAAGAATGAAAGTCATATTTGGAAAGCAGTATTTTTTAGGATTACTTTATTTTATATAATTTATAACATAGTTTATGTTATGTCGTCCTAGCCAAAATAGTTAGAAAATATTTGAAGTTCTGTTTACTAACTCCTCACTGAGAGACCTCTTGTCTAAACCTAACCAGTAAGCCTAACATTATGCAAGACGGAAAACTCAGCTTCCCTGTCATTCATAAATTATGGTTTATTCTACGCCACAATGACTCAGTCACATGGAAAACTTTAGCTTTATTTTCTAAGTCTTAAAAAGGGAAGCTGTTTCCTAATGCAAACCAAACCAAAGACAAATAAACTACACAATAGAGAAAAAGAAAACCTTTCTTAAAGTGAACCTATTATGCAAAATTCCCATTTTGCATGTTTGTATTTTCACTTAGGTCTCTTCTGCTTCTAAAAACAGACCAAGAGCTGTAAAAAAACCACCACGCTGTTTTTTTGGCAATAAGTTAATAGTTTTTGGTGTCTGGAAAATGAGCAGTTTCAAAAACCTTCTGAATGCAACAACACAAATCAACATGGACTGCCCCTAACCTTATAACCCCAGCTGAGCTCCACCTGTAACCTAGGAACCCAAGCTGAGCTCCAGCATGTTTAGTCAGCTACTTTACCACTGTATGCACTGGCTGCTGGAAAAGATGTTCTGTTGACCTACCATTCAGAAACCCCTGATGAAAAACATTTAAAGTTATTTCTACCCTAAATCTCACCAAGTGGAGATGATACCAGCACGCAGCCAGTCAACCAAAGCATTGCTAATCATAACAAACATGAACAAAATATGAAAACATCCACTGGTCATATCTTGTACAGGTAAATGACCCAAAACTAGGGAAATGTTTAAGTTGTTCTGGAACTCTAATGTCAGTTGTATTAATTCCCAAAAATGAGCTTCTACTCTATGATATGAAATTTGATCTATTTGGCATTATATTACTTGTACAATCATTGAAAACAATGTTTTTCCAACAGCTTGGGCAAAAAGCTTCACTTAAAGTGCAGTAACTTGTTCTTTACTTTTTCTCTGCATCCACAATAAAAATATTAAATCTGAGAAAACATAAAAACTAATCACCTCCTTTTTGATTAACAAAGATTTTTCTTCTGAATACATTTTTATGTTCAACTTTAAAGTCTCTCTTTCATTTGAAGGGTACATTTGTTGAACAACCGGCGGCTTCATGTTTCATATTGTCATTTTATATTTCATCTAAACTTGCCACCAGTAAAACAGCCGGAGGTTCGCCAACCAATGACTTTGATTCTCACCTCTTTTCAACACCAGCTTTACTGGGATTCACAAGAACTATTCTAGACTAATCAGGGAATAATAATAATAATAAAAAAAAATAACATTTGAAAAGCCAGCATAAGGTTTAATTTACTTTACAAAGGATTTTAATTTGACCATGTTTTATGATTTATAGTATTTTTAGCTGTTTATTAACGTTTTTAGCCTTATCACAACACCTACATTGACATTTTAACAGAAATGTTAAATTCAACTGTTAGCAATAGTTAGCTATTTTTAATTTGTTAGCTTAGCTTAGCTTAGCAGTTACAGGTGACAACATTTTTTTTTCTTACAGACTACTTTATCTAACTCTTATCAAACTATGCCCAGAAAGCAGCTTAAAGAGCAATGAATATACATTTACAAATTACTGCTTGGCATGTTTATGCTATTCTGTTAGCTACACGTGGCACCTTGGCTTAGCCTAGCACCTACAGATGAATTGTTTTGTTACAGAATTCAGAATTTCTTTTATTGTCATTTTGCAAGAAAGCACAACTAAGTAAAAAAAATAGCAACTCTTGAAGCCAAGGCAATAAATAATTAAATAAATAAATGACGATCAGGTTTTAGATGCTTTAGCTGAGTTCAGGTCAACAAACTTGAAAAGAAGCAGTTTTTGTTAGCTAATTCAAAACTTATTGGACAGGAAAATGAACCCAAAGACGACAATAAAAAATATCAAATAGATTATTGAAGGAAGAAAATAAAAATGGTATCTCCAGGTTTCCATATCAGTCATTACAGATGTGACTCATCTGGTAAGAAAAAAACTGACACGCAGTCGACAAAAACAAAGAGAAAAAAAAATCCTAAATTCACATTATGAAACCCCTACAGGCTTCAGGTCTTATCTCATGCCTAAAATATGTTTTGAAATGAAAAACTATGAGTAACATTCTCATTTTTTAAATAATCCTGTTATTACAATAAATCATAGGTATCACTTGAAAATAAAAAGCAAGACTAAACTCTTTTCCTGTCATTTTCCTTTTGCATTTTTCTCCTCCTCTTCTTGTATTAGGTTCAGTGTGTACCTTGGCTTGTTCCCAAAACTCCTCTCTATTGATTTTCTTCATCTCCACCTCTGCATTAGTCTTCTGGTACACCGTGCCCTGCAACAGGAATGATGCACGGATACATATTTGTCAGCTAGTCATGTAATCAAAAAAGCAAATCAACGTTGCTCTCATTCTGATGTTGAGCAACAACATCAAAATGTTGTTGCTCAACAACATTCTGACATTTTTATTTTATATGATAAAAATGTCAGGGTTTTATCATATAAAACCCTGACATTTATTCTTACTTTTAAAGTAGAAGGTTTATATTTTAATTTCTTGATAACTCAAATTTATGAAAAGGTGTATAAAATAAAAATAAAAGCTAAAGGAATAATTTAAAAAAATACTTTATTAAAAATGTCCAGACTAAAATAAATTCTGACTTGATTTTATGTTGTTCATGTTTATGTACCACATCTCCGTGGTCTTCATCTCGGGTTTTCAGGCGGTTCAGAACTGGGCTCGCCACCACTGCTGTCCCATTAGTTAGCCGCTGACCAATGGCTGAAGGATCTATGTCATCCAGGCTGCTGGCATTGACGGTAACCTCCACACCCTGAAGTAAACAAAGATGAAAGAAGTTGGAAAAGAATTAATTTAGTTATTTTTAAATAAACAAGATATGGTATCAGACTTTGCTGCTATTTATTTATATATAACCTTCTGCTAAATGTGAGTAATATTTCAAATTCTCTGCCTATTAATGGTCAAACAAAAATATTGTAGTCCTGGGTATTCTTAACATTACTTCAAAAGTTATGAACTTGGATGCACAATTTAACAACCAGCTTTTCTGGTTATCTTCTTATGCAACACTTACTTGGAAAGAAAACTAAGGCAACAATATCTAATTTAATTTACCAACTTAATTATTTTGCCATTAACAATTAAAGTACATTTTTCTTTTGAAGGTAAATGTCAGGGTAAAGACTGGACTTAGGCGTATCAATACGACTTAATCAGGCTAACTGTTACTGAAGCAGTAGCTATTTGAGAGTACATTGTGAGCCTGTTATAAAAAACAGTCTCATTATTTCCTTTTTTGATCACTAAAGAATTCCTGATCTGAATTGGAATGATGATGTTGAATATTGCTAAACCTTTGCTGCTTTCTGGGGCTACACTAACTGTATGAACCAAAAGATTCTACCACTGTACAGACATGATGGATGATGAGTGATTGCCTTGAACTGATGTTTCAAGATGATATGGCAGGCCGGTGGCTGAATACATGTAATGGTGTTAGCATGACAACGAAATTGAATTGCTTGAAGTAAAAAAGATGCAACATTGGCCAAATTGAAGTGTAATTAAAATATATAAATAGCTTGCTCAAACTCCTAGATTTAAATTGGAGCTGTTTCAGAATACGAAAGTTATCTTATCTTATCTTAAATGGTTACAGAAAGGATACTGACTCAAAAAAGGAACTATCCTACCAAACACCTAAGAGAGATATCAGGGCTGTTGGAAAGCTGCTGTCTAAATACATAGCAGAAAACTAGAATCTTCAAAGTTTTATACTGTATGTTTGCTAATTTTCCCGTTTAACACAACCAATCATGTATGATTACTCTTAGATTTTTTGGGGCTGCATGAAATTAATCTCAGCTCCTGCAGTGCCCTCTAAAGTGATAGAAACATAATATGTGCATTCCTAAAAGGGCTATTTAAAACCCTGTCTGTGCGATGAAGTTGGCTCTGTGTGGGAGAGAAAGCTGCCACTTAGAGTAATGACACTCCAACACACACTCAGCTCAGCTGCTAGAAAAAAATTTATAAATAAAACATCACCTCTGCTTTAATCTCCATCTTTTTATCTGCTCTATAGATCCTAAAATACACTCAGCCAGGTGTGCAGGAGGGAAACAAATGCTTTGTATGTTTTCCTCCACACACAACTCAATCTCCATGCTCTCAGCACCAAGAGATTGCTTTAAAAAGAGATGCAATTTGTCACACACACTTGTTCCTCCTCTTTGATCCTCCTACAGGTTTTAATGTGATGAGGCTCCTTTCACTGCCAAAGGTTTGATTAAAACATTCAGGTTTTGTCCAAACAGGCTTGGATATTTTGCAGAAGAAAAATGTTCTGAATCCATCCAGATGGAAACCATACGTTTGATGAAAAGAAAAGAAAAATCCAAAGCAGTTAATTGTTTGAGTTAAAATGGAAGAGAATGCCAGTGCAGTCCTGCAACCTGCAGTTCAGGAGATGCAAGTAGCTCTTTTATATCCACCTTATTCCTAGCCCCCATGAGGCTTTACGTGATATATGGGCGCGACTTCCGCTGTTAACTGGAACCGCCATTTGTTTACATGTTAGCAACTCGCTAACAGGTGTTACGTCAATCCGCGTTTCCCCATCAGATACGGTTCCCCGTCGTCTTCTTGCCGCTCCGCCCCTCCCACGCGGCAAAATAGGCGCGTGCTCGTGACGAGCACTGAGAAAGCACGCGCGTAGCAAGCACGCGCTTGTTCGGCGCGCTTGTCTGAGGAACTACGGACACCGTGAAAGCTCAAACAACATGTTTCGGCAAAGTTGTCACACTTTCTTCACGTTTTTGCGGGAAACTAATAGTAATAATACTAATAATTATAATAAATATAATAAATATATATGTTATACATATTATAATTATAATAAATAATATATATTTTATACATATATTATAATTATAATACATAATATATGTTATATATATTATAATTATAATATATATATATATATATATATATATATATATATATATGTTGTATATATTATAATTATAATATGTTGTATATATTATAATTATAATATGTTGTATATATTATAACTATGATAGATAGATAGATAGCCTAGTGCTATATGAATTAAAAACAGGGCAATGCAATTTAATGCTCAATATTACCCATCAGATACCGTTCCCCCTGTTTTACAGTGGGGGAACGGTATCTGTTGGCCACATTTCACCCATCAGATAGCGTTCCCCCTATGTTAAAATCACCCATCAGATAGTGTTCCCCTTGTTTTACAGTGGGGGAACGGTATCTGATGGAGACATTTCACCCATTAGATAGCGTCCCCCCTGTTTTACAGTGGGGGAACGGTATCTGATGGAGACATTTCACCCATCAGATAGCGTTCCCCCTGTTTTACAGTGGGGGAACGGTATCTGATGGCCACAGTTCACCCATCAGATAGCGTTCCCCCTATGTTAAAATCACCCATCAGATAGTGTTCCCCCACTGTAAAACAGGGGGAACGCTATCTGATGGGTGAAATGTGGCCATCAGATACCGTTCCCCCACTGTAAAACAGGGGGAATGCTATCTGATGGGTGAAATGTCTCCATCAGATACCGTTTCCCCTGTTTTAAAGTGGGGGAACACTATCTGATGGGTGATTTTAACATAGGGGGAACGCTATCTGATGGGTGAACTGTGGCCATCAGATACCGTTCCCCCACTGTAAAACAGGGGGAACGCTATCTGATGGGTGAAATGTCTCCATCAGATACCGTTCCCCCACTGTAAAACAGGGGGGACGCTATCTAATGGGTGAAATGTCTCCATCAGATACCGTTCCCCCACTGTAAAACAAGGGGAACACTATCTGATGGGTGATTTTAACATAGGGGGAACGCTATCTGATGGCCATAAATCTCCCATCACATACCGTTTCCCCCACTTTAAAACAGGGAAAACGGTATCTGATGGGTGAAAGATGGCCATATATATATATATATATACATATATAATATTATAATATATATAACATATATTATGTATTATAATTATAATAGCTATGTATAAAATATATATTATTTATTATAATTATAATATGTATAACATATTTATTATAATTATTAGTATTATTACTATTAGTTTCCCGCAAAAAACGTGAAAAAAGTGTGACAACTTTGCCGAAACATGTTTGAGCTTTCACGGTGTCCGTAGTTCCTCAGACAAGCGCGCCGAACAAGCGCGTGCTTGCTACGCGCGTGCTTTGTCAGTGCTCGTCACGAGCACGCGCCTATTTTGCCGCGTGGGCGGGGCGGAGCGGCAAGAAGACGAAGGGGGAACCGTATCTGATGGGGAAACGCGGATTGACGTAACACCTGCTTTCCACAGAGCTTTTAGGCTATAAAATATGTGGGAACTCCAGCTGTCACAGCTTACATGTGGCAATATTGTTTTACCGCTACCTACAGCTAATGCGGGGAGGGATGGCGACTTGAAGAAATGGCCGCAAATAACCCACACTAGCAAAGTTAGCTACTAGTGATGGGTCCAGCAACACCGATGCGTCGGCGCATGTATCAAGCCCCATAGACCAACACTCGTGTCGGTGCGCGTATTGGTTTCAGCAAGTCACGTGACCAATACAGGAACTGTTTCAAAATGACGCTGGATGCCAAACTGTGTTTATAAGGAAGCGAATCTGTCAAAAGCATTTGCCAAACAAATTCTTGATCTTTTACAGCATCAACTACGGAGCAGCTTCAAAGGAAAGGTTCCGCAGAGTGGGACCATTTTGATCTTATACTGGAAAATAAATTTGTTTTCGTTTTTGTCGTTTCATCCGGTTCTTGTCAGTTTCTACTTGATCTATCTGAACCCAAATTCAGCTGAAACTGACTCTTAGTTTACTTTCATATTATGTTCTGCAGGTTAAGTGTCGCATTTGTTTAACTAAGCTGTCTTATTTAAATAAATCCTCCTCCTCAATGCTGAGGCATCATGAGGCATGAGAATGAAGTCCCAGATACACCTAGAATAAACTCTGATATACAGCCATTCTACAAATTACTCAGTTGCGTTTTATAAATGATTTCATATATAGTGATCCTTCGCTATAATGCGGTTCACTTTTCACGGTATCGCTGCTTCGCAGATTTTTTTGTGCAGTTTTTTTTCCCACAGTGTTCTTCGTCCTGATTGACCATATGATTGTTAAAAACAGTCTCCGCGCTACCTGAGTGCCAATAACGTTACGGTGTTTAATACAGATTGGCCACTCATGAGATGGAAACTGAAACTTTCGATGTCTCCTGAAAAAAAAAAAAAAAAAAAAAACTGTGGCCAGAGGCAGCGCAAAACCCGACCGGAGGCTCGTTTGATGAGATCCATCGCTCTGCCATAGATACAGTTGTGAATCTCGCGGGGCAGGTTGGAGGAGACGCTTTAATGACATGACTGCGGATCACATTAAGGCCCGATTGATGCACACGCACATCCGCTGACCTGAAAACAGGTTTTGTTCTTTGGTTTCAATGTAAAGTATTTATTTATGCTGTGTAATAACTGTAAAAATGAAGGTAATTATGTAGAGGAATATAATTCTACTAATAGTTAAAAGGCATGTTGTTGGTTGATTCACATTAAGATAAGTTTTGACTGAAAAGAAATGTACTGTGTCAAATGTACTGGGTCAATCTGACCTACAAGTCAGAAAGGAACTCATTTCATGAGTATAGCACCTTTAAATTCCTCTATAACTACTTCACGGATTTCGCCTATCACGGGTTATTTTCGGAACGCAACCCCTAAGAAAAATATTCGCTGTAAATGTAAT
Organism: Poecilia mexicana; assembly: GCF_051168715.1. Classification (NCBI taxonomy): domain Eukaryota; kingdom Metazoa; phylum Chordata; class Actinopteri; order Cyprinodontiformes; family Poeciliidae; genus Poecilia; species Poecilia mexicana. Next base: position 21,965,988 of record NW_028263383.1, read on the forward strand.
GTTATGTAATGTTTACTTAATTTTTTTCTACAGCAGGAGAAGTTTTGTCAAAAAAGCGTAACAGGCTAAATTTCAAAAATGTTGTAAAAACTTTTTTTAAAATAAAAATGTGTGGGAAAAAACAGTCCATATTCCAAACACATTCACTTAAATTTTCACTTTATGGTACATATTCACATTCTTTATTGACTGTATATCAAATATATTTTAAATGTAACTGAAGATATGACATAATACAACATATAATATTCAATAAAATACAAAGACTTAAATCTTATTGTATAGACTAGGTCATCAAATCACTACGTTGCCTGTAGGAATTTTTAATGTCCAGCAGGTGTCAGTATTGAGCGACACAGTATCGACACAGTATCAATACAGTGTTGCTATGAGTCGAAACGCCTCATGACGCCTCATTTACCCATCACTATTAGCTACTTCACTGACTCAGTTGCTTCGGATGCAGATGCGGGTTTTCTTCCCTTGGCTTTCTATCCACACAATGAAATGAGCACACATAAAGCATTTCTGGGTTCTCTGTTCAAGTTTAGAATTTTTAGCCAAATTCTTTTTGTTTCCTTATCTGTCGGTAGGCGATGAAAACTATACCGCCTCTGTTTTGGGAGGATGTTCAAGACACACCTGTTGCTGCCACAAATTAAACTTGGTCTGATTATTAAAGTACAGCCACTAAAAGTACAACAATTACCTGAGCTCCGAAAGGGCAGACACTTTCCAGTGGCAAGTTGCTCTCTATGACAGGTTAATGCGTGATTCAGTTTGGTTCTAATCCAATGGGGAGATTCTCCATATTACAGTCTGGAGCGCAGCAGCTGCAGTCATTTCTCCGCTGATTTGCAGTTACACTCTGCAAAGGAGAACCTCGAGATTCTGGTTGTAATAGACTAAATGAAGCCAGATATTTTATTTTGTCTGATAAAAAATTTTCCTGGCCCAAACATAATGATAAAGACTCAGATCACTGTGAAATTCTTGGTTGGAAATGATCAAACAGAGGGAATGTGGATAACTGGCTTTCAATTGTGAATGGCAGAACATAAGTTGGCCTACCAAGAACTATCCCTAGAACAGGTATGTCTGTATTTCTTACCACTCGGGGGCAACAACCTACTCTATTACATTCCTCCCCTTTTTGATTTCTAATACAACTAATAAGTAGGAAATAATGCATTCTAACTGCAAATAAAATATTCTGCTGCCTTCATTAAGAATTTAACAATGGAGACATCACTTAATGCTGTATCACCTCAAAAATCAACTGGCAGTAAAACTAAATCATATTTTATACATTTTCAAAGATTCAGTCTCTTTGGAGGAACTCTGCCTCACAGGGTATCTGCATTGCACTGATATGCTTTGGGTTGTTTCAGGGGTTGATACTGGTGGTTCTTCTGTTGTCTGCCCAGGTGATTCAGCAGGTAACGGTTGTGATGTTAGATTTCCTGTTGGACTTGGTGTTATCTCTGGAACAACACAGTCTCTGATTTCTTCTGGTCTCTCCTCGAAAACACATAACTGGAGATTCCTCCACAGCCTGTTTTTAATGGTAACATGTGGTCAACATGTATGGTGCGTGTTCTCTGTCCTTCTTGTATCCGATAAGTGACGCTTCCCATCTTCTTCAGGACTGTTCCATAGGTCCACTTCCTAAACCCTCCTCTGAAATTTCGGATACAAATAGTCTCTCCTTCTGAAAAAACACATACAGGTGGGACTCTGTGATCATGATATCGCTTTTGCTCTGACTTTTTTTTTTTTTGTTCAATGTGTGGGGTAAGTTCAGGTTTGAGAAGGCTGAAGCGAGTTCAGATCTGAAGTTTCAGGGATAACTGCTGGTGTGCGATCTGTCACGGTGTGAGGTGTACTGCGATACATGATAAGAAATTTGGCCAATCGATGACTGAGTGGCAATGTGGCCTTCCGATCAGCTTCCAGTACATTTTTCATCAGGGATCGTTTCCGGATTTGTACTGACCACTCTGCTGCTCCGTTTGATGCAGGGTGATATGCAGGAATAGCTGTGTGACGGATCCCATTTAACTCCAGGAAGTGGGTGAATTCTTTTGACACCAGCTGAGGTCCATTGTCTGATAAAAAATGTTCCTGGCCCAAACAGGAAAATTTTTTATGTTCCTTTGGTCCCAGAATAGCCAACAATGGCTTGTGATCTGTTATGAGCGTGAATTTCCTCCCATACAGATATTTGTGGAATTTCTTGACTCCAAAAATGATGGCAAGAGCCTCTTTCTCTATTTGGGCATACTTCTGCTCAGCATCAGTTAATGTTCTTGATGCAAATGCCACAGGCCTTTCCTCTCCATTTTCCAAGACATGAGAAATGACTGCACCTAACCCATAAGGTGATACATCACAGGCTAACTTCAGTGGCAGGTGTGTGCTATAATGCACCAACACTTTGTTCTGCAGCAGTAGTCTTTTTGTATCTTTAAATGCTTGTGTACATTCTGTTGTCCAAATCCATTTTACATCTTTTCTCAGCAGGTTGTGGAGAGGCTGAAGAATGGTGGATAGATTTTCAGAAATTGACTGTAGTAGTTTAGAAGACCCAAAAAGGACTTCAGGTCAGTGACATTGGTTGGTTCTGGTGCTTTTGTTATGGCTGCAAACTTTTTCTCCACGGGATGCAATCCATCTTTGGTAATCCGATGTCCCAGGTACTCCGCACTGCTCTGAAGGAAACGACACTTTGCAAGCTTCACTCTCACACCATACTTCTCCAGGCGTGTGAGAACTTCTTCCAACCTCTGTAAATGTTCCTTCTCAGATGAAGCAGTGATGAGAATATCACCCAAAAAACAGGTCACATGATCCATCCCTTGAAAAATCTGATCCATCACAGACTGGAAAAGAGGAGGAGCACTGGAAACGCCAAAGCTGAGGCGATTGTACTTGTACAGACCTTTGTGGGTGTTGATAACCAGATACTTCTCTGACTCTTCATCTAACTCTAGCTGATGGTAGGCATGAGAAATATCAAGTTTACTGAATGATTTTCCTCAAGCCAATGTAGCAAAAAGGTCTTCAGCATTAGGCAGTGGATATCTTTCCTCTTCACTGCACTGATTGATGCTGACCTTGGAGTCACCACGGATCCTAATTGTTTTGTCAGTTTTCAGAACCGTAACAACGGGAGATGCCCACTCACTTTTTTCAACCTTTGAAATCACCTTCACCCTTTCCAATCTATCCAACTCTTTTTCTACAGCTTCCTTAAGTGTATAAGGAACTGGGCAAGCTTTACAGAAAACTGGTGCAGTGTTTGGCTTAGTGTGGATTCTGGCCTTAAATCCCTTGATGCAGCCTTGATCATCTGAAAACATTTTCTGATGGTGTTGGATCACTTCCTGTACTCCTGGTTTTGCATCTTTTTGCACTAGTACCTTGTGTACTGTGAAGATTTGTTTCCAGTTTAACTGAAGTTTCTTTAACCAGTTTCATCCAATCAGGAATGGCCTGTTTCCCTGAACAATGATCAGTGGTAGGGTAATTTTTTGTGTTTCATACTGTACTAGTACAACATATATATCCACGAACAGCTTTAACCCAACTGCTGGTTTTATAGGAAACTGAGTGAGATGTGTCTGATAATACTTGTCACTTATCACTGACACCACTGATCCTATATCCAGCAACATGGTGGTGTTTTTGTCTCCCAGTGAAACTACTGTGTATCCTTTTTCACTGGAAGCGATGGAGTACACTGAATAAACTACAAAAAGTTCAGCTTCATCATTTCCTTTTGATGCATCGTTGTCAGTTTCCACATACTGAGTTTGTTTGCTTTTTCTATTCCTGCAAGCATGAGCAATTTGTCCTATTTTAGCACAGACATGACACCATTCATTTTTAAATCTGCAGTCGCGTGCCGAATGTTTTACACCACATAAAAAGCATGTGCTTTGTTGCCGTGTCTTTTCTAGATCCCGTCCAGCTCTTTATTTTATTATTTCCCTCTTTTATGCTCTGCCCCTTCCATTCTGTGTTAGAAAAATTGGGAGCATTTGTCAGGGCATTTACTTGGCGAGGGTCATGGTGTCCAGAAAACTCCATAGTATTCTTGGAAGCAAGTTCCATGTTTACAGCAATCTCACATGCACGTGAAAAAGTAAAATCTTTTTCTGACAGTAGCTTATGCTGCACAACATCCAAATGCAGCCCACTAACAAAACAGTCTCTCAGCGCCTCATCCAAATATTATCCAAAATTACATGTGGCTGACAACTGCCTAAGGGCAACAATGTAGTCAGAAACTGACTCCCCCTCCTTTTGGTAACATATTTGGAATCGAAAACGCTCAGCTATCACCACTGGTGTTGGCTTATAGTGCGCTTGTAACACTGCAGTGAGCACTGCATACGCCATTGTGCTCGGTACTTTCGGAGACACAAGATTCTTTAGCAGCCTGTATGTATCTGGGTTATTCTCCGAATTCAGTACCTTTTGTGTCCCACAGGTTTATCTAAAAGATTTTCTTATAAATAAACAAATGGAAATATCCATGTGTCTTGGTAATGTAGCATGCAAATATATTTTAAAAATCATATTTAGAAAAATTTTATGGGTTGTTGAAGTGCAGAAATCAGCCAAATGAGCATGTCCCCACTGACCAATGTTCATTTTTCAATGACTATAAAACAAATAAAAATAGTCAGTGTTGAGATGCTTTACCAAGGTTGAGAAAGAGTTACATGTTGTTAGACTAAAGGCCTATTGTAAAGAGTTACATTCTGTTAGAGGCTAAGGCCCATTCCTCAGAAAGAGAAACTTATCAGGCCACGGTGTGATTTCAGGGAGTGTCTTCAGTCCATATAATCAGCTAGCCTCCTCCTTTTCCTTAGACGCTGCACAGACTTTTTAGAAACTCTTCTCGAATGTAATGGTAAAAGCTTCTCCTTTCAGCGCTGAAAGTGAATAAAATAAGTAAAGTCTGAATGATTTTGTTGGCTGATTTTATGCTCTGGGTGTCAGTACATTTTTGATCCATTGGTTAGGATTTTCCATCCTTAGCAATTGGTAGCTCAGAGGATGGTTGTGTGCTGAGACTCGAGCAGAGATGGGATTGGCTGTTCAGGCGCAAACTTTCAGTTATCAGCCGTTGGTCGTACTGTTTCACGGGCATACTGTTTAACTGTTATCAGCCATTGTTTATAGGAGCCATTGTTTATAGGAGTAGGAGTAGAGAAGATAAAAAGTAAAGAGTGACAAAGAGTGACAAGAGAGAAAGTAAAGAGTAAAGTTTGAAGAAATAAAGTAGATTAGGTAAAGGTTGATCGGCTCGGTCTGAGACCGGCAGTCGGAGTTGGCCATCCCCCCCTTCTGCCCGGACACGGGGAAGGTACAGGCTAGGTTTTCTTCCATTTTTCCTTGAGGAGTACTGCCCTCGGAAAAGAACACGATAGCCGATCTGTGATACTTAAGAAACACAAAGCGGTGAAAGTATCTCCCATAGGAAAAAAGATAAGAGAACAAGATAAAGGTTGATCGTCGATCTGAGTCCTTAAAAGAAATATAGAAAGAAGTATAGTAAAGTATAAATTTGATTACAACTACATATGCCTCTCCAGCTATGATCCTCACCTCTTGTTACTGAAGCACTCACGCATGGAACATGCCTCCTGTTCCCTCATGATGATCTATCTGCTCCGTCATGCGGCAGTTTAAATATCAACGCATTGATATCTATAGCTATTTTGACAATTGCAGCCATCCGTTCGTGCCATCTTAAAAAAAAAAAACAAAACAAAAATAACTCAGGACCTATGGAAATTTATCCACGCATTTATCTTTAACCCATTGATGATTGCAGCAGCGACTTAATTGAAACAAGGGGATGCAGCTCAATTTCCCATCGGCCATCACAGCTTGAAGAACAGACCTAACCCACTGTTCGTTCGAGACCTCTGAACGGTCTAGCTCTTAAACTCATTAGAGATCTGTTGCATCAACATTCTACTCCTCCCTGGTCTTCGGATCTGGCTGCTCTGCCTCCCCAGAATAAAAACAAAGCAGTATTTAGCTTTGTGCACATCAAATCTGGGAAATTTCTGAAGTATATCAGCCGAATGAGAAATCCTTTAACTCTCGATTAATGTCACCACCTATAGTTACTTTGGTGCATAATTTATGAATCATTAACGAGTATTCATTGAGTTACGTCAGCTCCAGGAAAGGATGCTTCTTTCTGTATGATTCAACGTACTTTGTGCTAGAGTCCTTGTCAAACGGCGTTTTGACTGAAGTCCAAAGTGTTGGAGTCCCAGTTGAAGGCGTCTCAATTAAAGTTCTACAGCTTTTTATTTCTCTTTCTCACTGTTTACGTTTTAATGATGTTTTTTAAATCTCTTTCTCTTTCTCACTGTTTATTACATGCTGTTTTTATTTTAATTATGTAAAGCACTTTGAAATGCCTTGCTGCTGAAATGTCCTATACAAATAAAATTTGATTGATTGATTGATTGATTGATTGATTGATTGACTGATTGATTGATTGATTGATTGATTGATTGATTGATTGATTGATTGACTGATTGATTGACTGATTGATAGCCTGCTGCTGAAATGTACTACAGGCCATTACTTAAACCTTGATTTGACCACTTCTTTTGACTAATCCCCGCACAGGCATAGCAATCTTCTAAGCTGCCTTTGTCGCCTTGTCAAGCCTTCCTCCTTCTCATCATCTAGCAATCACCATTACCTCTACTATCCCTGCAGGTCATTCCAACAACTAATCAATGGTATTTCTCAAGTCTCTGCAGCATTAAAACATGGATAGAACTGTAACTACATTAATCATAGCTCTTCTTCTCTTCAGTGTTTCTGTTTCTGGTAGTGCAGCTCTGTGCTGCCTTCAAGAGAATGGGACATCAGAGTATCATCCATAAAACTTCACCCACATGGCATTTACTGTGCAAACCAGAGCTTTCAGTGGATAAACAAACGTTCCAGATCCTTTTAATGCCATACAAATATGACAGAAACATGGATTATATCTTTATATTGACCTGTCTATTGATTTATAGATTAATAGTTTTACTGGACAGAAATTACAAAGCGCAAATCTGGTACTTAATCAAATCCTAATGAGTCAAATTGAAAGTGTCATGGAGTCATCAGCCTCATGACATTAACACTGACATGAAAAATAATATTGAAGAAATAAATATATCAAATTTAATTAAAAACATAAATAAGTGATAAGTTATTTACTGTTAAGATATATTTATTCTCAGTATTAGATGTGGTCTCAACAAACCCATGACATTTCAACAATATTATTTTACCTTTTAGCTGGAAATAGTGTCTGCTGCTAGATTTATTCATCACTTGCTGCGCTGTGTAATCATCATGTGTTTCACATCATGTGTTGATTTTTCACTGTTCAGCGTCCGATTCTCTGTTTTTATGCCATAATTCACATCTAGTTCGTCACTCCGTTTTATGTTCCGCTTCTCTTGTTTCAGAGTTTTGCGCAATGTGCGTGTCGTTTTTTTTGTGTTTTTTTTTTAACCCCTTAAGCTGCAGGGCGGTCGGGAAGCGAATCGATGGGGAAAAGGCAGACTGACATAAACCTTTTAAAATAACGGAAACAATTTCGGTATTCTGATTATTGAAATTTAAAAGTGCTGTGGTACCGTTGTTCTGTCACTCCCGTTTCATACCGGACCACTTACAGCACCAGTGTTAACGCTATAAAATGAACGCTCTCTATCATGGTATCACCATGGAGGGATTTCTTTATTTAAATGGGTTCATTTTTCAGAGGGATACAAAGTGAGGGTATCGTGATTTTAGTAATTACATGTTTATAGCGATTTTCTGTTGCCCTTCCATGGAAGCGGGCACCCTTCAAATGGAAATAAAACACTTTTTAATATAAGTTGCTGCTTTGACATGATCACAGAACTGCCAAAACATATGTACAAAAATACCAGACAAAGTGAATCACAGCAACGTCATCAGCTGGTGTAACGCTGAACTGATGCGGTCGGTGAAGCTACCAGTAGCAGGAGAACGGAGCTGCGCCAAGAAGCTACAAACACTGAATAGAAGGAGAGCTGCCATCGATACCGTTGCAGCCAAGCATGTTTTAATGTTACACAATACAGTTTTAGCAAGTTGCTCAAAGTCTAAACTGGTATTGTTGTGCATTTAAGGTGTAAAGTTTACCTTCGACCAAACGCCCCCCAAAGGAATCCCAGCGCCCCCCTTTTGTAAAAACTTCCGCCAGCGTCCTCTGAACGCCCCCTGGGGGGCGGTACCGCCCACGTTGAGAACCGCTAATCTAAGGGGTCAGTCAAGCCTAACAAGGCAGGAACAGCCTGCAGGCCACGGACGTCTGCCGCACATCAATGCCCGAATCAGCTTGCAAACCATGCCAGCCACAGCTCTCCCAGGCTCAAACAGCTTGCATGCACCGCCGCCGTTGCACCTAACAAGGCTCGAATCGCCTGCATGTCCCGGCCACCTTGGCCCACCTAACAAAGCTCTGAACGCTTGCAGGCCCGGCTACCGTTGCGCCTAACAAGGCCTGATCAGCCTGCAGGCCGGCTGCCGTAGCACCTAACAAGGTTAGTCAACCTGCAGGTCTCGGCCCCCTTCTGCCCGTTTAACAAAGCTCGTCAGAGCTTGCAGGCCGGCTGCCATCGTGCCTAACAAGGTTGGACAGCCTGCAGGTCACGGCATGGCCTCGGCCCGGCACCCTCTTTTGGAGGGAAGACTTACCTGAGCTTTGCTCGAGCTGATCACTCAAGCTCGCAGCGAGTCTCAGCTTGCACGTCTTCTGCTGGCGTCCGAGCGCCAAATTCTCGGTCTAAAAAAATTGTCTAACTGTTGTTTCTTTCTCCATGTGAGTCTCTACAGATTGAAATGAAGCCTTAGGCGCAAGTTCAACCTGTAAGACTATTCTCCTTAACCGGCATCATCTATCACAACGCCTTCGCTGCAGCCAACCAGGACACTCCACCGCTCCGCTTCGGTCCAATCATCCAGCAAGAGCTCCTTTAAAAGGCGAAGCAGCCACAAGTCCACCCACTTCAGTTGTGCTTCAAGATGGCTTCAGTCGTGCTGCAACCCACCTCCTCCCCATCTCCACCATCAGCCTCCCGGAAACTTCAGGTCCTATCAAGACTCCCCTCCAAGCTTCACCACCACTGACCGGGCCCGGGGGAAGACTTACCTGAGCTTTGCTTGAGCCTATCACTCAAGTCTCAGCTCAGCTTGCACGTCTTCTGCCGGCGTCCGAGCGCCAAATTCTCGGTCTAATAAAATTGTCTACCTGCTGTTTCTCTCTCTGTGTGAGTCTCTACAGATTGAAATCTTAAATGCATTTTTGGATAGGAGTTATGTAGTTTTGACTAGTGAAAACTAAATTATAGGTATCTTAAAATCAAATAATGACTAGACAAAACTAAATTAAAGATATCTTGAATTGTAATTTTGACTAGTCAAAATTCCTTTTAAGATATCTCTAAATGAATTTGAGATATCTTGAATTATACAGCTTTTCTATTTAAGATATCTTAAATTGACATTCCGACTAGTTGTTTAATAAAACAATGAAAAATAAAGAAAACGAAAAAATGTTTGAAAATGCGCCACTTTCATGTTGAAAATGGTTTGACAATAGCAGTTTTAGCTTTTCAAAGCTGTTTCTAAGTGCATTCGGTTCTTCGGAAATTAATAAACAGGAAATTCTTTGCAGATATCAGAAGCAGTCTTATAGTTTATGACGTTTTGCTTTCTCCGCATTTCCAACATTGTCGAGCTCTTTCTAATTTGTGGCATTTACTGACAATTTTCAGCAGGAAACATAAAATTCTGCAGGCAACTGTTTGGACACCACATAGGGGCTTCCACGTCATACTTAATTCAGATATCTAAAATTGTAATTTTGACTAGTCATAGCTGTGTTGAAGATATCTTAAATCGTAATTACGAATATGTGTCCCATCAAATGACAGCTCCAGTGACATCATTTGAGATATTTTGAAAGGAATTTTGACTAGTCAAAATGTAATTGAAGATATCTTGAATTATTATTCTTACTAGTCAGAACATAAATACAGATATCTTAAATTACCATTCTGGATAGTCAAAATGTAGTTTTGTCTAGTCAAAATGAATTTTTAGATATCTGGAATGCAATTACGGATAGTCAGACGAAACCGAATTTATGATAAACAGCTTGCCATGCTGAAACTTGACTACATCCAGTTATTTAGACCAAGAAGCATCAAACCCGATGATTTTTTTTCATGGTTTTATTTTTTTATTGTTTAAAAGTAGACGATGAAACTGAACCGCATTTATCCTCAGACAATAAAGTAACACGAACACAAAATAAAGAAAATAAAAATAAAAGGATATGAAAACCTTACTCGAATGTAAATAGTACTTTTCCTCAGTTTTTGTCTCATAAAAATGCAATGCGTCAGTTTGTGCGCCAAAGCGCTTGAAATGCATTTATGGGGTAATTTCATTCTCACAAAAAAAAAAAAAAAGATTAACTCCAAACAGGTTTGATTATTTCTAAGGTGATTAAGGTGTGTAGACAATCCCGTAGGTACATAGCTGCGCAAAAATGTGCCGCATTGTAGAGCATTTTGGCTCTGATGGAGAACATCGCCAATGGAAGGATTCAGAGATCATATTTATCTTCTGTTGATGATGGTTTATTAGTGTTTAGATTAATCCAGACTGATCATCCTGGAGCTCTGAACAAAACTTAAAGAAGGAGCCGTGTAGTACCGGTACCGGTGCAACTACAGTCATCGAGCCACCAGCTTTGTGAATGCGCCTTTAGGACAGAAAACATCTTTATTCTGCAAATGTACAACTTATGCATAAGATTCTACTATTTAGAATAAACGTCCACTTTCCCCACTCAAAGACTCTCTGACACACTGTCTGTCTTTAAATCCCTGCTGAACACCCTATTGTTCAAACGGGCATTTTCACGATATCTTTATTTATTTATTTTATTTGGATTTTATGTTTTTCTTTAAAATGTATTATTTTTTTGTGAGGAGACCTTATGTGTCCTGAAAACACCTTTTAAATAAAATATATAATTATTATTACAAATACTCATACTGCTACAAGCAAGGACGTTTCCATGGTTATTGCTTCACGTGGTGGTAGACTTCGGGGTATTTATAATAATTTACATATGTATTTATGGGTGGCAACACGGCAGGACCAGCAGCTGCACTCTATTTCCTGCAAATTAGGATTTATAAAGGAAAGGTGCGCATGGCACGTGTGTGTGCATGGCTTTATACAGCCTATTTTTTTGTGCGCCGCACTTTTCTACATTTTTCCGTATGCCAAGTTTTAGTGTGAAAACTGCGCATTCTTTTATGCATGAGTACCCAGAGGATTTTGTGAGGAAAGGTTAGTCAGGATCAGAGCTGGAGCTGCTGTTCTACAGTCTCTGTTTCACAGCTCAGCTTCACAATGCCGGTATTTAGCTATGCTATAAAGATGCTACGAGTCAGAGGCCAACATGCTGAAAATGTATTATGAATGTGAAGGAAAAATATATGTATTTGCTATTACACTGTTGGATAATTTCTCTTTTATCCTTGGCTTTAGCCTGTGAACCAGGACGTCTCAGAAGTCATTGGAGTTCTCCCAGTTTGACCAGCAGACTGAAGCCCTGCCTGTGACCAGTGTTCCCAGTATAATGAATAAATGTGTTTTATTCTTTCACTTTTTGTGTATTTATAAATATCTTAATCTGAAATATTGGTCATAAGCTGTATTAATACAGCTTATGTAATGAATTAAAAATAATTTACTCTGTTAGAATTATTTTCAGTCTTTGCTGTCAATAGCAGAGTTGATGTTTTTTTTCTGGAAAAAAGTAAGAAAAATATGTAATTTAATGTTTGACAATGACTGTCATTGTCATTTGATAATGGCTTTGATAAATCAGTAATTTATCAATAATATATAAAAAAATAAATACAAGAAAATATTTTTTTCTTGTCTTGAAATGTTAAATGCACATTAAATTATGGAATCGTGAGGTTCTTTAATAAAACACTGTAAAAGTGTGTCTGTTCATCAATGTCAATATAAAAATTATAATTATTTCTATCAAATAAAAACATTGTGCTCTTTATTCAGAAACCCCCCAAAACAATTAAATAATCACATCAAAAGTTAGAAACTCTGTCTTTAGTCATTTATTTGATTCCCAAATATATTAGTGTGTGAGAATATGTTTCAATGACAGGTATTAACTTAAAATACTTTATAGAGCGGCACTTTGTGAAGTTCGGTCCATTTACTTGTTTTAGCTTACTGGCACATAGGCCACGTTTAATATGGTGGACGCTGTGACGTATCGCAGCAACAGGCCGACCCTTTCCATGAGGCGTCTACGTATATGATGTGTATGGTCGCCAGTTGTGATATTCTTGGTTGGAAATGATCAGAGGGAATATGGATAACTGGCTTTTAATTGTGAACGGCAGAACATAACATCAACTTCAGTGTCTCACTTCAGCTCTAGGCATCCTTTATGAGATTGGCCTACCAAGTACTATCCCTAGAACAGGTACGTCTGTATTTCTTACCTCTTGGGGGCAACAACCTACTCTCTTACAATCATGAACTTTATTATTTTTTTAAATACAAATGAAAAATAAAATTCACATCGCACCAAGCTAATATTATGTAGTTCTGTGGCCTCATGCATAAAAGAGTACACAGTTTTGACACTAAAACTTGGAATACGGAAACATTTAGAAAAGTGTGGTGCACAAAAAAAATTGGATGCATCAAGCCATGTGCACGCACGTGGCCGCACACCTTTCCTTTATAAATCCTAACTTGCGGGAAATCTAGCGCAGCTGCTGGTCTGCCCTGTAGCTACCCACAAATACATATGTAGATTAGTATAAATACCTGGAAGTCTGCCACCACGTGAAGCAATAACCATGGCAACGTCCTTGTTTGAAGCAGTATAAGTATTTATAATAATAATAATTGTAGAAGCCTAAATTCAATTTTAGTTCATTTAGACCTTTAAGATAAATTATGTTTATATTTCTTATGGTAATTTGTTTATTTGGATAAAAATGATTAAAAGTTAAATCTCTATTGCATACTAATTTGTTATACTGGACTATACTAAGGCCTTCTTATAAATTTGCATATGTAATTGCAGTTAAGGATTTTAGGATATGGCCAGGCAGAATCAGTTGGGCAGTTGGAGTGGAGCCACACAGTTTTTTGATCTCTCTCTCTCTCTCTCTCTCTCTCTCTCTCTCTCTCTGTCTCTCTCTCTCAAGACTCTCTTTTGTTTACTCTATTATTTTTGTGGAAAAGTAACATTTGTACCGTTTTTATTTTTGAAGTAAACTGTTAACCTTTATCAAGAGGACCCAGTCTGGTTTTTTGTCGTTTTTCGTCATCAAGTGGACCGAAGGATGGAGAGCGTCAAGCTTATGGCTTCATTATTTAGGAACCTACAATAATTATATATTTTACTTAAAAGGTGCTTTGAGGGCACATAATGTCACCTCACAAAAATAAAAATGCATTTAAAAAAAAAATCCAAATTAAAAAAAATAAAGAGATCGTGCAAATGCCTGTTTGAACAGTAGCGCGTTCAACCAGGATTTAAAGACAGACAAAAAGTCAGAGGGTCCTTTGAGTGGGGAAAGTGGACGTTTATTCTAAGTAGTAGAATCATGTGTATAAGTTATACATTTACAGAATAAAGATGCTTTATATCCATAAGGCACATTCACAAAGCAGGCGGCTCGACTGAAGGATGACTGTACCGCACGGCTCCTTCTTTAAGTTTTGCTCAGAGATTCAGGATGATCAGTCTGGATTAATCTAAATGCTCATAAACCATCTTCAATATTTCCCAGCAGATCAATATGATTTCTGATCAATCGCTCCTTCTGAATCCTTCATTGGGGATGTTCTCCATCAGAGCCAAAGAGCTCCACATTTACACGGCTCACCTTTGCGCAGCTACACTTTTATACGTGTGATTGCATACACGCCTTGATCACCTTAAAAATAATCAAACCTGTTGATTATTTTTGATCAGCAGGTTTGAGTTAATCTGCTGATCCAACCCTGTTTTCGTTTTTAGTGAGAATGAAATTACCCCGCAGATGCATTTCATGCGCTTCGGCTCACGGACCAATGCGTTACATCTTTATGAGACAAAAACTGAGGAAAAGTACTATTAACATTCGAGCGAAGTTTTCACATACTTTTATTTTTATTTTCTTTATTTTGTGTGGGTGTTAGCTTATTGTCTGGGGATAAATGCGGTTCAGTTTCATCGTTTACGTTGAAGCAATAAAATATTAAAATCATGAAAAGCATTGGTTGATGCTTCTTGTCTAAATAACGCCAAGTGTAGTCAGATTTCAGTGTATTTAGGTGAGTTTTCACGCTTTGTGGTTTGATATTGTCCACAGAAAACGTTTGCGTGGCTGCCGCACATTTTCACGCCAGTGAAAAAGTGTGCATATATTTACGCAAACCCTGATGCAAAATTAATTTTTACACATGCCGACTTTTGCGTAAAATATGGGACTGCACATTTTTTGTGCGCACACACGCACGCTTTTATGCTTGAGGCCCCTGGTGTTTTACACTGTCGGCGCAGATCGGCAGTTCAGAACTCTGACCAGCTTCTCTGCTTTTCTCGTCTTTATTATTGTCAGTTCTTCAGAGAAACGAGCTGCTAGCAACTCTCCTAAATCACGTCGTGTTCCTGTCGCTCCCTGTGAATACACTCACAATTACGATATTCTATACTGAGCAGCTCTCTGATAGTAGACGGTGTATCCTTGAACAAGTTTCACTAAATATTGTATTATAACCGAAGAGAGAGATGTAACTTCTATCATGAATGTAGATTAGCAAAAAACCCTACAAATTACAGTGGAATACAGTTACTTCCGGTGGGCGCTGGAAGTAAGCCCCATAATTGTTTCCCCAGTAAGCTTCCCAGGAATAAGGTGGATAGTTGAACTACGGCTAAAAATGATGAGAATCCAATTAATGTTGCAGCTTTTTAACTATTTAAAAATTTCTTCCTGAAATATTTGCAATGAATTATCACAAACAATGACACTAAAAGTTTTGATAATATGTTTTTAGATCTGTTTTCCTTTATTTAAAATCCTAGAAAGAAAATGCTGGTTCTTTAAAAATGGTAAGAAATGTCCTGAAGTAGATACTTGTCCATAAAGTTGTACTTTTCCACTCAGGCTGCATGTTTAAAGTGGTTACACTAGTGGAAGATGAATATGACTTTATATATTCTTATGGGTTATGTTGCTCATGTAAGTTTGCGGTTCTCACCTGGAAGAAATCTGCAATGGTGGCAACGTGGCTGGCACAAGCACACTTCCTGGCATCTGGAACATCTTCTCCCACCTGCCATAGAGAGAGAGAGAAAAAAAACATTGATTAGCTTTAAACATTGAGACCAAAAGCAAGGATTGAGTGACACCCCAATCCTTGCTTTTGGTACTTAGAGTAGATACTTACTGACCTTAGTGCAGATACTGGTTCCTCTCCAAAACAAACAGGTTGTCAATTCATCAAACAAAACTAAGGACAGAAGTTGTCTAGAGATATCAAACTGTACAAGACACATTCTGGATCTCAATTTATCAACATATTTATAAATATATTTTAGATTAAATGAAGATTTTGATAAAAAGTTGATATAATGGGTTGCTGTGGTGGCACAGGGGCAAAGCACAACCCATGTATTAAGGCCTTAATCCTCATGCCGGTGGTCACAGGTTTGATTCCCGGCCTGGTGACATTTGCCGCATGTCTTCCCCATTTCTCATAACCCTCTTTCCTGTCAAACTACTTTCAAATAAAGGCCACTAGAGCCAACAAAACCTAAAAAAAAGGTTGATATAATAAAGACATCAACCTACAAAATTTCTTAAAGAATTGCACCTAATCCCTGCTGATACTGCATGTCCATGGTAAAATTTGAACTGTGGTAGCAGAATCTTCTGGTGTCAACAAATGTCAAAAACATTTTATGTTTTCAGTGTTTTATGTAGGTCACATAACAGGCTGCAGAAAGGCTTCACTTCTAGTTTTAAAATACAAATTCAGCACCACATATAGTGAACTAAAGTAAAGTTGTCTGCATGTTTGGGAGCATAAAAAAAGTGAGTCCCACAGCTGGGAGGCGAAATGAAGATGTACACATGGAGATTAAACAATGTTAGAAACTTGTGTTTAGCAAAATGTGTCTTTTCTCAATCACAAACATCTGTGGGAAAAATGAAATAATTATAATAAAATAAAACATCAAACAGCAGCAAGTGCTTCCATTCATTGGCAACCTTAAAGAAAGTGTTAAAAACAAAGTCTCCATTTTGTTTGCCCACTTTATTTGGTACACCTGTTTGCTTGCTAGCAAAACTTGTTAACAATCAAGTTATGTGGCATGAACTCAAATTTAGACATCAAATTCTTTAAAGTGAAAGAGGAAGAAAACAGATGGGAGCTGTTGTCAAATACACTGGCCAGACTTTCCCAGAAACTCAGACTAATATTAACACTGAGTGGCTGATAATTGTAAGTTTTAAGTTCAGGCTGACTATCCAATAAAAAAAAGACCACTTGGGGAATAAAAGTTGATGTATATCAGCTATTTTCCTGAGGAATGCATGGATGTAGGGCGACTGCAAAGTTTTCTCTGTGTGCCCAAAAGGAAAACCCAACTGGGAAACTTTATTACACCAAATCTGACTCTGGACCTAAAATATGATCTGTAATTTATTATCTTGTACTTTCCAAAGAGCTTCAGTAAAACTGGAATTCTCTTGTTTCTTGGACACAAATTCTTGACTTAGCTGAACTAAAGAAACCTTTTGGACGAGAGTCTTTGAGAAACAATGGAATTACGTTTGCCTTCAACCTAAGTACAGAAAATTGTAATTTCACGAGTGACTGACACTGCATCAGCATATCTTATATTTTAAAAATATACCAGAGGTCAAAGGTGACAGTTTCCAAGGTTTTTTATAGCTGTAATTATTTAAAAAACTGCAGTTTTGCTTAATAAAGATGACGTTGGCCAACGAACCAAGACAAAAAAAAAGTTAAACCCCAGCTGCACTGAATATTTTAATTTGAATGTTGTTTTTTTCAGAATTACTCATTAATTTTCCTTTTTAGTGACCGCATTCGACAGCAGCTTGAGCCTTGCTTTGCTCTCGCTTGCTACGTTTGTTCATCTGTGTGCGGCTCAGTTACTGAAACAGTTTTTATTATAACTTTATAATAAAAACTGTTTTTTTTTAAAAGTATATAATCTTTTTATTATATACTTTACTAATCACAACTCATTCATACCAGGACAAAGAAAACGCAGTGAGCACCAATTACATGGAAAAAAAGAGGCTCATCTCATTTACATTCATAACAATTTATCTAAATTTCATGTTTTTGTGCCAGGATCAGACAAAAATACAGCTGGAAAGTTTAATTTATGAACTTTAATTCCCCCTTCTGGCCCAGTTCAGACTGGCTTGGCTCATTTGAACTCCGTCTGTTGCTCTTGTGGCTGTTTCTGTTGTTTGATGATGAAAACACCAATGACTGCAATCCCAGGCTCAATTAACCACCAAATGTCTTCCTGTCTGACTCTTTCAATCACTATTTGCTACATTAATGAAAGGATCTCTGGGTGAAATTTTTTTCCGCTCACCTCTGCAGATTGGGTCCTGGGAACAAACCAAAAAAAAAAAAAAAACAGGCAGTAATTAAACATAAGCTTGCTTTCTTTCTTTCTTCATCATTCTGCACTCTGTCATTATGTACTTGCTCAGTGAGCCCCTGCGGCTGTCAGGTCCACAAAGTTAAACATTCATCATGAAGCTCTCAGGAGTCTGTCTGCGTTCAAATGCTCTTAACAGGCTTTTCTGAGACTTTCACTGAGAATGAATGAGCTCAACTTCACAAATTATTTGTGTTTTCTTTCTTTTGTCACCTATATGTTATTGTCTTACAATAACATATAGGTGCTTTCATTTGTATTGTCTTACATTTGAGGTCTTACATTTGAGGTTGTTTTAAGTCATATCTCAATTTGGCCTAATTATCAAAAAGTTGTTATTTGGCTAATTAAAACACCAACATCAAATACATAAAAGACACACTTTCACTAGTGTTACATTTTCTCTACTCTGGATAAAACAGTATCCTTACTGGATGTTTATTTTTTCACTTTATTCAATAAATTTACAAACAAATTCAAAGGATGAAAATTGATCTATAATAAATGGTGTATAATTGTAGAACTTCTCTTCATCAGTGCAGTGCAACTTAAAACTCATTAAGCTATATTTATCTGCACCAGTGATTAGCACAATCAGAATCAATAACCTGTGAAGTAATTAGTGATATATTCACTAATATTAAAGTTTTCAGGCTTGTAAAAGAGCTGCCTCGATCTTGTTCAGTTTAGAGATGAATTCTTGAACTGGAGTGACGAGGTCAAAAGATAAAACTGACAAACTCAAGAAAGTAGTGTAGTGGTTTTTTTTATCTGTCACAATCGAACTATCTGTTTCCATCTCCAGACATTTAAATATAGTGATTTCCAAGAAAAATCTAAACAAAAGTGAGTTTTATTGATTCTTGTTTGGACGCTCTTAACTTTTTGTTTTCTATGTATTTAAAATCAAGTAATGATATTTAAATCTAGATTATTGTGAAACCATGACAACACCTTGATGAATCGATCCATCAGATCTGCAGCAGCTGTGCACTGAACTATGTTTAGATCAATCCCTGAAAGATAAGCTACTAAATGCGCTGCAAGTCCTTCTGACCTGGACATCCTTCATTCAACACACCGAAGGACAGTCTGCCTCACTTCCCCTCCCCTCCTGTCTGCCCCTCAAACAACGACTCACCCAGTTGATGAGGATGTATTGTGGCAGAGCAGCAGTGGGCTCCTTCAGGCTGCAGAAGCCATACATCACACTGCTGTTGTCGAAGGTCAGTGTGATCTCTGCTAGACCTCCTCCTGCAGGACAGAACAGAGGAGAGGCTTTTGGTTCCTCTTGCTCAGGTGTCTGCAACCTGAGGCTCCAGAGCTGCAAGTGGCTCTTTGGACCTTCCACACTGGCTCTGTGAAAGCATGCAACGATTCATCAAAAAAAAAAAAAAAAAAGAACTCAACAGAGTTTCTTCAGCAAGTTACGACCACCTGTCTGCAGATTTTACCAACTCAAATTTAAGACCTTTTTGAGAGCATTATGAATTAAATTTAAGACCTATGTCTCCACAGAAATGTACAAACTTAGTCCAGCCAACAGGCAATAAATTTGCATCCACCCACGATAGACGCAAAAAATTAGCTAGTTAGGTATATTAGCAGCTAGCCCAAACTGCCTCAAGTCACAGAATGCCATGAAGACATCTGAGTCTGACTCACCCTTTCGCCTGACAGAAAAGTCTCACTAAAAAAAACAACATAGAATTGACGAGATGAAATAGCCCTGTCAAGATAAAATTAACACAAACTTACTTTTTAAAAAGAAAATAAGACATTTTAAGACCTTACATTTAGATAGCTGAATTTAAGACTTTTTAAGGATGCATGGACACCCTGATATTCATGTGTTAAAATGGCTCAGTCAAAGTCCAGACCAAAGTTCAGTTGAAAATCTCTGTCAATACTTCTAACATTCATGTTTACAGATGTTCTCCATCCAATTCAAGCTGAAGATATGCAAAGTTGCTGAAACCCCAAAGCGCTTGGTGGTACAACCTGGAGTATTCAATACAAAGAGCCACATTTTGAGGAGAGACTTGTATTATTTTCCTTCTACATTGCACTACTTAGTGTTGATTTGTCACATAGAATCCCAGTAAAACACACTGAGGTTTGTTTGTAATGTGTCAAGTTAAAGCAGCATATAAAAACTCTACTTCTTTGTGTATGATACAACAGGTTGCCCCTGCTGGTTGAACCAGATGACTGAGCTTCCTGGTTCTGGTTTAGCTTTAGGTCTCTTCCAAATGTTGGTATTCGTATTGTATTTACTTGTGCCCTTGGTACAGACACATCTGGAGTTTACAGCATCTAAATATTACTGAAAGCAGGACAATATAAGGTAATGCTTCTCCATAGCTGCGCAGAAAGGCACTGTTGTGTAATACAAACAAAAACAGGAGCTTCTTTTCAGGCTGAAAGCAACATAGCTGTGTTAAGATAACAGATCTGCTTTCAGTGATCTATTTGTTGCCAATGTGGAACATTTTATAACAAACCCAACCTTCAGCAGTTTTCTCTCCTCTGGTGTTGAAGCATTTGGTCCATATGCACATTTGCTAATTTATGAGGAACCACTCACACAACAGTTGCAGTGTCAACATGGCATCGTGAATCGATAATGAATCAAATATAAAGAAGAAGCCTTGATCTGTTAGCAGCAGTGCACTCCAAAAACAAAATCTTACCAAGTATTTTTGGTTTAGTGTCTGGTGCAAATATGAGAAAACATAGGAAAATGTTTTAAGTGAAATAATCTGCCAGTGGAATTAATACTTTTTAATCAATAATCAATACTTAAAACAAGCTTCTATATCTTGCTTTAATGTTACTTGTAAGTTAGTTTCATCTTATTTCATGTGTACTGACAATTGCACTAGAAACTAGGTCAAAAATACTTGGTAATGTTTGACGTTTTGATGAAGGACCTGGGGAGCTCATCAGCTTTACTGCCTTGCGTAAAATTTTCCATTTAAAACATGGAAATTACAACAACGATGTGTTCCTCCTGAGGGAGTCCCAGCAGAGACTGCATGTGTGAGGGGAAATAAAAGAGATGGAAACGCGTACCACCGGATGCAGCCAGTGTCAGGTCATTACTCTCATCCTCATAGGTGTACAAGGCCCTGTTGAAACACAGAGAGGGGCTGGTATTAGGCAAAGATTCATTAGAAACGCAGCGGTTACAGGAAATCACTGAGCTAATCAGCGACTTCCTGATAAAAACCCAGAACAGGTAGAAACAGTCAACACATTTGTTTGTATGTTTAGCTCAAGAAGAGCAAAACTTTAAAAATTTTCCTTCATCCAGACATATTCAAGAATTTGTTGATAATCTGTGGCTGATGTCAGAATAAAATGGGATAAACATGATTATAGTTTAATAAATATCTTCTAAAGTCTATCAGAAGGAGACAGACCCCTGATATTGAAACCTAACGTCTACCTCCCAGTGTGTGTACATATGTAACCTTTATTTAAGCAGGTATATATCATTGAGATTAAAAATATCTTGACATGAGAAACCTGGCCAAGACTGGCCATAGTACACCAACAATTTCAAATTAAAACTACAGATATCAAAACCCAGTTCAAATACAATATGGATAATAAAGGAAGAAAGAAAAAACTAAGAGCAAACAGTCATTAAAGTAAAAATGGGATTAAAATAGAGCTTGATATTAGTCAAAGCATCTACAAAAATACATTATTTACAAACTAAGAGTAGCCTTAAGCACATTAAATGTTTGTCATTTAAAGAATCTTTTTTTTTCAATCAGAATTAGTTTTTGATTCTTTTGCAGATCAACCTCTCCTGCCGATATAATCTCCATGAGAGATTCTATAAAGATACAGAGTCTGAACTGTAGTAGATGACTGCTGGCCTCTGTTCCATATTAAACGGTGTGCCATGTGCTTCTGTGAGGATTATCAGCCAACCTCACACTGTGTGAACCTGAAGCTTTAGTTTGGTTAAACTCTGACTTCCTGCTGACCTCAGCTCGCCTCCCTCCATCCTGTTTCTGCAGAGTCACTTTGCAGCTTTTGTCTCTTTTTCATTTTCCTCTCTGATTATGTCAGCAGAAAACTCTGCTCCACACTCAGCTGTATTTACTCCTGTTAGGGTAATGAAACAGACATCTTGGAGTCAACATGATTTATCACTTTGGGGTTAAATTAGGCAGACAATGCAACAACTCAAGTAATTTGGATTGCCTACTTGCCTGATTATAGTGCAAAAAGAAAGATGATCAAGAGAAAAGCAAGCAAAAATGGCTGGACCTTAATCAGAACCAATCACAGCCTTGAAGCCAGACTGTCTTGAAAACATCCAACTAAGCTCGACTGTTACAAAGCTTTCTGAAAAGATTATATGTAAAGTATCAACTGAAATCCTGGCCTGATTAAAATGTGCAGTCTTTATGCACGTGACAGAGAAGATTCTAGATGTTGGAGCTACAATCCTATTTTGTTTTTGTTTCTGTAGCTTCACAGATTTTACATTATGCTAAAGCTGACTGACAGTTCAGCTTTTTGAGAGTATTTCAGTATTCTTTGATAAGTTGTCTCCTTTTTACCCTACTGAACTAAATTAGAATCTAATGAAGTGCTTTGTTTTTGTTTTCTTTCTTTTATAATCAATTTGTTCAGTGACTGTTTTGGTTGTTTATGCTAATTGTGTTAGCTATTTAACAACTAATTCTTTAACATTTTTCCTCAGAAACCTTCATGATTGGAGTTCAGCTTAGTAGTTATATATACTGCTGTATTGATTGTTTCCCCTCATTTTTAATATTAATGAGCTAATAAGGTTATTAGCTTAACTTATGTCAAAACATTAATTCAGTAGTTTCTACACCACAGAATTCTGGGATTAACTTTACAAGCCTCCACGCTCCATTTCCCATCCACAAAAAATATGGGAATAAAATTTGTCTTTTTAACAAAAAGCTGATAGCAACATGATGCAAACTGTAATGTATTCTTTAGAAAGTTAGCTGTCATTTGTCAGCACAACATTAGCTCATTCCTTGAGCTCAGGAGTTGAGATGTTGTTCTTAAAATGTACAGAAAATGGGAACCAGTGCTTAAAGAAATACTAACGGCAAATCAGGCCAAATCCAAAAAAGGTATTATATCACGGTAAGGGGCTTATGAATAAAAAAACACATTCTTCTTTATATGTGAAAACAAAATGGAAAAAGGAAAGTAAAATGAAAATACCAGAAGAAAAGTGGCATAGTTACTGCATGACAGTTTGGAGATGTACCAATTTGTACTCATGGAGAGAATTTAACTGGAAATGCTTGCTTAGATTTTTTTGTAACACCGAAACAGAAAATCTCTCATACCAGGATGGAGCCTATAAGTGCTGGAGGCAATGTGGAAACACAGAACCCAACCACTGGCATATATTTTGGGATACAATTATAAGACATTATTGGGTAGAAATACACAAAAATATGGAAAATATCTTGAACATAAAAATACCTTTTAAATTTACTAGTCTTATTCTAGGTGACACAGAATGCCTACCTAACAACGCAAAATATCTGTTTCAAATATTAATCACGGCCTGTAAAAAAAACTGTCACCAGACGCTGGCTCCTCCCTGAGCCTCCTACTGTAGAAGAATGGATAGAGTGTGTTAATGAAATCTATCAGATGGAAAGATTAACATTTCTAATTTGTTTTCAAATGAATAAGTTTATTACCTTGTGGTCCAAATGGATGTCATATGTCAACCAAACACAGTATGCACTAGATTGAAGAGAATTTAAAAAGAAAGGCTTCATCCTTCAGAAAGTGTCTATTTACAATATAATGTACTTAGTTATATACATAAAAGTATGTCTTTCCAAAACAATACCCCCTTGCTCCCCTTTTTGTTTTATTTTATTTGCTTTTTGTTGTTTTTTGTTTGTTTTGTTTTGCTTTTGTAATTGGAATTGTAAGGAGAAGGAATGTTTTATCTGATCACAGACTGAAACTGTGCTTTTGTAATCTTCTCAATACCTCAAAAATAAAGAATAAAAAAAAATGTACAGAAAATGAGTGAGAAAGCTGTAAGACAAAAGATCAAAGTCTGGCTTGAATATTTCAACAACACTTACGCTGAGTGTTTATCAACATATGTGGTTTGTATCTGCCGTTATTAACACTACAACAGTTACAGAAGAATGAGAGGCAACAGAAGAGTTCCACAGGCAGAAACAAACAGGCTGTTAGGAAATGAAAAGATGACAAACAAAAACAGCCTGAGACAAAAGACGGAAGAGTTTAGGACTGAGATGGTGACAGAGCATGAGTCTCTATCTATAAATAATTCTCTTTAAGGCAGACAGCAGCTTATTATTCATTTAAAGTCCTCATGACCTAGAAACTGCTCCGTGTGTTTGTCTGAAAGCAGCTTAGGAGGAAGGTAAGTGGAAAAAGAGAGGACACCTCATGAGAGGAAGAAAAGAATCACAGAGAAAAGTGGAAAAAATGTCAAGATGGAACGATGAAATATGAGTTGAATAATGAAGACAGATGAGGGCTAAGTTCATCAACTAATCAGACTCCATCCACAACGTTTTCATCAGAGCAGTGTGCATCCAATCAGGGCAAAACTCTCGTCTCTAACAGGCACTTTCACTGAGCAGAGCATCTACATTTTATTTCAAATACACATGTGAAGGTCAATTCATCCTTTTACAGCTCTGAGCAGATCGTTTTCAATATGAATGCAGACTTTATACATTCAAAACTAGGGGTGGGTGATAAAATGATTTTATCAATATATTAAATTCTTGGCTTTTGAATATTTAATTTTTTAATAATTTGGATTATTTTTCTTCAGTGCAGTTCAGTGATGTTAACACATGAACTATGATCACTTTGTGAAGTTATACTCTGGTGTCCGTTTCAGATAAGGTTACAGATAAGGTAATACTTCGTCTTTTAAAACATCAGCATCAAATTATTATCAGAAGCAAGATTTTGAAATGTGTCGGGAAAACAACAGAAAGGACCACACAAACTGAGCTTTCTCATTAAAAAACTATTTTTTTTCTTGTATTTTCTAAGTTCTAATAAAAAAAATATTAAAAACCAAACAATGATGAATACAACCTTATGTTTGACATGTTCATGCCATCTAGACCGACACTTTCTGTGCAACAGACTGATATGCTGACAATTCAACATCATTTTTCAGGAAAATGACCACCAATTCAGGTTGTTTCTTCCCAACTCTGGTGTATTTGCTCTTCATGCTGATTCTGTATGTTAATCTGACGTCAGTTGAATGCTTTACCCCTCCCGATGTCGGATTTAGAAACAAAAAGCCATTTTGTCTGGCAGGAGAGGGAATCTGCTGTTCA
This sequence comes from Poecilia mexicana, assembly GCF_051168715.1. Lineage (NCBI taxonomy): Eukaryota > Metazoa > Chordata > Actinopteri > Cyprinodontiformes > Poeciliidae > Poecilia > Poecilia mexicana. The sequence goes on from NW_028263383.1 coordinate 21,991,197, forward strand.
ATAAAACTGTTGCCAAGACAAATCAATCCCAAACCCCCTCCGGTACACACTAACACCCCTACAGGGAGCAGAACCATGGCAACCAGGCAGCATCCAGTCATTGTCTTGGTAGCAGCAGTCTGTGACCTGAAGGGATGGGAGTAGAAGGGGGTGGGAGAGATTATGTAAAGACACAAGTAGGGTTGAAGGACAGTTGTGTAACGATTTATGAGTCTAACCTAAGAAAAAACCTTGCAGGTCCTTCACTGAAATACTGTGGTGTCATGTTCATAAGAAAAACAGATAAGCACGCTGATGCTGAATAAACTCAGAGTACATGAATTTTTCTGACTTCCACCATTTGTTGCCAGAGTGTAGTAATAAAAAATGTGAAAACTTAAAGTTTGTTTGTCCCAATGCAAAAGCATCAAAAGGCTGAGCATTTCGCTTGTAGATTTCTCATTTCAGTCAACATTTCTTATTTGATAGAGGTGGGTTGAGCACCCAGGAAATGTACTCAAGTAAGAGTAGCTATACTTAATTTTTATTCCAGTAAAAATAAAAAGAAGCGGTCCAAGAAAGGCTGTTTGTGTTTTCCTTTCCCCTACCCCTTCTTTTGTTTGTTTCTTCACAGGTAGTAGGAAAGCTGGTGTCAGTCTCCCCTGATTGATCCTCTCCATTCATGGGCCAATCAGTATCCAGGGAGCCTGAATATATAAGCAGCCCACCTAGGTAACTGAGAGCTGCTCTATCTGACTGGCTAGCTGACACATATCTTGTTGCTGGTGCTCTTTGTGTAAAGGTTTGTGGTGGGAGTTAGAGGACTAGGTAAGTTTGGGGTAACCTGTACATTTCGGTCACGTAGGTGTTTTTCTGTTAGAAACACTAGGTAAGTAGGTGGGTGCCACCCATGTAAAGTTTTGGTGAAACTTTTGTTAGATTAGGTAAGCAGGGTTTTTGTTTTCTATTTCTTTTCTTTAGCATAGACGGTAGTTAGGCCCTGTTTTATTATTTTCTTTGATTTGGCACCACCTAACTGTCCCTTTCTCCACCACAGTTTGTATGAGCCTTCTGGGATTTTTGTGTAAATAAATCCCTTGGGTTTTTTTTTTATTTATTTATTTTTTTATCACTTTCACTTGGACTCTGTCAAATTTTTGTGATTGTCGTGTTACTCTCCTTCTCCTGACAAGGGGGGGCCATAACACAAGTGGGGGCTTGTCGGGGATCACCATTTTCCCTGAGCTGTAGACATCCACAATAATTTGAAAGATCATTGTGTCCGTTTAGAAATGAGCTTCAGCTTAGAGGAGTTCGTACAGGCTCCTAGCCATGAACAGCTGGAAATGTATCGTAAGAACAACTTATGTCTGGCTGATCACTATGACATTCCAGTGAATTTTTTTTTTTTTTTTCAAAAGTTGAAATTAAAAACATTGTTGTTCAAAAACTGGTTGAGATGAAAGTCCTGGTTGACTCGAGCAAAACTGATCTGGATGTTTGTGGTGATCCTTCTGTTGATCTAGGACTCCCTCCTTTGAAAGGTGAAGGAGCCGCTGTAATGGCAACTCCCCCATAGGGGTTGGCAGAACTGCAGGCGCCCCCTGCGACTTTACCACAGTTCAATTCTATGTCACCAGAGCTCAGTGACTCCAGTGATAATGCCAGACTCAAGGTTTGGCTGGCTCAACTATAGTTGGAGGCACAGGAGAGGGAGTTGGTAAGAAAAGCTGAGTTTGATTTCAAACTTGAAATGCGCAAATTGGAAATTAAAGCTGACAAAGAGATTAAACTAAAACAGCTTGAGGTAGAAGCCATGAGGCTTTCACGTGGCAAATCACCTCCTCGTTCATCTGTGTACTCTGATTCTTCACAGGTGGTGCCAGATAAAAACAAGTTTGATGTCTGCAAGAATATTGCTTTGGTGCCTAGCCACAGATTGCACACCCCTGGTATAGTCAATGGATGGATGATGAGCAGCTAAATTTAGTCTGATTTGTACACTACAAATAAATCTCCAGAAGCTTGTCTACATTGGTTTACTGCAAACCTGTATTTCCAATCCTAAATCCCAGTTCATTTTATGAATTAGAACACTCAACAAAACAGGCCAAGAGACTGTTTGGACCAGAGTCTGCTTTCTGATGCACATCATTCATTAAAACCCCTTCTTCACATGCACAAAAGTTTGCTTTTTATCCTTTAAATCAGTTTTACAATCTTTCAACTATGAAATGGATCAGCTGCTGTGAGGAATGTAAACTGGCCAAGTTCATGGAGCAGCACAGTCCAAGACAGTTCCAGTGAGTTTAAATGACTCAAAATGGGGACAAAAAATCGTTTCCCTTTGGGCCTCTTGGACACAAGTCGAACGGATGATGTTACAAAACCAGGCAGTGAGCGCTCAGCTCTCAGCTGCTGTCAGCTGCTGCTCTCCTACAGGCTCAGTGGAGATGAAACATTAGAGACACCGACTGCAGGTCTCATTTAGAAGTGTCATCAGTTCAAGACTGAGATCAAAAAGACAGAGAAAGGAGAGGAGGGTGATGTTTAAAGGTGACCTATATTTCCTTTAACAGGTTAGGAAAGGTCTATGAGTTATATAAAACATGTTTAGGACAAAATCATTCTTAGAAAATAAGAAATTAATATGCTCAGTTTTGCCTATTTTGAGCTCCTTTCAGAATAAGCTGTTTTAGGGCTCTGTCGCTTTAAATCCAAATAAGTTGCTGCTGGCTCCTCCCCCACAATTCAACTTTTACTGATGAACACGAAAATGGCTGCAAACAAAGATGCGATTATACAACCATACATCTTTGAAAAGCACGAGTGAAGCCTCCTGTACAACCAAAAATGCAAGTGGTTTCTGAATGCTAAGTTCACAACTAAACACTTGTCTTTTCTAGTAGCCATTGGATATGTCATTCCAAAACTGACATAATTAAAAATAAAAGCAGAAACATATAAAAGTTTCAATAAGTAAATCAATACTTAAAATGGACTAATTAATTTTGATTTATATATGCATTTTGTAGATTCATAGGTTTGGGCTATGAGTACTGTAATGCTACCCAGCCAACAGGTAGAAGATGAAGTCTTAAAACACCGCCCCTCCTCATTTGCATAATGAGGCAGAGATACATATGAAGTAAAAAGAGGAGACAGAAAAATTTAAAAAGAAAAAATTACAATAAAAGGAATTGTGGAGGAAAAACAATTAAAGAGACACAAATGCATCTGTAAGTAAAAGAAAAAACATTTCTAAAAACCAGTAAAATTTAAATTATGAGCGTAAAAATGTCATTTATTGGAATTAAACTGAAAAAATAAAAATGAATGCCAAATAATAAGACATAAGGTAATGTTCTTGTTTTTGGTGTATTTTAAATTACTTCATTTATTTATTAGGCAATTTTTATATTTCTGCCTTTATTTTTGGTTTTGGTCGTCTGTAGTTTTGGTTTAAGGTGACCAGATGACCAGCTGTTTGGTGACAGGCTGGACTAACCTGGGGTTGCTAGGTGAATGGCAGTTCCTGATGATTTGTGAAGTTACATTCAGAAGATTTGAAATGGTTAGTTTTTTTTCCCCGACACCAAACAAATATTAACTATTGCCAAAAACCGGTTAGGTGTTCGGGGTGCAGAAGCAGTAGAAACCCAAATGGAAGTACAAAAACATGCATAATGTGAATTTTGCATAACAAGTCCCCTTTAAATACTTTAATAGGGGTTGTTGTTCCTGTGGTTGGATTGTGTAGTCTGATTTACAGAGACAGAATCCTACATGGTGATTTAATGAGCTAAAAATGAGTCAGACAATGAGAACAGGGAGTAGTGGATCATCATTCAGAGGGAATGACTGGCTCTGCTGTCGGGAAAGAGAGCTGGAATCTGGGAATGACTGATGTGTGGATGTAAAAGTGAAACAGCAGCAGATTCCAGCGCGGTTCACTAATGGAGCAGAGTCTGAGCAGGATGAGAGTCCGCTCGCTGAGGATCCAGCCGTGTAGGTGGAGCACCTCACTAATGCCCTCTCTGAGGAGGTAAATGCTGCTTTGAAGCTTTTCCATTTCTGAGAAGTGTTGCTCACACAGTCACACAAAGGCACAAGAAGCTCTTAAGATACAAAGAGAATCAGTTTATTCAGTGTGCTAAAGGTCAGGCAGTGTGAAAACTAAATAGGAGTTTGGACAAACTGTCGCAGCCAATGTGGACAAGACCCAACCTTTAAACATGCACCCTCAGTTTTTTTATTGAAGCCTGTTGCAGCTAATCAACCTCAAAATAGAAATAAATATGCAAGAAAAGCAGGAGAAACAGCACAGCTATGTGTAGTAGCATGTTGCTGCCACATGAGGGCAGTCTGATGAACAGGCGGTGGTTTTTATGTTCTATTTTGTGACATAAGTGAGGTCAGGGATCCTTTGTGACCCAGAGAGCCACTAAGTGTTGATAGTGCCAAGCACATCTCTGACAGTTTGTACAAGTCATTCATTGGTACAATGATTTGCCAGCTATTATAGGGCTTGCCCTCATTAGCTACGGCAGCCCGTGAGGTATATAACAAAAAAAAAAAAAACTTTACAAAGTGCAAATACAATTAAACAAAACAAAATACAAACCACCAACAGTGGTAATCAAAACAGACATATTACTAAACAATCTGCAACATTCTTCAAATAATTTACAATAAATAGTCTACAAATTTGAATAATTTAAGCAACTTAATTTAAATGATTCACTATCCATTACAACTTGTAACAATAGTGTGGCGGATGATGGAACAGTCCGGTACCAGTTGCCTTTTTTTGCAGTCGCCATTCCGGTACTTTCTACCATTAACAAATGCCACGATCAAACGCAGAGAAAGGCGACTGCTACCGGGCTGTTCGTCATCCGCCACGCTGTTGTGACAAGTAGAAGCGGTAATGACGTCACGCATCGAGACGTTCTCCATACGTTGCTAGTTGGCTAAAGACTTATATGAAGCGTAGAACAAGAGCGACGCCAAGTGGAATAAACTAAATTTTGTCACACCCTCATCATGTCTTTGTCAAAGCCAAAGCCTGCAGTTCATGTATTGGAGAAATAATTAAATGTTGATGACATTTTAGGATATTTTTTTTAATGTTTTTTGTGGAATTCTTTATGTGGCCCAGTCTCACCCAGACTCTGCCTCCAGCGGCCCCCGGGTAAATTGAGTTTGAGACTCCTGCCCTAAAGCAATTTACCAGGAGCTAATGCTAATGCGCTAACTTCAGTTCAAATTATATCTACCTTTGAAAGACACCAACCCACGAGCACCGGGTTAAATTTTATGTTGTGAAGTCCAGACCAAAATCGAACTGAGAATCTGTGGCAAAACTTGAAATTTAACTCCAGGTCCATCCAATCTGTCTTGACTAAGATACTTTGCAAAGAAGAATGGATAAAAATGGCAAAGTTTGGACAATACACCCAAAGTATTTACAGAGGAAGGTTGTTTCTAATCATTGACTCCAAATGCACTTGGGAATTTATTTGCATCATGAATCATTTTCCTTCCACTTCACAATTATCAACTATACTGTGTTGGTTTCACAGACAAGCCTCTAAAAACATTCAACTTTCATGCTGGGATGTGGGAAAATGGGAAGAAAACCAAGAGGAACAAACAATTCTTCACATAATTGTTTAAAATAAACAATTTAAAAAATATATGCAAACAGAACAGACCTTCTGCAGAACAAAAAAAAGCATTGAAGCTTTTCTATCCAGCTCAAACAAACTGTGTGCTTAGACAGATTTACCCAGCAGCCACGTTTCAAACAGAACTCATGTTAACACGATCAGGCCTTTAACCAGCAATGAGACGAGGCAGTGCAATGATTCAGAGCAGAGATGTCAGTAAATCTGCCCCCCCAGAGAAAATAGATGTGGCCTAACTGCAGAAACAGACTCACTACAGAACAACACTGCATAATTTCCAGGAATATTTGCACATTTCACTTTGAAACTATTGACTCCAGAGGGTCTATATGAGCCTGAAACACCAAACAAGGTTCATCTGCAGAATCATAATAAAACATGATAAATGAGTGAATAGTCCTTCTACTTCTGCCTGTTTTTTAAGCTGAAACCGTATGCCTCCTCCTCATCTCTCCCACCACGCATCACTAAAAATTCTGCATACTTGTGGTTAATAATGCCTCCACCAGATGGAAAGTAATCTTCCCGAGCTAGAAGCTGCTGAGGTGGTGATATCATTGAGGGAACATTTTCCATTTATACTCAAGAATTTGGTTCAGCAAACGATCAGGCTCTTAACTTGACCAAGAGAAATCTACTACCATTTTTGGGCAGAGAGCTTTTTGCAGATCTGAATCTGGAGAATAGGCTGTCTGGACTGATTTTCTGCCCAAATTAGAGCAAAACACAAAGTATTTGGGTCCACAGGCTAAATAAATGAAGAGATTACCAGCTACACAGATCAGTTATAAGAAGGTTGGACCTCAAGTCTATCAACAGAAACACAATGAAAGTCATAAGTTTATATACCAGTAGAAATAATGGGGAATTAACTTCAGTGTCTACACAAACAACTGGTTTCGCTTCCGTTTCAGACATATTTCAGGCGCCATGTATGGGATCCAGTCCAACTAAATGTAGAGCAACAGGCAACCTGGAGGAAAAAGGGAAAGACTCATCATAAGACAAGGAGGAAGCAGGATTTCCTCAACCTGAAGCTTTCAGAATCTCACTTCTGCATGGCAAGACGTCAGTGCAAAGAAACAAACAAGAAAACCTTGTGAAAACAAATGTGGACAACTATATAACACAGTAACTAAACGTGAAATCACAAGTCCTTTGAGGGGCAAGTCCCACAAAAGTCTCATGTCTCTGAGAGGAAATTACAAGTGAAGTCACAAGTCTTTTTGAGTCAAGTCAAATACAAATGTTTAAGGTTTCATGTCAAACATCAAGACTTTGAGAAGTAAATCCAGGTCAAAACTCAGGTCCTAATATTGCAAGTCCAGGTCAAATTTGAAATTTGTGAGTCAAGTCTAAGTCAAATCCTCATATCATGCTTCTGTTGAACAATCCTGTGCTGCACCATCACTGTTAAATTCCTAAACAAATACCACATGATCGACCTCTACCCAAAACACAAACAGCAACAATATGGAAATAAACCTCTGTTGTTAATATTAATTACAGGACTGACACCAATACATTAAAACCACTGAAATCAATCGATACAATATAAATACCAATCTACTGTGCGTCTCTTAAGCATACATTATGGTGATGTCACAAACATGTTCCTAGTCATGATGCAGCTGAACACTGTGAATACTGACCTCAGTCTTCATGTTGCACAAAATGCATTCATTTCCTCACATTTAGACCCACATAACATGTTTTTAGTTTGGTTAAACTATGTGTTGCTTTATGTGTAGTTGCACGTTGCTTTTGACTGTTGCTCATGGGGAAAGACAGTTCAGTAATCTAAAAGTAATCTTTAAAATTGTGATGCTTTTTATGGGTCAAATGGACTCAAAAATTGTAACAGCAGCTGAGCAGAGGGGCCCAAACAAATTTTTTGTCAGGGGTCACATGATTCCTGGTGGCGCCCCTGTGTGTCTATTGAGTCTCCGTGTTGTCCTGTGTACCTCTTGATTGTTCCCAGGTGTGTCTCGTTCCCTGATTACCCTCTGTGTATTTAATGTCACCTGTGTTCCATGTTCTTTGTTGGGTCCTCATCTCGTTTGGTTTGCTGTCTGTTGTATGTCTAGTTTTCTGCCATCCATTATGCTTCCAGTTGCTACCAGTTTTTGAGCCTTAGCTTTCTGCTCTTTTCTGTGCTGCCTGGACTTTGGACTGTTGGATTTTGTGTTTTTTCATCATTAAAAATCATCATTTCATTTCCTAAACCGGGGTCTGCTGCATCTGCCTCACCACCGTCTACCACATGTCATGACATAAAGCTTTATAGTGTAAATGTTTACTGATGACATGCAGCTATTTTTAAATCAAAACAGAACAAGTAATGAAATTGTACATTTCCATTAACTACATACTAAACAATCACTGCTGTGTACTGTTGCACCTCTACCAAGCAACACTGTTCCCTAACTCAACCAAAAAATACACAAGACATTGGACTCCATTACATTGATCAGGTAATCAAACCAGTAAAAATGCAAACAGTTTTTTAGCCAAGTTTGTTTTCTCTTATGAAAACACATAAGTGTATCATGGTGAAACCATCAGGTGTGCTCTTAGTGAAGCTGATTTTATTATGAAGATGTGTGTTTAAGGCCAGAATTCCTCTAACATTCAGTGAAGGACTATTTTTAGGGGCACAGACAGGTCAGTTCTGCCTTAGCAGCTCTCACAGCCCAGCTTTGTCTGTTTCAGGCCTCACAATGGACTTCCTGTGGCCACGGAGCCTGGGTCGGCTCTGCACCAATCACATCTCAGTGCTGACCCATGCAGGGTCCAGAACAATGTTGGGCCACTGCCATGAGAGTGTAAACACCAGAGAGAACGTCTAGACTGCTGATAGAAATGTTCATCTGGGACCTGGTGGTCTGCAGAGAAGCAGAAAAACAAACCTCTGAGCTTTTTAGGAGCTTTTTCTGTTTCTTAGATAAACTACATATCAGATCTTCCAGCTGTTGCCAGAACACATCTACCTGTCCTCACCTTTGATATTAGGAGTTGCTAAAACAGCCACCAGCTAAACCCTCAGTGCTGCACAGAAATGTCAAACATCATTCCCAAGATTCCTGTTGCAAAACGTCCTTCAGGCATCCTCTCCACTTCCTCCAATAACACTCCCACTTTCCAGTATTTGGGGAATATTTGTATCTACAGCTGGAGAGCTACCTCACCAGTGATTGTTTAGATTGTCTCCTTTTCTCTGCAGATTATTGGACTATTCTTTTCCTTAAAACTTTAAGTTTAGTGAGTTCAGTCTGAAACAATAAAAGCATAGAACCATGTTTAACCTAGAGTAAATAGCCTAAAACAACATTTTAGCTGCTTTGGATTTTGTGTTGCTTTTGTACATCCTATTCTTTGTTTTTCATTTCTATTTACGCATCATCGGCTTTTCCTAAAATCTTTTTAATAATCTAACTTCATGAGCTTAAGGAAAGACTTTTAATGAAGACAAGACAGTAGATGTGTAACAATTTCTAACAAAGCTCTTGAAAAGAGATGGTACACAATGTTGGGTTCTTAACATCAGCAATATTTTTAGGAAACCTACTAATGCATTTTTTAAAAAGAATAACAGATTAATGGCTTCATGGTTCACAATATATTACAGTAAGAACAAGCGGAAACTCACAGCAAACTTCAAAATGCGCTGCAAACATATGAATAACAGAAACAGAAAACAGAAACAGAAAAATGCTGCAAACAAAAAATGAAATTCACACAAATACTGTCCCGAATGAAAATGTAGCACCTTGATATTGGTACTAAAATTGGTATTTAAAATATTTTACATTTCTTAATGCAGTGATGATATTTTCCCAGTCCTTATGAAAATGGTGCTTTGTTTAATGCTGAAACAGCCAAAACACAAGAGGTAGGCGGTGATAAAAACATAATTCCAAATAATTTTAAACTAAATATATCAGAAAAAATGTATTAAACAAAAAATCCAGCTCTGAAGATCTCTGAAGTTTCTGTTTCTTTTATTGATTCTAAAACAAACAACATTGGATTTTTGTTGTGCTTAGAAACGCTACCTTTTCATCACTTCTTTAACAAGGAAGTCTATAAATGTGCAGCTGTTTCACTTCCTGATTTTAAATGTTTTCCTCCTGTCTCTTTACATCCGGTGGCTCTAAATGATCGTGTGTTGAAGCCAAAACAGACCCTCTTGTGTGGCAGAGACTAAAAACAAAAAGACAGGACTTCAAAGGGGAACACACACACAGACCCCCCTTATTGGTGATGGAGCCCTCTGAGTGGGTCAGCAGCCAGAGAAGCCCCTCATCCCACTGCCACAGTGGCCCGAACATCAAAACACTGAACACAGGCGCTCACTCATTTTGCCCACACACAGCTAGCGCTTCACACCGAGGCTGAATGTGAAGTAGGTCACATGACGTTCTCACAATCAAGTAAATTGCAGCACATCTGAGTAGATGACACTGTTCACGTGTAGCTGTATGGAATCCAAGAGATGCCACAATAAGTATGAAAAAATGAACAGAAAGAAAGATTAGAAAACAAATATATACACTCAAAATATAAAAAAATACAAAGTACCAGAACAAAACTTCTTCATGCATTTGTTTTTGCTTCATTTTTCTGTGTTCATTTTTATTTATTTATTTATTTTATTTTTTACATTTTTTGTTATTTCTGCTACATAGTATTTAATGGGAAATTATTTTTGATATCTTTGTTTATTTGGTCAAGTTTACATTTCTTTAAATTTGCCCAGATTTTTAAGGCTATTAGAATTCGTTTATTATTTTATTTCTCATTTTTAATCATTTTACTTATTTTTACTTTTCACCACTCCATTCTGGTCTGATATAATTTTATATCACATTTTATTATATTATTTTATATTATTTTTTAAGGTAATTGTTTTTAAAACCAACCCTTTCACCAACAGTAAAGATAATCAAAAAGTCATTTACTTCCCTTAGAGCATCATATTTACAAGACATTTTTTGCATCTGTTGGATCAAACAAATCCTTAGAATATCTTCCTAGAACTGCAGTGCAGTTTAAAATCTGCTGTGCAAATATTAAAAATCCATGTGTGGAGACTTCAGATACACACATAAGTTTCTTCAGAGGTGTGAACGCTGCGACCCAACTTTCACCACAGTAATGAAACTTCCTGTGCTTTCCCCCCTCCTGTGAAATGATGTCATGCCCCAGTCAGCCATCACAGTCCACAAACACACACTAGTAGGGGGACTTTTCAAAGAGCACACACTCATCAAAACAATGATCTCATCCCTAAACACTAAGAATGAACAAAAATGTACTTTCTGAGAATTATTGGTTTAAATTGAATTGGTGATGAACTTGAAACTGTGAAATCGGATCAACTTGGCCAGAGAAACAAAAGGGTAGCCTTATAAAGTGTGTGTTTGTGTGCATTCCAGCTTGACAGTTTGATTGGTGTGATTTGCCCTATTTGCCAGAACGAAATGTCTGGCATTCTGTGGGAAAACCCACAACACTGACTAATGGGAATTTAAGAGCTGGATATCTAACCCTCTATGGACTGACAGCCCTGTTTGTTCAAAGATGACTTTACTGTGGATGGAAAAAGGTATTGTTGGACTGAGAAGCTTGTTTTCTAACAGTTAAAGCTATAAAGCCCAATAACTTTAGAACGGACTGACTGATGCAATAAAATGGAAGCTGAGCTCATACTGTTGTAAGTGATTTTTGCACTGATTTCATGGAGTTTTGTTGTAAGAAAACAGACCACAAATTAAACCATCTATCAAGGCAGACCAAGTCAAGACTTAATCAAGTGTAGAATTAATCTGATTAAAGTGAAGAAAGCAGTTTAATTAAAATGTACCAAAACTGTAACAAAATGGCTGCAGCTCAATTCACCAATTTGCCAAGTCATTTTCTCATTTTGTAGCCCAGGTATCATGTTGCTAAAAACAAATGTACATTATTTATCTGTAAGCAAATCATTTCATATATACCCAACCTTTGCAAAAGGGCTAAACGATTATTCAAATTCATGGTGATGAACTGATTATTGAAATAATCGTCAACTAAGTGAATAATCAGTTTATAGTTAACTTGAGTATAACTTGAGTCAAAAAAGGCCACTTGCTGAAAGAAGTACTTCACAACTGTAATTAGGCCAAAACTGTAAAATCAATTTATATATTTTGCATTTAAGAAAAAAAAAATAAAAATAAACCTTTGTCTGTAAATCTGTTCTACCCATACAACTCCCTGAAACTTGTTCAAAACCTGGTTCAAAATTTGTAAACAAAATCTGTTAAGCACCTGCTACTATCCAATTATTTAATTAATCCAAAAAAATAAAACACATCAGGCCTACACTGTGTAGATTTTAAGTCAAGCAGAAAGAACATAGCTTTTCTCATGTTGATGTTAGAAATATTTTCAAGCTGCAGATGCATCCTTACCAGAAATGATCAGGTGCTCACTAAAAGAATGTCACGTTATTGCATTAAAAGCATTGTAATGTTTATTTTCTTTTAGAAGGAATTGAACTACTTGTTCATTTGCATCTTTAATGTATTACTAATATTTTATAAAATACTAAAATAATAATAAAGTGGTTAAAGGACAAATCTGCAGCATGTACCATTTTTTTATCAGATTAATAGATTAATCAATTAATTGTCAGAATAGTTGATTAATTGTCAAAAGACTCAATGACTACTTTGCAAATCACTTTATTGGTAGTTATGTTTTTGTGCTTTCTTTGAATAAGACGAGTCACCACTTTTTCCACAATAAAAACTCCAGTGTGATGTGGAGCGATGAGCATCATCAGGCTGCAGGTAAATGAATGCTTTGGTCAATATGAACCACTCTCAGTTATTTATGTCTAAAGTTCTAAAGTGGCTCAAACACCAACCCACAAGGAGCCTGTGTGGGAGGAAGGTGCATAATGAAACAGAAGAGTCCAAATGCATAGGAAGGTTATTTTTAATGGATGACTGGTGCTCCACATTCACCCTCCTACTGCTTTGTAGAGATCTTCTTCAGCTTAATGGAGAATCATGGATTTGATCTGTCACAGTTTCTCTAAAAGGATGAAGGATTTTGTCATGAATTCTGATGAATCAAAGCGTCCCCAGAATTTAAACCCCCACAGTCAGCAGTTCGGTTTCAAAACAGGAAGGAATGTTTGGTTTGTGTGTAGATTTAATAAACTGGGGAATGTGTCTTTGGCTTCTTATGCTACTCTCCGCTTACTGCTACCTCGTTAAGCCCCTCCACTTCGGTACTGCTTTGGTCTGTAAGATTCTTAGATATGTTCTCAACAAACCCATGGCACTTCAACAATATTATTTTACCTTTTATCTGGAAATAGTGTCTGTTTATTCTTGCCATACAGTCCTCTGTATTAATTATTACTCAAAAGGTCTTGCCATACCAGTTTATTCCTCTGCATTTACTTTAGTTTTTTAGTTTATTTTTGCATTTTGTTCTTCGTTCATTTCCATTTAGTTTCCTTTGATTAGTATTATCCCCCCTTGGTTTATTGCTATGTCCACTTTAGTTATTTCCTGTTGCTAGATTTATTTTATCATTTATTGTCGCTCACCACCAGTAATCTTCACTCATCACCTGCTGCGCCGCCTCATCGTCATGTATTTCATGTGTTGATTTTTCACTGTTCAGCGTCGGATTCTCTGTTTTTATGCCATAATTCACATCTAGTTCGTCGCTCCGTTTTATGTCCCGCTTCTCCTGCTTCAGAGTTTTGCGCAATGTGCGCGTCGTTTTTTTTTTTGTTTTTTTTTTTTTGTGTGTGTGTGTGTGTGTGTTTTTGTTGTTGGTTTTTTAACCCCGTAAGCTGCAGGGCGGTCGGGAAGCGTATCGATGGGGAAAAGGCAGACTGACATAAACCTTTTAAAACAACGGAAACAATTTAGGTATTCTGATTATTCAAATGTAAAAGTGCTGTGGTACCGTTGTTCTGTCACACCACTTACAGCACCGGTGTTACCGCTATAAAATGAACGCTCTCTATCGTGGTATCACCCATGGAGGAATTTCTTTATTTAAATGGGTTCATTTTTCAGAGGGATGCAAAGTCAGAGTATCGTGATTTTAGTAATTACATGTTTATAAGAGCGATTTTCTGTTGTCCTTCCATGGAAGCGGGCAGCATCCAGACGGAAATAAAACACTTTTTAATATAAGTTGCTGCTTTGACATGATCACAGAACTGCCAAAACATATGTGTAGCAAGTCTGTAAAAAAGGTGTATATTTCACCTCAAATCCATCTTCACTATTTATGTATATTTGTTTTTCTTAGTTTCTGAATTTTATTTTGGTGGTGACGCTTTTATTTTCTTGCTTCTTGTTTGGCATCATATCCTGTGTGTTCCCGCTGCTCTCCTCAGTTCGCGCCGAGCTGCGCTGGGGAGAGGTAAGCGTATAAAGTTGTCTTCTGTTTAAGTGTTAAAATATTTGAAATGTTCTTAAAAGTATGTTCACTGAGCTCACAACTTGTTATATTTTGTTGTTAAGTTGTTTTATGTGTAGCGCAGCACGTTATTGGGTATTTAATTCCCACATTAAAGACAATTATCGAGTTTACTGTCCAAACGCTTTTATTTTTGTTCTTTTGGTTGGTTAAGGTCTGTGTGGGGAGGCCAGAGCCCGGGAACTGCTGTGCTGAATTCATTTTTATTTTGAACAGGTATGTGAGTTGCTTTAAATGTCATTTGGATGTTAAATTTATGTGTTTAGTATATTTTCATATTGTAGTGAAGGATTCTTTTTGTGGTTTATTTGTTTTGAACAGTGAAAGGTGTAGCTATTGATTATTATTATTATTATTTTAATTGTTTTGATATTTTACTTGTTTGCTGACCTTAAGTTTTGGTTGCTTGTGGCACATTCCTGCCTCAGTTCGCGCCAAGCTGCGCTGGGGAGAGGTCTGTGTGGGGAGGCCAGAGCCCGGGAACTGCTGTGCTGAATTCATTTTTATTTTGAACAGAATAAACCCGCCTTCCTGCTACAAAACACTCTGGGTCCTCGACTGCTGGTTTCTTTCTTTACCTACACACATAACGCAGAGTACATTTTTGGTTGCTTGTGGCACATTCCTGCCTCAGTTCGCGCCGAGCTGCGCTGGGGAGAGGTCTGTGTGGGGAGGCCAGAGCCCGGGAACTGCTGTGCTGAATTCATTTTTATTTTGAACAGAATAAACCCGCCTTCCTGCTACAAAACACTCTGGGTCCTCGACTGCTGGTTTCTTTCTTCACCTACACACACAACGCAGAGTACATACGACAGATGAGTCGGATGGAACCGGCTACATATGTACAGAAATACCAGGCAAAGTGAATCACAGAAACGTCATCAGCCGGTGTAACGCTGAACTGATGCGATAAAACTACCAGTAGCAGGAGCGGAGCTGCGCCAAGAAGCTACAAACACTGAATAGAAGAAGAAGAAGAGCTGCCATAGATACCGTTGCAGCCAAGCATGATTTAATGTTACACAATACAGTTTTACCAAGTTGCTCAAAGTCTAAACTGGTATTGTGCATATAAGGTGTAAAGTTTACCTTCGACCAAACGCTCCCCAAAGGAATCCCAGCGCCCCCCTTTTGTTAAAATTTCCGCCAGCGCCCCCTGCCGTCCTCTGAATGCCCCCTGAATACGGTACCGCCCACGTTGAGAACCGCTATTCTAACTGTTGAGTCCTTGGACATGAATGTAAATGTATAACTAAAAGTGCCCTGAACTGATCAGACCTGACATGAAGCAGAGCTACATACAGGTTTGAGGTGCTGAATGCAGGACAACAAGACGGAGACGGCCGTCAGGAGGGACGTTCTCTGTCCGCCTCCGTCTCCTGCTAGCTGTTATCTCCTTGGTTAGTTTTTCTTGAGATGACGTAAACGGCGAAGAGCTGTAATTTAACTGCTGAACTGAGGCTCTGTGGCACTCGGCCCACTGTGGAGGCTGTCAGACTTCACAACATCTACTCTCCAATTAGCTGTGACACTCCGCCTTTAGACAGCAATGTGTGTCACCCACCATGGGAGTAGATGTAAGGTTGTCACTGATGTTCACAACACCTGTTGGTGGTCGACACACCTAAGGAGAATGACAAGGTCCAGGTCTGAATTACAGGCTGCTGCTCCTCTGTTTTTTTTAAAGGTGACCTGTTATGCTTCCTTGAAATTAGGATAGGTCAATGGGAGTTGAAAAACATTGTTCCTTACATGTTTTTTTTCTGCACAAAATCATTCTCAGATTATGATTTTAGTCTGCTCAGAATAAACTGTTTTAGGACCTCTTTAAATTCAGATAAGCTGCAGTTGGCCATCATTCAACTCAATGTTTAAAAATAACTGCTGAAGTTGGAGTTTTTTGGTCATTCATACAAAATCCAACTGCAATGAGACATCTGTGAACGGTTTGCGACCCCAAATCAACCTGCATGCACAGAAGAACACCAGTGTCACACAGCAGTGCATTGTTTATGGAAGTAATCATAAATGCCGCCGTCTATGGATAGATTTAAAAGTTAATTATTTTGTGCAGCGTTAATTGCAATTTCTGTTTGAATGTGTAGTCAGAGCAAATAGTGGTGGATTGTGATGTGTTTCAGTGACAGATTTCTTTCATAAGTTAATAATTATAATTTATTTTCAGGCATTGTTTAGGTCCAGACTAAATGTGCTGGTGCAGAATTATGACCCATAACTTGCATCAATTACTTAAAAGTTGGACAAAATGCAACATGACTGTTCTGTCTGCAGTCCCTTTGAAAACAATCAGATACATTTCTCTACTGGTTCCACATGTGGAAGTGGCACAGATCAGATTTTTGAGGGATGAAAAGATGAGAACTGGGTCGTTCAGACTGGCTTTAGAAAGTCAGTTATGGGTCTCATTTGCCTCATCTTTCCTCTCTGGCATTGTGTAACTAAAAACTCCAGATTAAAGTTAGATAGATCAGCAAAACACCAAAAAACAAAACAACCCTCATCCACCGCTTTCATAGAAGTGGTCACACTGATGTTGATCAGTTAATCAATGCTTTTCATCAGCAGTTCCTGATTGCTTTCTACATCCTAATTGACTTGTTTACTCCTTTTGCATTGATGTGGTCTCATTTGTTGTTAATTTTATGGTGTTCTTTCATAAAGCCTTTGAAATCTGCACCCTAAAAAGAATAAGTTGTTGCCGCTTTGATTTTATTTTTATTTAAGCAACATGTGGCTTTCTGTATTCCAGCGTCGGCTGCAATTCAGTTCGAATGAAACGAGCTGGATAAAAAGTGTTTTTATAAAACGATGTTGGTGTCTATTCATTCACAGGTGTCAATACAGAAATCCCTGTGGACAGACATTTTAACCAATAATTGAAAGCTTTTGCCAAGATGGAGGGCTTTATGTCCATGTTGTGTCTTCTTTTTTTCTTTTAGTTGAGTTGCTTGGTCTTATCCATTGCATTTACTATTTATCAAGTTTCATGTGCCTATATTCTTAAACACCAACTTTTCACAGTCCCATCAGTATCATTGCATTCTGGTGGAGAAAATAGTGTGTAAATATTCATTTTCAAAAGTTTTAGTAATAAAGAATAGTTTGGGATTTAAACTGAGTCTTGATTTAACAAGAAATCTGACAATTTAGATAAATCAATACAATAACTGCACAGTTATTTGCACATTGAAAACCTAATGGAAAAGACCAGTATGTAAAGAAACAAACCAGGAGAAAAAGATTTTAAAAAATAGCTTAATTTAGAAAAGCCATGACCATCTATAACACAATTCATCATGACAAACAGAAACCAAAATCATTCAAACTTCATTTTACAAACAACTATTCGATAAAACAGAGCATGCAATGTAGCATGTTTTGGTCTTGCAATGTGTAGATCCAAGAGATGAACCCATGGAACAAATGGTTCCAAAATAGTTTTAAATACAATGCGTTCTGGACTTTCCAGTCCTGTCTGGCTCTTAATAACTTTCAAGGGCGTAGGAACAAGTTTATCATTGGGGGGAACACATATCGGAAACCTGAACGATCCGTAAATAGCTTGAGCAAAAATGTCAAACAATGGTGTGATCAACGCACTACTCTAATCTGACCCCTTGTAACGAGTAACCTAACGTGTTACTATTTACAATCCAATAATCAGATTAAAGTTACATATCCAAGTTACGTATTTGTAATTTTTTTAGAAAACACATATTGTTGCTTTCTTCTTTTTCCTTGGGGAGATCCGTTTCATGTGTAACACCAGCGACACAAACATAAACGATGGAGGGAAAAGAGATGCACATTTTCTAACTGATGTAGGGATTTTTCATTGAGTAATCAAATTACTCTTTTAAAGTAACTATGCCATCCAAGGTAATAAACTAACTACACTATATATCATGTGTGTAGACCTGTCGCAATAACAAATTTTGATTTTTGATAAACAATATTATTGTTGTTTTGAGACCATTTTTAAGTAATAACATGTCAATGGCAAAATCATAATGCAAGAACACAATCTGAAAGATCAGTAAACTTTAAAATATAATGAACATTTAACACTGCAACTGGAAGACATTTCAACTATCCAAAGTAAATAAACAAAACGACAAATAAAATGAATTTTGAAGTCTTTGTAAATAAAATTGTCCTTCAAAAAAAGGTTTAGTTGAGACCAAAGCACCAACCTGGAAGCTTTTATCATACAGTTTTTGGTAGAAAGAGAGAGAAATAAAAAGAGAAACGATAAATCATGCCAATGGAAATTACTGCTTCGAGTCTGAACCCCTCGGTTCCTACGCCTATGATAATTTTGACAAAATGATAAAAAACTGAACAATGTTTGAAAATGTAAAGATAAGTTTTTAGCAGGAATATTTTTCATAAAGTACTTGTAAACTATGTGCTTTTCTTTCATTTAAAAATCTACACAAATTTTCTATAGTAGATATGTGTCCAGATAATGATAATTAATGATAATTAAACTGATAATGTTTTGAAGGGCGACTCGGGCTTAATAATTAAGGACATCATTGATTAAACTAATAAAAAATAAACCAATTATATGGGGGTGTGCTGTGGTGGCGCAGGGGTTAAGCACAACCCACATATGGAGGCCTTAGTCCTTGACGCAGCTGTCGCAGGCTCAATTCCCGACCTTTACTGCATGTCTTCCCCGTTCTCTCATTACCCACCCTCCTGTCAATTAACTATCAAATAAAGGCCATTAGAGCCAAAAAAAATCTTTAAACATAAACCAGCATTCAAAAGTAAACACTAATATCTACATATACTGATCAATATTCATATTAACATTGCTCTTAAAACATGCTATTGCTAATATCAAGACTACAATATTTGAATTCTTCAACACTTTCTTTGTAATTTACTCCAGAATCTGATCAAGATGATTCCAGAACATTCCAGAACATCTACACACTCCAGCAGAACTTCAACAATCTTGGATGTTATAGAGTTTCAACAAGTTATAGTTTCACCTGCCAACCTACACATGTTAGGCATTCTAGAAACAAGGAATGAAAATTGTTTCTTACCTGAATGGGTGAAACAGCAGCAGAACAAACATGGAAAAGAAGAAAGAAAATGAGCATTAGCATCCTGCATTAACACTCTAAAGTCAAAATTCTTCTTTATTTTATTTAATTTCAGCTTTATATTTGAATGTGAAATGCTATGATGATCATCAACAACCCTGTGTGTGTGGCAATCTCTGATTATTTTAATCAGTCTTCACTCTCTGCTACGCTTCCAATATTTCAACAATTTGTCAGCAGCTCTACCAGAGAAAACGAGATGTTGGATTTGTTTTATGCAAAAGTTAAGAATTCATGCATCTCCAAAGTAAGACCTGATCTGTAAAAACAGGATTACAGTGTCATTTTTCACTGCTCAGAATATAAAAACCTTGTTCAGAGGCAACCGGTAACAACAAGAACTGTGAGAAAGTGGTGGCAAGAGCCTCACTGGGTTGTTTTGAGACTACAGACTGACGCAGCGTGCCAGCCACATGGAGAGGACATCACTGTCAAAGAAACCGAAGAAAAGACATCCGTCCATGTTCTGGTACCAAAATAAACTGATTGATGACTCATCACTCATCAATGACTATGAAATCAAGTAAATTATTGACAAACCTGAAAATTCTTATCATGAGACCATCACACAACAACAGTGTCTTCAGTCAGAGGCTTCCTCAGGTTCTATGTAACACAGACCTCTGCAGGAAATCCTTCCTGCCATTACCAACTACAACTACTTGATGAAAATTGCATAAGTTACATTTAAATTTCCCTCTTGGATTAAAAAAGTATTTTAGAATTTTAATGAATTGTTAGCATATTCAAAAATAAATTTCTCCATGAAAAGTAGGATTTCAACTGACTTACACAGATTGCTGAGAGGGGATAGGCCACTCTGCTCTCCATATACTGTGCAATGGAAAATACTTTATTTCCTGTGGTACGTATTTAAAATTAATTTAAGCCACAGCATCACGTTTTAAAAATCAGTCTGACTTTTAAAACTGCGGTAAATCTTTGAAACCATATACCAAAGTCGAATTGTGACTTAATTGTTGCACCTGCATTCTGCCATTTTATGAAAAGAATCCTGAACTGATAATAATGGAAAGCAAAAGGAACGACGTAATTATTGCTTTACTTCTATTAGTTTCAAATTATTTAGTAAAAAAAAGAAAGAAAACTGAAGCAGTTTTATATAACAAAATCATTGAAAATACTCAAAATATAACATTTTTTGACCAACCAAATGGAAAGATGAAAAAATAAACAACTGAAATGACACAAAAACATTTTCTTCTGTTAACTGATTTGATAAATACAGAAATTACATAAAGCACTTTTAACAATTAGACAAAGGTATTTTAATGTTTGTTTAAATGTCTTCTCTACATCTCAAAAACAACTTGACTCAAATTCAATCAAATTTATCGATATTGATTACATATCAATCAAAATGCAATAAAAAAATATTCTGAATTGTCACCCATTTGAACAACCAGTTGTCTAATATCTATTAAACTGGAATTACAAATAAATAATAATCAAACTGAACATCTAAGTAAGACAGACTGATCATTCTCTTCCTCATTCACAATAATTCTGCATTCTAACATTTTACTGGATTAAAGTTTATTTTATTATATCTCCACACTAGAAATTCGAAGGCATGAAACGGCTTCTCAAATACAGCTGTGAATTTTATTCCCAGCAAATCAATCAGGTACAAGCCTGACAGCATGTTTACTCGACAGTCAGAGGAAATAAATGTGAAAATAAATGGCAAATGGAATCAAAGATGACTTCTACGGTGACAGGAATACAAACATCTCTGTCTTGAGAAAAAATTGCTCTGCACTTCATAAATGGAGCAGCATTAGCTAACATCTAAAGAAAATGTAGAAATAAGCTGCAATGCCTCCCTGGGTAAATGTGGGCGGATCATTTAGATATAGAGCTGCCTGCTGTGTGGGAGAAACCACTAAAAGATTACAATATCGGTCCTGAATCAGCCTTTCAGCGCTTTGTTCATCCAGTAAAGAGACTGAGGACTACTGATTTTATTGCAAGACATTAACGTAATGCCAATATACGTTAATGTCGAAGAGTTAACTTCAGCAAAACAAAAGATAAAAACTGAAATAGTTTAACCTGTCTGGTTGTCAGAAAATAATAACAACTAGTAAAGAGCCTATTAAATCAATAGGCAAAAGGGTAAACATTAGTAACAAAGAAAAGAGTCCTATGTAAATGTGTAACATGTTTTTAATCAATATTTTTTTTATTTTTATGTTGTGTTTTAATGTACAGCACTTTGTATCAGCTGTGGTTGTTTTAAAGTGCTTTATAAGTAAAGTTGGTATGGTAATAATGATTTAAAACAAAAGAATTTGACCATTATCCTCTCGTATTTTTCTCATAAGATTAGATTAATCAAAAACTTGTTGAATCTCAAATACATCTCCAAAATCTTTTCTCTTTAACCTTCTCACGAGTGAAAAAAAACTCTACAACTGAAAAGCTTAAACAGTTTAAATCCTATAACTGTTCAAATTTGATGCCACTCCATTTTGTTCACATTACATAAAGAAGGAAGTGGCGCTTTGTCTTCTTCAAAGGTTTTTGTGTTGCTTCCTTAAGTCATTCTTGATGCAGCGCCCCCTCAGGCAGCTGAAAATGTAGCAAACGTTGCAATTTTGGTCTCCAATCGAATCAAGTCTAGGCTTGAAAATTACCTTAATTCACTTCCTGTTTTTGGAGTGGTCTCCAGTTCACTTGGCATTCACAAATGCATTCAAACCACACCAGGGTTCACATTTATTGCACTGAGATCTAAGTGGTCTCAGCACGATAGATGGACATGATGTGCAAAACTCAGAGACATCCAGCAAATGGTGTTTCTTCCTACCCAATGCATCAAACCAAGCAACCATCTGCAGTAATTTCTACATACAAATTTCTTTTGCAAACACAGACACATTTTTTCCTGTATTTGTCCAGCAGGATCAACATGTTTGGTTTAAAGAACATACTGATCATTCGCGATCACATCCATTTACACCTCCAAACTGCCAATATGGACAGATTCAGAGCCAGCTGCCTTCATGAAACCTGTTCTGATATTTTATTTTCAGCTGCCTGTGGAGAAAGATAACATACTTTAAAACAGTAAAACTAACGGTTTCATCTAGGCATTCCTTGATTTCAACTAGCGTTGCCAGCAGACATGAGGCAATAATCCACCCCTGCTGGAGAAGGAAAACCCTTGTTATTCCCACGACGGGACAGAGTATGGTAGATTATAGGATGAAGAGCTTGTGGCCAGACAAGGAGAATGTGTGTCGAGATGATTTTAGCAGGAGTGCAAAGAGTGAGTCAGACAAAACTCGGCCAGTAGGGACGCTGAGTCTGCAAGACACAGATACTGAGACGGGAACGGGAGGAGGAGGTCAGAGAGAGTTTTGTCTTCTGAATAAAAGGAGGAGTTTGTTTTCCTACAGTCAGTCTCAACAGAAACGCCTATTAGAGACAGGAATTGGCTTTATGTTATGACAAAAATACATGTTTTTAGTTATTACAGATAAGAAGCTGTCATCAGACCCAGGCTGAGCTCGGTGCCAGAACTCCCCATGGGGTCTCAACATGCAGTGACGTGCGGTCAGGGGAGGCAGAGCCTCACCTGTCGTCATGGAAAAATAATATATAATAATAAAACCATTTATATTGCTATTTTCACCCTGTGGTTTGTACTATAAAGTACCTATTTTTTACTTAGCTTAATCAATTCTGATGATTTTTTTCTTCAAAAATCGCTGGATTTTCGCATTTTCCCATTCAAATGCTCAGAAGCGAAGCCGGTGAGGGAGCAGCGAACTGAGCCTCACCTGGGATTGCGCAACCTCTCGCGAACTGCACTGGCTGCCATTCTATGGGAACATATTCGTCCTGTCTCTACGCCAGCAATAAAATGGCTAAAACACATTTAATATATGGACTGATTTTCCATAATTTCGCTTATGTATATAATGTACAGTGCGTTTTTTGTCATTACTGTGTGTGTATCGTGTTTTGTGTGAGGAGGAGCGATCAGAAACGGCAGAAAACAGACTCCAGGGGAGGCAGGCAGTTCTCTAACCTCATGGCAGGGGGCGCTCATTATCCCAGACATTGTGACTGCACAACTGCAGAGTAAGACACAGTGAGCTAGCCATAGATCTAGCCATACAGTAAATAAGTAAAGTACAGCGATATATTTGTTTTCTCTTCCGACGTCAACAGGAAAGACTACATTTCTACACTTAAACAGTTTTCTAAAGTGGATTTTCAGTTGAAGCAGGAGATTATAACTAAATGAAGACCAACACCGGAGCTGAAGGTTTTGCTTCGAGACAGTTTGATGATTCTCAAACGGAGTAGAAAAGACATGCCGAGGATAGACTTGGCTTTGGATGAACGGATATTTTTGTGCAGAATTAGCGGTGCATGGATTTCATTGATACATAAAGGTAAGACAGCAATAAGATGTTTTTTTAATGAAATGTGCGTTTTGTGGGCTACAGTTTGTATGTCTAAATAATTCAGTAAAGTAGAAGCGGTAGCTAATCTACCACAAGTACTACAACAACAGACTAAATGTTCTGTTCTGTGCGCAAAATTCTTGACTGTTTTTTGGTGTTAAATCCTAAAACATGAAGTGGCATTGTTGTCAGTTGCTATGGCAACGAATCTACGTAGCTTGGCGAATACAGATCACTTCGCTGTGGATCATAGCACGAAATCAATACCTACATTTCTAAGTTTCACTGAGTTAACGCGGCTATGGATGACATGTAAAAGATTAGTCTTTTTGCCCTCCAGCATTGTATGCTTGCGCGAAATTTCCGTACGTCCAATAACATGCGTGGTGTCTAAGTCATAAGTCAGTGCCTCACCAGCAATGAACCTCACTGCACGTCACTGCCAACATTCTGTTTTCCCTGCAGACAGAGGGCAGCGCTCTGTTCCTTACAGGCCAGATCATGTTTGTTTTCTCTCTTTACGTCTGTAATTGTTGAGTGAAGAAGAGGAAGGACGGTCTCTGGTAGCAGTCCAACACAAGAAGATTTTCTTTACTGTTGTAAAGAAAATCCCTTTACAGTAGTACCGTATTTTCCGCACTATAAGGCGCACCGGATTATAAGGCGCACCTTCAATGAATGGCCTATTTTAGGACTTTTTTCATACATTAGGCGCACCGCATTATAAGGCGCATAGAATAGACGCTTCATACTCTATTATTACACATCCACATTAATAAAGAAATGGTCCCCGAGTACTTTATATAGTAGGCTGGCCCAGCCGTTGTTTCACTCACGGTGTTGGTGTTGCGATATTATGCCCAACTGCTTTCTGGGTAACACAGACCAACCGACACGCTGCCGCTGCAGTCTCTGTCTCTCTTCCCCTGCCCCTCCCCCCCTTTAAATGTATTATCAAACTTTATTAACAAACCAGTGTTCTGACAACTATCCCAGCATGCACCGCGCACCACTTCTTCTACGGGGGAAAAAGAAGTAGGCGGCTGCTTACCGTAGTGGACCAACTACGTAAGCAGCCTACTGCATGTCTGTGTAAACATGACGTCTTTCATTTCGATCTGAGTTAATTAGCGTAGCATTTCTGCCGGATTTTCACAACATATCAGCCACGACAATGGACAGGGGAACCAACAAGTTCATGTCATCTTTTTTGGACGACATCAAGGTGTTTGAGCCACTGGATGCCTCCAACATTGTGCGCGTCACAGCTAAAAGCTACCGATAGATGAGGAAAACAGCAGATCCTCACACCCTCAGCATAAATATAGCTGTGGACAAGATCACTGATGCCTGTTGTTCTTGCAAGGCTGGGTAAGTCGGCATTCATGGTTTTGAATGTACATTAGCATATGTTTACTACTGTAGCTTGTGTTTGTGAGACGGTCACGCACGTGGTAGCTGCACTGTGACCTAAAATGGGCATTAGCCAATGAAACGCGGCCCCTGTGGTAAAGTCCGTTGCTGGACCTGTTGTGGCTCAATATTGGTCCATATATAAGGCGCACCGGATTATAAGGCGCACTGTCGGCTTTTGAGGAAATTGAAGGTTTTTAGGTGCGTCTTATAGTGCGGAAAATACGGTAAATAGATTTCTGTCTTCTTAAGGACGTCTTCTTCATCCGTAAGAACTGAAAAAGTGATTGAAGGAACATCTTCCAAATGCCTAGGGATATGTCATATTTGTACTTCTGGTTTCTAAAAAAGACCGTTTTAATAGTTTCTCTTCCTTGGCGGAGCCATGCGTGAAAATCAGAACCTCATAATTAAATATTGAAACTATGTGGTGTTGCAGTGGATGGTTCCGACCATTGAATTTATTTTTCATTGCAGCTGGCCAAAAGCTGATAGTGCTCTTGCTTTACTCCTCTCATCCCATCAAACCAGAATAGATTGGGCTGGAAGACTTGAGATGTGGGTGTGAGCAAAGTGACTGACCAAAACTATGCAGTTGTACAGTAACTGGAATGTAGTCTTGGGAAGATGTTAGCCGAAACATTACAGGAAGCCACGGGCCAAAACATGGAAAACAATGAGTTATATTAAACAAAATGATTTCGTCACAAATAAGTGAAAGTGGGACAACTGCTACATTGGCAGATAAAAAAAGATACACAATTTTTAAGACAGATGCCACTGATATAAGGCCAATGTAGAACATATTAACAACACTAAAATTGATTAGTTAAAGTTTTAAGTGACACATGGTAAAACAGAATTGTAGCTGGAACTGTCTGGTGCTCCTAAGGCCATTTGCAAGAACATAATGGCTACCTTTCATCATTTACTATTTAAATCAGAGCAAGTAAATACCACTCAGTAAGTTACTCAAGGTTTATTTCTCAGCCCACTTGTCTAAATGCACAATGCACTCTCTAGTTGAGTGTTTGAATCCAGCCTGACAGAGCTTTAACTAAGGGTGTTTTTATGAAAAAGACACCGAACACCACTTCCTTCTTTACGAAATGGAAGTATAAATGGAGTGGCATCAGATTTTAGTGGTTGTAGGATTTCTCTTCTGTCTTTGGCAAAAGACCACAAGCCATTTCCACTACAACTAGACTTGCATGTTTTTTTCCTTGGATTTACCCAGAATTCCCAGCGCTATCGTTCACTTCCGTCTTCTGGAGCGGTCTCCAGTCTGCTTGGCATTCAAACTGCACCAGAGTTCACTTCAACCGAACAGAGGCCTAGGTTTGTAGGTGGAACAGTGTTTGCTTCTTTGGTCCTCAGAGTTTTATTGTGCATTCACACCTTTGCAAATGAATTGGACTTTCAAAGCAAGCCAACTACAGTTTGATTAAAGTTGACCAAACAGGACTGGTGTGAATGCAGTCTAAGACCAGTGGTGCAAAAAGTGGGTATGCAGCGCATGCAACACATAGGGGCGCTGCACCAGAGGGGGCGTCAAAACCCCATCTGAAGGGGGCGGCACCCCGATGATGCCTTCGCATACACTTCACCGCGTCCTTACGCTCCTTCACCTCGCACACATATAAATGTAAATGGAGCGAGTTTTACCTTTCACGTATCTTCGTCTCGGGGGGGTAAACATACGGTCGCTCATACGGATAGAGCGACCGTATGTTTTCTACGCTCCTTCACCCTTACGTACCTTCCTTTGGGGGGGTGCCGATTTATGTTTTCGCATCCACCTGAATAATATGTAGTTGCGCCCCTATCAAGCCAGCTACTACTAAAATCTTGTTACTGACAAAAAATGCACTGAATTGTGTTTAGGCTAAATACTCTACAGAGCTGCTAGTCAGGTATGAGTCATACACACCCCCAAGATCATCAGGATCTCTTCATTGTGTTCACGGGATCAGAATTAATCAAGGACAGACAGCTTTTAGTTTCTTTGCCCCTCTGTTCTGTAACCAACTTCCTAAAACCTGGGATGTGCAGAAACTGAGGTAATCTGTTTTTAAATTAACATTTTATGTTAAACATTCTTTATGTAGTGCTCAATGTTTTCTAGTGTTGTTCTTTTAATTATTTGTCTTTAATGAAAATAAATCCCTTTCCAGTTGGTGCAAATAAACAAACTGTATGTCATCTGATATTAGACTGGCTGCCTCAAAGATGAGTGCTATTCCCACCTTGACCACTAGATAGCAGTAGTAGCAACGGGCAGTTCCTTTAAAGCAGTGTTTCCCAACCCTGGTCCTCAAGGCACATTGCCCTTCATGTTTTCGGAGTTTCCTTGCTTCAGCACAGGTGATTTCAATTAGCAGGTGTTTGCTGAATTACAATCAGCTGAATGAGGTGCATTAAAGCAGGTACATTTCTAAAACATGCAGGGCAGGGTGCCCTGAGGACCAGGGTTGGGAAACACTGCTTTAAAGGGTAGTTTAATCAAAAGGAAACTTTCTATCAGCTTTGAGATTTTTCCATATCAGATTATGTATCTTGATGTCCAAAAACAGAAACAAAAACCACTAGAGTCATATTTCTTTCACATGAAAGCAGAGTGTAACAAGATGTGATGCTTTCATGACTGGAATGTTTACTACTAGACTGCAATAACGCAGTGGAACTCACATCTGAAGTAACATCTGATATAATCAACCATGCAATTACATTTTTATGTATGAAAGTCATACTCTTAAAATAATCAAGGAATAAAATTGCTGTTCCTGGAACTAAACTGTCCCATGACCACAAATAAAAGTGAAAGATTTCAGTCAGATGTGGCACATTGACCCGTTAAACTGCATCAGAATGGCGGCTAAGTTCTGTGTAGTCAGAAAAGTATAAATAGGGTTAGTAAGCCTGATAGTGCCTGCAGAATTAGCAGGAAAAAGTTTGAAATTACAAACAGACGTAGAAAAATGAGGAAATCAGAATCTATAGTTTCTCCTAAGTTTGCAATAAATGAGTGAAACAGATGTATTTGGTATTTTAGGACATCTGGAGCACATCTAGCAACACCATAATTCAGTGATTTGATACCAGTTATAAGAGTCCCACAGAGCAGATCTCACGTTTTTCATTAGCATCTGAAACTTTTAAAAGAAGTGGGATTTTGTGGCCAGTGTGTCTGTTTCATATGTGTGTGACGGTATCTTCTGAGCTGTAACTGACTTATATACAGTGGCCTACAAATTAAATGGGATCAATCAAAATGGAAGAGACAAGAAAGCAAACTGATACAGACCACAAAAGCACAGTCTGATCTGCTTACAAACCTTAGTCTTGGTTGAGTTGAAGTGTATTGTGGCACAAATCAAATGCATATTAAATGAATGCCAAGTCGACTGGAAACCGCTGCAAAAGCAGGAAGCAGTCTATAGATCAAGGTATTCTGGGTAAATGCAACCAAAACTAATGCCTGAAGCAAGCTTTAGTGGGAGAAATGGCTCATGATCTTTTACCAAAGAAAAAAAGAAATCCTACAACAGCTAAAATCTGACACCACTCTATTTTTGTTCACATTTTGTGAAGAAGGAAATTGCGCTCAGTGTTTTCTTCAGAGGTTTTTGTCTCGATTCCTTCAATGGTTCTTGGAGCAGCGCTCCCACTGGTGAGGAGAGGAATAGGTTTTTCAAAGGGTTTGGTTGGTTTGACCCTTTGCAGCTGCTGAAAATATAATAAATTTTGCAATTTTGTTCTCCAATAGAAGCAAGTCTACTGGATTATCGACCTTAAAAGAAGCAAAATGGTTATATCCCTATTATGTAAACTATGTTGTTTTCTAATTTCCTGTCAGCTGACAGAAACAGTAATGTAATGCTAGTCCATATGACCCTGAACTGTCTCTAATATTCCATTAAAGTACATTTAAACAATGATTTCCATTAAAATATAAAGCAACTAGAGAAATATTGCCATTAAAAATGTTGACATTAGCCTTTTAGCAATAAATAATGGTACTTTTATTATACAAATGGACTCAGGTAAATAATTTAAACTTTTCCCCTCAAAAACAGAGAACAATTATTTAAGCCTTGTCCTAGCTAAACATCTAGTTTTATTGCTCTGAAATGCTGCTCTATCGTAACAAACAGGATAACATGAGCTGTGTATGAGGGGGATGGGTGTGATTTCTACCCATGATCAGAATGCATATGTGTGCTGTGTGACATGCATGAAGAGTTTTCTGATTGACTCAGTGTGACACATTTATGCATGAAGGGCATAAAATGAGAACAAGGGGGTAAAACCATCCATCTGCCTGCAGCTGCAGCAGCAGCAGCTCTAACACTAGTATCATCGGAAAACCACATGGACCACGTATCTGAGGTGAACGAGGGTCTAAATAATGCCGTCTTATTGTCTCGGACCGGTCCTCGGAGACATTAAAACATGTTGCCGCACAAAATCCAACATGTGCTCATTGGCTCTACAGCGGGATGTGCAGCAGAGAAAGTAGGACGGGAAAAATCCTGCAGCTCAAGTGTTATTTTCTTAATGGTTGTTAGAATTTTAAATCATCGGTAAAGATTATTCAAATAAAATCACATTTACCTCTTATTTTAACTGTAAGCTTTTATGTAAACCTTAATGACACAACAGTTTCTGTTTATTTCCATTCCTACAGAAATGTGTCCTGCTGCCCCAAATATTCAGAATGGAGCATCAAATATGGATCCAGTTGCTGCTGAAAATAGTCCAAGAAATGCCCCATTTGCTCCAGTAAAAGCTAATGGTAGAAAGTAGGGATGTGCCGATCAGGTTTTTTCCTGCCGTTACCGATACCGATCACCCATGAGGGCCGATACACCGATACCGATCACCGATACCGATCACATAATTATTATTTATTTATTTTTTATCATAAACACTACCGGTTACATTATGTGGAAAAAGGAACTATGAATTCACCTTAATTTAGACAAAAACTTGTTTTTAATAACTTTTTCCAAGAAGAAAACTAAACAAAACAGGCTTTGTGCAAATTGTACTGGTATTGATAATACTATCTTTAACAGACTGAAAACATATGAAGGCTCTGAAGAGGCTAAATAATACAAAGAGCCAAAATAAAACCTCTCAACATTGCCAAAAAGTTCAAGTATAAAACTTAACATTCAAAGGCAAAAACAGGATCCATTACAATAAACAATCCAGAGTTACTGAATGAAAACTTCCTGTTAGCATGGCGGCTAGCTGATTACTGCTAGCTCTGATTGGCTGTTTCTGACTGAGCGGAGTAATTATGCAGAACAGGGAGAAGATCGATTATTTTTTTAGAGATTATCTGTCTCATGTTAGGACAGCGAAAGTTTTAATATGTAGGTAAAATGTATTTTTTTAAGTTAGATGCTGCAGCTTTAAGCAGGTTCGGTGTGAGAGTCACTACCAGGTGGAGCAGAAGTGAAGCTCCGTCTGTGAAATATTACTACCTGTAGCGTAGCAGCGGTTCAACAGCGAGAGCAGAACCAGCGTCTGACATCGCAGCTCGAAGACTTAAATAATTTTGCGGGTTATTTGTTTAGCTTTCTGACCGTCATGCTAATCCAGGTGAGTGTTTGTAGCTGTGCGCTGCTTTACTTGCTGTCTGATCCTCCGTATGTCTTTTTTACTGCAGTGAGCCTCGATGTAGCCAAACTCCGTCAAGTATGGCACTGTTTTTATGTCGTATTAGCTTCGTTGTGTTGATGCATTTTTGACGTGCTTCAATTTTCCCCACAACACGCAAACTTCCCCATTCACTCAGTGCGTTATAGTTCCACATCGCTTAGGATTTGTTGTTGCGCGTTTGCGCAGTGAAGGAAAGAGGAGACCAGCTGCACAGGCAGGCTGCGAAATGAGAAGCAGGTGATCGGTATCGGTAAAAGAGACAATGATCGCCGATCACCGATCATGCACTTTTTCACGAAAATCAGCCCGATTATGATCGGTGACCGATCGATCGGCACACCTCTAGTAGAAAGTCATTGAAAGCTAACATTGATCACCTCAAAAGCCTTAAAGCTAATCCAGAACTTTCTAACATTATACTGCAAAAACACAAAATCTGACTAAGTATTTTTGGTCTAGTTTATAGGGCAAAAATCATAGTACACTTGAAATAAGATAAAACTAACTTACAAGTAACTTTTCAACAAGAGATATGAGCTTGTTTTAAGTCAATAATTCTTTAGTATTAATTAAAAAAAAGATTATTTCACTTATAGCAAGACATTTTCCCCTGTTACAAGTGAAATGATCTGCCATTGGAACAAATACTTTTTCATCAACATTAAGGAATTGTTGGTTCAAACAAGTTTTATATGTTGCTGAAAACTTACTTATAAGTTCAGGGTTTCCCCCAGTGTATTACTGTGGCCGACAGGTGCAAACGCGCAGCAACAGAGAAAAGATGTGTTGTTGCGCAACAACCCCCCCCCCCCCCTCTCTCTCTCTCTACTTCCCCTTGTCAGAGGAGGGAGATGTACTACCCAGCTCTCCGTCTAACGGGTGAATTGAGTTTCCTAAATCTGCCGAGATTTACCCTACCCAGAACTGAAGTAAACTCTGTTTAAGCTGGGTGCGAGAAAGACTAGCCTGGCTTCTAACGACCTCCATCCAGATGTCCCTCCTTTTTCACCCTGTGAACTAGCCAGATAGAGCAGCCCAGAATCAGCTAGTTTCACAGAGCACACCTGTTAACGGTCGCTCTTTCTCTTTATTACAACTTGTTACTGAACCAGGTTGGTTTTAGTGACTCGGGCGAGTCCCAAGGGTGTTGTTTTGGCTAGAAGCAACCTATAAAACATTTTCCACCTTCTCCTCCCAGAATCAAACTTCATAGCTATTTTACAACCATCAAAGAACTTTAATGTGACTCATTAACTGAATGTCCACAACATCTTTTAGATTTTCTTGATGCTAATTATTTTATTAGTAAGGCAGTTTTGCAAGGGTCAGTACAGCTTAAATCAGTAACAGAAATAATCAAATAAGTAAAATCAATAATCTAATCTATCTTTCCCTAATGCTGACACTGTGAACTTGTGAACTAAAAAAGGAAACTTTTAGAGAGACGAACGGAGTTTGGTATTTTGAACCCCAGAACTGGCCTGATGATGAAAAAGGTGTTGCAGCAGCAGGAGGCTCCCAGTACAGGAAGAGTACTTAGTCAGAGCGGCAGATCTCGGGCTTCAGGGTGACTTCGTCATGCTCGTAGCGGCCCTCTCCTTCTTGTCTTGCAGCTCTGTAGCTCCTTTCTCTTCGTCTCACCATCTTTCTGGTCCTTTGAGATGTAGATGAGCTGGTCTCATGGAAGGAACACACCAGTTCTTCCGCTTTGCCTTTGTCTTTATCTTCATCTTTGCCTTGGTCTTTGTCTTTGGGGTCTCGAACCCAGCTGATGAGAGAAATGCAATTTCAAGCCACATGTTGCAGGGCTAACGGGTTGGTCCCCATGTGCAGAACAGTTTTCGGCTCTGTGGCTCCGGCTCTTCTTCAGCTGCAGAGTTCTTTGTCCATCTCGATCTTGGCTCGAAGCTGCCTGAAGGATCCAACCAACGACTCCTCTGTTGCACTCACCTTATAAAAGGTTTATCCACCCTTTTAGTGCATTTGCATTGGCTAGCTTTGTTGCTGTGCCTGTCTCATTGGCTGACTGCTTGGACCGATAATCTCATATCCATCACCATCTTTGGACATGACCTGATGTCTGTACCAGTGTCCCAGGGTTGCTCAACAGCTCTCTTGTGTCTAACCTTTTCTTAGGTAAGTTTTAAGTTTAGCAATAAGGCGTTGGTCACCTCCGCTCTCCCATCAGTTCCTCTTTCCCCTGACCTTTCACCTACCATCTACCTCCAACACATCAGTGACCTTTAGTTACAGTTACACATTTTACACCATTTCAAGTTCAATGTCAAAATCACATTTACAACCTTTTAGTTTCTCTGATTTAGCATTCATTTATAATTTTATAATAACCATTACTTATTAGTTACTCTTATTATAATCATGATGTGAGTTATTACAGACATTTCTGAAAAGAAACCAAGAATAATTCATTATTCTAATCATTTGACACCATGTTACAGTTACTTCTTTCACCTTTAAGTACTCCCATAAGTATAAGACTAAGTGTAAATATTCTTACAATCAAACCAACATCAACCACCGGTTAAACCAATATTGATTATTAACTTAATTATAAGTTATCAATATTAATTCAAGGATTTTACTCTGGGTTTTATCCAATTCCTCAAAATGTCTAGATTTTATTCCTTAAACTTTTAGTGCTCAAAATGAGCAGTCTGAACTATATTTAACCACATGCAGGCTGGAAATTTCCTCTTTTTTCAGGAAACCTGCTTTTCCTGTTTCATAACTCTCTTTCTGCCTGACTACGATTTTTTATGATTAAATAGAAAAAAGTAGAATTAAAGCGAGACACAATAACAACACACACAACCAGATTAATTTTATTACCGTCTGACTCTACTGTTGGGTCTTGATGTCACCTGTGTAATCAGTTTTAAAGATAACTTTATTTATTGTTATTATTAAACTAAAATCTCCAGCATGGGGAAGTGGGCTGAGCTAGACTTTTCTCGACAGATGCAAACAAAAAAGAGACGCAAACAAATTAAATGCAGCAAACAAGAAGAGATCCGAACAAAAAGAATACAACAGCAAATAAAATGCAGCAAACAAAAAAGAGACGCAAACAAATTAAATGCGGCAAACAGGAAGAGATGCAAACAAAAAAAGAGACGCAAACAACAACAAAAAAAAGGAACCTTCCTGCTTTGCTCAACCAAAACAGCAGAAGATGCCTCAGCACTGCGGGATATTGATGATCGGATCAACAGACTATTGACGTGAGGGCTCGACAGACAACGTTTCGCAAGTAAGATGAACATATTATATATATCTATATCTATATATATATATCATATATATATATATAAAATATATAGATATATATATATAGATATATATATATATATATATATATATATATAGAGAGATAGATGTGTGTGTGTGTTTGTGTGCTAAACATGTACAGCCTAATATTATTCAGTATTAATCATTATTTATGTTTATATAAATATGTATTGATATTACAAGACGAGAGCGGTCCATTAGGCGTCTATCCTTTTATTATGTCTATGTGAGAAACGGCCCGGTTTACGGAAGATGGGTCCTTCGAAGGCCACGAATATGGACGACCAGAAGAGAGAAGCCATAGCCTTCAGCTAGCTGCCTAGCCTCCATCTCAGCGTTATGAGTCTGAGTGGACCATGTTCCGTGCCTCCATTGCCGAGGCGGCTTATTGGAGCTGTGGCCGCAAGGTTGTTGGTGCCTGTCGCGGCGGCAACCCTCGAACCCGTTGGTGGACACCTTCGGTGAGGGATGCTGTCAAGCTGAAGGAGTCCTATCTGGCCTTTTTGGCCTGTGGGACTCCAGAAACAGCTGATGGGTACCGGCGGGCAAAGCGGGATGCGGCTCGGGTAGTCGCTGAGGCAAAAACTCGGGCGTGGGAGGAGTTTGGAGAGGC
Organism: Poecilia mexicana; assembly: GCF_051168715.1. Taxonomy (NCBI): domain Eukaryota; kingdom Metazoa; phylum Chordata; class Actinopteri; order Cyprinodontiformes; family Poeciliidae; genus Poecilia; species Poecilia mexicana. The sequence goes on from NW_028263383.1 coordinate 22,025,950, forward strand.
CATGGAGAAAGACTTCCGTATGGCTTCGAGAGGATTCTGGTCCACCATCCGGCGTCTCAAGAGGGGGAAGCAGTGCAGCACCAACACTGTTTATAGTGGGGATGGTGTGCTGCTGACCTCAATTCGGGATGTTGTGGGCCCGTGGGCGGAATAGTTCAAAGACGTCCTCAATCCCACCAACATGCCTTATGTTGAGGAAGCTGAGCCTGGGGACTTTGGGTTGGGCTCTCCAATCTCTGGGGACGAGGTCACTGAGGTGGTCAAAAAGCTCCTCGGTGGCAGGGGTGGATGAGATCCGCCCGGAGTTCCTTAAGGCTCTGGATGTTGTAGGGTTGTGTTGGCTCACGCGACTCTGCAATACCGCATGGACATCGGGGGCAGTTCTCCTGGATTGGTAGACTGGGGTGGTGGTCCCCCTGTTCAAAAAGGGGGACCGGAGGGTGTGCTCCAATTACAGGGAGGTCACACTCTTAAGCCTCCCTGGTAAGGTCTATTCAGGGGTCCTGGAGAGGAGGGTCCATCGGATAGTCGAACCTCGGATTCAGGAAGAGCGGTGTGGTTTTCGTCCTGGTTGTGGAACACTGGACCAGCTCTACACCCTCAGCAGGGTCCTGGAGGGTGCATGGGAGTTCACCCAACCAGTCTACATGTGTTTTGTGGACTTGAAGAAGGCGTTCAACCGTGTCCCTAGGGGGGCCTTGTGGGGGGTTCTCCGGGAGTATGGGTTACCGGGCCTTTTGATACGGGCTGTCAGGTCCCTGTATGACCGGTGTCAGAGTCTGGTCCGCATTGCCAGCAGTAAGTCAAACTGGCTTCTGGTGAGAGTTGGACTCCGCCAAGGCTGCCCTTTGTCACCGATTCTGTTCATTACTTTCATGGACAGAATTTCTAGGCGTAGCCGAGGTGTTGAGGGGATCCGTTTTGGTGGCCTTATGATCGCATCTCTGCTTTTTGCAGATGATGTGGTCCTATTGGCTTCATCAAGCCGTGATCTGCAGCTCTCGCTGGAGCGGTTCACAGCCAAGTGTGAAGCAGCCAGGATGAGGATCAGTGCCTCCAAATCCAAGGCTATGGTCTTGAGTCGGAAAAGGGTAGAGTGCCTTCTCCGGGTCAGGGGGGTTGTCCTGCCTCAAGTGGAGGAGTTTAAGTATCTGGGGATCTTGTTCACAAATGAGGGAAGAAGGGAACGGGAGATCGACAGGCGGATTGGTGCAGTCTGCAGTGAAACGGGTGCTGTACCGGTCCGTCGTAGTGAAGAGAGAGCTGAGCCAAAAAGCGAAGCTCTCGATTTACCGGTCGATCTACATTCCCACCCTCATCTATGGTCATGAGCTTTGGGTCATGACCGAAAGAACGAGATCATGGATACAAGCGGCCGAAATGGGTTTCCTCTGCAGGGTGGCTAGGCTCTCCCTAGAGATAGGGTGAGAAGCTCAGTCATCCGGGAGGGACTCAGAGTAGAGCAGCTGCTCCTCCACGTCGATAGGAGCCAGTTGAGGTGGCTTGGGCATCTGGTAAGGATGCCTCCTGGACGCCTCTCTGGTGAGGTGTTCTGGGCACGTCCCACCGGGAGGAGGCCCTGGGGAAGACCCAGGACACGCTGGAGGGACTAAGTCTCTCAGCTGGCCTGGGAACACCTTGGTGTTCCCCTGGAGGAGCTGGAAGAAGTGGCTGGGGAAAGGGAAGTCTGGGCCTCTCTGAAGCTGCTGCCCCCACGACCCGATCCCGGATAAGCGGAAGAAAATGGATGGATGGATGGATGGATGGATGGATGGATGGATGTATGGTCACAGAGGTTTGGAGAATCGGCCGACAATTCTTAAATCTTGCAGTCTAAACCAGACTTAAGACTCACAAGCTCTACTCATCTCCTCTCTGCCCAAACGCTCTCTGACTCTGGTCGCTATGGTAACATTTACATATTACATACATTTCTGGGCCTTTTCCCCTTCGCAAAGAAACTTTCCAAAGTCATCTGATCCGTTTCTTACTCATTTTGCTGCTTGTGGGCTCAATGTTGGCGCGCAAGTAACTGAGAGAATCCGGTTGAAGCATTTTCAAAATAAAAGATCCTCCAGACTCAATAAATAAAATGGAAAATTTAATTATTTCTTGACGTCAAGGGGTTGGGGACCACTGTACTAGTTGATTAGTATTACCTGTTCCTTGTTTCCCCGTGATTGTCTCCCTATATATTTAACCCACCTGTTGTCTCTGTCCCTCCTCGGATCCTCGTCTTTGTATGCGTTAGTCCTAAGTCATTGGTTTGTCATCTAGTTGTGGGTCTAGTCTTAGCAGTCAAACTGTAAAGTCCTGCGTCGGCTCAGCTCTCGTTCAGTTCTGTAGATCTGTTGCTACCAGTGGTCAGCCTTTTGCTCTCCGTTCTCTGTGCTCAGCCACGTGCAGAGGTGAGGGTTAGGGGGGCTTGAGCACCTGCCCCTTTTGCTCCTTGCCCCCAAGTGCCCTTTCGGTCCAATTATTTATTTATTTATTTATTTTTTTTGGTATTATTTCCTAAGCCCTCTTCTGACACATAATAAAATGTACTAAAATTATTTAGTTTTTTGTTGTTGTTTTTTTTTGTATTTTTCAAGAAAAACAACATAATAAACACCCCCCCTCCTCCCTCACCTTGTTACCTTTGACTTTTTGCCCGTGACGCATGATGCAATTGCCTCTCACACAGTGAGGTAAGGAGGCTAACTGCGGAACTGAATGTAGCGAACATTCCAGATTACAGAAAACTTTTTGGTGAATTTAAAAAAAAGAAAAAAAAACGTTTTTGGTTAATAAAGTGGAGTAGACTTGCTACTTTTCAGATGATGGAAAACGTTGAACGTATCGTTTTCGTTCCTGCTTCAGTACGAAGTAGCAGTTTAAGCAGAGAGGTAATGAAATACAACAGACACCGACAGGCCTCTGCGTCTGCCTTTCTCTGAAGAACTACTGAGCGGGAGGAGACAGTCAGGTGAGGAAAAACTGTTCTTATCTTTCGATTCAGTAGTTTTATCATACATACATTAGGCTGTTGTTGTGCTATTAGCTAGCTGCTAGCTAACGACTTTGCTAGCAAAGCTAGTTAAGTAAAATCAATTTGTAATCAAAACTATTGGAATTGTAATGATTTTTTTTTTAAAACAAAGAGTTTTGTTTAAAAAACTTTTTTTCTAAATTAAATAATAAATTTTTGTCTCGTGAACTTAAAAAGTTATTTGCCAAACATAAACTTTTATTTGCACACATCAGAAATCTTTTCTTACATGACGTCATGTGAGAATCACAAGCAAAACTTTGAGTCACAAACAAAAACTTAGAATAGCAGGCAAAGATTTCTGACATGCGCAAATAAGTTTGCTTTGCAAATCATTTTTTCACTTCATGAGACACAAATGTGTGATTTAAATTTTTTTTTAAAGTTTTCTTTTTAACCAAAACTCAGTAGGCTTTTCTCATGGTGACATGCATTAATTAAATTTTTGCTTTTGTTTTTTTTTTTTCTTTTTTCTACAGTTCCACATAAAAGTTTGATGCAGCTCTGCTTTCCTGAATGGACCATCTTTTTCTCCACTGCAAGTGTAGCAAACAGGCAGCTCTATTTTTATAGATTACAGTACACTAAAAGATTGCATTGTGCACTTGTTTATATTTTTAATAGTGTAATTCTGTAAAGATGTCTGGTGGTCTAGCTCTGATTTACATATCTTGCTAAATTGTGGGTTTGAATGTTGCAGTACTTTCCTATAACAAAATAGACCTGCAGAATTAAATTACTAATAAAATATTTTACATACGTATAGTTGTATGCTCTATAAAGAGATTTTCCTTAGCTTTGATTGTATGTCTCACAATTTCGTAATTTATCATTGTTTATTAAACTCTGAAAGCTGTGTGGCTTTGTTAATAATCTGTCCTAGAATGCAGTCAGATGTGCCCTTTTTTTTGTTGTCGAGCAGCTGCCCCTTTAGTGGTCTCTGCACGGCCCTGTCTGTGCTGCCTGCTCGTTGAACTGTTTGAGCTGAATTGTCTTCATTAAATATTCATCTACACTTCACCTGGTTCCTCACCGCTACTACCACAGATCATGACAGTTTTTTTTACTCTTTATTTCTGTATTATTCTTCACCTTTTGTAATAAAGGTTGTTCCATAGTAAAAAATAGAAATGTTTGTTTGATTCTAAAATGTTTAAACATGTATAGCAAGGAATGTAAGTGTAGCAGAGTAGGTCTGTAGTGATACAATAATCTCACGATACGATACATATTCTGCTCACAATACGATATATATTGCCATATTCAGCAAGCGATACAATTCAATACACTTTTGCGATTTTCTGAAAGATTTTAGAGGGACAGAGTGATTTTGGTGACATTTTGTGACTGTTCTAGAGTTGGACTGAATTAATTTAACTTAAAACTGATTAAAAGCACCAACTACACAATACCTGGCTCTGGTTGGACATGGACACAGACTTAAAGTCGACAGCTGGACAAAATGAATCAAAGAAGTGGTGAGAAAACATGTTTCTTTTAATTGAAACAGTACAAACTGTAGCTTACATGCATTTGTAAAGTAAATAAAGTGCACCGAGTACCCTGCTCTGAATAGTTTGATACCTTTTTAACCTTGACACTTAACATCTGAAGGAATGACTCCAGTGTTTCTCAACCCTGGTCCTCACCGCCCCCCCTTGTCTGCATGTTTTAGATGTGCCTCTATTCCAGAACAGCTGATTCAAATGATTGCATGACCATCAAGTACTGCAGAAGCCTGTTAATCACCCAGAGATACAATTCAGGTGTGTGGCAGAAGGAAAATGCCTAAAACATGAAGGACAAGGGGGCGGTGAGGACCAGGGTTGAGAAACACTGCTCTAAGTGCTTAGGAAGTAAACAGTAATATGACTTCTCCAAAACAGTCTATAATTCAAGTAATGAAGAACATTTAACTTCAAATGCACCCATCTTAACAGAGCAGCTTAAGGCCTGTAGATAGACCCTGACTAATAAGTGAACTCTAAACAGAAAGTCTACTCTGCAGACCAAGTAAACTACATTCTCCTCAGATTTTTGTTTAGAAATAGAATCTGATCGACGTGCTCTGGGAGAAGTGCACTTCTCTGCGCAGTGATGATATCTCCAGCGGTGGAGAAGACTCTCTGAGGATACACTGGTGCCAGGGATGCAGAGGTTTAGCAAGGTGTGACAGGAGTCGCTATCCTTCTTTTTGAAGCCAAAGTGCACCCACACATCTGCTTTAAAGCAAGAGGATGCTTTAAAGCAGATGTGTGGTTTAGATTTTTTTCTAGGAAAGAAAATATCGATATATATCGCAAAATCGATATTATTGCACAGCCCTACTATTACCTAACTTAATATCAGTGTTTCACCTCCACTCAGGGAAAATTGTTTTTAAAACGATTTGCCGGGAGGCAGGCTTTCTCTCTCGGTGTACCGAACCTGGAGCGCCCAGCCAGCTGACAGCTGTCGAGGGAAGCTGGCTGTTAATGCAGCGGGAGCAGACAGCTCCGAAAACGTCGGAGCAATATTGCTATTAAGTGATTTATTGATAAACCGAGCAGATATTTAAGATCAACATTCTCGACTAAAAACATTGTAAAATGTCATTTTGTGCAATTTTAAGTGCAATACAGCAAAAATAATTTTGCCACCATTGCTGCTTTCCTGAACACCCATTTTAAAAGATACAGACCCTAAATTCGGACACAGCTGTTTTTTGTTCTACTCCCTAGACTGGTCTGGAGCACTTCCATTTTCAGTACTTTTTGTTTGCTTCTTTTCTTTTGTTTGCTGCATTTAATTTGTGGTTGTAGTTTTTTCTTTGCATCTCTTTTTTTGTTTGCTGCATTTCATTTGCTTTTTGTTTGCGTCTCTTTTTTGATTGCTGCACTTCATTTGTTTGCGTCTCTCTTTTTGTATCTTTTCTCTGTTGCTGCGCGCTTGCACCTGTCGGCCATTGTAGTCGGCCACCATAGTACTAAGATATCTGGACTACAGAAACTACACAAAAAATAATCCAGTATGTGTTTTGCATTAACTTGTATCAAACTACAGGAGGATACATCATATTTTCCCTTCTTCAAAATGACTCTACATTTTGAAGAACCTTCTTTACAATAAAAAGAAGGTTTCATGTTTAATAAAGTATGGATTTGCAACCAGGAAGTAAACTGGCAACATAAAGGCAATGAAAAGCCTACCAACCGAGTTTTAACAGACTTCATCCACTTTGCTGCTTCAGCTTTGCGCTCCAGTCAGATAATTCTCCAATCCAATCCAATTTGGATAATTAGATTATTGCAGCAATACTTTGAGCCATCAGGCCCTTCATAATAAACCCAACATCCAACGGTTTGAATTTAAACAGATCAGGTACAGATACTGATAAGAGTGCTACAGAGATAAATATTGGACTTTAGCATGAAATTTCAGGAAATTTGAATTTGCTGGAAAAATAAATTATTCCTGATATTCTATATCAGAATTTTCAGCTTTTTATGTTTTTGTAAATGACCAAGAATTAAACTTTAATGTAAAAGTGAAACACAAAATGTCTAGAAAATATAATCAACCATTTTGGTTTTAATTACAGGGTTCCAAAATTGACTAAATTTAAAAAAAAATTCCATCATACTAAGTTTCTGCTGTTGAGATGCCAGAAGATGCTTTTCCACTAAATGTGTGGCAAAAGTTTTCAGATATTCTGCAAATGTAAAAAAAAAAATCTATTTCACAATTGCAGTGCTTCCATGAAATATGAAATGCAATTAAAAAAACATGTAAATAAGCTTGTTAAAGTCATAAGTCATTGAAAAAAAAATATGAATCCCCTTGTCCTTGGAAGTGACTACATATTATTAAGTTAATTAATATTATCAAAGGAAAACTTCTCTGTAACATAGTGATGTAAAATGAGCTTGATTCAAGATCGGTGCCTTACAGAGATTTTGTATACGGGGAAAAAAAAAGAAAATAATAAATGGCCAGCTTTCAGTGCGAAAGTGCTACATAATGTGATTTGTATCATTTTAAAATTAAATTCCAGGAATTCTGTTGAGAATTTTCTCCCAAAGTTCAAAAGCACCATGAGTCTGCAAAATAATAGTTGCTGAGTCGCTTCTTCTGCATTCTCACCAACTTAATGTCATTATTTAAATAGAATATAAACAGAGAAAACTTTTCTCACCAATTTAAAACCTACAAGACTAACTCAGTTTTTCAGTGCACTAATTTGATCTATGCTTATCAATGTGAGAACATTTTTATAGTAAAATGCTTTGAGTGAAGTTTTTCCACTGAAATTTTGGGTAAATGTGTGTTGTTGAACAAAAACAACACCTATTAGAATGAAAGACAATTAAAGTCAATCTTTTGCTTTTGCCATTCTGCAGCAACTCACATTATTAAATTAAAGAAAGTTTTCCAGTCTTGAATAGCATATTTTGGAGCTTTTTTGACATTTGTACTCATAAGCACTGATGGAACTGTCACAAAGCATTAAATAGAGCGCTGCAGCAATAAATCTCCTCGAACAGGTACCGAATGCCACAGAAATCAAAACTAATAAGAGAATGTGGCTGCAGGAGGCAGTGTCATTGCAGTCTATTTCTGTCAGACTCCCACTGAGAGGCAAAGGTGCTGTGCCAGGTTGTAACGTTCTGATATTAGTTTGTGTTGGTGAGGTGAAGACAGTGAAAGATATGAGAGGCAACATTGTGTAACTACTAAGGTCTAGTTGGCTTACACAAAGACAAACACAGTTGTTATTACTGGCAACACACAGATATTTATTTTAATTAAAAACAAGTATAACCTTAATTATTTCAGTTTATGATGAATTTATCCATACAGTTTTAGAATGCCATTAGACATACCTCAATTTACTCACATAATTAGCATATGTGGTGATATCACTTCCATTTCAGTTGGTAGAGCTGCATCATGTGTTGAATAGGGCTCGATGTGGCTGTCCTGGTTTTAAGTCCAATTCTCTGCATGTCTCCCTCTTCTTTTTCCATCCTCTTTCCTTCAAATTACTTTCAAACATAGAATTCTAGTGCAAAACTATTCTTTTAAAAATGCTACAAAACTTTGCTGTACATTTCTTCATTTGTAATAGATTCTTCAATTGAATAATTCATAATAAAATGCAGACTAACTTGAATGTGCATCTATGGTGTTAGTTATTTCCATGTATAATTAAACAAGTAATTGATCCATTATTAGAATGCCACCACACATATGCTAAGCCATATGCTAATTAGCATGTATAGTATCAGTACTTTATGATTATTTAATCAAAGGTTTGATCCACTTTTAAAGCTAGCCTATTGGCTGTTAATAGCCAAAATAACTATAAACAGCTGTTTTACAATACTATAAGTTTTAGTGTATGCATGGCATTCATTTGTTCCATTCTATTTTTAGAATGCTATAAAACTTCACTATAGCCTATTTAGCTAGCTGGTATGGTGTTAAATATCTTAATATATATGACTCAGTTTAGAATATTAAAGTTTGTAGCAATTAATCCAATGTTAATCAACACGCATGGTGTTAAAACATTTATTTAAACATTTTTGAAATGGTGCCAAACTTATTTGTAGTTAGAACTAATAAATTTAGCTGAAGTCATTTAAAGCTTCAAAAAGCAGAGAGCAGTATTTTAATATGCATTGAAATTAATATTATTGTAAGTCAGAGGAGAAATTTTAAAATACGGCCGATGTGATCACATTATTCAGGTTTGACTTACTAACAGGCTAATAAGTACAGGCTTACATTTTTTAAGAAAAGGTATGATAGTTAATCTGTTTTTTCAATGCTAACAAATCAGGTTATACATTACTGGCTTGACTGCAGGTACTGTGTTCTCCACATTTTCTTTGACAGATTCGTGGTTTTAGACTGCTAAAATATTTGGCTACAATTAGCCATATGCTAGTTGTCCTCCTTGACATTTGTATTAAAATTTTGAAAGATTGTTTTGTTTTAAGAGAACAGAAAACATAATTACTTTGTAGAATATAATGGAAATGTTGGAAATAAATTTCTTAATTTATTTGCATATTACAGTTTTCTTACCCTTTAGTTATTAGCTTGTTAACATTTAGCTAAACTTTAAAAATGGTGGAAATGGAAGATGGTTTTAAAAAGCTTGTTTTAAATGAATTCTTTGTTGTCCAGCTCAGAATGACCTCTTTGTAGTTTTAATGTAGTGCTATCTCCTCTGTCTGCCTAAGTCCAGTTGGACTTATAAGCCTGAGATAGGTTAGATGGAAACCACTGATGATGTCAACAAGACACAAAAGACCCATTTCTTTATCACTTCATTTCCCACTTATCTGTTTTCAATCACAGCTGCTTATTTTTAACAGTCAGGGGATATGTATAGTTTCTCTGCTGAAGCATCTGTCACAGAAGCTGCTGCTGGTAGCGCACCGTTTCTACAATTTACATCTGAGTTTTCACACTGCTGATCGCATCCGGAACACGTTTGCACGTTGAAATAATCATCGATCTCCTACTTCCAGCTCCGATGAAAGCGTTGGGGAACTGGTACAGTAAACAGTTTTTTTTTTCATTACATTTTAGAAAATATATGGATGTGAAGGACAAAATAATCGAGTAATTGAAATTACAGCTTTTTAAAGGAACACACAGAAGAATGTGTTTGGTATTGGTTAGAATATCAGCAACACAACGAGCAGCTAGGTAATTTAAAGCTTAAGAGGCAGGGAGTAGGATTTTAATATTTATTCTCAGTTTTACTGGAAGCCAGAGGAGAAATTTTAAAATAGGATTGATGAATTCACACCTTTCAGGTTTGATATACTAAAGCTGGCTCTCTAAGTTCTAACAATATACCCAATAATATCTAAAGCCTTCATGTTCCAGGAAAGTCTCTAAATGCCAGATATAAAATATACGTTTCGCAAAGTTAGCTTTTAGCTCCACAAAGTGACTTTGCTCCAGGAAGTATGTGCCAGCCTGGCTTATAAGAGTAAACTTCAAGTTCCAGAAAATTAAACTGTATATTTCAGTACGGTAATAAGATCTAAAAAGCAACCTGTAAGTTCCAGAAAGAGAAAGTACCAACTTGAAAGATGCCTTAACTCACTCCACAAAAGTACTTGAGTTCTTCCAGTTGATCAGTTTGTAAAATTCACCATGAAACCCTGCAAGTTTGAGAAATCAACTCTAAGTTTTCAAAAGTCACCAACGCAGAGGTGAGTAGATAGATTACCCAAAAACTGATCATTTATAGCAAAACAGACTTCTACAGCTAAAAAAATCCTTCTAACATCAACATGTCAAAATATCAGCCCTTTCTGTTTGATTTAATATCAACACAGTGCATAGCTGATCTGTTGATTTAGTATTTGGACTAAACAATTAATAATTGGATAGCAAAAGGTGTTTAATAGAAGGTTTTATTTTTTTGTAGAATTGGAATCAGCTGAAACTAAAACTATTTGAGTTTTAGATAAAAAAGATTAAAAACAAAAAAACTCACTGTAAATATGTCTTACATATTTACGGTAAAGTAGAACATATTTACAGTGAAAGTTTTTTGTTTTTAATATTTTTATCTAAATGCAAAGTATAAATTTTTTGTACAGCTTTGGCTTAATTACTGCTCTGAATATGTCTTTTTTAAAATCTATATGCTAGTTAATTGGCTGATTTATAAATTAGCTGATGATTATTTCAATAAATTGAATCCTTTTTCAGCCCTATTTGCCTTCTTTAAATCCGACATTATCCTGCAGTGAATCTAAAAAAGTCACTTCCATTTCATTTGCCCTGATCTGCTCACTAGTTTCTGGTTTTAGATTTTAGAGTTGATAGCTTCAGTCCATTTTCATCCCCTCTCTGCCTGATACCCAAGACCAGAAAACACAACTGAGGCTTCCTCCAAACCGCCAAGAATGTCCTAATTTTAATCAAAAAGAACAGATTCTCTCAGATAAAAGTTGGTCTTTTCCAAATTAATGCTGTGCTGCTTGTGGATAAAAACGAAACTCTTGGCAGCCGTAATGAGGAACAGATAAGAGATTTACCCAAAATCGCATCCTGTTGTGTGTTGCTGCAGGAAATTGGGCACAAACTGTACCAGACTGCAGAGTAAGCTTCACATTTTACATAACAGCATTTTCCTGAGCAGCTCCAGCTTCTGACTTTGTCAAAGTAAAAAAACAAAAACACATAATGTCTGTCTGTCTGTGGGTTGGGAGTTCATGTGCCAACAGGATGATAAGATGAAGCTAAGTTAAAGAACCGAGACGATAATAGGCAATACTGCTTCATTTGGGTCCAGTGGGATTTTGAAGGTGTATATTTCATTAATGTCAGATTTTTCAGTTTCAGAACTCTGAGCCTTTGCATACATCTATAAATGGATTAAAGGGGCAATATTATGTTTTCCAGGAATATAGTGCCATTTAAAATACAATCAAGTACCTACTTGCAGTTGTTATGAAAATGCTATGTATAAAACATGACTCAAAAAAAAATTGCTAATTAATGCCTTGAAATTGGGCTTCTATCTTTTTAAAAAGTCCTGCTCTTTCTGAAAATAAGCCTTTAAGAAGTCATCCCAACATGGCTCCTCTGTTAACCCTTTAACACAGGGGTGTCCAAAGTCGGTCCTCGAGGGCCGGCATTTTGCATGTTTTAGTGTCTCTGGTTTGACACACCTGCATCACATGATGGCTCATTAGAAGGCCTAAGCAGAACACTGACTTGCTGAGGAGGTTGTTACAACCACTAGGGAGAAAACTAAAACATGCAGGATGCCGGCCCTCGAGGACCAACTTTGGACACCCCTGCTTTAACAACACTTTTACCAGCGTTGCACTGAGAAGTAGCTCGTATTACGAGCTCAGCAGATGTGAAGTTCCACCAGGTGTTTGCTAGTTGCTGCTGACTAGTTTGAAAGAGCTGACTTGGGGAAGAAGAGACAGGGAACTGGGGGGTGAGACCTGCGACACAGAAGCTCAGAAACTTGGAAGCTGCAGCCCTGAGGAGGAACTGCACCTTGAAGGCGGGGCCGATCCACCCAGGCATTTTGTACAGCTGAATGGTTGCCATAGAGATTAAAGGATTTCTCAAACATGCACAAAATAATCAAAGCAACAGCTATGTTTTTGATGAGCAAGTAAAACTATAACATGATGTAAAGCTAAAAAAAAGTGGATTTTACATAATCCTGCCCCATTAAGTTATGGGATGATCAGTCAAATACAGGTAGAAAATATTTCAAACAATTCAAGAGAATTTTAATTCTCCTTTATGATGCTCTGAGTTGTTTAGTTCAGATTAAGACAATAGCTAAGACAGTAAAATTAAATTATTCAACATTATAAACAGCGTATTAGATGGAAAAATATAATTGTATAAGTATAATTGTTTAGCTCAGTTTGATGATCACACTCCAACAGTCATCACTTCTGATATTCCAGAAATGGCACTTGAGCCATGACAGTTTCTGCAAGTGGCTCGTTGATTTCAAGCTTGGCCTAATTATAATCCTCCAAATGCCAGGAGAGACACACTTAAAGTGAAAAACTCCAAAAGTTGCTACTCCATCTGTTTTCCAAGGTGTGGTGGGAAAAATAAGCAAACAAAACAAAACTAAAAAAAAAAAAAGAGTATCTTTTTGAGATTCGATGGAGAGTGAGAGCGTTAAGTCGTCGGCCTTTGGGAGAGAGCAGCAGCAGGGTTAGCGGTTCCCTAACAACACCCAGATGGTCTGAGAACAACGTGTGTTGTGCGAAACCAGAAAGGAGTTTCAGATGAAGACTGTTGCTGGTTCTCACTTTGATCTGAACAATTAACCTCTAAAGTCCCTCAGAGGATAGTGAACACAAACCGCATTTAAGAAAAATAAAATGGGAGCAGAAATTACAAAAACAACAAAAACAGATACAAAAAGACATAAGAGATGAAACTAGATATAAATTACTCTTTGCTAGAATAGTTAGAATTTCTCAAAAACTGTACAAACTGTCATTCAAGCTCGTAAAACTGCACAGCACCAGGCTGATTTATTAAAAACAGCCAGTGGAGAAAATCCCCCACTGCTGCTGAGAGAGGATCAGAATTTTCCTCTGTGCTTTAAACTGTAAGACAGAACTATTAAACATATTCAGCTGCTGCAGATATGTTTACAGGAAGCATTAGATCAGTACGATTCCTGAAGTGTGGCAAAAAACATTTCTTGTATGGCAGTTCTGAATCCACCAAAATCGAGAATGAAATTAAAAAATACATTAATGACTAAATATAATTACTGGTCATGTATGTTATAAAAACGTTATTTTATTTGACTTTTTCATTGGCCACCCATTTGGGTAAATGTGTTGGAATGTAAATGAATATATTTATATCCTTTTGACATAATTTTCACATTTTGTATGTGTTTTTCAGTTGTTATTCAAATGAGTCAGTGTTTTGTGTGAAAGGAACGAAATAAGACCAAAAACCAAGATTAGAATCAGTTGTGCTAAAGGCTAATGCTAACATCTAACAACAACCAAAAAAACCCTGAGGCATCAGTGGTGCCAAAAACAAGTGCCAATGACCTACCGTTTAAAATCTCAGAGCAGTGTTGACAGCTATTACTATAAATGTAATAAACAACAGCTAATTGCATGTATAATGCTAAGAGCAAGTATTTGTGTACAAAAATCCAGCCACAAACTGTAAATTCTTATAGTACAGGAAACAATGCTAATGCTTGTAGTTCTAGGCCAGTGGTTCTTAACCTGGGTTCGATCGAACCCCAGGGGTTCGATGAGTCGGTCTCAGGGGTTCGGCGGAGCCTCTGCCGCGGAGGTAAAGACACACTTGTGTAAAATCGTGATGAAGCGCCCCGCTTTGCCATCACTTGCTGCAGAGGATCACGTTACATTGCTTAGCTAATCAGTGCTGCGGAGGAGAACTGATTGAAGGAGTTCCACTCTCAGCATGGATTTGAACTTGTGTCTTTAATTACTTCAGCAAAGCTCACCGTTTTTACCAAATGGGGTATATGCCACGAGAGGTGGTGACATATTTCTGTTTGAATTTATTCCACATAGGTTGGTTCCGGGTCCTGCTTGCTCCTATTGTTCTTGGCCGAAGCTGCAAGATCTGTACCATGAAAAAGACGCAAAACTTAAAATATCTGTGAGCTACTGGTACAACGACTGAGTTTTGTGGTGTGCCGTTGTGTCCAGTAATTAGTCGGTACCATCCAGTGCTTAGTTTTTTCATTTTCCAGCTGATATCAAGGCGACAGCGGACTGTAGCCAAAACTTAGCCACTACAGCTAACACGCGGTTTGTAGCTGCCTGCTATTTCAAAGCTTGAGGATATTGAAGATCCAGCATCAGAAATGGGAAGATGGGGGATATAAAAGGAGTTGTACGTGGTTCGTTTAGTGGAATAATTTGTTGGAGGAAAATAATGCCGGAGGAAATCCACTGCTATGGGAACAGGCTGAGAACAGAGGCAGCGATTCGGCACAAGGTAAGTCAATACGTGTGTGTTGATGTGCGTTTATGTTATATGGAGTATGAAATTATTTTTAGGCCACTCCTTAGTTTTTGTTTATGTGACAATTATATAAAATACATTTAACATGCAGTCGGAGCGATACCGAGCACTGTAATTTAAAAACAGCCGAGAGCAGCAATGCTCCAAACCACACAAGAAGTCAGTCAGATTAAAGTCCAAAACCTTCGCTTTACAGCCGTTTAAGTGGCACCGACCCACATAAAAAACCCACAGAACAAATGGTGCAAATCACGTATTTCCCGAATCCCGAATATATGATTATCTACCTTTGCTGTTTCATAATTATTATCCACGTTAGAGTGAATTTTTCCACTTGACTGCTATAATCTGTTCTTGCGTTACACAACGTCATTTCTCTTTTTTTCCCTCTGAGATTCTGCTTAGAAAATGAGGTTATGAAGTTACATCCTCCCGCTGCTTTTTGTTTTTAAAATGGTTAACGGTTACCGTGGGCAAATCCAGCAAGGACCAAGTGAAAACTCCATCTCTAACACAGAGTGACCTGTGCACCGGAAGCAGGCTATGTGGAAAAAAAATGCAGAAGTGCTAAAACGGAAGTCCGTGGCATATACCCTATTCTGTAGCTTTCGGTGTACTTCTAAATCTGCTCCTTAGTCGCATCTTTTCGGGGTTGGTACTGCCTCTAGTGGCGTGGGGGTGGTAACACAACTAATATAATTACATTACTAAATCAGAATACCGCAAAGTCTTTATTATTTATTAATTTTTCACTCTCTTAAGAATGTAGAGCTAATTAAATGATCTAAACAAGACCTTAAAGTGTTTCCAGTTTCTCTCGATGGCCAACCTGTTGAAACTGTGGCAAATTTTAAATACCTTGGGTCGTTCCTGGACAGTCAGCTCAACTTTGCTGAAAACACTGACTATATTTTGAATAACTGTTCTCAGAAACTCTACCTTTTAAGAAGACTTAGTGATCATGAGGTGCCCCATCTAGACTCTAGTTGGGGCACCCCTATGTCTTGAATTTGGGGGGAAAAAAATCATATTTTATTTATCACTACAGAAGGGTTCAGTGAATGCACATATGAAACTGGTTGGTTCGGTACCTCAAAAAAAGGTTAAGAACCACTGTTCTAGGCACTAACACTAAAGATGTAGGCTAAAGCTGAAATGTTGACAGTTCTTCACAGTAAAGGTTACTGCCAACAGTCCAAGCAATGAGAACATTAATGCTCATAATTCAGAAATTTAAAAAGTTAACGAAAATCCCTAAATATAGCGACAAAACTGCTAAGTTGACAACAGTGCCATGACCGAACTGACATTAAAGAAGACGGTGGCTTTTGACTAGAGTTTGAATTAAGTGCTATAGGCTTATTTCAATTGTGCTAATGTTGCTAATAATGCTAAAAAAATTTCCTCAAACCTGAAGTATTTCTAGCAGTGTGACTAGTTCTTGTAAAAGTAAAAAAAATTCAGTTCTTGTGGAAATTAACTCAAAGAGCTATTTTTCAAATAAAGGGTTATATATTTTTTCTGTTTTATATAATCTTTTCTTTAAAATTGTATAAATCAGATAAATATTTGTCCATCTCGGAGTGTGTTTTTAAGTCCCACATAAACAATCCTAAATCTAAATGCAGTGTTAAAGTCCAAACAACATAGCAAGCAACTATTTCTAACAATGCTAGTTACTTGTGCTATGCTGTGATTTTTTTCATAACCATTCATAAAAGAAATCATATAAAAGGAAAACAGAGCCCTTACAAAAATAAAATATGTTTGTCACTAAAATGGTCATCTTGAATATAATGGTTGCACTTTTAACAATCATTACGAACTAATCCCATAAACAAGCCACCACTTGATTTGAAAAAAGTAAATAAAAAAATGGATGAAAATTAATAATGCATTGACTTGTTTTGTTGGGTCCCAATGAGTGGTCCAAATTTGAACATCTTTCTCAAAATGTACACACACTAAATCATAAAAGTATTATTCACATACTAAAAATTAACTATCAAAAGATATGTTTATAGAAAATTTGCATATGTCCATTTCTAGCCAACATGGAAGATCCCACATAAGAAGATCCTTCTAAAAAAATTAAACAATCTGTTTTAGCAGTTTGATGGAAACACATGAAGAGACCAGGGAAGAGATGCTTGTATCAAAGAAGACAAAGACAGTAAGCGACAAACCAAACCTGCCCCTGTGTCTCGTATTCACCCGCCCTCCTCACATTCACACACCAATAAGGCAGAGTGCTGAACTCAGCACAGTGCAGGCTAAGCTGTCGTCACCGTTTGTCTCTCTGCTCTCACTCTGTCCTTGTTTTATGCTGCAATGTTAGAACGCAAAGCACAATAAACTTAGTAACCTGCTTAAAACTGCAGCAGCACATTGCATATTAGTTGTAAATGTTATCCTTAAATACCTGTGAGTTTTGCTAAAGAACAAAGAATGTTCTAACCTGTAAGAATAAAGGCGAAGCAACCTGTAAATTCAAGAAAAGCAACATGTAGGTTTTATTAGTTGTGCATTTGTTGATTAGTTTTATTGTTATTTAATTTGACTTCAAATTTTCAGTTTTATTTTACTATTCATTAATTTTAAACATTTGTTTGGCAGTTTAGCTTTTATTTTTCTGAAAAATGAAGAATAGAAGCATAAGGGAAAATGTTGCAAACAGCAAAGATCTGAAGCACTTCTGTTTTGTGGAGTGAGTGAGTTAGCAGCATTTCATATTTACTGTTTTTGCCATTTGCAGTATTTTCCTTTTCGCTTCCATTTTGTATGATTGCTACATTTTTTGTGGAGTTTTTCTGTTTCTTATTTTTTGTGTTGGCATCATTCATGTATTTGCAGATTGTTTCGCTCTTTGTGTGTGTTTGCATCTCTCGACCATCGTAGCTTAATATTGACTCAAACTGAGTTATCAGCACAATACAAAATGTAACAGCAATTCTGTGACACAATTGCTGAAGGAAAAAAAAGGGCATTTTGTTTTCTTTTTTTATCTCTTTCTGCATTGCTAAAAATGTTATGTTAAAAATGCATCTCACCAGCTTCTAAATCCACTGCGAGAAAAACAAGGAGCTTTAAAAGGCTCAGAACAAAAGCACCAATCTCCAAACACCATTGCAGCTGCACATGGATGCGCAAATAAAAGCCTCAAGGTGCACTCTCTGTACTGGCGTGCACAGTGAATGGGTGAACACAGAGAAACAGCACAAAGCATCTCCACTTCACCTATCCTCATGTGTCTTTTCTCACCAGAGGCCTTGGTAACGGCTCTGCTCTGCAGGGAGACACAGCTCTGTCCTGCACATACAAACCAGCTGGATTTAAAATTCAAGCACTGCTGATCTAGCTGAAGATGTGCTCAGCATAAAAATCACAATTCTCAAACTGCACCATCACATAAACACTTTCCAAATTACACGACATGATGAATATCAACTTGTTTTCAGTTAAGATGAAAGGACATTTGAGGACAGGCAGACATGTAAGGGATCAGCTGTTTGGATCCAGCAACAAATCCAAAGCCCTGTTTCCTCTCAGCAGACGGCAGAGGCCAAATCATGCAGACTCGGTCTCGCCAAAAAACCAGAGGGCAAACCGATGCTGGCTGCCTGTACCTCAAATACCGAACAAAATGACCGCCTATGTTCTGGAGCCCTGCATTCTGTTTAGTCAACAGAAACTTGCTTTACACCCGTGGCTCTGGGTGAAACCTAATACAAACTTAATGAGGGAAACGTTATTTTTTTTCTGCAGAGTAAGAGGATTTCTGCGCTGTCCGAGTTCATAAAATCTCCAACTAACCCCTGAGAAACATCTCTCAAAGTCCAGAACATCCGGGCTTTCCATATATTAGGACCCTCTTCGGCTTTCTGGTTGAAAACCATTTATCTGTATTATTTTTTTATTTCAAAGAATATTGTGATACTTAGAAATTTAAAAACATAGTGCATCTCCGTCTAAGAGTAACCCAAGATACTAGGATTGACTCCAATGTTTCATTACAAATGTTTCAAATAAGATAATTCTGTATCAATTTATTAAATATTTCAAAATGCATATATTACACAATACTGGTGTAGCAGATAGTTTTATTGTGGAATTTTACATATATGCATATGTAAAAACAGAGTGAGGATCCCACACATGGAAATAAATCATTAAACAGTTGAATTTGGTCAAAACTGCATAAAATAATTATAATGAGCTGAGTGAGACATTCCTCTGCTGATCCGGTCTGGAGGAGTTAATCACAGACATTTTAACTGTTAGCACATGTGCAGAGAGCAGAGGGATGAATATACATGAGTCCAGGGAGGAAGGGAGACGTTTGAGGCACAAAGAAAGGAGGTCAGATTGAGCTGCAGCAGAACTAAATGAAAGCACGCTCACTTTTCAAAACACAGCATACTATATAGTGGAAATGCTTGAAAAATAAAGCAAACATGTAGTTTATTTTTATAATTAGATATAAAATTTAAATAAGCATTGAGAAATATTTAGAAAAATTAAATAAATATCTCTTTTTCTTCATGTAATATAAGATTTCAGTGCCTGAATAGGATTATTTTTAAACATAATGAAAAAGAATGTACAATTTTTTTATCTATGTACAGAAAATTTCATAGCAGTGCATCATGACTTATCATTCCACAAAATGCTACACTGTATTTTGCTAATACCAGAGAATAAAAATTTTGTTCTCTACATGTTCATGATGCATTTCAAGCAAAATTATTCTGCTGTCAGTGAATTGTCTTGTCTTCCTAAACATCAACATCATGTCAGAGTTCAGAGATCGCAGCATCCGATTTGGGTAACGCTGATACTGTTGCTGGGCGGATGTTCAGTTTATGAAGTCTTAGTGACCTTTATTGCATTTTGAACCCAGTTTAAACAATAAGAACAGGGCAAAATGTTGTAGGCTTAAATACATCAACAAAATATGTCTTCATTATTGCAGAATTGGTTTGGGTGATAACATAACAATACTGCCACATTTAGCACGGTATAAAAAGGTTGCTGATTCTTTTTCATAATGAATTGCTGCTACCAAGAGCTGGAGTTTAAAGGTGATCTATTATGCTTCCTTCAATGGGTTAGGATATGTCTATAGGCTACAAAAACCTGTTAATTATATCTTATGCCAAAAATCATTCTTAGATAATCAGATTCCAGTTTGGTCAGTTCTGTCTATTTTGAAGCCTGTCAGAATGAGATGTTTTGGGACCTCTGTCACTTTAAATCCAAATAAGCTGCTGATGGCCATGCCTCCTTAACTTAATGTTTACACTCTCATGTGAAAATGGCTACAAACAGATGCCCAATCATACAACCATACAAGTCTTTGAAAAGCAGAATTGGAGCCTCCTGCACAACCAACAAGAATGCAGCAAATGGCTTCTGGATGGTAAGTCAACAACAAAACACTTGTTTTTTCTAGCAGCCATTGTACAGTGCATACAGCGGTAAAATCAGCTCTCTAAACATGCTGGAGCTTGGCTGGGGTTGCTGGGTAATGTCCATTGTGACCCAACGAATGGAAAGTTTTTGACACAACTAATTTTCCAGACACCAAAACACATTAACTTATTACCAAAAACTGGCGGTGTGGCACTTTGGGTGTTTTTAGAAGCAGTTGAGAACCAAATAGAAGTAGAAAAACATGCAAATAGTGAATTTTCCAGACGACATGTTAGTTTTTACATTTGAAGGATTGTTGTTTACACGTGGAATGTTTTTTTTTTTTTTTTAAATAGCATCTTATTTTACAGCCGTGCTGCTCGGTGGTGGTTCTGTGGTGATTATGAGACACACCTTAAACTAGCCAAAGCCAATACAAGACAATACAAAATAACTAAAGTGTTTACGTTTGGTACCATGCTCACTTGTCGCATCGCAAACATGTATGTAATTTGCTCGCCACTGTGGTGTAAATCACTGTTAGAAATGTTTTTAGAATATTTAGCAGGCATGTTTTTAAACTCCTGCATTGTCATCATAACTTCCAGCCAGTTGTGGTTTGGTGTGGTGTGCTTTTATCTTGACCTGCTCACTTTGTATCATGGCAGTTCACTAAAAACTTGGCAGTTCACTTAGCAATTTGGGAACCATCACTCCATTGAACCAGAGGTTACCGAAGAGGATTAAGGCCACTGAAAAAAAAATTACTTTAATCTCAGAATTCTGACTTTAATCTCAAAAGATTAAATCTCAGAAGATTAAAGTCAGAATTCTGAGATTAAAGTAAAAATTCTGAAAAAAAAAGTCAGATTTTTTTTTCGTTTCAGCGGTCCTAATCCTCATCTGCAAGTGCTGCCTTTTTCTACAGCTGACCTAAATAAAAAGAAAACAGGGTTTCAAATAAAAATAAATATGTTTCTATTTATAAACGACAAAGCATCCATTGGTTCCTGCCTTTCATCCTCCTACAAACCATCTCTGGTTGTGATTTAATCCTTCAAGAATGAATGACTTGTCCAAAAAAAAAAAAAGAAAGAAAAAGCTTTTATTTGAAGCAAAACTCTGTATGAAACATCCTACACCTCTGCAGAGCCTGTAAACTGCCGCCCTCCCCATAAATCACTGGAGATGTTGCATAAATCCCAAAGCCTCGGCCGTCATCCAGCGAACGTGTTGATGTGAGGAGAAAGAGAGAGGTCTAGCAAGAAGGAAGGGTTTGGCTGTATGAATGCCAGCTTATTTCAAGGGATTTTGGCACTTCTTTTTTTTTTTTTTTTTTTTTGCACCTGGAGTTCATTTATAGAAACGTCTAGCAAGTGTCATCTTCTGCTGGAACATGATATTTGGAGGGAAAATAGTGATACAGCAGCAGCAAAGTGATTCAGTCACAAAGAAAATGAAGCCAGATGAGGCAAAAATTCAGACATGCTGCTGATGCAGATGGAGGCAGGGCCTATCAATGTTTGTAAATGTTTTTTGTGCGTCACAGAAATAGAATATTGTGATTGTGAAGCTTTAGTTAATCGCATGACGGTAAGCTGTTCACACGGAAGTCTCATTCTGGTCAGGTTTAATTAGCAGTAGGAACAACCCCATGCAGAAGTAAAAAAACAACAACACAATAATCAAATTTCAGCAAAAAATCTGAATAGAGCATTATGACCTGCTGCATATGAAAATTGCCTTAGTTTCCTTTTTTACTAAATTTGCAGACATGGAAATAATCACACTCTATACCCCAGAATTTTAGACATCCTGACACTAAGTTTACTTTTAAACAGTCTTAAAACAGATCAAGATTATTAACAAATTTAGGAACTAAAAAACTTAAACAGTATATGACACAAACTTGTCTTTGCAACATGAGCTCAGAATAATAAGGGGATGCGTGAAAGAAAGCAGGATAGACAGACACATAGTATTGTTTGATTTTCCACAAAGCCATATTAAAAACTTCCAAAATAAATGCGTTGAGCTGCTGAATAAAATAACAGTGGCAGCTTGAGTGTTTTTCTGTCATCCTGGAAACCACTGTGTGAATTTTATTGTGTCAAAGCTGCTTTGTTTGTATTTAATCGCTTTGGCCTGGGAACTATTTCTGAATAAATGTGGAAGAGATAGCATGGAAACTGTCTAAAAGGAGATATGTTATCTTCTTAAAAGTAGCTGAAAGACTAAGATAAATGGGGAGCAACTCAGATCTCTTAATGTCATTGTTTCTGCTTTAAAGGACAGCCAAGACAAGAAAAAACCTGACAGTTAAACCACACCTGATGTTTGCAGGCTGATAACAGGGAAATAATTCCACAGCTCAGTTAGAAGAAGAAGAATGAGGATGATAAGCGGGAAGCTTTGCCATTACCACTAAAACTACTTCAGGGAGACTGTTGGGAGAGTCAACAGTTTGGTTGTAAGTGTTACCACATCTTTGTCAGCTAGATGCCCAGGCCGTGGCTCTTCTAGAAAGAACAACGATCCTACCGTTAGTTAATAGTTGGACGAGTCGTGTATGTGAGAGGCCGGGAGGGTCACCGATAAAAAGAGATCGAATCAGTAAGCTGTGGTCATGTGAGGACAGGATTCTGTTCCAACTAAACACAAGAGGAAGCAAACTGAAGGGAGAACTTCAGACAGGAGGAAGAGGAGAGCTTAGGCTAAACTAGAAACATGTCAGTCTATGACGGAATATTAGAGAAATGAAAAGAAATGAAATTAATATCAGAAATCTTCTAGAAAAAACAAAGGAACATTTTGAGTTTGAAGAGATGAAAATATGCTGGAAAAAACTAAACTAGAAATTTTCTGGAAAAAAGAAAAGAATTGTTGACTTTTGGAAACTGAAGTTTGAGTTCTTGAGTAGCCTTTTTACCAAACACTATTTTATCCTTACTTGGTTGATCGCTTTGGCAGAGTATTACTGAATGAGGGGACATACCAACAGATTAGACAAGCATCATCTATTTGGGACCCAAGTGTTCCTTCAACACTACTGTAAACACCTAAGATGCTTATTCAGCTGCAGCATCTTTGGTTTCCATTCACATCCTTATGGGATAATCAGTGTTGCCCCTCCACATGTGTTTAGTTTTGTCTCATCCACACATGTGGAAACAATAACGGCTGCAGGCTGTTGGGGTGAGGTCCTGGCCCTCCAGAGATCGCTCCACAGCTGGGACCGCTCCTACTTCTCCTCCTCATCCTCAGGAAGGTGATTTAAGAGTCTTCGTCACTCAGCTGTACACACTTAGCAGTTGGAAGAACGCTGAACTAAAGGTCAGGCCAGTTTAAGCCTCACAACACACACACGCACACACACACACAGCTGGACTGTTTTATGTCTGAGACTTAATGTGGTGCAAAAGTCCAACAGGAAGCTCCCTCAACAGAGATGGCCACTTATAATCTAGTAAAGATTATGGGTAACGGCCAGTTGGGGAAATAAAGATTAAAGCAAAACAATGCAATGCTACAAAATTATAGCTTGTGTTTGAGTGCATTTTAGAGGACAACATTGTGACAGCTTCTAAAGAAAAAGCTGATTTGAGATTTATGATGCTTTACTAGTTAACTAAAAGTTCAAAATGTTCAAAGGAGCAAAACACAAAAAAGCCTTACTGTACTGAAAAAAGATTGTTGATGCTTGTACAAACTAATCCACAGCAAAACTAATTTTACATAAACTAACCTTTTTGGTAATGCATTTTCACCTCTTGCCTTAATTAAAAAGTTTTTAGCCACCAGGACAGCAGTGGTGACGAAGTCTAAATTAACTTTAAGCAAAAACTTTAAAGGTGATTCAAGCACATGGTCCACATTTCCTGTTTTTGGAAAATTTATTTAACATGTCAGAGTTCGTGATGAACAAGAAGCTTCCAGATTTACTCAACCTCTGTGTGGACTTCGGGGTTGCCAAATCTGACAGTTTCCAGCCAAAACACAACATAAAATCCACCCAACTTCAAAAAACACAAAAATAAAAAACAGCCTAAATCTAAACCTCTATTGAAACATGGGTTAGTAGTGCCAGGTATAGAATATAGGTCAACGTCCTCATCTATATGTGACCAGTGACATACTTTGTAATCCTCAATTCAGAACGTTTTTGGTTGACCTTTGTTATATTCACTAGTTCCTGTTGGGACTTTAAGGAACTTGACTTTTTGAACACCAAGCTTGTGTTTTTATACCACTATGTTCTTTTAATTGATGAAGTAGCACTAAGATTTCTGTTTTACAACACTATTACATAGTGACGCTTGATTAAGCAATGACTATTAATCATTGATGATGTCATTCTGGACATATCCAAATAAATAAACAAATAAAATGAGTACAAGGATAATTTGATTCAAATGTTCATTTTTGGTCCTTTTATTTTAACAATCTACCCAAAGTTGATTTTTCCAGCCCAACATGTTCAAAAGAAGCTCAATTGGGCAGAAACACGCCTAATCTGGCAACAACGAGGACCTCCAAACTAGGCAAAGTAATGTACTTGCTTTTGGTAATCCTCTGAAGTTTTATGAGTGAAAATATATAAAGAATGGTTAAAAAAAATCCTGACTATTCTTTTTTTAGAAAAGACAAAAATTTTGTGGTTTTTAAATAAATAGCTCAAACTGGCATTTCATGTGGTTGCATCTAGAAAGACAAACCAAATTCTTCTTGAATTTTTCATTAAATAGGATTCTCCCAGATTTTATCTTTATGCATTTTTCAGACACGTTTTGCATTGGGTAAATGTAATTTCTTTTATTCACAGTATTGACTAATGTGTACATATACACAGTAAAAAATGCTGGGTTATTTTCATAACCCAATTTCTGGGTTGAAGCTGTTGGGTCATAGGTTGGGTTAGTTTGACCAAATATTGGGTCAAAATTCATAACTCATGAGTTGGGTCAGAAATTTATCGGAAGTCTACATCTTGCACACTTCTGTTGGGCCAGGAGTTGGGTGGGTAGATTTACCCAAACGGTTGGGTTAAAGATGAAACTTGGAAGAAGCCACGCCCCTCTTCACAAGCCTCCATTTTCAACATGACTGTGAACGTTGCATAACGGACTTCTCCTCTACTTTGAAATAAGACATGGTAAGTAAAAAGAAGATAAAGTTTCAACGTTTATAGAATTTTATACATAAATTGAATTTATTTCAAACATGTTTGATATTTATTTTTATGGTTATTTAAAATGTTTATTACGGTAGGTTCCTCTGACAAAGAGCTTCGGTGTTGCTACAATACGGATGTTGGGGAAAAAATAGATGAAGGGGAAGGGCACAATTTGTCAAGTAAATTAAATTCAGTTTTTAATATAACCTCAATCATATTTGTTCGTAACTTAACATAGTCAAATTTTTAAAAATCGATTTAGTTTTAAAAGAAAGGTAGTTGACGGTTTGTCCCCTGATTTTTGCAATATGCGCGCGCATCCTTAGCGGGCTGAGGCTACGTGTTCGAACACCAGCAGTAATGGCGGAGGAGAGCGAGCAGAGCTTTAATAATGTGGGTATATTATGCTTTTTGAAAATAAAATAACTTTTGCAAAGTTATTAGGCGATAAATTAGTTGTGTAAACCTGAATTATGCGCTCGGTTTATTAACATATAGCTTAATTACAAACATGCTCGGACGTGTTCGCACTTATCGCTCCCCTCCAGCCGCCGGCTCGTCTCGCCCTCTCTGTCAGTTGACCGGGCGGAGCGGCTCGTTAAGCTGAGAGAGAACGACCGTCTCCCGGCACATTGCTTTCAAACTCCCGCTGGTTTTAGGCAACGAATTAAAAGCAAAACTAAGACAATATCTAATGTTAATGTTTGCTCATTTTATTATTATTGTTACTACGGTATTAATTACAAATACATTTATTTAAAGTTGGTGCTGAAAGTTATTCAGCACTAAGTTTGTGTTAAGTTTTACTTCTAAATTAAATTATATGTGTCATTTTATTTTATTAAGAGCTATATTTATTTTTAGGAACATAAAATTACTCTGAACATTTGAAATTGCTGGCTAATTACAAGTTATTTGCAGTGGAGACAGCTATAAGATTTAATTCAGTCATTAAAGTTTGATTTGTGATTTTGTCTTTTCTGATAGATTTTGTAATTTTACATCCAGGATCTTCAGGAGAATTAAGCGAAACCCAAACTCCTCGTTCTCAACGAAGACCTTCTGCATGACCAAGAACATGAGTCTGCTCCCTCAAGGTATTGAAGCTCAGAAGAAATGTTCTCTAAAATGTTTTCATGCTTTTTAGTTACTGTAACATTTTAACACTAACTTATGTTTGATACAGAAGATGATGTAGTCCTGCAGCTGCTGCCAGTACCCCTTCCTGCTCCACCTTACTAATTTGGGAGAAGTTTCAGATCCATCAACCTGGAAATTCAGATGTTTTCATTGATATCCAGCCTGTAAGTCAACCTTCATCTCTGAATAATGCTCAGATTGTTTAAGTGCATCACATTCAATAGTGAGGTTTTGTGTTAAACTAGAATCAGTCAGAAATTAGTTTTTGAGAATGTAGCCCTTTACCTTTAAATTCACTAAAGGCCTGTTTTTGTGCTTCTCTCTCTTGTTCTCAACGAAGATCTTTTGTATGGCCAAGAAGAGAAAGGAGCGGCCGTCTTCTCAACAACATGAATTTTCTCCCTTAAGGTATTGAAGCTCAAGAGATGTTTATAAACTGTTAACATTTAACATTTTAACACAAGCTTATGTTTCCCATGCAGACAAGATGATGTAGCCCTGCAGCTGCTGCCAGTGCTCCTCCCTACTTACACATTTGGGAGAAGAGTTTCAGATCCATCAACCTGGAAGTTCAGAGGGTTTCATTGATATCCAGCCTGTAAGTCAACATTCATCTCTGAATCATGCTCAAATTGTTTGCTGTTTATATAAGTTCATCACTAATGGCCTGTTATTTTCTGTCTTCTCTCTCCATCAGGTTGGGACAAACCTGGTGGTGCATCTACAAAATGTGACAACCTGTATGTCCTCATGCAGGGAGACAGGCAAAATGCTAAAGTGTCGTTAAAAATGCTCCTTGTTTAATGGCTGAAAGGTTTACTTGTAGTTTGCTTTAAAACAGACTTTTTTTCATTAAATGTTTTCTAATATGGAGTAACAGATACTTCTGGAGTTGTAGCCAAATTAATTGAAGTGATTTAACTACTTATGTTTTGTAACTTTTGTAAATGAAATTGCTGGCTCTATATATGTATCATGTGGAAATAAAAGAAGCTTTAAATTCATATGTCTTTTAATCCTGTTTTTATATAGTGAAATTTAAAATAATTTTTTTTAACCCAACTATAGTGGTATAATAACCCTTGTGTTGGGTTATGAATTTCAACCCAATTTTGGGTCAGTTTAACCAATTTAAACAAGTCAATTTAACCCAACGTTTGGTTAGTTGCCATGACCCAATGTGCTGGGTCAAACCCTCAACCCAACCCAGTTGGGTTAAAACAACCCAGCGTTGGGTCGGTCCATATTTGACCCAGCGCTGGGTTACGTATTGGGTTATTTTTAACCCAGCAGTTTTTACTGTGTACCAAGGATTTTAAAAGCAAAACAGTTAGGATCCCTGGGTGAAGAAAACAATCTCTTTGTATACACAATTATCATCACAGTGGACTTAATAAGCCACCTCTGTTTCATAGTTAAAAAGACAAAACTGTTCCATGTGGACAAGAACCTGCAAGAGACAACGTTCAGATTTCTCACTTATGAACAATACATTCCTCACTACTGTACTGCAGCCCTTTGGCGAGAGTGCCAGACACTTTTTTGTTCCAGTGAAAAGAAATCTGAGGGCCTTCATCCCACAGTATGATCAGACTGAACATCACAAGGATTCGGTTCTCGAGCCAGATCAGCAAATCCCGCTTTAATTTTCACAGCCAAGGGTGAAAGGTTTGGGGAGATTTTCACTATGAGCTTATATGAGTAGATTTGGTTACTAAAGCCTCCAGACATACATTTACAGCTGCCTCACCAGAGACTGATGATTTGGTGGGTTTTAGGTTCATGTCTGGGGGACACTCTTAAATAGGCCAATGAGATAACAGGATATTGGCCAGGCTTACAGTCTATTTCAAAGCCTTAGTAACCAAATTATACAGTGCAGTGGAAATGCTGGTTTTCCATAGACATATAGGTAGAAACCGTTTAGAATATAGTAATATTTAATTATTTATTGCAAAGTGAGAATAATGATAATACCAGTATGCGTTTTCAAAATATTTTTAGTTCATAATCATTGGTTGGCACACATCCACTAATCAGCTAATAGCAGGCATAGTTTTTCAGTTAACTCTTTTGCTGAATTTGAACATGTTTAGCACACTTAGATTCTACCAAATTATTTTTTTCTGGATAAATTCAAAAGTGCTAATTTACTTGGATGTTTAGATATACAGTTATCTAACCAAATTTGCTGAAGCTTTGGTTATTGACTAGAGAATTCTTCAAGTAGTTAGATATCTGTCTCATCTGCTGATTTACTGCTTGACATCTGACCGAAGCCCTACTGTGGTCAGACAGGCAAAATCAGCAACAGAGTTTGGAAGAACTATAAAACTGAAACTAATGTTCTAAAGAATTATTTTGTGAAGCTCAACCATACAGATTGGTGTGTAATGACACATTTTACAGGGTGATCCACTATGTTGTGACATGTTCAGGGCTCCCAATAACACTCACAATTACGATAATCTGTACTGAGCAGCTCTCTGATAGCAGACAGTGTGTCAGTAAACAAGTTTTACTAGATATTGTATTATAACCGAAAAGAGAGATGTAACTTCTATCATGAATAGATAGAATAGATAGATTAGCAAAAAACCCTACAAATTACAATGAAATAATGCTACTTTCGCTAGCCGCCGGAAATAACGCCTATAATCATTTCCCCAGTAAGCCTCCCGAGAATAAGGTCAATTGTTCTACACCCAATAAGCGGTCTCTTTATTGGGGCCTGCCATAGCATTACATAAGTAATGTGATGCATGGAAGGCACCTATTGTTCTACACCCAATGTCTCTTTATTATTATTATAGTTATTCATTTTTCTTCCGTCACCGTTAATGCAGCTCGTACCCCGAGAAACCCGACAAAAATGGTATCAAAACGTGCAGCTCAATCCCGGGAAGGGAGCTATTATTTTTTATTGGGGATCAGAGTTACGGTGGTGATGTAAAAAACAAAAAACGAGCGAAATTTCCAACTGCCGAAATGCAGAGTGTAACTGACACCAACTGCCGCTTTTTTAGAGTGAGAAAATGAGTGGATGTTTGACCCCAAAACAATTTTGAAATCGCTCTCCTGGCTAAAAAAATTGCTCTATTGGTATGAAAGTCGGTCAATACATTGATACGCATGCCTGCTCCGGTAAAATGTTTTCGAAATTTCCCTAGGGCTTACGGTTTTCTGTCAAGGTGCTTCAGAGCGAAATTATGTCACAAGGTAAACTGTCACATATTATGTGACAGGGCAAGACCCTCAGTATTCCGCAATTTAGTGCAGTATGGTGAAAAGTTATAAAATTATAACTTTATTCTCATCCAACTTTACTCATATTTAAAACCCAAATAAAAAACTCAGAGCCTGGCCCTTTAACTCCATCATAAGCAAGTAACCGTAGCTCTCAGAAAAAGGCCAGGAAATAGATTAAACCTATCTTTTTATTGTTAATGCAAAATGTTATGCACTTTTCATCTCTTCTCATCTGACAAGCTGAAATATAAGCAACATGCTGCACATTTTTCCACAATAAATGTTAAAAACTATATACCTTGTGAAAAACTAAACTGAAGAAGCTGACAAGTAACCAATGCTAGTTGTAAAAGGTTTTACTGTATTAAGTCTAAAAATGCACACCCCAGTGAATTATTTGTACTTTTTTCTTTTTCAAACTGAGTAATCTTGATTAAATGTTACTGATTCACTAAATAAACTAATTTTGGAAATTATTTTGAGGCTTAGAACAATAAAACAGTGGTTTTGATAATGAGGTCATACAATCCTGGAGCCAGCGGTTTGTACAGATAAATAATTAAATATGAACAGCTTCGCAACAGTATTTCAATTCTGGGGATGGAAGGACACTGAGCAGGGGGGGAGGGGGCGCGAAAACAATGATTATCCCTAGTGGGGGCAGACAGAAAATAATTGAGAAACACTGTCCTAACCCTTGCACAGCAAGGCAGTACTTTAGCATTAGCCTTTTCCCTAAAGTTAGCTATTAGCTAATTTTCTTATTAATTAGACATGTTTAGTATACTGAATGGAGCAAGTGAAATTAAAACAACATGTTAGTGATGTTGCACATGCTACTGGCAGCAACATTAGGCTAATTTTAGCTTATGCACTAATTTGAACGTACAGAATGGCAAAAGTCCATGTTACTCAACATGCTTGATACTCTCCACATGCTATAGAGTACATTGCAGCTTTCTTTAGCATCGCTGCTAATATTTAACATCAGAACGCTGGGTTCCAACCGATGGGCACACTTTGGCAGGCCCCAGTTAAATTTCTTCAGGAATTTTCTAGTTTATTTATTTTTCTTCCATCACCGTTAATGCGGCCCGAACCACTGTGTGCACCCCTTCTGTGTTATCAGAACGTTCAGCTTGATCCCGAGAAGGACGCTATTACTTTTAGTGTGATTCTGAGTTAAAATGACGACATAAATTGCGAAAAATGAGCAAAAAAACGAGGCTGAGTGTCTCACAGAGACAGTAATCTTTCTCTCTGACACACATACAGTACAGTGGATTTATGACTCCAAAACTCTTTTTAACTCGCTCTCAAGGGCACAAAATCACCCTATTGGTCTCAAATCCGGTCATGACATACGTACACATGTCTGCTCTCATAAAATGTTTTCGAAATTTTTCTAGGGCTTATGGTTTTTTGTCAAGGTCCTGCAGACCAACGCTGAGGTCTCATAAAGATAGAAACTCTCTCCACCATTCTGAGAGAGCCAGCCCAGGCGATTGTTAATTACCATAGCAATGGGGATATTTTGAGTGATTGTTTATCCATTTGAGATTCTCAAGGAGGCCTATAATGTGTGAACAATGACCCCCAAGTCTGAAAAAAGGAAAGTCAATAATAAACACATCCATTATGAAAACCTTTTAGCTAAGTACAGCATAATGGCAGTACTGATACAACTTCTACGCCTTGAAGCCTGTCTGTTACACAGTCTTACGTTAGCTGAACCGATCAATATGCAATGTGTACCATATCTGATATACATTAAAGATTTTATTTTACCTGAAAAGGCTTTTTACTAAACTGTAATCGTATTAGCCACACTAGCACCAAGTACAGTGTATCAGGCCTAGGCACACTCAAACATTTGCCAACAACAGAAATCACTGATTTCAAAAGTAACCCCCAAAACCATGAATACCCGACTTACCCAACCTTGCAAGAACAATAGGCATCAGTGATCTTGTCCACAGCTATATGCTGTGGACATTTATGCTGAGGGTGTGAGGATCTGCTGTTTTCCTCATCGACCGGTAGCATTTAGCTGCGACGCGCACAATGTTGGAGGCATCGCGTGGCTCAAACACCTTGATGTCATCCAAAAAAGATGACATGAACTTGTTGGTTCCCCTGTCCACTGTCGTGGCTGATATTTTGTGAAAATTCGGCAGAAATGCTACACTAATCGACTCAGAAATATTCTGCAGAGAGTCAGTCGAAATGAAAGATGCCATGTTTACATAGAAACTAAGCTCCGCGAGGCTTTGTTTGTGAGACATGCAGCCACATGGGATTTTCGAGGGGGGTTCTGGGCGGAGCTTGGTAAGGTTCATTGTAACAGGGAACTAGATCAGCTATAGCACTATGGAGAAGGACCTTGCATGAGCTTCAGGTTTTGCACCCAGTTGGTGGATCATGTTGAGCTCGACAGAGCCGTCCTGATGCTTACCAAAGTAAGTCCAGCTATGCAAGCTTGCTGGCTTGCGCCCATAAGTGTAGGAACCTGGGGGGACGTGTCTCCCCAAATATTGGAGGAAGGCGAAATCTTCTGCTCGCGTGAATTTATTTTGAAGGCGCACCATAGCACTTCCTCCCTCCTTGCCCCTCCCCCCTCTGAACGGCTCAGAGTGCTTAAAGGCAGAAGGATATATAGTGTAATTAATTTATTACCAGGGGTGGCATAGTTACTTTGAAAAATTTATTTGATTACTCAATGAAAAATCCATTAGCTAGAAAATGTGTATCTCTCTTTTCCTGCCATCATTTACGTTTGTGTCGGTGGTGTTACACATGAAACATAACTCCCCAAGGAAAAAGAAGAAAGTAACAATATGTGTTTACTGAAAAAAATTACATATAAATATAGTAACACACAGTGACTTGGATACACAAATTTAATCTGATTATTGGATTGTAAGTAGTAACGCGTTAGATTACTTGTTACAAGGGGCCAGATTAGAGTAACGCTTTAATGACACCATTGTTTGATATTTTTGCTCAAGCTATTTATGGATCTGTGAGGTTTCCAATATGTGCCCCCACCCAACCCCCACCAATGATAAACTTGTTCCTACGCCCTTGCTTGCACGGACGTGTTACTGGTTTAGCATCACAATGCTGGGTACAAACCGATGGGCACGCTTTGGAAGGCCCCGGTTAAATTTCTTTAGTACTGTATTTTCCGCACTATAAGGCGCACCTAAAAACCTTCAATTTCCTCAAAAGCCGACAATGCGCCTTATAATCCGGTGCGCCTTAAATATGGACCAATATTGAGCCACAACAGGTCTAGCAACTACGGTAAGCAGCTGCCGACTTCATTTTTGCCGTAGAAGAAGAAGCGCGGTGCATGCTGGGATAGTTGTCAGAACGCTGGTTTGTTAATAAAGTTTGACTCACCTATCTACCTACCGACCGTCTAGAATCAGGTCGTCTGCAGGTCATTTAGCACCACATTCTCCACGAACATGCTGTGCGCGAACGAAGAAGGGTAACCATCGTCCGGCCACACCCAGGCCCAGTCGCAGAAGGTTCTCCTCGCCGCCCAGAGTCGGACTTTTTTGTTGATATTCGCTTTAGTGCAGCTCCATCTAGTGGATGCATAATGTAACTTCAGCCTCTACTGTAGCATCTATTCTATGCGCCTTATAATGCGGTGCGCCTTATATATGAAAAAAGTTTTAAAATGGGCCATTCATTGAAGGTGCGCCTTATAATCCGGTGCACCTTATAGTGCGGAAAATAAGGTAATTTAATTTGTCTAGTTGACATATAGTGTGTATCAACATGGTTGAATATAGTGCTTTAGCATTAGCTTATGCTAAATATTATGTTGGAATAGTGCTTTAGCAATAGCTTCTGCTAAATACTATGTTGATACAGCATGTTAGCGGTACTAGGTTAACACAACTTTCTGATTATAATATATAATTTATGCTATTGTGAATTCAAAACGTCATAACCTCTGCCTATTTATCCCATTTTAAAATAAACAGGATGAAACATGTTTATAAGATGACCTAAATATTTTTCACTTGCACAGAAAAAATTGTAGCTTAGACTTTTGATGGGTGAGAGAAAAACATATTGTGGTCGTTTTGTAATGATTTGCTTTCTACATCCACCAAGTTGGAATTTTCCCCTCCTGTCTGCAGGACTTCAGTATTTACTCCCCCTTCTATTGACCTCTTTAGCTACTAGTTTCAGTTTCTATCCCTCCCCAAATCCTCATCTGCTCCCTCTAAATCTCTTTGTTCCCTTCCCCCATCCTCGCTCGCTGCTCCTGCTAGCAGTTTTTACCTCTTATTTCTCCCACATTTATTCATGTATTCAGGTACTGCTGAATGAACTGGCATGCTGTTAAACAATAATCGTGTCAATCAGCAGGTCTAAAATAATGCATTCACTCTTCAACCACAGTAATGCCAAGCTAATTGAAACTAATGTGCTTTTTCCCCATTTGCATTATCTTCTTGTCAGGAGCAAGCTTCACCTTGTGGTTTTTCAGGGTTAATTTGTTTTATATTTCAAACTAAAAGATTCAAAGCAGTTAACAGCAGATAGAGTTATACATCTTTGTTTGGCCATTCAGAAAGTATGGAATTTACTTGGAAAAACATAATACCAACATTTCCTCTTTTTAAAGATAGTAAAAATATTTTTGGAGCAAAAAAAAAAAAATATGCAGCAAGCAGAATATAGATATAAAACTGGAATTTAGAGTTTAAATGATTGTTAAAATCAACCTGCTAAGATTAGCACTTGGTTTGGACTTTATGTGCAATTTTTTTACCCAATCTGTAACTCAGAACTGAGTAAAATCCATACATACAGCAACCTCTCCTTGGTGTTAAGGAGGCTGAACTTCTTCAAAGCTTTTCTGGTCTCCCAGCAACAAGCACAGCAGAGAATGGCTCCATCTTTTTTTAGGTGACCAAACAAACAACTTAATTTAAAGTGTATAACTGATTTTCCAACAAACCAGTTTGACATCCAGCACCATTATCCGATTCAACCTCAGGCTACAAGTAACAATTATTTTAATAATCAAGTATTCTGATCATTAATCAGATTTTTTTAACTCCAGAAAATCTTTCAATTCCTTTTCCAAACATTTTATTGCCTAAACATCAATAACCTACCAGACCTTCAGTGAACGCCTGATCATCTGTAGCAAAAAAAAAAAAATTAAAGCTCAGTCCTTTCTGCTTGACTTATCAATGCAATTGACCAATTAATAATTGGATAGCAAAACGTTCTTAATAGGAGTCTTTTGTAAAACTGCCCTGGAGGAGTTCTGGGCAGAACAAATCTACAGACAAATGTTGATTTCCTTTAAATCTTAAATGCAAAATGTATTTATTATTTTTACTTTTTTGGTTTAATTTCTGACCTGAGTAGATTGTTCTTTATGCAAATGGCTTTTTTTTGTCTGTATATTAATCAATTTCTAAATTAGTTGGTGATTATTTCAATAATCGATTCATCAGATTAATCGTTTCCACCCTAATTCTACAGTCTCTCTAACAGAACAGTCGGCTAGCACCAAGGTTAGGGAGTGGCAATTCTAAGCATGTAAAGAGTCTTTGGCAGCATTATAGGCACATTAATACAATTTTTTAAAAGGGTGCTGCTTCATAAGCCTTCTTAGTTTTTATACTTAAATGACTGAAATATTTCTTATTGTAGTTCATTCCATTAAAGCCAATTAAAAACCATCTGCTGCTGAAACACTTAGAAATTGATAAAAGGCAAACAAAAACCTGAAAAGATCAACAGCCCACACAGGCATGCCTCAGTTTTTTCCAGCTCTTTTCAGTCATTTATTCACAGACTGCCTCGAGTTGTCACACAAGCGCTCTAAAGGTTGAGAGCTTCAAATTCAATAGAAATACAACTTTAATCACAGGCTTCTTCCACCTCACAGTGAGACTGCGATGTTCTCTTTGCTGTATGCAGAGCAGCCTGAGACAAACATCATCACTTTAGGACAGCTTGATAACACTTGAGCTGGGAATCAATGATGGAGGAGGACAGGAGATACAGAAAAACTGGCTGATGTTAATAAAGATCTGAAAAAACAGATGACATTGTCTAATTATTCACAAATATACTAATGCATTATCTACCTAGCACTCATGACATTATCTGTGTCCTATCCATATTTTTGTATATTATGTCGTATTATAATGGAGGTGATGCTTGCCAGCAGGACAGAAGGCACCATTTAACCACAAAAGGAGTTTTAACTATTAGACCACTTTGGATGATTTATAACCAAACAGAGATGTTCTTGGACAGTAAGCCTGCTAGATCACAGCATTGCCATGTTCTCAAAAAGCTGACTTTGATGAATTTTGAACAGTTTTTTTTATTATTATTTCTGCTGTACCAAATGTACCACCATCTTTCAGTAGAAGGTATTTTTACAACCAATTTATACTGGGGCTGAAAGGATTACTGAGATTAATCTTGACTAAGTCATTATTGAAGTAATACTCAACAAATTTAGAAATTGATTAATCGTTATCTGGAGTACAGACTCAAAAAAGGCAATTTGCTGGAAAAAACAAACATTTGGATCTTTAATAAAGCCAAAACTGTGTAAAGTATGTATAGATAAAAAAAAAAATAAAAAAAAAACTTTTGTCTGTAAATCTGTTTTAACCAAAACTCCTCAAGTGGGATAGTTTTAGCCGCACCCAGATAGTTTATTTTCAAATTTACTAGAGGAGTAATGAAAAAAAAGAAAAAAATACTTAAGCGGTTAAATAAAAAATCTGTCTAATGTGGCAAAAAAAATTGTCCGATTAATAGAATGTCAAAAGAGTGATACTATTTTTGTCTGTAGACTGACATTTTGCATCATGCATTTGAAATATCTTTGTAAATGTACCCCTGAGAAATATGATCTGCTGCCTGACGTGGGCTGTTTGTGGTTACAGTAAAACCAACATGAAAAAAATCCATCCTAGAGTTAAGGAGATAAATGATTAACTATTCTCTTTTAGGTGAAAACCAAAATCTAGAAACAGAATCTAGAAAACATTTTGTTTCTGTTGTACTAGACTAGACTGTACTAGAGCAGGTTTCTGTGTTGAGATGACGAGTATGACTCTAACAGACTTTGGCAGATGTCAAAACCTGTTGGTGTAAATCAGAAAAAAGAGACACCAACAGCTCTAAAATGAAAGTCTAAAGGTCGTGCTTTCAAGATGAAAGAAGAAACTGTACAACCAGAAAACACACCTCTTGGAAAGAAAAGAAAGTTAATGAACCTGGAAACAAGCCAGGAAGACTCATTTGAAAATCCCCCCGAAACTTATGAATTATTGGATATTCTGTTTACTAAGTAACTCACTTTCTTAATGTTAAAATGACAGTACCCACATGGTTTTGGAAGTGAATCTTACATAAACTTCACATTAACAGGCAGGTTTCAGGATTCTTGTCCTGGATTTAGAAAAATCTGTTAACTTTAACCTGGGAAACTATTTCAAAAGCTTTTCTTGGCATTTATGATCCAAGTTCACATATTTTTGAGTAGTTTTAATACAGTCTGCATCTGCTTAGAGCTAAGATGTTTCTCTAGAACAAAATAATGTGTCTCATAAACTATCGGTTTCAACATTACACCTCTGCAGCTCTCTGTGTTTCAAATGAAATGTGTGAAATCAGAGCTAAAAATAAGGACTTCCTATCTGCTTCTTTTCTGGTCAGTTTAATCGCTTCTTTTTTAAGTCCAACAAGACTGCAGAGGGCTCAGACAAAAAAGCCTCTGAAAAGCTGTGAGGTTACAAAGAGCCATCTTTCTCTTGAACTCCGACCCTGAGCCTGCAGCAGCAGGATGACAGGCTGACACCTCAGAGCTGCTCACTTACAGGAGGGAGACACCAAGGCAACCGGGCTGTCTGTCCGTCCGTCCGTCCATCCATCCATCCATCCATCCATCCATGCATTCATCCATCCATCCAACCAACCAACCAACAATATATCCATCTGTCCATCCAGTTTCTCTTCCATTTATACTTCCATTCATCCAATTTTCTATCCATCTGTTTCTCTTTCATTCCATTTTCAGACTTGAGTTCTTATTGATTTATGTTTCTGCCTCCATGATGTGTACTTGTAGCCACTTTTCTGCTAGGCTGTGGTTAGACTGAATTAAAGTTTAAACTAAAGATACTTTCTCTGAAAAACTGGACACCTCTCACTTTCTGTCCGTCTTCTGACTGATGACAGCTGACCTTTTATGTTAGACTGAGCCCAACCACTCTATGGATGAAATGTTGCTTCTTTTAATGCTTGCTAAGAATATTTTTTCTTTAGTGTGCATCAGCAAAATGTAAAACTCAGACCTCTTTGCTCTCTGGTGAATTACTGAAAAAGATAGGATGAAATAGGCTTCCAGTCTCAAATAACTTAAGTAGCATCAAAGTGCTGAAAACTGGCCTTCACATCACTAATTGAAGATATTTTTAATGAGCTCTTATTTCCCCACAACCTTCACTCAGGTGCTGCAAACTCTTTTAAATTAACTCCAATCTGCCCTCAAGCACCACTTTTAAATCCGACGACGCCAATCGTTTGTTTTCTCTATTCAATTGCTGGTTTTCCTGCTTCTTTTATCTAAAAATACAATAATTCTACCTCCAGACAGAAATTTAAGGGAGAAATTAACAGAATCATTAACAAATTAAACATTGTACAAGGAAAAAGTATTCTACTGAAGATAGTATGTTATGTTTTATAAAGCAGTTTGTGCAGCAGAAACCAAAGACAAGAACTTATCAGATGGGGAGTTGGAGTTCAGGAGGAGAGCAGAGGAAGAACTGGAGGGAACAGTTTAATAAATCTTCAGAGGAAACCATCCAACACCGACATCAAGTTTGATCCGAGTACAGATATTTCCTTCTCACATTCTCATATAAAGACACTCAGCATGTCTGCAGAAAGCTCTTATTTGTCGGGTAAAGTTCCAATGTTGAATCAAATTCAGCCCCAAGGTCTTGGGTCTGTTGGCTCCACTGCGCCAGTCAGCCTAAAGCTAAAGCGTGTTTGTGTACAGTCTTTATGTGGCTAGTAAATATCTAAAGATCTTTAATTACAAATGTTCTGTGCAAAATTTCAGTCCAACAACTACAGCAGAGCCTCATTTCCTACGCAACCTTGCAAGTTCACTGAGCGGTCACTGGATGAGAGATGGGTTACACCCTGGGCCCATCGTAGAGGGACGGGACAGAAATCCATGCAACCTCCAGAGGCTTATAAAGACAATTACAAAGTCGGTTTTCTATCACCTGAACAAACATTAAAAGGATTGAAAGATTAACGACGAAGCAAAATCTAGAAAAACTCAATGTCTTTATCTTCAGCCACATTAATTACTGCAGCTTTGGTCTGTCGTAAAAAGCAACTGCTGTTGCTCCAGAATGCTGCTGATCACGTTCTCACTAAAACCAAGTAGGTGTACATCATAGACATCAATACGTAGACGCCTCATGGTGCGCTGAGTCGTACGTAACAGCGTCCGCCATCTTCTATGTGGCAGCAGAACGATCGGAGCTCCTTAAGTTCTATGCTGTGTAAACTTGTTTCAACCGTTTTACGAAACAATCTGGATTCATTCTCATTACCTTCCCCAGGTAAGGAAAAATATTTCCTATGTTGCTAAATTGGCCCGAAATAACGGCTGATTGTTAGCGTAGCAGCTAACATTTTCATACTGTTTTCTAATGAGAGAGCTGATGAAAAACCGCTGTTAGAGGAGAAGTTAATTAGAAACCAGAGGATTTAGTGAGGAAAGATCAGTCAGGATCAGAGCTGGAGCTGCTGTTCTTCAGTCTGTTTCCCAGCTCAGCTTCATCATGTCGGTATTTAGCTATAAAGATGGTACGAGTCAGAGCCCAATATGCTGAAAATGTATTTTTCTGAATCTGAAGGAAACATATTTTCTATTACATGTTTGGATAATTTCTCTTTTATCCTTGGCTTTAGCCTGTGAACCAGGATGTCTCAGAAATCATTCGAGTTCTCCCAGTGTGACGAGCAGACTGAAGCCCTGCATGTGACCAGTATTCCCAGTATAATAAATAAATGTTTTATTCTTTCACTTTTTGTGTATTTTTAAATATCTCAATCTGAAGTATTAGTGTATTAATGTAGCTTATGTAATGAAATAAAAAATAATTTACTCTGTTGGAATTATTTTCACTCTGTACATTCTCTGGAAAAAAGTAAGAAAAATATGTAGTTTAATGTTTGACAATGACTGATTTATAAATCAAAAGTAATTTCTCAATAACATATAAAAAATAAATACAGGAAAATTATTTGTTTCTTGTCTTGAAATGTTAAATGTACATTAAATTATGGAATTATGTAAATATATTCTTCAATAAAACACTGTAAATGTGCGTCTGTTCATCAATGTCATTATAAAAATTTTCAGAATCGTTTCTATCAAATAAAACATTATGCTCTTTAATTTAATTGTGCTCTTTAAAGTTAGAAACGCTCTCTTTAGTAATTTCTTAGATTGCCAAATATATTAATGTGTGTGAGAAAATGTGTCAATGACAGGTATTAATTTAAAATACTTTGTAGAACGGCACTTTATCAAGTTCAGTCCATTCACTTGTATTACCTTACTGGCACATATTCCACATTCAGTAAATATGCACACACAGATTATATATATATATATATATATATATATATAGTTCAGTGGGTAAGACACCAGTCAGTCTACCACCCGGGAGACCGGGGTTCGAATCCAGGCTGGGGGGCAAGTTACAACAGTGCAATTGAGCTATGCAGTGTGGGTCCCTAGGCAAGACCCTTGGAGCTATATAGCCTACCTCATACCATGAGAGACATTGATACGCATAACATGCCGGCTCAGACGTCGCCCGGCCAAACAAGGTCTGCGTCAGGTGCTGGGGAACCAGAGCACCTTGATGAAAAATGGGCTACTGGAACAAGACGGAAATGGGCGAGAGACGAAAACATGGATCTGTTGGAATGCTACTACTCAAGTAACCCTAGTCAGAGGGGCTACATGCAAAGACTGAGGGTGGAATGGTTACTTCGACACCCACAGTCTACAATGACTGCCAAACAACTAGTAGCTCAGTGTTCCAACATCCGCAAACGGCAACTGCTATCACAACTTGAGATTGACGAGATACAACACAAATGCTACGGCAAAAGGGAGGAGCCCAGAGGTAAGGTCAGGGGGGAGT
Organism: Poecilia mexicana; assembly: GCF_051168715.1. NCBI lineage: Eukaryota > Metazoa > Chordata > Actinopteri > Cyprinodontiformes > Poeciliidae > Poecilia > Poecilia mexicana. Next base: position 22,066,733 of record NW_028263383.1, read on the forward strand.
TAACTACAACTCCCCACCCCGAGACTGGGTATGCAGCCCCAGTAATGAACGAACTATCAAAGCTGAACGAGACAGCAACTGACCTGAGAGAAAGAATTGTGGCCCGAATGAACACCAGGAAACCCCGACGCCAATTACAACGGCTGAGTGAAGTACCATCAGAAAGTCTCATTGAAGATGTGAATGCAGCATTGAGAACAATCCCTACCAACACCATAACAGAAACCAATGAGCTGATATACAACTCAGCATCAGTGATCCTTGAACTGCTCGGCTATAAGAGCAACCATGAGACCCAATATCCATCATGGAAAAGACGGTTAGAGGCTAAGATCAAGATAACAAGGAGGGAAGTGAGCCAACTGTCAGAGCTCCAAAGAGGTGCAATGAAAAGACCAGTACCTAAGAAGTACAGCCAGATGCCCATACCTGAAGCACTCGAAACTGCCAAACAAAGGCTCCAAGCCTTGGCCAGCCGCCTAAAGAGATACACAAGAGAGAATGAAGCCAGGAGGATTAACCGGCTCTTCTCCACCCAACCAGCTAAAGTGTACTCTCAATGGCAGGGTAATAACAACAGAGCAGACCCACCAAGGCTGGAGACTGAACAATACTGGAAAGGCATATGGGAAAGGGAGGCGTCCCACAACAGCAATGCACAGTGGCTAACCTCTCTACGAGAGGACCACAGCAACCTCCCTGAACAAGCCCCGGTAACAATCACTGTGGCAGATGTCCAAGAAAGAGTCTCGGGTATGAAAAACTGGACAGCACCAGGGCCTGACATGATCCATGCCTACTGGCTAAAGAAACTCACTGCCCTCCATGAGCGACTGGCAGCTCAACTGAACCAGCTGCTACAGAATGGGACTCACCCTGAATGGCTAACTGAAGGGCGCACAATCCTGATCCAGAAGGATCCCTCAAAGGGTTCAGTCCCATCCAACTATCGGCCGATAACCTGTCTCTCTACAACATGGAAGCTCATGTCAGGCATCATAGCAGCTAAGATAAGCGGGCACATGGATAAATACATGAGCACGGCACAGAAGGGCATCGGCATAAATAGCAGAGGAGCCAAACACCAACTCCTTGTAGACCACACAGTCGCCCGAGACTGCCAAACCCGACACACCAACCTGTGCACCGCTTGGATTGATTACAAGAAAGCCTATGACTCAATGCCACACACTTGGATCATTGAATGCTTAGAGATGTACAACATCAATAGGACTCTAAGAGCCTTCATTGCAAACTCGATGGGGCTGTGGAAAACCACCCTTGAAGCCAACTGCAAACCACTTGCACAAGTGTCCATCAAATGTGGCATATACCAAGGAGATGCTCTGTGCCCACTGCTGTTCTGCATAGGCCTGAACCCCCTTAGCCAAATCATCAACAAGACTGGCTACGGATACCGACTCAAGAATGGGGCCACAATCAGTCACCTACACCTCTACATGGATGACATCAAGCTGTACGCCAAGAGCGAGCGAGACATCGACTCACTGATCCACACCACCAGGATCTACAGCACTGACATTGGGATGTCATTCGGACTAGAGAAGTGTGGCCGGATGGTTACAAAGAGAGGGAAGGTCGTCCACACAGAAGGGGTCTCACTCCCAGAGGGAACAATAGCAGACATAGAGCACAGTTACAAGTACCTGGGAATACCACAAGCAAATGGCAACCTCGATGAGGTCACAAGGAAAGGAGCCACAGCCAAATACCTCCAACGAATAAGGCAAGTCCTGAGAAGCCAGCTCAATGGCAAGAACAAGATCCGTGCAATAAACAGCTATGCCTTACCAGTAATCAGATACCCTGCCGGAATAATTAGCTGGCCAATGGAAGAGATAAAGGCCACGGACGTTAAGACTTGGAAGCTACTAACCATGCATGGAGGGTTCCACCCTAAATCCAGCACCCTGAGACTATACACAAGCCGTAAGGAAGGAGGCAGAGGACTAGTGAGTGTGAGAGCCACTGTCCAGGATGAAACATCCAAGATCCATAAATACATCAAGGACAAAGCCTCAATGGACGATGTGCTCAGCGAATGTCTCAGACAATGGGGAACAGAGGACGAGGTGCTGGAGGAACCATCATGGGAAGACAAGCCCCTACATGGGATGTATCACCGACAAATAACTGAAGTGGCTGATATCAGGAAATCCTACCAATGGCTGGAGAAAGCTGGACTCAAGGACAGCACAGAGGCCCTCATCCTGGCCGCCCAGGAACAGGCACTAAACACCAGAGCAATAGAGGCTCAGATCTACCACACCAGACAAGACCCAAGGTGTATGTTGTGCAAGGAGGCCTCTGAGACAGTCCAGCACATAACAGCAAGGTGCAAGATGCTGGCAGGGAAAGCGTACATGGAACGACATAACCAAGTGGCGGGCATAGTGTACAGGAACATCTGTGCCGAATATGGACTGGAAGCCCCGAGGTCAAAGTGGGGAACACCCCCAAAGGTGGTGGAGAATGACCGAGCTAAGATCCTGTGGGAATTCCAGATCCAAACAGACAAGATGGTAATGGCGAACCAACCGGACATTGTGGTGGTGGATAAAGAACAGAGGAAAGCCGTTGTGGTGGATGTAGCAATACCAAGTGACCACAACATCAGGAAATAGGAGCATGAGAAACTGGAGAAATACCAGGGCCTCAGAGAGGAACTGGAGAAGGCCTGGAAGGTGAAGACCACAGTGGTGCCTGTGGTCATAGGGGCCCTCGGGGCAGTCACCCCCAAACTGGAGCAGTGGCTCAAACAGATCCCAGGAACAACATCAGACATCTCAGTCCAGAAATGTGCAGTTCTAGGCACAGCCAAGATACTGCGCAGAACCCTCAAGCTCCCAGGCCTCTGGTAGAGGACCCGAGCTCAGAGGATGAAAGAGACCACCCGCGGAGGGTGAGAAGGGAATTTTTTTATATATATATATTAGGGCTGAAACGATTCCTCGAATGGTTCGAGTACCTCGATTACTAAAATTCCTCGAGGAAAATTTACCTGCCTCGAAGCTTCGTTAATTTATGTTTTATTAGTTAGCGCACCGTGTTCCGGCCGGGACTTCATTTGCGTTGCGCGGAGCTCTCACTTCCGCCTCTGAGTTGTTGACAAAAGCTAAGTCTCAGCGGCATAAAGTCCAATCTTCAAGATTGGCCCGTGGAGATTTTATTGATTGATGATAATGCCCGACTTTTTATCGTTTTTTGGGGAACCAATAAGCATCCTTAAAATGACTGGGGGAATGCCTGGAGTACGGCAGCATTTCTCCTCCGGGGCTGCTGGTTGAAAGCAAACAGCGGGAAGAGCGCTGAGGTGAGCGGATAGCCTGAACAGGGCGGGCGGCTGAGTAGCTGATGCTTACCGTGTAAATGTAGCTTTACCGACGAACCGCACAATAAATTTCATATCCCGGTCTGAAGAAACGGGTGGCGGAGCGCATCGTACATGGCTGGTAGATGAGTTTCTGAGTGTGACCAGTGAAGGTGTCGTAAATATCCCGTATTGCTTCCCCCCGTGTTCGTCCCCCGGTCTAACGGTTCGTCAGTCCGCTGGTCTATTTCCTCCACCCCATCTTACGTTCGTTCATTCGCCCTCTCCTCCCACTCCAGGCGGCATTTCCCGTATTTTCAAACCCAAAGCGTGACAGGTTAGGTGGCAAGGTGAGTTTAATTAATCTATTAAACTCACTGAAGATGAATACATAAACTAAAAGCTGCATTGTAGACATTTTTTATAAGCATATTTGTGAGCCTGCCTCTTTATTAAATTCAATATAATTTCAGATTTTTCTATAACTTTTCTTCTGGTTAACTTAGAAAGTGAGCTATTATTGTTACAGGTTAGTTTTCTAAACTACAAAAAAGCAACTGTTAGGGATGCTCAAATATGGAAAATTGGACTGATATTGATATCTGATAGTAACACCGGTATTATGCCAGATTTACCAATATTTCATTTTATAATTTTTTTTATCCGATTACTCGATTAATCGTAAGAATAATCGATAGATTACTCGATTACTAAAATATTCGTTTACAACAGCCCTAATATATATATATATATATATATTTGTTATTTGAATAATAAAATATTTTTATTTGTTAACTAATAAATAAATTATATATATTTTATATATACATATATTTAATATTTAATATATTGACGTCTGTGTGTGTACATACGTTCATAAATGTTGATTACTGTATATATAAAAACGATTTATCAAAATCAATTGTATTACAGGTTCACATTTATTTTCTTTATTCAGAAAGTACAATTAAAATATAATGAAAAGTCATAAATGTTGTCTTTGGTGATTGTTTAATTTCGAAATATATTCACGTTTATATGTGAGTGGGTCAATGACGAACATTAGCTAAAAATACTTTGTGGAATGGCATTTTCTGAAGTTCGGTCCATTCATTTGTATTAGCTTACTGGCAGAGATGCCACATTCAATATGGCGGACGCGATTACGTATCGCTGCAACGGGCTGACCCGCTCCATGAGGCGTCTACGTATTAATGTCTATGGTTGGCATGATACTACAGCAAACCCTAGCTTTAGCAGGCTAAAATAAACAGAACTAACATTAGCTTGCTAATGTTAGCTTTAAGATGCTTTTGTTAGCATCATACTACCATTTGCATATTTTAGTTACTTTCCCCAAAAAGTAGCATAAAACAGAGATACTTGAAAACTAGAGATGAAAATTTTTAAACATTAGGTAAATAAAATTGATTTTTTTTTATAACTATATAGTAAATCCTGCTGCTCAGAGGAGATACGAGTTCACCTCTGTATCAGCTACCTTTTTATAAATACTGCACGTTAAGTCCTGTTTTCTGAAGTCACCCATTTTGCAGGCAGGTCTGACAGTGGAGGGAACAGAGACATCATTTCGTCTGAACCAGAGTCGATGCTCAGATGTCACGCTATTAGGAAAGTCTGTAGGTCCCAGTTGGAGATTCAGAGACACACAGCCTCAGAAGTATGTGACAGCTATTCACTGAAAGGTTCATGTTGGTTTTATTCCCTACTATTTTTGACTTTTCATCCATTTTTCCTGCATCCTTTGAGCTGCTGGTGCAGGGGATAATTTATTTAATCCGATTCTAGAGCACCTGCACCTCAAAGCAATAGTTAACTAAGTAGAAATGTGAGCAGCAGGAGGAAAAGGAGGGAAGAAAAACAGGTAAAATAGAAACGGCCTGATTGACTGATGAAACATTTCTAGGTATATTCAGGAAATAAACCGTGGTTAAAGCAGGATCATGCTGACTGGTAGAAGAGAGGTTGTAGATGTTCAGAGCAGGAGGAGGATGGAAAATGTCAGACAGTGTTTTCTCCAGCAGGCGTGATAAAAGCAGAAGCCTGGCTTTTTGCATGTTGTATTACTGACCCTGTTCTATATTAATCTGAGAGGCGGTCGGCAGTTCATACAGCAGAAAAAAAAAAACTATGTCTACAAACTGTTTTAAGGGCAGCGTTACAAGCTGAAGAATGCCTGTTATGAAAATAAAGCAGAGCAGACATGGAGAGATGAGAAAGAGACGGGCTGGGGTCAGGAGGTCAAACCTGGAGTGATTTTCTGCAACTTTGACTCTTAAAGTAAGTCAAACAATGTTCAGACATCAAGTTCGTCTGAGAAACTTGATTTCTGAGAAAGAACTGTTTGAAACAGAAATGAGCAGCTTTTTTTAATCCCCTGTTAATTTTCAGATCACAAAAACTTCACTCATTAAATGTTCTTTTAATTTTACCAAATAAGTGTTCTTAGATAAATTTGGTGAGTCACAGAATAATTACATTTTTAAGCAGCTGTTTGTTGCTGTGATAAAAACTAAATGCAATCCAAGTTTTCCATTGAAGAAAAAGCAAATATTCGTTTTTTGATAAACAGTTATGTGACATTTTGCATGATATCTCAAAGTTATATATAGTTGGTCATTTTCCAGATATTAACCAATTCCAATTTCTCTTGACAAGCTGCATTGCTAGGAGAAATTGTTACTAATTTATAATAAGTAAAATAAGTAAAAACCCTCCTGCCATTTATGGTGGTTATTTAAATTAGGAAGTGGCGCCAAGCTGCCGTGTTCAATGAATGAGTGTAATTACACAGTGATTATGGGGTTTAGCATCTTTCATAGGCTCTGGTCTACCTAGTGTTACTAAAACAGAAATTTCTTTCAACAGTCCAAGTCATGTTTCATTAGGTAAAAAGCTCAAGAGAATAATACACAGCAAATTAATGGTGTCGTTAACCCGACTTGTTTCTGCTGGAAATCCTGCTCTCTCTCGCTTTTTTGCAGCCAGAATGAACTGCAGACATTTCTCGGTGTGTCGCAGAAAAGACCATTTCATGTTAAGCTCTGTACCAACTATGTTTTAAAGGTTGCACTGTTCTCCTTGTTTAGATGTTTCCTCGTTGTCTAACCTTGAGGTGTTAAGCCATTTCCATCCAACTGTCATGTAAATTTTAAGCAATTTTTTTTTAAATTTCACAAATAAAATTAAATAAATAAAATGCAAATTAAGTGTATTTCCATCTACTGATTTGGAGTGAATCAACCAGCCTGTGTAAAGCACAATAATGTCAGGTGTTGACGCTCTGCATGGCTGTAGTAAACCAGCAAATGTTTGCAATGTCAAAACTTCTTCAGCAGATGAAGCAAATGAACTTCATCTCCACTGCTGAAGTGGAGATGAAGTTCCATCTCCACTTCAGCACATTGACTCTTTTTTGCAAACGTAAAAACATTTTTGCGCAAGTGAGAAAATTATTTCAAATTTTGCTGTTTTCATTAACATTTTCTTTTGCGATACTTCCAAATGAGGAAAACCCAGATACAGTCACCTGTAAGTTCATATTTTAAGTTGTATCTCTCTATATGTACCATTTCAGAATATATGAGGTTACAATATTCTCTCAGGAGAGACCACTACTCGTTATTTATTGACTTAATGTTTGGCTTACAATATTTTCACCCCCACATTAACATTCACACAGTGTGACCCCTCCCTGTTGTCACTTGCTTATTCTGCTTTCTATTTCCAGTGAAACAGTTGTTTTCCCCTGCAGGTCCTTTCCTCAGACTCCTCTCCAGTCCTCTCCATGCATCCAGACTGGAAGTCACCTCAGGCACTCATAAATATACATTTGAGTGTGAAGGAGTCAGAGGTTCAAACAGAGACCAACAACAAGACTCCTGGTGATGGGCTCCATTTTCTTCTGCTTTAGTCGGCCTGCCAGAGGAGACTCATCTGATAATGGCTTCCTCCAGCAGCTGGAGGGGGTCAAAAGGTCACCCTGACAGTAGCTATAGATCGCTCTGCATTCCTGAGCGTCTGGAGATACTCTTGATGTCAGATAACTTTGACTCTCTGTGTGAGCTTTGGACCAGAGGAGGACTTTATGAGTCGATCGCCTCGGGGTCTGGAGGAATAAACAGTGGCAGGCTTTGAACTGGATCCCATTTTCTGTTTTTGATTTTTTTTTTCCACCAATAAAGGTTTGCAGACCTTAGCAGCTCCCATTTCTGCTCTTCCAACAACCTTGCAGTGAAAACTGTCTGGCTGTAAGAATTAAATAAGTTGGATAAAAATAAAGTATCTGAATTAAAGCTAAAAAAATAACAAACAAAAACAAATCTGTTATCTGACCCAATAGTCTTGAAGTTCAAAAAGTATCCACTGTGTGTATACTTTTTGAAGTATCCACTTCAGGAAAAAACTTAATCCTTTTAGTTGTTCCAAGGACTAAACCAGATCGATGTTTTTCAGCTGTAGCTCTTAATATGTGGAACCACTATCAATCATGTCTGCCAGTAGCGTGGGAGATTTTAAATGTCTAAAAAACTAATATGTTTTCCTGTGTTTTAATTGTGAGGTTATGTTGCTATTTGTTTCTTATTTTATTACTTGTTTATTCTGCATCATTGTGTTATTTCTTTTATTTCACTATTTTTGTCTGTTTTAGCTGAGAAGTACTTTGGTCACTTTGTAAGGTAATTGGGTAAGGTAATTTTATTTATATAGCACATTTTCAGCAAAAAGGCAATTCAAAGTGCTTTACATGAGTTAAAAGGAAATACAAACAAAATAACAAACCAAAGGAAAAAATGAAAGGACACATTAGGGCAGATGGCAACATTCAGACAAAACAAAGGGCCAAAACAAAGACATGAGTTAAGGCGGTGACGTCAAAGGGCCATGAAGCCAGGTGGCTGTGGTCCCTGGCATAGTCCGACAGAGGTGTTTATCGAGGAATGATGTCCTTAGGAGCACTCAGCTTCACAGCTCCATGGAAACAGGAGGGGGTGAGGTGGGAAGGAGCATTGTGTTTACATATCTTCAAGGAGATTAGAGATATGCAGCCCTTCCAAGGCCACATGGGGAAAGCCAATTCAGAAACAGAATGTCTTAGGTCGGGAAGATTATAAATTTCAATCTTCCCTAAAGTCTCTCCGATACATCTCAGTTCCCAATCATCCAAATTAGTTTGGTCGTTCCACTGAGCCGAAACTAGTAACTTCTCCAAGATCGATTCCATCCGGTTAGTGAGTTTTAGAGTCCTCGTCTCTGTCCACACCAACAGTCTGAGTGTTTGCTAGTTCGGCCAAGTCCGTCACAAATTTGTCGATAATCCAGGAATCCACAAGCTCCAAACAGCAGAAATCCTGTTATCATGAATAAATGCAGGGTGAATCCTGCCGGGTGTGTCCCCACAGGACAAGAGGGCTCTCCTGTGCCCAGACTTCTCGTCAAAAATTTGATCAATTGCATTGAGAGATCGGTTGACCAGATCCATAATTTGTAGATTTGGATGATGTGGAAAGAAAGGCTCCAAAAATATAGAAAAAGACAAGACAAAAACAGAGAAAACAGGGCAGGCATGGGCAGGGAAGGAGCAGAAGAAAAAAGCGTCCGCCTTCATCGAGAGCAAGAGAGAAAGGTGTTGTGATATTGCTGTACAAATAATGATTTCTGTAGATTCATCTCAGAAAATTAGAATATAAGCAAATTGTAAAAGTCTTATATAGATTTCGATAAACTTTGACAGCTTATTTCTGCTTATCTTGATAATTATGGCTTATAGCTAATGAAAACTGTAATTTTACATAAAACCAACATTTTTTTTTTTTTTTTTTTTTTTACAAAAATCTGGGCATAGTGTGAAGTAGGTCCATGTGCTGCAGTACGCTGTAGTACAGCCAAAACTTTTCTCTTTTTTTGCACAACATGGCAACATCTTATGGGTTGACAACAGATGTGAGCCAGCGGTGAAGATAAACTTCAGACAAACTGGCAATAAATTCACACTTGACTTAAAATATATTACTATTTATTACAGGGTTCATATTTTTAACTGAATTACTGGAATAAAATCGTTTCGGAATTTACACATCAAAAATAATATTTGATTTTATGCCACTTTTGTTCAATAACAATCTTAATTTAGGCATTAAATGACGATGGAGGATTTTTAATGTCATTTTAAATTATTGAGCTTTAATCCTGAGAACAGACCACTTCCTCTGTTTATCTTTAAAGACCAAAGGAAAGACAGCAGGTCAGATGGCGGTGTTTAGGTGGGGGTGACCCGTGTTGTTTGGGGTCAGCAGTGTTTGCACATCTCTGTCTTTGTTCAGACCCCATCAAGTATAAAAATCAGGGGCAGGCCCGAGGCCCAGAGCATCGGCTCTCTGCTACGGCAGATCCAACACAAGGAAACCTCTGGAAACCCTCAAACTCACTCGACTCCGAAACAAACTCACACTGGTTGCTTTTTATGGCGCCTCTGGAGATTTTAACAGGAAAAAACATCATTTCCCATCATTGTCAACAACATAAATGTCACATACAGACATTTCTGCACCACTGGGACTAATTTAAAGGAAGCCATCCTCTAAATCAGTAGTTCTTAACCTGGGTTCGATCGAACCCCAGGGGTTCGATGAGTCGGTCTCAGGGGTTCGGCGGAGCCTCTGCGCAGAGGTAAAGACACACTTGTGTAAAGTCATGATGAAGCGCCCCGCTTTGCCATCACTTGCTGCAGAGGATCACGTTACATTGCTTAGCCAATTACATTACTAAATCAGAATACCGCAAAGTCTTTATTATTTATTATTAATTTTTCATTATCTTAAGAATGTAGAGCTAATTAAGTGATCTAAACAAGACCTTAAAGTGGTTCCAGTTTCTCTTAATGGCCAACCTGTTGAAATTGTGGCAAATTTTAAATACCTTGGGTCGGACAGTCAGCTCAACTTTGCTGAAAACACTGATTATATTTTGAAGAACTGTTCTCAGAGACTCTACCTTTTAGGAAGACTTAGTGATCTTGGGGTTACCCAACTATACTCTAGTTGGGTCACCCTTATGTCTTGAATTTGGGGGAAAAAATCATATTTTATTTATCACTACAGAAGGGTTCAGTGAATGCGTATATAAAACTGGTGGGTTTGGTACCTCAACAAAGGTTAAGAACCACTGCTCTAAATGAACAAGATTCCTGACAAGGCGATATTTTCAGCAACAGCATCAATGAGTAAAGATTTTGAAGTAAAATTTGCTCTGCAGTAAACACTGATGCTGCTCTCCAGCTATGACCCCAAAGAGTGAGAAATAAAAAAAACATGGAACCAAAACCGATTCAAAGCAGAACCTGATTCACACTAGTGACCAACAACAGATGGAAGCAGTTCACATTTCACTGTATAGACGGTGACTCACGAGTGTTTGACCGCAAACAAACTGGAAAACGGGATCTGAAACCTGAGCTTGGCCTATCTGCACATTTCACAGACTCCACCTTTAATCACACAACATGTTGTCTTGTTGCTTTATCGAGCACAAAGTTTACAGTTTAACTTTCAGATCGCTCTGCTAGAGGTCTGGTTTGACCTTTTCTGCAATGAGCAGTCCTTCCTCTTTAAAAAAAAAAAAAAAAAAAAAAAAAAAAAAACTAAAACTTTCAAACCCCTAACAGAAGTGGAGGACGAGAACTGAACGCGCCGCAGCAACACAAAGCCAATGTTTTTCTTTGGGATTCACCAGAAACATTCCTCTTCTGGGTTGTGTAAAAAAAAACCCAAGTCAGACCTTCAGGGCTTCCTGGTTGGATGAAAACAACTACAGAGGTATTGATTACCCCCAGCAATGCCTGTTAATATTAGTTAGAAAGTCAGCATTAATCTACAACTAAAGGGTAATGCCTCTTATTGTAGTATCTTATCCAAGTCAACTCACAATCAGAGCTCTGCTTTAATTCTCAGTAGTGATGACCGCTGGAAGATTTAAAGCAGGATTATGTAAGAAAAACAAAATCTCAAGTTGTGAAGCAGTTGAAAGCCTATGGAGGAGCTCCAGAGATTCACAGCTCAGGTGAGAAATGCAGCAGTCAGAACAAAAATATAATTTTAGGTTCAATAAAAACATGATGTACAACTCTAAGATTGCACTGTATGACAAAAACGGTTACATATTATGCTGTGGGATGTTGATCTTAAAGGGGTGGTACTATCTTCCAGGCATATAGTACCACTTTATAGCAAAATCAAGTAGGGCTGGAAGATAAATCCATTATCTCAAATTTTCTGTTTTGTAGATTTAGTTTTTGGAATTTTTTATTTATTTTCCACCAATGAACTCCTTGAGGTTCCATAGCGATGCTAACTCACCCAAGAAATACCATCTTGGTTGACAATTGTGTTTTACAGCTTCTGTTTATTTCAACTTTGAATTCAAGTCAATTCACAGATGGATTTATTGAACTAAAAGCCAGTTTTTAAATATATTTTCTGTCATTTGTATTTTTTAAGGGGGAGACAGAATTGAAGATCAAATTAGGTATAAAAATGAAATGGTTTTTTTTAACACTCTTTATTTAAGAATATTATGAATCCAACATATATGAAATGTTATTTTTGAGCTATATCGGCCACCACTACAATCATGTTAAATTCAGTTTTTACAAAAATGTTGTACAATGTCAAACATGACTGAAGAAATTTGACACTTTGAAACTGGGACTGTCTCTTTAAGAAACTCCTGCTCTTTTCAACCTGCTGCCTTCAGCATTGCAACAGAACGTCTGTCTTTCTTAGGAGCTTTGAATTCATATGAGGATTTCTCAAACATATATGGAAGAATCAAGCAACACTCCAGGAGTGTTTTTGATGAGGGAATAACATCATTACATGATGTAAAACTAAAATAATCCATTTTACATCATACTGCCCCTGTAATAGTACAGGAAGAGAGTTGATGGGAAGATGGATGGAGCTACATGTCTTCGATTTTGGAGGTATTCCTGTGTTAGAATGGTTCAGTCAAAGTTCAGAACAAATTGAAGTGAATCAGAGGTTTAGCATAGAAATCAGCTTTTGATGCGGTAGTTCTTGAACTATTGATCTGGACCACGTTTAAAGGAATTATGAAGAACTTCCTTCACATCGTTTCTGAGTGATGCAAAGCCACAAAGAGTGATGGTGGAGGCCCTTCAACCCTCTGTCTCCTCCCACCGGCCTCGCCCCTCTCCTCCTCCCTGGTTCAGGGATGCTGGGGCTCAGCGTCCTACCTCCTCCCCCCGCCACACACACACACACACACACACACACACAGGCGCGCGCGCGCACACACGTACACACCCCACCCTGGACCAGGCCTTCCTGGCTCACCCAAACTGTGCCAGTCAACCCCTGAAAACTGCTCCCTGCTGGATTAATCTGCTGAAGCAACAAACAAAGCAACCAGGATGAGACTCTGCAGTGCGGCTCGGACCAGAAAGAAAAAAGCCCGGAAAAACTCTCACTTCCACGGCTGCAAGGCTTCCTGCAGCCCCGCAGCTGATGGAGGAGAACAGCCCCGAGAACCAGAAAGTAAATAGTTTGGAGTTAAAAACCTCCGCACTCTACGTCGCTCCACATGATATTATTATAATTCATAATGATGATACGACCCAAAGGTGCCCCTGCGCATCTTCAACCCCGCAACACAAAAAGATCCAGAGAAAAGCCCCGCAAAGAGGCAGCGACACAAGGGGATGCGGTGGGAGGGCTGTCAGGCTGCGGGACTCACCAGTCGGTGTCCGAGGTCTCGTCAATGACGTCCTGGTAGGCGGTCAGCAGGGCCAGTCTGTTCTTGGCGAGATTCACAGCCATGTTTCTGTCCCTGCGAGCATCCAGACCGCTGCTGATAGAGAGAGAGACACGGAATGAAACCACAGAGGAGGAAGAGGAGGAGGAGGATCTGATCTGACTGGTGGAGACAAAGAGAGGGAAAAGTCCGCGGGGTCCTAGAGCCAGATATTAGCTCCTAAACCAGTGGTTCTTAAACTTTTTTGAGGTACCGAACCCACCAGTTTCATATGTGCATTCACTGAACCCTTCTGTAGTGATAAATAAAATATGATTTTTTCCCCCCCAAATTCAAGACATAGGGGTGCCCCAGATGGGGCACCTCATGATCACTAAGTCTTCTTAAAAGGTAGAGTCTCTGAGAACAGTTATTCAAAATGTAGTCAGTGTTTTCAGCAAAGTTGAGCTGACTGTCCAGGAACGACCCAAGGTATTTAAAATTTACCACAGTTTCAACAGGTTGGCCATCGAGAGAAACTGGAAACACTTTAAGGTCTTGTTTAGATCATTTAATTATCTCTACATTCTTATGATAATGAAAAATTAATAATAAATAATAAAGACGGTATTCTGATTTAGTAATGTAATTATATTAGTTGTGTTACCACCCCCACGCCACTAGAGGCAGTACCAACCCCGAAAAGATGCGACTAAGGAGCAGATTTAGAAGTACACCGAAAGCTACAGAATTTGGTAAAAACGGTGAGTTTTGTTGAAGTAATTAAAGACACAAGTTCAAATCCATGCTGAGAGTGGAACTCCTTCAATCAGTTCTCCTCTGCAGCACTGATTAGCTAAGCAATGTAACGTGATCCTCTGCAGCAAGTGATGGCAAAGCGGGACGCTTCATCACTTGGAAACAGGGGGCTAGAAAAGATTTTACACAAGTGTGTCTTTGGCTCCGCCGAACCCCTGGGGTTCGATCGAACCCAAGTTAAGAACCACTGTCCTAAACCATGGAGAAACCCTCTCACATGATACCAAACAAACATAAATATAATAAATATATTAGTACGGCGGCGTGTTAGGGCCATTGTAGATAAAATGCACTCAATTTCTCCAAAATTCAGAAATGTTGAGATCTCAGAATTTTTCTGCAAAAAGTTCTAGAAAATGTTCAAAAGTCGAAAATTTTCAACTTTTGAAACTCGGAAATTTCCTAGTTTTTTCCTCAATCCAACGAGGATCCAGGAAGATGCTAAAGCCACAAACAAAACCACAAGGTGTTCAGAAATATGGAATCTGGAAAGTGCCTTTGCTATGCTATTTTTTTTTTTTCATTCAATCATTAACTAAAAATAAAAAGTGACAGTATTTTTAAAAACTGACAGATTTTTCTTATGTGCAGAAAAACATCTCAACACATATGAGGTTCCAAAGCTCTGTCTGGTCTATAGGAAGAGTAGGACTGCAATAAACGACTAATTGACATTCTGATGATTAATTGATTAATCAAATTAAAAAAATAATAAGCACGTTCTGCTATTAGAAATACATTAAAAGATGCAAATAAATAAATAATTCAATTCCTACTTTAAAAAGAAAACATCATATAGCCTGAAATGCAACAACATAACTTTGCTTCAGTGAATGCTTGATCACTTGTTACAAAGGATGCATCTCCAGCTAAGTTAAAAAAAAACCAAAAAAAAAAAACCTGTGGATATATAAAGAATATACAGAACCAAATTCTGAATTTGAACCAGCTGAATCTGAAACTATTCCACTTGATGAGTTCTGGGTTCACATATTCACAGTCAAACGCTGTTTATCTTGAATGCAAAATTTATATTTTGTACTGTTTTGGCTTAATTACTACTCTACGTTCAGCAAAAGGCCTTTAATTGACCACTTAATTCATTCACAATCATTTCATTAATCGATTAATCACAATTCATTGTTTCAGCTCCAAGATTCTCCAAAATAAGCTCAAATCTACTGTAGCATTTTCAGCTGCTGCATGCTTTATAATGCACCTAACATTCATACAAATTTTATAAAGCTGTGACATTTTGATATACAGTCATTTTAAGGCTTATAAGATTTGATGTTAACTTCCTGGACCTCAGTGTCTGAAACAAATCATTCAGATTTTAGACACAATCACAGAAACAAATCAGAGCAGAAATCACAGGTTGAAACTCTGAACTCCTACAAGTATCCTTGATAATCAGATAAAGTTTAATCTAAAAACAGATTATTGTCAAAGGACAGCAGAGGATCAGCTTATTGCGACCCTCATTGAAAGCCTTTTGAACCTTTTCAATCACCTGCTGCTTTAGTGGTCTGCTAGTAAAAGGACAAAAACAATCTTAATGTTGTGAATGTTTCCTCCAACATTATTCAGCCTCAGCAGAGATACTTGCAGTCTGTGGAGGAAACAGGGGGCTAGAAAAGTAAAGAAATTAGCCTGACAAAATGCTTTTAGTAGGATTTCTGTTAATATGGACATTATATTGCAACCATCCAGAAGTAATGACTGCACAATCCTTTATTCTTTCTGCGGGCAACATTGTTCATTCACTGGTGATGCTTTGCAAGACGAGAACCACTTCAATCATGTTTTTATATAGTCTATGCTTTATTTTAATTTTGCAAGTTAATTTTTCTTAACTTTAATCCAAAATCCAGGCAGCACAGACGAGCAGAAGGCTAACAGCTCAGAGCTGGTAGCTACTGGAAACACAAGACGGTAGCATAGACAAGGACCTGACAAGGAAACAAGAGACACAGGTGGGTTTAAATACACAGGGAGACAATCAGGAAAAACAAGGAACAGGTGTAATCAACTAAGGGATAGACAGGACAACATGGAGACTCAACAGAACAAAGAAACCTAAATTAACACACAGAAAAAAACAAATCCTCACAGATACTATTCCAGCAACCTTGTTTGGTTTAAGCCCAGCCTTTGCTAAAAAGCCCACTTCTTTCTGATTGGCTGGCACAGGATCAGAAACATTCACAATTTTGCAACTGAAGGTTAAAACAGAAAAAAACAAAATATTAATTTTGGAAAAATATCTGAGATGACTTGAACAGGTGGTTGAAACAAGAGCCAATACTGAAAAATCACAGCTGCGGTCCAGTCCTTGACGTTAGCATACTCATGCTAACTACTATTATAATGCTAACTATGGCTCTAGTGTTCTAAACACTAATGACAGTATGCTGAGTTTATTTAACATGCTAACATTATCAGCATGTAAGTAATACTTTTAATGTGACAACATTGACAGAAGGGTGCTATTGTTATGCTAATTAGTGCGAGTAAGTTAGCTGAACTTGCAGCAAAAATAACTTGAGAAATGATACTCGGCCATCAACTTCTTTCAGTTTACGTCTTTGCTTAAACTGAAAGCAAAGGTGGGGGGGGGGGGGGTTGAACGCAATATCGCAACACCGTGAGTGAAACAATGACTGGGGCAGCCTACTATATAAATTACTCGGGGACCATGTCTTTGTTATTACCCTTACACATTTCTAGAATACGGAACAAATCGCGTTTCTGTTCAATTCGGGGCGCTACATTTAACAGTCAAATACGGGACGGGTTGTGTTAGAAGACATTCTCGGTTGGGAACTTAAATAACGGACTCTCACTTACAAGACATCTTGCGCATCATTACCGCTGCCTTTGAACCAGACCTGTCCTATGTGCTGTAGTCCAGATCTCAGTATCACATTAATGCAGACAAGTCATTTGTCATTTACAATAAGTATCTGAATAAATTTTGTTTTTGTTTTTTAAGATCAAAATAAGTCATAAATTCAGACAAGTTTTCAGTTTTCACTCCAGAATGATAAACTTTTAAAAATCTAATCAACATTTACTAATATGTCATATTTCAAATGAGCACTGCACTTGTTGATATGACTATTTCTTGCTCATTTTTCTGTTATTGTATTTAAAAATTCTGTAAATATTGAACTGCCATGGTGAGATATTTTTTTATGTTTCAAATGTAATTTGCACACAAGAGTACAATTACTTCTGTTTAACCGTTAGAAAAAAGTGAAAAGTGAAGTTAAGTGAATATTCAATTGCATATGATATGCATGTTTCAAATGAACCTAAAGACATGCTTAAGATAGCTGAAATTAAAATAAAAAAGCAAATGTAAAACACAGAATGGCTTGCTGAAATTTGTTTAATTATATTGCTGTTCTATGTAAAGAACGTCCACCAAGGTCGGCCCCCCTACATTTTTAACACACCAAATCTGGCCCCCTTTGCAAAAAGTTTGGACACCCCTGATATAAAGAAATGAATATATTTTCTTTATTTTAACTTTTCTATTTCATAAATTTTAAAAAGGACACCTAAAGACAGAAAAAAATATATTTTACCAAATATATTTCTAACACTACCAGTTGAAAAATCTGCTGATCTGCATTTATTTATAACTGTTACTTTTTAAAAATTCTTCATAGTTTTTTTGCTAAAGTTTTTAGGTGTCACAGTGGAGTCTAAACAAGCCACAGGTTACTAGCAGAATGTGCAGAGTTAGCATCTAGAATAATGTCTACTTAAAATATTTATGTTGGTAACATGATAAATACAATTCAGGAATTGTGAAACAACATAATTTACAAGCTTCTTACTTAAAGTGGGGCAAGAAAAGCTGTTAAGAGAAATAATTATCTGATATAACTGAATCCTTACACATTATATTAGGGAATTTCATATTAAGGAGAAATGATGGAGCTGCACATTCACACAAATCCAAAACGTCCATGATGAAATATCTCTTTAGATTCAGGGAACCATTCTCTGCATAAATATAATTTGCTGAGCTAGAAACCTTGAAGGGGTAAAAGTTACAGGAAGAGAAAAAGATGAATTATTTAACCTTCTGATGCATAAGTGGGTCCTTTTGAACCTGGTGAGGTCATCTTTTTGCAATATCTTTGTAATGAAAAGTTTTCATCACTTCATATTCCAGGTATTCCTCAAGAAACATGTTACTGATATCATGCAATTAAATTTTTTAATTTACCTTTTATACATTTTAAAAAATAGCATGTTTTATGTTACTACCCCATTCTTCCGTGAGTGGGTCCAAAATGACCCGCATTCATTTCTTATGGAATTTAATGGGAATCTTTGTTTCTTACCAACTGTGACTGTCAGGAAAACATTTTTTTGTGAACCAAACACACTGAGACCTAAGTGTCACCCCTGGATAATATTATTTTACACAGCAAGAACTCTTACATATAAGTATTATCTTTATTTTTTATCTCACAAATGTGTTTATGTGTCAATCCTGAGTACTGTGACAGCGTTATTGTCACAAATCAACATATTAGCCTTCTTCAAAGTTAGCCAACACTAGTTATCTAACCAACTAGCTAACATTACCACCTATACTTTATTGTGCATGTGTATTATTTGTGTGTGATTGTCTGTGTGTGTGTGTGTGTGTGTGTGTGTGTGGGTGTATGTGTGTGTGTGTGTGTGTGTCTCTGTGTGTGTCTGACACCCTGGATGAGAAAACCAAGAGAGAGAGAGTTGAATGACATACAAAACCTGTTGATCAATGTGCTCAAGGTTCTTTTTTATCATCTCAATAAATAAAATAAAAATTCATAGCTATAGAAATAAGTGCATAAATAAATGAGCCAGAAAAGTATAGAGTGCCTTCTTTGGGTCGGGGAGGATGTCCTGCCCCAAGTGGAGGAGTTCAAGTATCTCAGGATCTTGTTCACCAATGAGAGAAAAATGGAGCAGAAGATCGACAGGCTTATTGGTGCAGCGTCTGCAGTGAAGCGGGCGCTGTACCGATCTGTCGTAGTGAAGGGAGAGCTGAGCCAAAAAGCGAAGCTCTTGATTTAGTGGTTGATCTAAGTTCCCTCCCTCGTCTATGGTCATGAGTGTTGGGTCATGTCCGAAAGAACGAGGTCACGGATACAAGCGGCCAAAATTAGTTTTCCCTGTAGGGTGTCTGGGGTCTCGCTTAGAGATAGGGTGAGAAGGTCAGATATCCAGGAGAGATTCAGAGTAGAGCCGGTGTTCTGACTATCTGTCAATCCAGCATACCTTATGGTAATGCGCATGCACACATCGATGTTACGTCACATACTGTTTACCCAGCAGATTTCTTATAAATCCTTCATACCTGTGTGTTATGTTTTTCAGACGTTTACGGTAAATTTTATTTAATTAAGTTGCTATGTTAACAAAATAACTTTTGCTGTTTCCAATACCGTTACCATACTGTAAACAAGACAGTCCCGTTTAGCATCACTATTACTACAAATACTGTTTGACTACAAATTTGGTCTCCTGCGGGATATTTTGTCCCTATAGCTAATCTACCTTTTTAATATTTCAATATTTCTTTAGAAAACTGCATGGAATATGTCCTAAAAAAAAAAGCATGAATAATGCTGGATGCTGACCAAAGCTGTTAGGCAACAAGCAGAACAACACCTCTTTCTGGACACTGCGTGGAAATAACTAGATTTTTCTTATTTTAATTGTTTTTATTTACCATAAATTTCAGAGAAATAAAACACACAAAATGAAACTTCTACAGGTATGACGGATTTATAAGAAACGTAACACTGATGTTCGTATTACCACGAGGCATGCTGGATTGACGAGGTATGACAGATAGACAGAACACCTGTCTATCTTCTCTTCATGTCGAGAGGAGCCAGTTGAGGTGACTCGGCATCTGGTCAGGATGCCTCCTGGACGCCTCTGTGATGAGGTGTTCTGGGCATGTCCCACCAGGAGGAGGCCCCGGGGAAGACCCAGGACACGCTGACGATGTTTCTCAGCTGGTCTGGGAATGCCTTGGGATCCCCCAGAGGAGCTGGAACAAGTGGCTGGGGAGAGCGAACTCTGAGCCTCCTTACTTAGGCTGCTGACCCCGCGACCTGATCCCGGATAAACGGAAGATGGATGGACGGACGGACGGACGGACGGACGGACGGACGGACGGACGGACGGACGGACGGACGGACGGACGGACGGACGGACGGATGGATGGATGGATGGATGGATGGATGGATGGATGGATGGATGGATGGATGGATGGATGGATCACACACACACACACTCACATGCGTGATACTCATAGGATAATAGAATAGAGAATAGAATAGAGAATAGCTTGGTTAGCTAGCTAGTTTCAAGAAACATGCTCTTTTGCAGCGACCTCCCATACCCACACACACATAATGGATGTTAACATTGTCCATTATTGACATTTCATCATTGTTGTTGTAAAATTGCTGCTGTTGTCATTTTGTTTTAAAAATATTCCACAAATTGTCAGAAATGTTCTACAAATTGTTCTAAAAACGTTTAAAAAAGTGAAAAACGAAAATATTTCAAACATGAAATAAGTCGTGTGAAATAAAACACAGTAGAAAGTATTATACAAAACATTATTTTGAATCAAAATGACAAAAGTAGCATAAAAACACATTGATTGTAACCCGGGACAAAAAGGACCCACTCATGGAAGACTGTATAGTCAGTCACTCACGCATCAGAGGGTTAAAAAGTTTAATTTTGCACACCACTGCCATTTGTGCCAATTAAAAAGCCCACCAGAACCAACTACCCTGCTCCATTATCCTCCAAGCTCTGAGAACCGAGGGGAAGGTATGTGGGCTCTGTGCCAGCCGGCGGGCTGGAGAGACAAACACTAAGGGTGACCCCGTGGCGGGCTGGTTGCTATGGCAACCAACAGAAGAAAAAAAAAGAAAACCTTCCTAAATGTCAACTTTTATGGGAAACGGAGAGAAAAGAACCTCATTTCAGACCATCGCTCACAAAAGCCCAAAGAGACGGGCTGCAAGGGGAATTCCTGGACTGTTAGGTCATTGGAGATCTGCTTTATTCTACAAATGATTTACCAACTGGCCACCGTTACTGTTTTTTATTGATCTGTGACAGGAGAGGTCTTAAACTTTAAACTTAAACGTAGCATGATATTACCACAGTAGATTTTTTTTCACCTGCTCTTTCTTTCAACATTTTAGATTTTTAATTTTTACCTGGTATTTTGTTTGCATGCTTCAAGCAGACAAATAACTTCAATAGGTTGTAGATTGCAGATATTTTTCTGTAATTATTCAAACTCATTTTTGATAACAGGGTTTGAGCAAAAGTCACGTTTTCTAGGTAGGCAATGTAAAAAGTGTAATGTAAATACATGACAATGGACCTGTGACTGAATGTCTATTGCTGATGACCAAAAATGGGTGAAGTAAGCAGTTTTGCTATGCAGAGAACTGAATGTGAAAGTAAATGGGTAAAAATAAACAAGCACAATGTTGGAAAGCACATTCTCTCCAGGATTATAAAACTGGAATCTTTGATTTAAGGGAAGAAAGTACTGAAAGGTGGTAGAAGAGGTTATGGCAGCTAGCTTGAGCAGGGAGTCCACAGCCATTGATGCAAGTGGAGTGAGAAAATATTTCCATTTACAGATTTCGCATTTTAGGTCCTCGGTTGGCAGCAAATAGCCTGGATTTGCAGTCTGAATAATATTTTCACAGCTTCTTCACATAAAGTGATTATGTATAAAAAAGTGAGACTTGCACACTTGCTACATCGTCAGCCTGGTAACAGTTACTGGAAAAATGCTGTTCATCAACCTGAACACAGCCAGCTTTCTGGTGTTTTCTGGATTACAGTTTGTTTCAAGTTTTTGTTTGACATTAGCTGAGTTTCCATTATAAAAGTGCACAAAATTTTGACAATATTATGCTAATGTTGAAAAAACTATTTTGCAATTGCAGTTTATATTACATGAGAAATGCAATTAAAAATGATATGAATAAGTTCGTTGATATGATGAGGCGTTTTTTAACGCTCCTGTCCTCCTCCTTCCATTTCCTGTCGCTGTCTTCCTCATCTCTGCCAGTAGAAACACCAGCTGTTGATCACGAGACTCGTGTGATGCAAAAAACAAATTAATAAGAAGTTTTCATTGCAGTTTTGCAAAATATAATAATTTTGTTACAGTTTAAAATCAATAAGAAAGGACATGAATTTTTTTTAATTGCCATTTTTACGGTAAGCAAATATTGTAATTCCAATTTGCACAATTTTATGGTCAAAGGCAACAATGTTAGTGAAACATGCAAACTAGGCCGGTCATAATGCTTTTAAATCTACAGATGGGGTTTAGTTTAGTGCAGCTGATGCTCCATTACAAAATCAATTCCAATTTCCTCATTTTCACTGTATTTCCTCATCTTCACCATGAAAATATTTAATTTATTAAACCAAATTTGAGCCGTATTGGCAGTAAGATTTACTTATGTATTTTGTGCGTTATAGCTTATTTTGAATTATTACCATCACTGTTAATTTTAACTGTTCTTTGGAAAAAAAAGAAAAAATCATCCAACATTAATTCAATTATAATCTTTTTTAATTAGTTTCAGTCAAATTGCACTGACAGAACATTTGTGTTTTTATTGCTTTAAATTCTGCCTTTTTTAATTGTTCCCAAAGATTAAGATTATATCTTTTTCTCTGAGTTTTAAAATGGAACTCATGAGAATAAGAGTGACTTCCAAAAAAAATCTACAGTTCTCTTCAGCAAAGAGAAGATTGATGAAGGAGTCACATGGACAAACCAGAAGCTTACTTCCGCAGCTTCAGCATATTTATGATACTGATGTGTTCATCTATGTTCTTTGAGGTCTTAGATAAAAGCTTTAGACTCAGAGATATTCTTTGTTTCGATTTAACCTGGTTTAGTTCAATTAGTCTCCAAACATTTTGTCCAGCTCATCTCTTGAAGTTGTCTCAACAGATAAAACAGATCCCCATGTTTTAAACCTACTAATGTGAAGCAGGTTTATCCCTCAACAAGGTAAAAACACGCTCTAATGTTTCCAGTCAAGAACAGGTGTGGAGATGAATGTGAAACCAGATTAGGAGATAAAAACTGTGGGAGAGAAACAAAGTGGGGATTAGCAGCTCATGTCTCCATCTGATCTGTGGGCTCTAAAATTTTATTCCTGCAGATTTCTAACAACAAAAAGGAGAATCTGAGACAGTTTCAACTGCACACTAATGTTAGTGGTAAATGCTGGTTGATGTAATAGACTGCACTGCCACCATCTTGCCTAGTCTGATATTTGATGTTTTGGCACACTGTACAGTCCCTCATTTTGTTTTAGAACTGATTTTATCTTCTAGTGTATGTGTCTTTCTTTTACTTGCTGTAACATTAATTGCCTTTTTGGGTTTGGATAAACCTGAACCTAATAACTAAGAAATGTAAAGGCTTTCAAACTGCAAAGTTGTAGCATGTCTCTGGATTTAAAAATGATGGAAAACATGATTTTTGTCTCAACAGCCCATTAATGTTGTTAAGGGTTTCATACTTTCAAAAAAAAAAACAAACAAAAAAAACTACCACACACAAAAAAAACACAGTTCAATGTTTAATTCTTTAAATTCTATTCACAAAGTCAGACCTTCATATAGATTACTCAAAGTAATAAGAAGCATTTTTTGTGATCATTTCAAACTTTACAAGAAAAAATAAAGAGTTGATAGAGAAACTGTATTTATTTCAGTTATATCAGGGTATACACCCTGATATAACCCTCTATATTATTGGATATAGATCCAATAATGGGGAAGACTGCCTAAATGGACTGAACTTATGTAGCGCTTTTCCAATCATTTTGACTACTCAAAGCGCTTTACACTAGAGTCACATTCACCCATTTGAACTCACACATTTATACACCAATACGCAGTTTGGTACAAGAAGGCCTACAAGAAGAGTAAGTCTGAGAAGCCAACTGCAAAAGAAAGTGGCTTTTCCAAACACAAATAATGAAAGTTTAGTGGAAGGAGAAAAAATGTTTGGCAGAAAAAAGGTGCGCATAACAGCAATATTCAACACCACGGGAGGGATGTGAAGCAGAGTCAAACATCTAGTGAAGTTCAGAAAGCATTGACTGCAGATAAAAAAGCTAGTGCTAGCTGCATTTCCATTGATCTTATAATTGTTCAAGTTGGAATTATGAAAATAAATTTGCTTAATGGAAACACTGCAATAGTGAATTTGTACTTGTTTGACATTTGCAGAATATTGACAAAGTTTTGCTCACATTTGTAAAGGAAATGCAGCTGTAGATGCAGTTGGGTGATGAGCTGTAGCTGTGAGACACTGTTCATCTTACCGTGCCTTTCAGTTACAAACATCTGAGGCTGAGAAGAGCAAGAACTGGATTGTAGCTCAGTGGTCCAAAGGCCTCTGTTCAGATGAAAGTAAAGTTTGTATTTCATCTGAAAATCAAGGTCCACAATCTGGAGGAAGAGCGGGGAGAAGTCATGTTGCTTGAACATGACTTCAAGAACATGATAAACCAGTGATGGTTTGGGTTGCCATGTAGTCTGCTGGTTCTGTTCCACTGGGTTTTCTATAATTTATAGTCAATACAACTGTCTACCAGGACATTAGAGCCTCCAAGCTTTCTTCTGCTAACAAACTTTATGGAGATTCTGCTCCAACACATCTCAATCAAATGAATGAAGGAGGAAGTGGTTTCTGGATGGTCAACAACAAAACACACAGCAGTAAAACCAAATGACCAATGAAGGCAGGCGTCCCTAGGGTTGCTATGGAAGGCAGTGTCTGCTGATTTGTGACGTTATATTCAGAAGATTATTGAAACGGCTAATTTTCTAGACACCAAAAACCAATAACTTACCGATAAAATGGGTGGGTGTTTTTTTTTTTTTCAGATGCAGTCGAAACCCACATGGAAGTACAAAAACATATAAAATGTCAATGTTGCATAATAGATTCCCTTTAAGATAAAAATATCATGAAATTTGGTTAAAACATTATGATCCCACCTTCAGGAATCAGATTCCATGTTGTAAGGTTTGAAACCTGCAGCTTTAAAGTTCCAACTCTCCCATGACAAAAAAAGAAAAATGTGTGCAACCTAAACTCGACCTTTAACATGGCGCTGCTAACAAAGCTCCTACTGCAGAGCGAGGAATGTGTTCATTATTTTCTCCACAGTGTGAAAGTTTACTCTCTGAATGTTTTTCCAGCGCTGCCTTTATGAGTCCTGCAGGGAAGGAATGTGTGAAGTTCCTCCTGAGCTCACATCTCAGAAAATATCTATAACTTCTATGATTTCATCAAATGTCAGCATTCCACTAAAGACAAAACTTAAAAGGCTCGAAGTTAATCAAAAAGAACAATAAATAAAATAAGATTGGAGAATGGAGTTGTATCTCTTAACAAAATGTTTATTGGTGGAGGAAATGATTAATATTATTTTAGAATAATAAAATCTGAAACACTCCGCAAAACAAACCAAATGAAACAAACCATATGTTTCATCAAAGATTTGTTTCCATCTAGTGAGTATTTCAGGGAATCACACTTTAGAGAAACTTTCTGGGCTTTTCAGGATGTAGAAACACTAGAACAGTACCAGAACTTTGAAACAAGGTATTACAAAAAGTAAAAAAACACTAAAAATCTATATTATTAAAGAAGTTTTAAATTTTAAGGACCACAAATTTGATGCATATGTTCGTTTTAATCTAATGAGTCTTGTTTGTCAAATTAACAGCATCTTTTGAAAACAGCATTGAAATCAGATAAATCAGATGTTAAACTCCTGACCAATAATAGTTTATTGGTCAGATGTAAAATTCTGATGTTAAATGTCTCATTTTCAGTAACCAACTACAAAAATCATCATAATTAAGGTTTAGAAAACCATCTGTGAGGAATGAATCTATATAAGGTTTCACTTTGGGAAGCAAGTTACTCAAACTATTTTTTTCCAATAATATTCTAATTTACTGAATATAGCTGTTTCTTAAATTGTGATTTAGATCAGAAATTAGAAAAACAAATTGCTTGACAGCCAATAGAAGAAAGAATTCTACATTACACTGAAAAAACAAGAATATTAAATATTAAATAAAACAGCTGAAGATGTCTCTGAAGATATATATTTCAGAGAAAATGAAAATTATGACTAATCTTAAATAATTTTAGAAAATGTTCTTAATTTCTAAAAAACGGATCCCCTAACTTTCAAAATGGAGCTCTACCAGACATTTTTAATTTCTAAAAAAATAAATAAAACCTTGAACTCAGAATTTAACAGATTACTTTTAATATAAATATACAGTGTTAAAATGGAATGGTACCTGACACTGAAAGCCGTTTACCATTAAAATAAGGATAAAAAAATTTAAAACGGAGAAAAACAAAAACAGACCATGTGCTGTAAATCAGTAACAACCAAAATAAAACATATTCTTAATCAAGCAAGAATGTTCTGGTTCCAATCCAGCGCCTCGTGGAACACTGCCATGGTCTTGGGTAAGACTCGGGAGGCAACAGTCCAGCAGAGCTCACTCTGGAAACACTCATGGAAAAGACGGTTTTATTTTACAGACAAGCTGTGCGTAAATAGAAGCAGGAAATAAAATATTTTCTTCTTTAATTCTTATAAAAGAGATCTCAGACAGACATTCCTAAGTGTGTAACATCCAGTTTGTAAAGGTGCCACATGGAGCATTTTTCACCATCTGTATTTGGTTGATTTAAGCTACAGTTGTATAAAATGGACATCTGGGATGTTTGCTATTCAAGACAGTCCTGAAAGCTTAAGGTGAAGAGAGAGGGAACATTATTTTCGATTTCAGTCAAACACATTTCTTCATTTTAGACCGAATTTCGATTCATTTCAGACAAACCATTTTGCATTTATCATTATTAAAATAATCTAAGTTCAAATTTTCCACTCAAATAATCAGTTATATACCGGTACACAACAATTTGCGCTTATTTGCATAAATTAAAGTTTAATGTGTTTCGAACTAGCCTTTTATTTTTGCTTAAACAAGGTTATTTGGATTACAAAACCCTTTTGACATCTTTTATGTCATTATGAGGCAAATTTTAGGGGAAATAACCAGAATTAAAAACAACCAAATAAAAAAACTACATCCAACCATGAAACTAGGTTACTTTATGAGGGTTTTTATAACTACTGAATCAATTCTGTTAATATATCAGAGTATAAAGAGAAATCTATTTAAAATGACTGACTTTAGAAAAAAATAATGAAAATGTATATTTAATAGAGAAAAAGTAAGACTTTTTAGCTCCATATATTTTCATCTCCAAATCTGAAGCATTAACTGAATTTTTCACAAACCCGCAAGTTCAAAACTGTCCCAAAAATCAAATTTCGATTAAGCGATCAATGGTCGTTTTGGTTATCCAGAAACTTTTCTTCATAAATAAATCAATAAACTACATAAGAGGACAAAAGGCAACTATTCAGATATGAAAACTGAGAAGCGTTTAGGACATTTTAGGAAGCTGCAGAACAGTCAAATTAATTCAACAATTCAAAGACGTAAAAATGTGACATGTAGCACCTTTATTTTGATCTTTTATCATCATGAATGTCCAACCAACCGTTTGCCGTCCCTTTTCTTAAATCTTGTAGGTCCAGTTCAATCCAACACACGGAGCTGAGTGTCAATCTGGTGTCACGGGTCTTATCAAATCCTCAACACGAGAATTTACAAAAACCCGCAAAGGCCATAAAGTTCAACAAAACTCACCTACACTGGGACCCCTTGTTCAAGTCGATGGCATGAAGGCTAATGAGCTCATTTAACTTTCATTTGCTTACAAACATCAACTCCAAATGTATGTATCAGGCACTTATAAGTACTTTACATGAATGAGCAGTGCCGTTCAAGACTGATTCTGGAGTAGTGTGCAAAACACTGTAAGAAATTTGTATAACATGCATAAGAAACTGTAAACATTGTGAAACCAATCAAAGAAAAAAAAAAACTAGCTAGACTAAGCTTAAATATCCAAACAAAGAAACAAAGTTATACTAGTTTAAGAAGCTGAAAAAAAAGAGAATAAAATAAAATAAAATAATGAGTGGCATGTCATTATTATTCAATACACATCAACAAAAAAGGAGCAAAAGAACTGAAGCCAATGTTCAGGTGGGTCTAAACTAGTCCAGTGGAGCTGCGTTTCACCTGGGAGGAACCAGAAGAGTGATCAGACCCAGACCAACTTTAAAGGAACAGGTTTGGAAACTCAATTTTAAAAGCTGAGGTTATTAGAACAAGGATCAGTTTGAGGTTATGCATTTGTTTGGCAAATGCACATTAAAGGTGCTCTACACAAAATGAACTGTAAAATCAACTCTCTACCGTCACACTGATGATAAACAGGAGATCTTAAAACAGTGTTGCCTGAACAAAGCAGAGTTTTTAAAAGTTTTGTGTAATTAAAGCAATTGCAACTCAAAAAAAAAAGTTAACCGTTAGCATCTTGGCGTACGAACAATTTGGTCTAAACTGACTTAAGTCAAAAAAGACAATTGATTGCTAGGAATTACTGTCAAAAATACTGTTAAATATAGAATCTTTGGAAAAGTAACTGCAATAAAGCTCTATATGTCAGCATGCTAAGTTAACAAAATCATCACCATTCTAGTAGCAGCAACTTTGAAGTGTTTTACAGATGAGTAGTCAAAAATTTTTATTTATACATACAAAGTGAACTAGAATCCCCACATAGCAGATTCTGGGTTAAAGGTAAATCAAAGCATGGCAAGGTAGCATATTAAGCTAAGAAATGTTCCACTGTCCGTTATTACCTGCAGTACAGATGTTTGAAACTCATCAAGGTCATACATTTCATCAAAGGGCTGGTTTGATAAAACTCTATTCAACTTTTAAAATAATATAGCTTTCTCTGCATTCGCTGAGTACTTCTTAAAAAAAAAAAAAAAAATATATATATATATATATATGACATTGGTGTTTGACAGTATACAAATAAACTTATGAAATAATCACACAACTGCTTTCTTGAAGTTCTATTTCTGGAGTCTAGTGGGCCACTAAAACAGCTACAGTAGGCTGGACTTAGCCCACGAGCCACGAGTTTGAAACATGCTGCAGTGTGATAAAACTGTTTAGAACAACAAACAGTCCAGCAAAGCCAAGAAGGTTTGGCGCCCATAAATTAATCATAACCTAATAATGTCGGGTAAATCTCTATCAAACGCTAAAATGACTCAAGCTGTCAACAAGGCTAGCAGGCAAAATTATGCCTGTTGTATCAGTAATTAACAAAACCTTTATTACTTAATGGGAATATGTATATAACATACAAAAATTAAGATGGTCTAAAAACATGATTGACCCAAACAGCTATTTTTAAAATCTGACAAGTCATTTATCTGATGCGTTAAGATATTAGCATGTTCACCTAACCATCATACTAAACTAAATGATGTAGGGTAGCAATATTTCTTCCAATGACAGTTTAAATGTCAAAACTTTCATGGAATACAAAAAATATGGTAAGCAGCTTAAAATGTTCCTAACGCTAACACCAAAGAGCATCATTTCATGTCAGTGCCGGTTGTTAGCAGCTTCTGAACAGCAGCTTTGTGGAGGACCAAAATTATTTTTATCCTTCTTTCATTTTAAAATGTGATAAGCTCTTCAGTGAGCACCACTGTCCACATTATTTGTTCTACAAACGCGCTCCTTTAAAGCTCTCTGGGACCAATAAATATAGATTTACTGATGTGATGAAGCAGAGCCAGACAGTAGTTACAGTAGTTACCCTGTTGTGAAAAACATTACTGTGATAAAGAATATGACATTTGTAGTTATTTTTTTGCCCAATAATTATTTTACAATAAAGAAGGAAAACAAATGAATGAAGTAAAATTGTAAAAATACTATCAATAACAGAATTATATAGGAGTCTGGTGGAGCACTTTGGTGCATCTGCCCATATACTGAGTACACATTGTTTTTTTCATGCAATCATTCACAACTATTTGTGCTGAACGTGGAACCAACAGTCAAACAAATCTGATAAAAAATAATTACTAATAAGCTAATTTTTTCATCTTTTAAAATATTTCTTTAAAATATTTTCTCTGTGGACAAATCAATGTGAATTTTTCCACCTATTAAAAACTTTCTGACTTGCAGCTTGACAACATTCTGAGCATTGAAGCAAGTCAAAAACCAATGTGGTCATGAGCTACATAACTAGGAAAAAACAGCACCTATTAGTTCGAGTCAAATACAAACGCTGAGAAATGAGAGACAGTAAATTATAACTGGCTTAAATATGAAAAAAAGCTAAAAGAGTACAGTAGGTGTGCAAATCTGAACCAGCATATGTGGTGTCAAAGCAAACAGGAAAGTAAGTTAAAGAGATACCTTGATGTTTAAGAGCAAGAAAAGCAACATATTTTTTTGATGCAAGATTAAATTTTAGTTTCTCGTTTCTAACAAAAGGCTTTAACCGACATGAATTTCCTGGAATCACAGGTGCATCTAAAGAAATTTATAGTGAGAATTCAAGTTAACAATTCAGTCCATAAAGTGAAACTGCAGAAATTTCATGGATTCATTACAGAAAGAGATTTATTTTAAGCATTTATTTCTACTTTTGGTAATTATAGCTTACAGGTAATGAAAACCAATAAAAATATATTTTAGTACATAAACGTTGTGGAGGCAAGAAAAGGTTATTGCTACAGAACTTGTCTGTCCAGAGAGTGCTATAGCAAAGAATCTAAAAGGAAAGTTTAGTGCTAGGAAAATCTGCTGCTCCACAACCATAAGTTCCACTTTCTGAGCTGAATTTATGGATCGAAACAGACTCCTTGGTGATTTTCTAAGTTATCGAGACGCACCTATACAGTGCATGAATCCCAATAAGGAGGCAGGAGTTGCTCACTCTGAAGCTGCAGATACAAGATTTGTTTTGATTTCAAACTTACTGTTGGCAGGAGCCTCTAACTGCTGAAGAAGAAGGAAGCTACAGATGTTGTGGACCATTCTGAGCATGCTTTCATCTCAAACACGTTGAGATAGTTTTATAATCCTCAAATACGGTTAAAAAAAGGGGGGGGAGGAGGGAGAAATGAAGAACCTGAGGTAGTTTAGACTGTTGGAGCTGCATGTGGGATCTAAGAACCTGAACAGGGACGAAGGTGAGAGCAAGCCGACACGATGGCGAACCTGGTCGATGGGTGTGCTGTTGAAACATCAAGGTATCTCCGTCTGAGTGGATGCAGGTGAAGCCGGGAATGGCGTGGGTCGCCGGCCCTTTAAGGCACATTTGTGTACGTTTACATCAACTAACGAGCAGGACTAAAACGCTTCACTTTCACTGGATACATTGTGAAGACAACTTTTCATTTTGAGCCCTAGATTACATTTAAACACTATCAGAAAATAAGTCTCTCCCTACGGACGAGGAGAACAATTTAAAAACGGGACTAGTGGACGACACCAGGGATGCTGTGGGAGGAGTCATGATCACCCAAACATGATATCTTGTTCTAACTGTTGTGGATCCGTTTTAGTTTCATCAGAACGTAGAGGAGAGAAGTGTATAGTGTTTCCAAGGGTTATGGCAGTGTTCAGGAAAAAAAAGAAAATCATCTCCCGTTTTTGTTTTAACGGAAACTCAGCTGAGATTGTCATGATTCTGTTTGATGATGTTCCTCCAGAGAAAATGGAAATGTAGCGAAATAAACGTCATTAAAGAAGCAAACACCCAGCGGAGACGAGTCTCCGAGGTGATCCTGATTTATGGAAAAAAAGCACTAAAAACAGTGTGTGTCCGTGTCGGAAGGGCCGGCTTCCGACAAGGGACCGGAACACCGGGTCGGATCTCGCTCCAGTTGCTCCTTCCCCATTGGCTCCTCCTGCTTCTTTGCCTCCATCTTCGCATCTCCATCTCCGACTTCAGTCCTTTTGGTTTCGGTTGGAGGAGGAATTTTCACAAACCTCGTCCCGTTCATGTCTTCCTCCAGTTTCACCTGGAAGGGTGGAAGTCCGAGTAGGAAGGCCCGGATGCGGCTTGGGGAGCTCAGGTCTGCTGGCTCCTCCTGGCCCCTCCCCTCCACGCTCTGAACGCCTGACACTGTCAAGGAGCTGGAGCGGCCCCTGAGGCTGAAATCCTGCGCTTGCTCCTGGGGGCCACTGCGTGGTCTCTTGGAGTACGATGGATCCAAGTTTCTGTTGACGGCCTGCGGACTCTGCTCGTGGCCCTCGGCACTGGGCCGTTTGGGTGGTAATCGTTTGCTGAGGTTGAGGGGCAGCGCCTGCTCCGGCGGTGGGGTAATGGGGGAACAGGGCGGCTTGGCGCTCAGGTCCTGCGACAGCGCCTCCGACAGCCGGCGGGTGAAGGTCTGCAGCTGAGACGAGTCCAGGTGAGCCCGCATCACCTTCCTCACCTGGACACTGCAGTCCAGGTTGAGAGGCAGGACGCGGAGTGGAGGCAGCGGGGGCCGGCTCCTGGACGCTCCGCGCTGACCCCCGTCATCTGAGCCGCAGCCAGAGCAGTGGTGCTGGTGGAGCTGGTGCAGCTGAGGCTGCAGCTGCTCTGAGCTGGGGTGGGGCGTGTCCGGGCTTCCTCCTTTGGGCTGGAGGGTGAAGATGGCCGGGTGGAGCTGTGCCGGGTCCTGGGGGGTCAGGGCGGGGCTATCGGGGCCCCTCTGGAGGCTGATTTGACTCCTGAAGACGTCCAGAGGGCACACGCCTTTGATGGGGCTGAAGCCGCTCAGCGAGCCGGTGACGAAATGAGGGAGACCTGGGATGAGAACGCTGGGAGAGGGAGGAGCCGCCGAGTCACCGCGTTCCGACTTCAACTCCGTCGTTTTGAAGGGGAGGAAGGAAGGAGACATTGGGGAGAGGTCAGGTGTCAGGGGGATGCTGAGCGGGAGGATGGCCGGCTGGATGGGCTGCAGGGACGAAAACAAGGATGGATTACAACATAAAGCTGATCTTTCAAAGCTTTCTTTACAGAGTTTGGGAATTTTACCCAAGTATTTTCAAGGTACTTTTTCACATTTTATCTGCACCACACCTGAACATCAAAACAATACAAATGAACACAAGAAGAGTTTCAAATAGGACTGTTTATTGAAATAATTGATTTAGTAATCGATTAACCGTTAAACTAAAAAAATAGGCCATTCACTGAAAAAACAACACTTAGAGCAGTAATAAAGCCAAAACTGTTTATATATATATATATATATATATATATATTTTTTTTTTTTTTTTTTTTTTTTTTTTTGCATTTAACATTACAAACACCTTTTTTGTCTGTAAATATGACTTACCCAGAACTCAAGTGGCAGTTTTAGCTTTACCTACTTCAAATTATGTAAAAAAAAAAAAAAATCTATTAAGCTCCTTTTCCTGTGCAATTATTAATTGGTTTATCTGAAAAATCAGCAGATCCATTCAACACTGTATTGATGTTAATTTAAGCAGAAAAGGCTGAGCTCCTCATGTGATGTTTTACCTGTAGATGCATTCTTTGCCACAAATGATCAAGCGTTTAAAGAAATGCTATGTTAATCCACTTTAGGCAATAACATAATTATTTTTTATTTAAAAAGGAACTGAACTGTTAAGTTTATTTGCATATTTTAACATAGTTCTAACATTTTATAATAAAAGTTTAAATGAAAAATCAGCAAAATGTGCCAATTTATTTTATTTGATTAATGGATAGAATACCGTATTTTCCGCACTATAAGGCGCACCGGATTATAAGGCGCACCTTCAATGAATGGCCTATTTTAGAACTTTTTTCATATATAAGGTGCACTGCATTATAAGGCACATAGAATAGACGCTACAGTTAGGGTTGCCACCCGTCCCTTTGTTCCGTTCTCTACAAATGTGGATGTGTAATGACAAAGAAGTGGTCCCCGAGTATATTATATAGTAGGCTGCCCCAGTCATTGTTTCACTCACGGTGTTGGTGTTGCGATATTGTGCCCAACTGCTTTCTGGGTAACACAGACCAACTGACACGCTGCCGCCGCAGTCTCTGTCTCTCTCTTCTCTCTCTCTCCCCACCCACTAGACCTGTTGTGGCTCAATATTGGTCCATATATAAGGCGCACCAGATTATAAGGCGCACTGTTGACTTTTGAGGAAATTGAAGGTTTTTAGGTGCTCCTTATAGTGCGGAACATACGGTAGTTGACAGATTAATAGATTACTAAAATGATTGTTAGTTGCAGCCCTACTTTTTCATTATTCACTATTATGAGATCATTATTATTACTGTCTTGTGAGAATATTCTACATTCTACCGCAGGAACAAGGTAAACTAAAATCTAACAAACTTTGTTTCAAAATGTCACACACACCACATGTACCTAAGAAAGTTACAAAAAAAGTTCTATGTTTTCTGGCATTTAGCAAAAAGAAATAATTTTGGTACTTTAACTGACTTAAAACAAGAGAATTTTGATCTGATTTCACTTCAGACAGTGGAAAAAAAATTTGTCTGTTTTATTATCTTTAAGTATTTGGTTTCAACACTCTCCAAATTTAGGCTTTTAATCAAATGTTAGATTGCAACTTTATTATAAAACTGTGCAGTTTGAATATTAAACACTTTCCAAACCTTTAAAACACCTAAAGGTTCATAAAGTCTAGCTTTGCTAAGGGAAACAGAAATGAGAGCAGCATCAGGACTTTTACCCGGTGTGTGCTGCTGGGTGTCGGTCCTCCTCTGCCTGCAGGGGGCAGCAGAAGACTGTGTTGCTTTAGCTCCACTACTGCTGCTGGTTTGGTTGCTGCTTGCTGCTGAGCCAGCAATTTGGCCTGAGCAATTAGCGTGGATTTGTTACGAGTTCCTGGCGGTCTGCCTCTGCCTCGTTTCACCACCATGGCGCCGTTTGGACTCAGAATCTGTTCAAGGACAAAAGGAGAAAAGGAAAAAGTTGGTTCTCTGGTGGGTTCAAAAAATGATTTCAGCAAATAGGAGTGCTAAAATGATTACAATCTAAGAAAAAAGCATGTTGTATATTGAGAAGAGTTATTCAAAATGATCTGCCATGTTTGTCTGAAGTGGCTATTAAACCAAATACCTTTGATGAGAGAAAAACTTTGTCAGTTTGAGTCACTCTACTTTTAACAAGAAACAAACACACTTATCTATTTTCCTGCAGAAAAACTTGTTGATACTGTATAGATTTTTAATGTAGCAACTTAAAAATGTATTTTAATCAATAAAACATATTCAAATGAAGCTATATGCTGCTTCCATCAACACTTTTGATATTAATTGTTTCTTATATAATGGAAACAACACCATTGCTAAGGGAAACAGCAATGTTTTTTTCCAATATCAGCAGAAAATTGAAAAAGCTTTGTATTGGAAACGCAGCAACACCTTGCTGTATTTACTAATTAATAACGATTGTTATAATTAATAAGAATCAAATCAAGTTTTGATTTGATCAGCTGTGCTTTTAGCTTTTGAAAAGAACAGAAATAGGATAAAAATAACAGCAGAACCTGAGACTGGGTGAATTGACCCTTCAGTGTGTGACTCACAGTAGAAGGCGGAGCTGCATGCGACAACGTCCCCGTCCTCCTCTCCTTGGGTTTGGGTCCAGGCTTCCTGCCTCTGGGCAGAGGTTTGCGTCCTCGTATTCCTCTGGGTTTGGAAGGCAGCGGCACATCAGGGATCTTAAACTCTGCTCCTCCTCCAGCTCTCAGGTGCTCCTCGTATGGAAGCATCAGTCTGAAAACACACATGACATTTAGAGGTTTTAGTGGACGCGTTCCTGGTTTTGGATCCTGAGGAAGGTTGACAGGACAAAGGGGGGGTTTGTTTGTCCAACCTTTCGTAGTGTCTCCTGGTGCAGGTAGCTGCGCTGGTGCTGCCTGGACACCCGCCCAGCTCGTTGTACACCACCTTCCACAGGCGGTCTGAAGTTACCTGACATACAAACACACACAACAATAACCAGAGATCCTCCAGGGATCTGATCATCTTTGACTTTGGTTTTTGTTGACTCAAATGTTGCTGCAACATGTTGGATTCTAAAGATTTGTGAAGTTTTTATTTTGAAGTTGTTCGGATGTTTTGAAAGTCTATCAGAGGTTCACTGTTGAATCTTTTCAGCTTTTTCAACAAAATGTCAACAAAGGTAAATCAAGCTCACCTTCTTGTAGCCACCAAGCCGTTTGACCACCGAATACATGAGGAACAGGTCGACTGCAGAAACAGGTCAAAAATGCAAACCAGGTTCAGCTCAATAAATCTGTAATTTTTCTGTTGTAGTAAAACTGTAAAACTACTGAATCCACATCAATAACACTTATTTTTAAGCTCTATGATCAATACAAATGTTTCCAAATCAAAATTCTGCTGGTTTAACCTTTAATACTAAATGGAAAGTTCATATTTACAGGCGGAGACTCCAGTGCATCTTTAAGAAAATAAAATTAACAAAAACAATGCATGGAAAGAAAATAAAAACAAAGCTAACAATTCTTAGTTTATTTTGTTTGGTAGTTGAGTACTTTATGAAATAATTTTTTTTTAAAAAAACACTAAGAACTCAAAACTTTGCTAATTCATTTGCACATTATTGTGTGAAGACTTTTGTACAGGAAAAAAAAAGTTGGTAATACTTCATTTGACAGGGTGCGGATAAGCCTCACATAACACTGTCATAAACATGACTTAATGCTGGTCATGAAGATGGAGTCTTCATGAATGTTTGCCAGTTCTGTCATGAAGTGTCATTTGGTAAATAATGATACTTTTAATGCAAAGCTGATCTTTTTATTGGACTTTTAATCCAAGTCTTAATGCAACTCTGCATTTAAAGTGTCATTATTTAACGAATGACACTTCATGAAATTTGAATGTCTATGACTGAATGTCTATGACAGCAGTCATAGACATTCATAAAGACTCCTTCATGTTCACGACAACTATTAAGTCATGTTTATGATCGTGCTATGTCAGTCTTATCCACACCCTGTCAAATAAAGTGCTACCAAAAAGTTAATTAAAAACAATACAGACTGCAAAATGGTGATGGAACGAAATGACCAGACGTAGAGAAAAAAATGTTTTAATTATAAAACTAGGAGAGAAAACTTGAAAAGTAAAAGATAAGAAACTTGTAAAAGAAAAAGACGAATCAAATGGACAGCTTCACAAAAAAATTAATATAAAAGAACTTAAAAAATATTAACAACACAAAAAAGGATTTAATAAACTATTCCAGAGTAACAATAGAAGATTATTTTTATTGAAGGAGTGAAAGAAAACTGAACAACAAAGCAGAGAGTGGAGGGAAAACAGAGGACTCACTCTTCTTGAAACCTAGGTTGGGAACTTTGTGGATGGGCGATCCGTGGCGCTCCATGAAAATGAAGAGCTGATCCAGGAACAGCTGCTCCTCTGGATGGGGGAGCCAGCTGCCCTCACAGCCAACCTCCACGCTGCCCATCACATTCTCCTGCAAGAGGACGAGAAGGAAAAGGAGGACGGCTTGAGTCAGTCCATATTTATACAGTTTTCTGTTAAAGTCCCGCTTCGTTAAACTTTCCTGAATAAACTTCCATATTTTCAGAGAAACACAATGAGAATGGAGTGGGTTCAGTATCAAACACTGTGAGGATCAGCTTCACCCACATCTTCAGATCTTCTCTGTTAATATTTTGTGATCAACAACAACAGTAAGGATCAGTGGAGTTGATCTGCTTTGACTTCTGAAACTAATTCTTGGTCTAACTTCTCCCTGAACTCCTGTGCCTTTATCAGGTCTTGGAAGGGAAAAATGAGCAGAAGATGTTAGATTCAAACAGAGTTGGACTCAATGAAGGCTTCGGGTTCAGATAGCGGAGAAAGGTTCTAGAACAAAAACACACTGACCTTCATCTTTTCGATCCAGGACTCTGGTTGGCCCGAGGTCGGAGAGTCTTTGCTGTCGCGACCTTTCCTCTTACGAGGTCGTCCTCGGAGACTCAGAGATGGACACCCTGCAGGAGAGGGACACGATGACGACAAACTTTTAAAAACAATAACAATGTACTGCAGAATCTAAAAGAAAACATTTAATCAAGACGTCCAGCAGGGGGCAGCGTTTCACAGACAGGCTGCAAGGAAGGAAGTGACTTTGAATCTTTTAATCATTAACATGGTGGTGAGGTTAAGCTGGTTAAACAGGGCTGAAATTATTAATCCAATTAATTGACTGTTGAAATAATTGTCAATTAATTTAGTAATAGATTATAAAATAGACTAAAAAAAAGCCATTTGCTGAAAAAAAACATACACAGAGAAGTAGTTAAGCAAAACTATACAAAATATTAATACATTTTGAATTTAAGATAAAAACCTATTTGCATGTGAATATATTTTACCCCAAATTCCACAAATGGCATAGTTACAACTTCACCCGGTTCATATTTACTAACAGAATCCTATATTATTCCACTTTAGGCAAAAAAATGTTTATTTTCTTATTTTAAAAATGAATAAAACTGTTTCTTAGCATCCTTTATTGCATTTCTAATATTGTATATAAAAGGAGTTAGAGGTCAAATGAAAAATGTGTAAAATATGGCAATTTTTTAAAATCTGATTAATTGCCAGAATAAACAATTACGAAAATAGTTGTTAATTGCAGCCCTATTATTAAATATTGTTGAAAAGGTAATTTTCAAACATTTATTCATGCAAATTTTATTGAAAATGCTTCTCAGGATATTACATAAGAACAATAATGGTATATTAACACAGAATATGGGCCACTTTTCCTCACTCTGGTACTTTCTTCTGCGACTCTCCAACCTGCATTATTCAGTTATTTTAACTGTGAACTTGATGTTTTCTTTGTTATTTGCTCTCCATAGAAGCTACATCTGTTCTGGTGTTCTGTTTTAACTGCGCTACCTTCCTGGAGGAGGGCACTGGCTGACATATGAATGCTGCAAGTCAGTAACTCAATGCAATCCGCTGGATTTCTTTAGATAGAAACTTCTTAAACTAATTTGAACAATAAATTTAGATTAATGTACTGTTTGATAACTAGGATCAACTGGAATGAATGTGTTATTGAATTGAAATGAGTTGTTGTTGCTAATTGCCGCTATACAAACAAAATGAATTAAAAACAACAACTATTTTTCTACTGCATTAGCAGTAGAAAAAAACTGCTTATGTTTCTTCAAGCTGTGGCGCCTCTGAAGGTTTCCAGTTTCACTCACTGAACTGCCAGGAGAAGCAGGCGCTGCTCTCCAGTGTCGGGTGGTTGAAGGTGTCCCTGCAGTACATCACCCTGACGTTAGGCAGAACCTTGATGGCCCCAAGGGCCAACAGGTATGTGTCCTGCAGCGCGGGGCCCCTGGCTCCATCCTGGATGCGTCTCTGCAGGGAGCGGAAGCGGCAGTACTGTGGGTAGCTGAGAACCTTGACAGTCTGCCGCTGCGATGGCTCGTCTGTGGGGAGACAGCAGAGAAAAAATGACCGCTCAGAATCCGCATGGTGACCTCTGACCTGACCTGGAGGAAAACACAAACTGCTGAATGGTGAAGCAACATTTCTGCTGACAGTTCAGAACTTTGATTGATTGACGACTCATTCCAAAACTCTTTTTTAAACTTTTCATAAAATCACATCCAAGCTTTCTCCAAGGAGAAACACACCAGCATTTAACATTGCAAAAATAATTTACTCTACTGGAGAGAAGCTTTTTTTTTTTTTTTTTTAATAAAAAAGAATCGTGGTTATATTTGATCTTGTTTCCTATGACAAGGATTAGAAATATGAGCAAAACAAACTTTTATGCTGATATTAAACAATTTCTGTGCACTTAAATGTCAAAATATGTCTTGAAGAGTGGGGGGGAACTGTCAATATCTGTAGTTTTTTTTTAAACAAAATATACACAGATACAGAATAAAGAGAAAAAACTAACTGAAGCATTTGAAAGCAGAGGAAAAAAAACTATCAAATCAGAAATTTAGATTTAAAAAAATGCAAAGAAAGTTAAAAAATTTTTTAAAAAATCTTCTAAATCTTTTAGAAGTTTGATGCACCATCAGGAATTTTCTAAATCAAAGCTGAAAATTCAAAAATAAAAACTGCAGCACAAGATGACAAGATGTCAGCTGATTGGTTTACAGAACAGTTATACTGTTGCTTCATTCTTCTGTGGGAACAGCTGAAATGCAAGGCATGAAATACATAAGGGACTTCAACATTTTCTGCAGATAAAAATGCTGTCCCGGGTCAACACTTTATAGAAGCAGCTTTTACTGCAGTGACAGCTGGAAGTTTTTTGTCTCCATCAGCTTCACACACATGGGGAATGAGAACATTTTGTAAACTCCTTAGGATCATAATCGGCCGATTTCCGTGAAAAAGTGTATGATTGGTGTTCGCCGATCACGGTCTCTTGTTGCCGATCACATAAACCGATCACCCGCATCTTATTTTGCAGCCTGTCTGTGCAACTGGTCTCCTTCCCCTCACACTGCGCAAACGCGCAGCAACAAATCCTAATCAATGTCGTGTGGAACTATAACGCACTGAGTGAATGGGGAAGTTTGGTGTTGCGGTGGAAAATTACCTCGGGGTGAAGCACATCAAAATGCATCAACACGACGAATCAAATATGGCATAAAAACAATGCCATACTTCATGGAGTTTGGCTACATCAAGGCTCACTGCAGTAAAAAAAATGACGATCAGATAGCAGGTAAAGAGGCGCACAGCTACAAACACTCACCCAGATTAGCATGACGGTCAGAAAGCTAAACAAATAACCTGGAAAATTATTTAAGTCTTCGAGCTGCGGTGTAAGACGCAGGTTCTGCTCTCGCTGTTGAACCGCTGCTACGCTACAGGTAGTAATATTTCACAGACGGTGATCGGAATCGGAATCGGCAGGAAAATTCCTGATCGGCACATCTCTATTTTAGATATAAATTAAAAAGTTACATTTTTGCTTTTGACCAGACTTTGGATTAAAAAAACATTTACAGAGTTTTTATTTAACAAGTCAAGAAGGAAATATGAACTGTTAAATAACAGAAACAGATTCTAGATTTTTCAAGACTACAAAGGAACACCATAAATCACACGCAGGTTAGTTTTATTTACCAATTAGCTGATTTCTGAAGGAGGCAATAGATTTTATTTTGGGATACAAGAACAAAAGGGTCAACTGCAACTAACTCACTTTGAAAAGTGATGTATTATGGTTCTTCCACTTCATAATTTGTCTCTATTTTGCGTCAATCTATTAAAATCCCAACAAAATACATGGAAGTTTGTAGTTGCAATGCATAGAAATGTGGAAAAACAGAGGGGTGTGAACACTTTTTCAATTCACTCCAACATCTCTGCTTTGCAGTGAGATTTGCAGCTGCTACACGTTAAAGCTAGCATGACTCAGTTTTTCCTCCAGCTCTTAAACCTCAGGGTTATCTCTCAGACTGAGATGTGTTGGTGAAAAGTAGGAACAGGGAGCCGACATGGAACTATAAATTGCTACATTTCTGTAACTCCTGCAGCAGAAACAGAAAGTTAGAGGTCACAAAATTCCCAGGGAGAAACATGTCTGGCTGCCTGCAGCGGCTCCAAACATATCCTGTATCATTTTAGAAAAAGTTAGAAAACGAATGAAGTGGGTTTGACTGAAAACACTTCTGCTCATATATTTACAGAAATTCATCGGATGTTTGGTTGCATTTTCTTTACTCTCAGGTTTGACTTCCAGGAGCTCATTGTTGTCGCTTGGCACACCGCCGTCGTTGTCTGCGCTGCTCTGTGGAGGTTCGTGGACGCCATTTGTCTTGACCACTGGAGGCACTGGGCCACCACTCCACCCAGTTAGGTCAGCACGTGACCATTTCACCAGGTCCTCCACCCGTACCACCATCTTCCTGGACACGGCCAGGACTTCATCCTGATGAAACAGAACGGAAATTTGCTTCAGAATTGCTGGAACAGAAATGAATGATCCAAACATGCAGGATTAGTCTTTATTCACCTGTAGGTAAGAAATATACAGTGCCTCTAAAAAATATTCATCCCTTTTGGGTATTTTATAATTTGGAGTCTGTGACTGACTTAAAGGGGTGAATACTTATGCAGTCATATGTTTTGTTACTTTTTTTTCCTTCAATGTCATTTCA
Organism: Poecilia mexicana; assembly: GCF_051168715.1. Taxonomy (NCBI): domain Eukaryota; kingdom Metazoa; phylum Chordata; class Actinopteri; order Cyprinodontiformes; family Poeciliidae; genus Poecilia; species Poecilia mexicana. The sequence continues at coordinate 22,108,932 of NW_028263383.1, forward strand.
TAGAAATCAATTTCACTTTGATGTGAAAGGACGTTTTCATAATTTTCTTGATAAATAAAAAAAAGATCAATTTGTGATGGATTTTTAAGCAATAAAAAGAGTGAAACATCCAAGTGGGTGAAAACTTTTTATTGGCACTGTGAACAGTGAGACTTGTGTTTTTATATCCCTAAGGTAATCAGGTTAAGCCTTACTGCTGATTTAAATGTTTATGATGATGGAGATTTCTGCTTTTATAAGAGTTCAATGCTACTGGCCTCAGAAACATCTTATGTCCTCTGAATTTACGTGTCTCTGTTCAGAAATGAAACTGGATATATTTGAAGGTCATGTGACTGTACTGTAAGACTAGTCAGCTCAAATCAGGTGTGGGCAATGTAACATTAGATTGTGATGGATTAGAACATCTGCCAAAGCACAGCATGTGTTGTAGTTCTTTGCTCTTGGATATTTTCTCAGTTTTCCTTAATCTTTATTGATCTTCGTGCAGGATGAATGAATCTGTTACTGGTTTTGATTACTGGGTCGACGCATACTGCTCTGTTTGTCTCTGCAACTGCAAGCAGAAAGCATTGAAAGTGCAGCCGGCACTAAAACCACCACAAAGAAGCAGGTGTTAAATTTAGCTGTCCTTTGGCCTTTATAATGCTACAAGAAAGACTTCTGAAGATGTTTAGTACTCACTACCTGCAGAGAGGAATTACGACAGCACTCCTTAAAAGCAGTTATTTGTTGGCTAATGGCTAATGCTAAGTAAGAGAACATTTAGTCAAATGTTTGTAGTTTTCTAACAAGTCTGATTCATCTGTTCAACTTCCTACTGCATCAGCGTGGTAAGACGTTATTATTTTTAGGAAAATAACATCAGGGTTCTACGACGCATGTGGAGTGGGTGGGGAGGGGGGGGCATCGACTTTTTTGGGGGCAAAATGAATGTACGTAGCTGAAAATAGACACCAACATCGGTAGCCTACAAGGTACTTCTTAAGCTTAAAGTTCTGTATTGATATTAGCTAGTCATCTTTTAGCTAACATTACCTGCATCTAGGGCTGAAACGATTCCTCGAATGATTCGAGTACCTCGATTACTAAAATTCCTCGAGGAAAATTTACCTGCCTCGAAGCTTCGTTAATTTATGTTTTATTAGTTAGCGCACCGTGTTCCGGCCGGGACTTCATTAGCGTTGCGCGGAGCTCTCACTTCCGCCTGAGTTGTTGACAAAAGCTAAGTCTCAGCGGCATAAAGTCCAATCTTCAAGATTGGCCCGTGGGGATTTTATTGATTGATGATAATGCCCGACTTTTTTTCGTTTTTGGGGAACCAATAAGCATCCTTAAAATGACTTGGGAATGCCTGGAGTACGGCAGCATTTCTCCTCCGGGGCTGCTGGTTGAAAGCGAACGGCGGGAAGAGCGCTGAGGTGAGCGGATAGACTGAACAGGGCGGGCGGCTGAGTAGCTGATGCTTACCGTGTAAATGTAGCTTTACTGACGAACCGCACAATAAATTTCATATCCCGGTCTGAAGAAACGGGTGGCGGAGCGCATTGTACATGGCTGGTAGATGAGTTTCTGAGTGTGACCAGTGAAGGTGTCGTAAATATCCCGTATTGCTTCCCCCCGTGTTCGTCCCCCGGTCTAACGGTTCGTCAGTCCGCTGGTCTATTTCCTCCCCTCCATCCCATCTTACGTTCGTTCATTCGCCCTCTCCTCCCACTCCAGGCGGCATTTCCCGTATTTTCAAACCCAAAGCGTGACAGGTTAGGTGGCAAGGTGAGTTTAATTAATCTATTAAACTCACTGAAGATGAATACATAAACTAAAAGCTGGATTGTAGACATTTTTTATAAGCATATTTGTGAGCCTGCCTCTTTGTTATTAAATTCAATATAATTTCAGATTTTTCTATAACTTTTCTTCTGGTTAACTTAGAAAGTGAGCTATTATTGTTACAGGTTAGTTTTCTAAACTACAAAAAAGCAACTGTTAGGGATGCTCAAATATGAAAAATTGGACTGATATTGATATCTGATAGTAACACCAACCGGTATTATGCCAGATTTACCAATATTTCATTTTATAATTTTTTTTAAATCCGATTACTCGATTAATCGTAAGAATAATCGATAGATTACTCGATTACTAAAATATTCGTTTACAACAGCCCTACCTGCATCCAACAGCTTTACTCAACTCAGTCGGTTAGTTTGGAGGGAAAAACTGTGAAAAGTTCTTTGCGTTTTGCTGGTTTGCTGCCGTGATTCTAACACAAACCTACGTAGCTCCGCACAGCAGCAGCAGCAGCTCTCCTTCACAGGTGTAAACCCAGCGCGACCGTCGTAACGCTCATGTTGCGTTTGAAGGCGGCTCGGAAAAACAGGTTACAACATGTTAACGGTGGATTAAACAGTTTTAACTGCTGATAAAAAAGTGACAGAGGACACAAATATGGGAAGTGTGGAAGCCTCTACTGTATCAAATTGACATAGGAATAACAGAGAGTTGGCCATTCTAAGGTAAAAACCCAGCGCAATACAGTGTTCATGTTTTTTTTTTTTTCATCCAGACGGCTTCCCGCGCCCCCCCTGCAATGACACGGTGCCTCCCCAGGGGGCGCGCCCCACAGTTTGGGAACCTCTGGCTTACAGTATCAGCTAAATGCTCAGCGTATGGGACTGCGGACTGAGGTTTACTGCTAACACATGTAAGGGCATAGAATGAGAACATAAAGATTAACATAATTAATGCCAATATGTTAGCATTTCTACTAACTGATTCATTTAGGCACAAAAATCATGATACAAAATTCTCCTACTGCTAGAAACCTGCATGAGGGAACTTTTCTGAGTTATGCCACTTATTAAAATAAATACATATTGTTTGAGACAACGTGCTTTAAGTCTCAGGTATGCTGCCCTATGACCTATTTCTGTGGTTCACACAAGTTGCTAAAATTGTGCAAGGTGATTAAAATATGTTGAGAAGTGGATTTTTTAAGAATAAAGGTTTATGTAGTTAAATCACCACAAACATTTTGATTTTACTGTACAAAAAATATGATGGACCATGTCAAATTTCTCTAGATTGATATGCTTTTCACTCTGGAACCCATAAATTAAGTGTGTTTTTATATCCGGTAGTCTGATAGACTGTTTGATTGGGAAACAAAATTACAACACTTGTTATTTTCAGCTGATGCGACTGTTTTCCCCTTCACCTGTGGTGGCACTGCAACAAGAACCAATGAAGGAAACGACCTGAAACCCTCTGAATAAAATCAACTTCCTTCACAAAATGTAAACAAAAATGGAGTAATGTCAGATTTTAGCAGCTGTAGGATTTCACTTTTGTCTTTGGCAAAAAACCACAAGCCGTTTCTCCTGCTAGCGCTAGACACTCACTTTTGTTTTGGTTGCATTTACCCAGAATGTTTTGCACTATAGTTATCTTCTTGCTTTTGGAGCGGGCTCTGGTGCACTTGAATCCACATATGCATTCGAACTGCACTAGAGTTCACTTCAACTGAACAGAGACCTAAGTTGCTAAGTGGACCAGAGTTAATTTTTTTGGTCCACATTAGGGTTTGATAACACGTTCACAGCTCCACAAATGAAATGGACTAAAACAGTCTAAACTTTAAAAAACCTTTAGGGTTCTTCAAAAGAAGTCTCCATGTGAACGCGGGTCGAAAACATTAAGAACTTTTGTTCTTAATGGGTGTTTTTTTCTAATTAAAACATTAAGAATAAAATGTGAAGCTCACATTTTATCATTGAGTGAGTTTTAAAAACCAAAGACACAGCAGCAATAATCTTTAATCATAGAACTTGTGGTGATAAATATTTGTTCCTTTGGCAACAAAGTGCTTCAAGAGTTAAAAACTAGAGGTGTGCCGATCGATCGGTCACCGATCATAATTGGGCCGATTTTCGTGAAAAAGTGCATGATCGGTAATCGGCGATCATTGGCTCTTGTTACCGATACCGATCATCTCATTTCGCAGCCTGGCTGTGCAGCTGGTCTCCTCTTTCCTTCACTCTGCGCAAACGCGCAGCAACAAATCCTAAGCGATGTGGAACTATAACGCACTGAGTGAATGGGGAAGTTTGCGTGTTGCGGCGGAAAATTGAAGCACGTCAAAATGCAGCAACACAACGAAGCTAATACGACATAAAAACAGTGCCATACTTGACGGAGTTTGGCTACATCGAGGCTCACTGCAGTAAAAAAGACATACGGAGGATCAGACAGCAAGTAAAGCAGCGCACAGCTACAAACACTCACCCGGATTAGCATGACGGTCAGAAAGCTAAACAAATAACCCGCAAAATTATTTAAGTCTTCGAGCTGCGATGTCAGACGCTGGTTCTGCTCTTGCTGTTGAACCGCTGCTACGCTACAGGTAGTAATATTTGACAGACGGAGCTTCGCTTCTGCTCCACCTGGTAGTGACTCTCACACCGAACCTCTGTTTAAAGCTGCAGCATATAACTTAAAAAAATAAATTTTACATACGTTTTAAAACTTTCGCTGTGCTAACATGAGACAGATAATCTCTAAAAAAAAATAATCGATCTCCTCCCTGATCTGCATAATTACTCCGCTCAGTCAGAAACAGCCAATCAGAGCTAGCAGTAATCAGCTAGCCGCCATGCTATCAGGAAGTTTTCATTCAGTAACTCTGGATTGTTTATTGTAATGGATCCTGTTTTTGCCTTTGAATGTCAAGTTTTATACTTGAATTTTTTTGGCAATGTTGAGAGGTTTTATTTTGGCTCTTTGCATTATTTAGCCTCTTCAGAGCCTTCATATGTTATCAGTCTGTTAAAGATAGTATTATCAATACCAGTACAATTTGCACAAAGCCTGTTTTGTTTAGTTTTCTTCTTGAAAAAAGTTATTAAAAACAAGTTTTTGTCTAAATTAAGGTGAATTCATGGTTCCTTTTTCCACATAATGTAACCGGTAGTGTTTATGAAAAAAAAAAAAATAATAATAATAATTATGTGATCGGTATCGGTGATTGGTATCGGTGTATCGGCCCTCATGGGTGATCGGTATCGGCAGGAAAAAACCTGATCGGCACATCCCTATTAAAAACCTTACAAAACCAACTGTTTAGTCCTTCATAATGTGAGCCTTCAGTGTCACTAATAACAGACAGAAACCTGGACAAGTCAAAGTTTCCCGTTTTTGATTTCTGCTTGTAGAAAAATACCTAGAGGCCTTGAATAAACCAGCTCCGTTCAGCTCCTCCTCCATCCCACCTGAGCAGGTGAAGACATCGAGCTGAACGTGTTCCAACAGAAGAAGACACGAGGACATAAAGGAATCTACAGAGAGCAGGATAAGATAAGTCTGAACTGCTTAAGAAAGGTTTTGTGATAAAAATATGACTGCAAAGTAAGATGTTTTCAGCATTTTCCTCCACTTTAAGATTTAATGTTCCAGTCCCTTTCCTCCAGGAAAATTACAACAGATCTGAAAACAGCTGTTTGAACAACAAGTTGCTACGCTTTAAAAATTTTTAATAAAGAGACGTGGCCCCTTTGCTCAGTGACAGATGACGTCAAACAAACACTAACTCATTGCAAAACACTCCAATATGAAACAGGAAGTTTATGACAGGTTTTCTTCTCTTTCTGTTTCCATTGAGTCATTCTAGAGAAACAGTATGAGCTCGACTGATTATGGAGGATTTACAGCCAAACCCGTTGTGTTAATACAAGATTGAAACTGACGCTGTACACAAATTAAAGACTAAAAAAATGTAAAAAGCTTGAATCCATGAAATCTTTTACAACAAAATATTTCTGAATCCTTATTTACATAAAGCCATCCCTGAATGGCTTCTTCTTTGATCCAATCATCTGCATGACTTTATTGTGTGACACAACTACTAAAATTCAATGTTTCTGCCAATAGAGGTATGAAGGTCTGACTCATTTCAGGCTCTTCATTTTAGTCCTTTTTTTCTTTTCCAGGCTGGAATGGTTACCCAAAAATAAGAATGATTTCTGCACATTCTCTTTAATCTAAATGGGAACAGCACTAGATACACATGGTAAAGTATATACATATACCCTGACTAATATTTAGTGAGATTACTGCAGTGAATAATAGAATTATGTCTGTATATTTGACCACTTAATCGTTTATGGGTTGGTAAAGTTGAATGCATATATTATCTAAGCCTGTATATTCCTGACCCTATTTGAAATCAAATGTATGCACCTAATTCTATTCTAGTCATATCACTATTAAATCCTGAAAAAGAATGATTGAAATGGAGTAGTAGAACATTTAAAAAGATGAGCATCGTCGTCTCTTCAGACGTCTGCAGGATGACAAAGTCAAACTGTAGCTAGACTGCTGATCGTTTAGAAACAATTGTATGATCATCTCCACCTGCGCTTGTGCTTCCTAATTGAAATAATTTGAATGGCCAATGAAAGCAGACCAAGAAATGTTTTTAAAAAAAACAAACTATTTAAACAAGTCTAACTGCAGCTTTTGCACATGAAGTCCTTCAGGTGTTCCTGAATAAACAAGCAGGAGTCATGAATCAGTTTACAGTAAAGGTGGAGCACTCCTCCAAGAACCTCCACCTCCTCTCAGCTGCAGCCAGCAGAGAGCTGCTCAAATTCCTGCTACTACTGCTCACAATGAGCTCATCCCAGGGAAAAATATGGCCAAACTCAACCTCTGGCCTCTATTTGTGTCTAAAATAAGCAAAGAAAAAAGGATTAAACTATGGAAAAACATTTTAATGTGCTATCTAAGTTTTGAATTTAATTTAAATCAGAATTTCAAATGTTAAGAAATGGGAATAAAAAAAACAATAGACACTAAAAAGGCAGAAAGCAATATTTATCTTTTATTTCTGTCCTAAATTTGGCCACAGACTATAAACAACCTACATTTACTTCCTGTGTGTAACTCAAACAGGAACCGGAGCTAGTCTAACATGTTTTCAAATGCACCAGAAAGTGCAGATGAAATAGCTGATTTGGATCTGTGAGGATCCACAGAGATCAGATCGCTCTGATCAAAACCAGAGATCTAGGGACACAAATGAACCCTGGAGGATCTACTTACAGACCAGTGAGTTATTCAGAGAACAGAAATTCAGTTGAAACACATCCTGTCCTTTGTCTTTCCTTGACCCTGGTGAAGAAAGCCACTAAATTAACAACTCAAACAATGTACTGCACGAAGGAATGGGCGGAACCAATGCAGTATCAGACCTGACATTTATGTATCAAATATTGGACACAGGGTTTCCCCCAGAAAACTTGCTAAGCCCGGTGGTCGGGGCGCCGAGGTGGTCCACCGTGTTTTCGTATAAAAAGATGTGAAGTAGGCAGAAAAAGTAAAAATATCACTAGGTAATTATATGCTATCGTCAGTGAACTGCTATATAAACCCACAGCTAGTCTTAAAAACAACTAATCAAAAAATACAATTAAAATGAATATCAATTATTTCCACTTCTGTTAAATCCAAATTAAGTCAAAGACGCCATCATGGGCCCCATAAATGTGAATATTTTAACACAGACCACAGATAATACACATGTAGCATTTGTTTATTGAGATTATCAATACTGCTAAATTTGACATAATGGTTTCAGCATACATAAATTAAAAGATTTTAAATTATTTAACATTTATGGATTTTAAGGAGCTGGCAAGTTTACTTTGTAAAAGTTCAAAGAACAATATTCATAGTCAGATTGGTTTGTTACCATAGCAACCATCTGATGCTGTGAGTTTAATCTTTAAGTTTGAGCTCTGTTTGTTCACAAATAAAAATTAGTAAACTGCAATTATAATTTATTGCTTTTTAGGTTTGCCAATTAAAACACTCCCCCTGTCCTAGATTTCACTAAATCTAACACAGAAGCTGTTAGAGGTGCTGATGTTTTTAGCAACAAAAGGGGCCCCTCAGTCAGATTCTGCTCCAGGCCTCTTGCAGCCTTGGACCGGCCCTGCATGATGATTTAAACCCACTGCACTGCGCAGAGATGAGCAACAAACGAGAGATTTAATTCAATGCTGCTATTGTGGCTTTAGTAGCTCTTCCATTTCGTGTCTGTTGAGTTTTTAACAAGAGGACACAGAAACTATTTTGGTTGGTCGAGTTTATGGGACGAGTTTTTCAGATGCCCAGTGGCTGCGCACATTAACTCTGTCTGACTAAGTAGACAAAGCATTTGATACGGTTTGGTACTTAGTGTAACAGTAAAAATAATACCAGTAATAACATATATAATAATATAAAATCAGCGTGATGCGTGACTGCGAGGAGAGCGCGAAAGCTCCTCACTGGGTTAAACCTGCACAATGAGTGATTAGCGCTGGGTCGTTAACCACTAATGCACCGACCAACCGGGAAATACATACATAAACTTTACAGGGCTAAGTCTTTAACTTGACAGGGCCAAACGCTGGGCAGCGTGTTGAGATGTAAACGCTGCATAATGTTTTGTTAAATTCTCACCGCTCACTCAAAGCCCCTCTGAAAGCGCGACTACAAGTTATTCCTGCGGTTCACGTAGAGCTGCGCAACCAGAGTTAACGCGGTGGGGTTTAAACTCTTACCTTAATCAGTAACTCCTCATAACTGATCATAATTCCTCACAGGGGGTTGATGTAAATATCCATACAGGTCAGCCTGTGTCCAGTTTGAGTGAAAGGAGGCGTGCGCGATCCACACTGAGGTAAACTTTAGAAATCCAGCTGCTGCAGCGCGCGAGCTAATGCGCAGAAGCACCAGTGGTGTGACTGATTGGTCAGTTCATGCTTTAAATGCATAAACTATAAACATATATTCTATAAACATATCTTTTAGGAATAAATCTGCTCCGATAGTGAAACGCTCAGAGTAAAGAAAAAAAAAAAAAAAAAAAAAACGCAATTTTTTTTTTCATTTTATTTTCCTTAAAAAAAAAAAACTAAAGAAGAAAGGGTTAGCCTGGCGGTGGCGCTAGTAAAGCATGGCAGGCCGCCAGGCCTATAATACACTGGGGGAAACCTTGGGACTGGGGAAATATTTGGACTAGGGCTGTTGTAAACGAATATTTTAGTAATCAAGTAATCTATCGATTATTCTTACGATTAATCGAGTAATCGGATAAAAAAAATTATAAAATGAAATATTGGTAAATCTGGCATATTCTGTACATTTATGCTTGCATTAAAAAAAACTTGCCGCACTCAATTAAAAAATAAACATAATGTCATTCTACATAAATAGATGTTTTAAATATAAGAGTAGACAAATATTTTAGGTTTATTAAATATCTTTGGATCTAGAGTGATTTATGAAACATTAAGAAACCACACAAGAACTATCAGCTAAAGCAACTCCTTTAACATTTGTGGCTTCAGAAAATAAATTAGGGCAACTCAGAGACGTTTTATACCCACTTTAACAACAGATTATAACTCCAATAAATAAAATCTGTCAACATTGCATCTTTTGGTTTAACTAGAGAACTTAATCTTTCATATTTAATGAGTCATTTGCTACAAATGGTGATTAGAACCATGATAAACTGAAGTAGGATGTAATGAAACATTCAGAGAAAATATACAATTAAATGAAACTATACCAAACATTTAAGCATTTTAACAACTATTTATCTCCAACAAAAGATTGAGATACCAAGCTAGTAAATACAATAAAAAAGTAGGCCAAGAAAGGAAAAAAAGTAGCTCTGAATTGTGGAAATCTGAATGATTGGACTCCAGCTGGAATGCTAGTGCAACAATGGAGAACGTTTGGTGGAATCCACAATCATTTTCTGGCTCTTGGAGAAACATTGGTGCGAAAAATGACGGCGACACAGCTGCTGCCACTCAAACGCGTCTTCAGCTGAGAAGGTTCAGTGGAGATCAAAGACTGCTCTTTATGAAACAACTTAAAAAAAAAAAAACATTTTTACAGCTAAAGCAGGATGTGGCAGCTGTCAGCTGAAGCTTAAAACCACAAAGAAAACTGCTGATCATTGTTTGAAAATGAATGAACGTTGGCCCAAATTGAGCTGAAAACATTTAACTGTGGGTATAAATGCTTATATAGCATCAGTTTTATAAAATTTTAGAAGATAAGAGATGAAGACAGACCATCCGTCTTCATATTGACAGTAGGATCAGATTTAACTACATATTAATACTGAATTCACAAATTAATAAATGTAATTTAAAAACTAGAAAATTCCGCAGAAATTTTAAGGGGCATGCCAAAGTGTGCCCGTCGCTTTTTAATCAAGCCTTCTGATGCAAAAAATTAGCATTAATGCTAAAGAAAGCTGCAATGTAGTCAATAACCTGTGGTGAGTCAGAAACATGTTGACTAAACTGTACCTGTACCATTCAGTATGTTGAAATTAATGCATAAGCCAAAATGCTAATATTAGCATGAAGACTAATATTCATGTAGGATGTGTGGCATCACTAGCATGTTTTCTGTCATTGATTTACTCCATTCAGTATACTGAACATCGCTAATAAGTAAGAAAATTATCTAATAGCTACCTTTAGGGAAAAGGCTAATGCTAATGCTAATGCACTGCCTTGCTGCGCAAGGCAGTGCACTAGTGGGGGCAGTAAAATGCTAAACTTGTGCTAATGTTAATGAACTGCCTTGCTGCGCAAGGCAGTTCACTATCCTGAGGGAAAAAAATGCGAAAAAAGCTTAATATTATTGCAACGCCTACGGCGTTGCACTAGCATGAGAGGAGTGCAGCAACTCTTTGAAGCAGTTAGTTTTTCTGATCAAAGCGGCTTACTGTTCAGCATCCATAAGAGCAATCCGAAAACTTTTTGAAGCATATAAGAGGGCAATTTCTTGTCTCCGATGGAACCACGATTTAAATCTGTAGTTCTCTCTGCACTAACCTGAGAGAAAAACATAATAAAGGCCTGAGAGGAATATTCAGGCTTTTATTTTGAAATTTTCAGTAAGCTTCATTTTAAATGGCCACACTAATCCCATGTCTAACAGTGGTTGGGTTAAACCAGTTTATATATAAAGCCCAGAACATTCTGCCCTGTCTGTAGTTATAACATTCTGCTCACCTTCTTTCTGTAATAAGTCAGAGTTCCACCATTATGTACTTCTTAACTGCCAGCTCAGCCCTCCTTTGTAATGATTGAGGGTTCCACCATGTTGACCTTCCGACCTTCTGCTCAGGCCTTTGTAGTAAAGTGTTCCATCGTGTTTAGAACTACAAAGATGGCGTTTTTGTAGTCCTAAGGAGCAGTCTGGCTTTTGTCTGTGTTCTGTTGCTATAGTGACCAAGCCTCCCCCTGTGTTTCTCCAGAGAGGGGGAGAAACAATTCTATCTGTTTGAGCCAGCCAGTTTCACTCCAAAAAGCTGTCCGAACAACTCCTTTCCATTCGGGAACCGTGATACGTATTCGAAAACCGTTTGAAGCATATGAGAGGGCTATTTGTCGTCTCATTTAGTACCGCGATTCATATCTGTAGCTCATTCACAGTAATTGCAGTGATGAGAGAAAAATGGTGTGCGCTGAGCTCAGAACTTTTTGCAGAAATGTATGTAAAAAGAGCAATTACATGATGTAAAAATTGTCAAGGCTTTTATTTTGAAAATTTTCAATAAGCTTCATTTGAAATTGCCACACTAATTTCATGTGTAATAGTGATCAGGTTAAATCAGTTATATAATGCTCAAAGCACAAGTTGTTTATAATACCAGCCAACTCCTCCTCTGTAATAACTGAGTGTTCCGCCATGTTGTAGTTCTGACATGCTGCTCAGGCCTCTGTTTTAACTGAGTCTTGGCCATAGATAGAACTACAGTTATGGCAGTTATGGCTGCTGGTTTGTAGTCCAAACTACAAACCAGCAGCCATAGTCCATAGTTTGTAGTCCAAACCAGCAGCCTTTCTCTGGATTCTATTGCTCTAGCGATTGGCCCTCAGCCAACTGCTGTATGTGTGAGACAGAAAGCTGGGGAAGGATTTCAATCTTTGAGACAACCATGAAATGCTAATGTTAATGAACTGCCTTGCTGCGCAAGGCAGTTCACTATCCTGAGAAAAACAACATAAAAAAAAGATTTTCATTTTTGCATCGCCTACGGCGATGCACTTTTGTCAGTGCAATTTTCAGAGTTTTATTTTGAAACTTTCAGTAAACTTAATTTTCATAACCACACTAATCCAATGTGTAACAGTGGTTTGGTTAATCCACCTGTATAATGCCCAAAACAGGAAGTAGTTCTAACTGCCAGCTCAGCCCTCCTCTGTAATAATTGAGTGTTCCGCCATGTTGTAGTTCTGACCTCCTGCTCTGCCCTCTGCATTAAAATGTTCCACCTTATTTAGAACTACAGAGTCTTTGTAGTCCAAACCAGCTGCTGTGCCTTCCTCTGCATTCTGTTGCTATAGTGATGAAAGTGCCCTGTGTGTGTCAGACTTATCTATCTTTATGAGACACCCAGTCAGTTTTAATGGAAAAAGCAGTCCGAACGACTGCTTCCCGTTCAGGATCCGTAAGGCCGATCCAAAAACCGTTTGAAGCATATGAGAGGGCTATTTGTCGTCTCATTTAGTACCGCGATTCATATCTGTAGCTCATTCACAGTAATTGCAGTGATGAGAGAAAAATGGTGTGCGCTGAGCTCAGAGCTTTTTCAGAAATGTATGTAAAACACTGGGGAGCAGCGTCAGTTATCCTGTCCCATCACTTTGCTCTGAAGCACCTAGACCAAAAACCGTAAGCCCTAGGGAAATTTTGAAAACATTTTACCGGAGCAGGCATTCGTATCAATGTCATGACCGACTTTCATACCAATAGAGCAATTTTTGCACCCATGAGAGCGATTTCAAAATTATTTTGGGGTCAAAATTCCACCCTTTTTCTCACTCTAAAAAGCGGCAGTTGGTTTCAGTTACACTCTAAGGTTTCGGCAGTTGGAAATTTCGCTCGTTTTTCGCTTTTTACGTCGCTGTCGTAACTCCGATCCCCAATAAAAATAATAGCTCCCTTCCCGGGATTGAGCCGCACGTTTTGATACCACTTTTGTGGGTGGGCACGCAGCGGTACGAGCCGCATTAATGGTAACGGAAGAAAAATAAATAACTATAATAATAAAGAGGCGTTCTATTGGGTGTAGAACAATAGGTGCCTGCCATGCAATGCATGGAGGCAGTGACTGACCTGCTTCGCAGGTCAGTCACTGCTCTCCTTATGCATTGCTAATGGCATGCCCCAATCAGAGACTTTTTTTAGTCCTGTTAACTTAAAAACAAAAACTACATGTTGATTCAAGGTTTTTAAGAAAATTCCTGTTTATTTTAACATATCTGCTACACAAAGTCATTCCGATGTGAGACCACCAGAAAGTTCTGCCACTTGCAGTTTGACATCGCTTTGATGCAATCGATAGTTTTTGCACAGCAGCTTAAATTCCCACCCATTTCTGTCTGCCTGTAGTGGGAATTACCATACCAACCCGTGACTATGAAAATCTCTAATAATAAAGCGCTGTTCTTGAAATTCTGTTTTTAAAAGTGTTGTTTAAGCGGCTTACATCACTTAAGCTGCTTAAGAAAAAATGACAAAAATTGTCAAGATGACCACAGAAACAGATTACCTTAAAACTCATGAAAATAAACCAGAGTCCAATTCCTGTAAAAACAAGACATTTTAACCAAGACGAAATGTGGAAAATTTGGTTTCAGACAAGTCATAAGATTTACATTAGCTTCATTCCTACAGCAGTTCACATGGGAGCCAAGCATCAGACTGCATTTGATGAAAAACACTCCATCTCATCAGATAATAGTTTTAATTAACGACATGGCTGACTGTTGGAGCTTTGCTGCAGATTAAGCCAAATAAATAACATCAGAGCAAAGATGCTAAGTGAGTTTGTTTCTTTTTTTCCTAGAAGGAAACGTAGTCTGGATTTTAACCTTTTTAGATTCCTGTGCAGAGATGTTTGGTTCTAAAAAGGAGTCAGTGATCCTGTGGAGGCAATATTATTAGATGTTCTTTAAGTGCAGCTCAGGCTATATTAAGGAGACATTTATTCTCAGTGTTAAACTACAGCTGCAAGATTAGATTTCACCAGTGGTGGAGAAAGTACTCAAAAAATGTACTTAAGTAAAAGTACAAATGCACAGACAAAAATGCACTCAAGTAAAAGAAAAAGCACCACATTAACATTTTACTTAAGTAAAAGTAAAAAAGTACTGGCTTTTAAAAACACCAGTACTAAACACCAGTACTAAAAATAAAAGTACTTACTGAAGGCTTTACCTAATCGCTAATATCATTAAGTGTACCGATTGTATTTAATTTTAATACATCAGAAATGTGCCATTTTAATGAACAATGCCACAGATAAAGCATGTTTTTTTATTGTGTTTACTCACTGTAACATAGTTTAGACTTAGATATGTGATTCTATGCATCTTAATTTCAGGGATTGAAACATCTTGTCTCCTGTCCTAACATTGCATGAACTTCACTTTTATTTGCCACTAGTGGCATTTATTTTGAAAGAAATCCAACTGGAAGGGTGGGCAGGGGAGGACATGGAACCAAGGAGTCACGTAGCAGAGTTATAGTCTAGGCCACCGAACCCGAGACCAAATCAAGACCAAGACCAGCACCCCGCGCTACATGACACAATAAAATTAAATGCACCTATCAAAATTGCTTCTCAAATTGATCTGAAAGTTCCACATTCCCATAAAAGCACCTACCCTCTTAGAAATGGCTGTAAATTTACAGCGGAATTCCAGCAGTAACATAGTGTTATTCCGAAATATGGTAGGATATTGTCAATTTGATGTCTTCTTCTATTGTCACAATCAAGACTGACGACTGGCAGTAAACTACCGCAAAATAATTGTTCAATACAGTTTTTTTCCTAGGCAAGACATTTTACTTGTATTTGCATCTTAGAGAACCAGCATTTAAAGACAATATTAAATGGAAAGACAAAAATACTTTCCATAATAAATATTTTAGGGAATGAATCGAAATCTACAGAGCATAATCAAAACTGTTAGATTACCAATGTTGGTGTTGTATGTTAAAAATACAATGTTAATTAAACACTTGTTTAGTCAAATTTAAAGATAGGTTTGTCAGTTTCTCTAAAGAAATAGTGTTTGATAAAGAGTTGCTCCCACAATCGCAACATATATGTGACGTCACGTGTTTGCCCTGGAGACAGCAGTATGGCATCTTGTCTGGAGCTTATTCATAACAAGGTAAGTTCCCCAAAGCTATTAAAACATGCTCTTTTTGTTCTGGTGATGTATTGTCTCAATGTTTGTAACTCCCTGGCGGACATTATACCACAATGTATGCTGCGTTTATACTGTTATGTATTTTGTATCTCAATAAAGATATATAAAAAAAAAAAAAAAAAATCAAGGTAAGTTCCATGTTAAGACCATCATGTTTTTGATTTTGATTATTTTTTATGAATGCATTAACTTTCTGTTTGCGCAAGAGTATCAATGTATGCTTAACGTAGGTTTATTTGTTTGGATATCGCGGTACGACTGTTCAGTACAGGGGAGCTCAAGTCCAGTCCTTGAGAGCTGCCATCCTGCAACTTTCAGATGCTTCCCTGCTCCAATTAACACACCTGAATCAAATGAAAGGCTGGTTAGCAGGTCTGTTCGAAGCTGATCCTGGTCTGTTGGAGTAAAGATGCATCGAAAAGTTGCAGGACGGTAGCTCTCAAGGACTGGACGTGAGCACCCTTGGTTTATTATTTTTGTTAGCAGCTAAAGCTAGCCAAGTAGGTGTAGCACGGGGTGTCAGGTGGTTAAACGGACATTAAGACTGTCATAAAGGCCGTTTGAGTTAACATTATTTAGCTGCGGAGTCGTTTTCGTGAAGTTTTCGGCTATAGACGGCATAATGGGGAGAGTGACTGTGCTGGAACGGTGGTTTGATCTATGTTTTTGCCAAAATGTTTTTGTCTCTATAATAATAATGATAATAAACAATGACATATTGGCTGCCTCTTTTTTTCTTCATTAGTACGTCATGTTGGTGACTGAAGCGTGTTATGATGACTTCAACACATTTCTTCTGACAGGTTGGCAGAAGAAATCCTCTCCATAATGTTTCTATAAGTTGACTAATTTCTATAATGCCTAATGTCTGAGTTGTGTTCATGGTAATTATTTCTGACATTTTTATGCTTTATGTTGTAGGTGGTGAAAAATGCTCTCCAGGGTCAACCGGGTGGACAAAGTATTTTGAATGACTGTGATGGTGACACACACACACACACAGGTGGGTCAGGTTAGTTTTGCTCACACTTCTCTTTAAAATGTTTATTTATTATCCTAATGTGTCTGCTATTTATCCTGTTGTTCCTCCAGGCTGGGAAAACCAGGCATTCTTCTGTTGGTTCATGTGCTTCGTCCTACATCCAAAGGCCACAAGAAGAATCCAAAACAGCTCATGTCAAACTGTGGACCATGTTTTCAGATATGTGCAGGTATGTGGTTATTCTAATGATCCTACTTCTTTGTAGAAGCACTTTCTCATTGGCTTTGTTTGCTATCTTAATGTAGCTGTGCTGCTAAATATATTTAATAATTTTTATTATTCGTCTTCTCATCATTATGTGAAAGATGCAAGCCAGTGTTGAAGCCTTCCTCATTGCCGTGCAACCAGGACAGCCCTTCCTCCTGCATGTTGGTGAAAACAAGAGCAGCACCAAAGACACTTCACCATCAGTGATCACAAGATCATCCAAGGCAGCTTTTGATGAACTTCCAAAGCACACTTCACCTTCAATGCAAAGTACCATGAATTCCTCTACAACTTCTGTAAATTAATCCAGCCTACAGTTTTCAACATTGATGTGACTTGCACGACAATTGAGGAGTTTAAGATCCTTGCTTTTACTTTACCTGGCAGAGTGGACACTTTTTATTATGATTATCATTTAAATGCATACTGTATCAATAAGAGGATTTGTTTTGTGTTCTTCCAATTAAGGACTTGGTTTATTACAGTCCCTGTGGCAAGCAGTTTTCTGCATGGTCAGCATTGAAGGCCATATTGTCTTTGAGAGGGCCCAGCCAACATTCCAGACAGGACAGTGTTGTCCATCTTCTTCATCTTCAACCTCCAATATCAACATGAGGCAGCCAAGACTTTGGAGTTCATTCAACGGTAAAACCATTCCTATAATTTTTTTTTTTTTTTAACAATGACATGGTTTTAAAGTTCTAAAGCAAGTTATGATTAACATTTGACAAAGTTGGTGATGTTTTTGCTTTATGCAATTAAAAACAGCTTTATTTATATATTGTACCAGCTGTATTCAAAATGCCACAGTATTTGTATTCTCAGGAATTTTCCCATTTTTGATTTTGTGTTTTAGTCGCTTCAGTGGGATTAACCCAGAAAGGGGCACAAAAGCCGGTCATGGGAAGATGGTATCCAAAAAGACAGGAAAGACCATTCAAAAGAAAAAGTGACGGTCAATGTTCAGGTTTCCACCCTCATCAAAAACCTGATGGACTTTGAGTGGCATCTCATTTAGGTTAGTTGTTCTTTTCTTTGAAATCTTTCTGTTTCCATATTATTTAGGATCTAAATTGTATTGTCTTTTCTTTTTCCATGTTGGAAAAAGAATAAATAAAGTAAATAAAGTAAGTGCCACTTGGACTCTTGAAAACCATTAATAGTTCACATTTTAAAACCCTGTTAATACTAGAATTCCACATTATTTCAGCCATGTTGAATTTTAGATTTTGGAAGTCATTTTTCTTTGATTTTGTTTAGTGATACCCAAAGCATGGATATCTCTTTAAGAACTGTGTTTTTATGTTCATAAGATTGTAGAAATTAATGAGTTAAACCTAGTTTATGTCACTGTAAACTGAAAGTCTTAAATTTTTATTCCAGTGTTAGTGAAACTAACTGACTTTGAAGGCCTATTTTCTTTTACCAGTTCTCTGAGGAATGGTTTTGTGTTATTTGTTTTGAATGTTTGGATATACTGGAAATATATGTGGTTTGAGGCATAGTGGTGCCTTTAAATAAAAATTCTGTTCTGACGGTTACTTATCGCATCCTCTTTTGTGTTATGTCAGTGTTTCTCAACCTTTTTTGGGCAAGCGCCCCCCTAGCCCTTATCCAGGTCCCTCACCGCCCCCCACCAAAAAAATTTGCAGGCTACTTTGCACTGACCATTATTTTATTAATATTACTATCACTATTGTAGATGTTTTGATTTTTATGCTTGTTTCTGTATTTATCATCAAAAATAATTTCCCAGAGAACAAAAAAGCCATGGGAATAGAAATTATTTTCACAGGTGTCTACGGACAATTTAATGAACATTCAAGTTAAAACAGGTAGGCCTAACAGCAGCCAGAGTGGAAAAAATATTCTTATTTTGTGCCATTTTCTAGTTGTTAAATATTCCACAAAATGATCAGATAAAAGATGTTCAACATGCCAGTTTAAACTTTGATCTATTTCCAAAATGACTGAGCTCTGCAGCATTAAAACATGGATAGAACTGTAACTACATTAATCATAACTTTTCTTTTCAGTGTTTCTGTCGGTTTCTGGTGGTGCAGCTCTGTGCTGCCTTCAGGAGAATGAGAAATCAGAGCAAAACTTCACTCATTTAGTTTGCAAACCAGAGCTTTCAGTGGAAAAACAAAAGTTCCAGATCCTTTAATGCCATAGAAATATGAGACAGAAACATTGATTATATCTTTATATAGACCTCTATTGATTTATAGATTAATAGTTTTACTGGACAGAAATTACAAAGAACAAATCTGGTTCTTAATCTAATCTAATTAAAAACATGAATAAGTGATAAGTTATTTACTGTTATGATCTGTAAGATATATTTATTCTCAGTACTAGATGTGGTCTCAACAAACCCATGGCACTTCAACTATATTATTTTACCTTTTATCTGGAAATAGTGTCCGTTTATTCTTGCCATACCGTCCTCTGTATTAATTATTGATCGAAAGGTCTTGCCATACCAGTTTATTCCTCTGTATTTAGTTTCTTAGTTTATTCTTGCATTTTGTTATTCATTCATTCCCATTTAGTTTCCTTTGGTTAGTAATTATCCTCTCTTGGTTTATTGCTATGTCCACTTTAGTTATTTCCTGTTGCTAGATTTATTTTATCATGTATTGACGCTCACCATCATTAATCTTCACTCATCACCTGCTGCGCCGCCTAATCATGTGTTTCACATCATGTGTTGATTTTTCACTGTTCAGCGTCGGATTCTCTGTTTTTATGCCATAATTCACATCTAGTTCGTCGCTCCGTTTTATGTCCCGCTTCTCCTGTTCCAGAGTTTTGCGCAATGTGCACGTCTTTTTTTTTATTTTTATTTTTTAACTCCCTAAGCTGCAGGGTGGTCGGGAAGCGTATCGATGGGGAAAAGGCAGACTGACATAAACCTTTTAAAACAACAGAAACAATTTCGGTATTCTGATTATTGAAATTTAAAAGTGCTGTGTTGTTCCATCACCCCAGTTTCATACAGGACCACTTACAGCTCCGGTGTTAACGCTATAAAATGAACGCTCTCTATCGTGGTATCACTATGGAGAGATTTCTTTATTTAAATGGGTTCGTTTTTCAGAGGGATGCACAGTGAGGGTGTCGTGATTATAGCTACCAGTAGCAGGAGAACGGAGCTGCGCCAAGAAGCTAACAGAAGCTAACAAACACTGAATAGAAGAAGAAGAAGAGCTGCCATGTATATTGTTGCAGCCAAGCATGGTTTAATGTTACACAATACAGTTTTACCAAGTTGCTCAAAGTCTAAACTGGCATTGTTGTGCATTTAAAGTGTAAAGTTTACCTTCAACCAAACGCCCCCGAAAGGCATCCCAGTGCCCCCCTTTTGTAAAAATGTCCGCCAGCGCCCCCTGCCGTACTCTGAATGCCCCCTAGGGGGGCGGTACCGCCCACGTTGAGAACCGCTATTGTATTTGTTTTTCTCGTGTTTGCTGCGCATTTGCACCTGTCGAGCGCTGTAGTATTTTAACGATTCTGTATTTTAGTTCTGCTGGTGTTCATATGGTTATATGTATTTGTTATAAGTTGCATTGTGATCACTGTTATGTGTAGAGTGTTATGGGGTTCCCCTGTCTGACTCTGCTGACTTCCACTCACATGTGATGGACCTGTCATGTGGGCGAGGGATCAGGAGAGCGAGAGGACCAGGACCGATGCTGATCTGACAGAACACCAGAAGAGCGGAGAGTTCAGTGTGTGTTAGCAGTGAAGCTATTCAGTTGAGTGTAATTGTTTGTTAGAGGGGCGAGCTAAGGAATAGCTGCTCGCTCTTATTTCTAATAAACCCTGTTGACGGTACTACATCTCCGGTGTGTTGGTGTCATTACAGTATTTACTTAAAGTACTACACCACTTTAAAAGGTACAGGATTGAAAAGGTAAATGTGGAATGTGGTATCTACAGACGCCAGCTTTTTTTTTTCTTTTTACCGTTTTTTGGAAAGAACGGTAAAAAAAAAAAAAAAAAGAAACTGGCGTCTGTAGCTACCAGTATTTTTGTTTATCATTCTTTCAGAAAAAACGGTAGATAACCGTTCTTTCGAAAGAACGGTAAACGGTACTGTTATTTCACAGTATATATACCGTAATTGCATTGACGGTAACCTACTGTCAGGATTAATTACGCTACAGCTACTGTGTATTTACAGTAAACTTCTGGCGTCTATAGCTGCCAGTATGTTACTGTAAATTTACAGGATTATTTCTTAGAGTGTAGATATTGAATACTTAGAGCTGAAATAAATTTAACCAGTATCAATTCAAACTCTTCTTCATTCTGTTTTGCTTTAATCTCTGTGCCACAATCCGCAGAGGTCTCCTGCCATCCCTAAAAAAAAATAAAAATAACACCCTGGGTGGTTGCCCATATTGCCAATGTCAAAAACCACAACTGTACTGCACCATTAAACATAACAATTAATGGTAAACAACGCTCAACTATGAACACTGTCCAAGGCGCAATAAGCAAGAAGTAACCAAGCAGAAGGAGCACTGTGACTCAGGCTCGTACAGAGGGGCGAGCTAGAGGTGCTTGAGAACATGGCCCCTTTGCTCCTTGCCCCCAAGTGCCCTTTTGGTCAAATTTTTTATTTATTTTTTTTTTTTGTAGTATTATTTCCTAAGCCCTCTTCTGACACATAATAACATGTACTAAAATTATTTGATTTTTTGTTGGGGTTTTCTTGTACAACATAATAAGCTGGTCACCTTGTTATCTTTGACCTTTTGCCCGTGACGCATGACGCATTTGCCTCTCGCACAGTGAGATAAGGCGGCTAACTGCGGAGCTGAACGTAGCGAACGTTCCAGATTACAGAACAGTTTTTGGTGAATTAAAAAAAAACGCTTTTGGTGAATAAAGTGGAGTAAACTTGCTACTTGTCAGATAACGGAAAACATTGAAGTATCGTTTCTGCTTCAGCACGGAGTAGAGGTTTAAGCAGAGAGGTAATGAAATACAACAGACACTGACAGGCCTCTGCGTCTGCCTTTCTCTGAAGAACTACTGAGCGGGAGGAGACAGCCAGGTGAGGAAAAACTGTTCTTATCTATCGATTCAGTATTTTTATCATACAGACATTAGGCTGTTGTTGTTGTGCTATTAGCTAGCTGCTAGCTAACAACTAGCTAATAATGCATCTTGAAGGAGAATAGCACTTAAATAAAAGTCCAACAAGGATATTCATGTAGAATTAAAAATAACTCACCCTGAACTACCATGATAGATATAATGTATGTAATAAAAGTGTGTCATTAATGAAGGGGAAAAAACTCAATCCAGACTTTAAGTAAGTTTAGGGTCTGGTTCACAGAGTATGTAGTTAAATACAATAAAATTGTAATCAAAACTTTTGGAATTGTAATGATTTCTTTTTTTTAAACAAAAAGTTTTGTCTGAAAAACTTATTTTTAAATTAAATAACTCATTTTTGTCTCGTGAACTTAAAACGTTATTTGCCAAACATAAACTTTTATTTTGCACACATCAGAAATCTTTTGTTGCGATTTTGGGCCCTGCCATCATGTGAGAATCACAAGCAAAACTTTGAGTCACAAACAAAAACTTAGAATAGCAAGAAAAGATTTATGACAAGCGCAAATAACTTTGTTTTGTAAATAATTTTTCACGAGTTAAAAATGTGTGATTTAAATTTTTTTTTTTAAGTTTTTTTAAGCAAAACTCAGTAGGCTTTTCTCATGGTGGCATGCGTTAACAATTAAATTTTTTTCTTTTTTTCTTTTTTCTGTAGTTCCACATTAAAATTTGATGCAGCTCTGCTTTCCTGAATGGACCATCTTCATTTCCACTGCAAGTGTAGCAAACAGGCAGCTCTTTTTTTATAGATTACAGTACACCAGTGGTTCCCAAACTTTTTCTTCTGCACTCCCCCAGTGGTTTCCAAACATTTTCTGCGTCCCCCCTATGGATTACAAATGGCTGTCTGGTTGAAACGACGCGTGTGACGGGGGAGGGGGGAATCAACTTTTTTGGGGGCAAAATGAATGTACGTAGCTGAAAATAGACACCAACATCGGTAGCCTACAAGGTACTTGTTAAGCTTAAGGTTCTGTATTGATATTAGCTAGTCATCTTTTAGCTAACATTACCTGCATCCAACAACTTTACTCAACTCAGTCGGTTAGTTTGGAGGGAAAAACTGTGAAAAGTTCTTTGCGTTTTGCTGGTTTGCTGCCGTGATTCTAACACAAACCTACGTAGCTCCGCACAGCAGCAGCAGCTCTCCTTCACAGGTGTAAACCCAGCGCGAGCATTGTAGCGCTCATGTTGCGTTTAAAGGCGGCTCGGAAAAACAGGTTACAACATGTTAACAATGGATTAAACAGTTTTAACTGCTGATAAAAGTGACAGAGGACACAAATATGGGAAGTGTGGAAGCCTCTACTGCAGGGGTCCCCAAACTACGGCTCGCGGGCCGGATCCGGCCCGCCACGTCATTTGGTCCGGCCCCCTGAACAATGCCGGATCCGGCCCGCCTCCTCATACCAGAGAGCATTCAGTGTTTTTTTTCATATATTGTATTTTCCGGTTTATATGTGGATTTTTCTTCAACCACCAGGGGGGCTCTTGAGCAGATGTGAAACTAACTTTCCCTCAATGGAATATATACTAGTCAGTACCAGTCACCGTTCACGGTTTTTTTCCATTTGCATTCTGGGTAAAAATCTATCTACAAACGCGAATATGTCGTCGGCAGTAATCCAGCCCCCCGGTCCACAGTTTCACCCCCCCCCCCCCCAACAAAAGTTTTCTAAGGTTTCTTTCTCGAAAAACTAAGACCGCCCCCGACCAGAGAAAGGAACAGCTATGTGGCCCTCGCAGGAAAAAGTTTGGGGACCCCTGCTCTACTGTATCAAATTGACATAGGAATAACAGAGAGTTGGCCATTCTAAGGTAAAAACCCAGCGCATACAGTGTTCATGTTTTTTTTGTTTCTTTTTCATCCAGACGGCTTCCGCGCCCCCCCTGTAATGACACGGCGCCCCCCCTAGGGGGCACGCCCCACAGTTTGGGAACCTCTGCAGTACACTAAAACATTGCATTGTGCCCTCGTTTATATTTTTAATAGTGTAATTCTGTAAAGACAAAATATGTCTGGTGGTCTAGCTCTGATTTACATATCTTGCTAAATTGCGGGTTTGAATATTGCAGTACTTTCCTATAACAAAATAGACCTGCAGAATTAAATTACTAATAAAATAGCATAGTTGTATGCTCTATATAGAGATTTTCCTTAGCTTTGATTTTATATCTCACAATTTTGTAATTTATCATTGTTTATTAAACTCTGAAAGCTGTGTGGCTTTGTTAATATTCTGTCCTAGAATGCGTTTAGATGTGCACCCTTTTTTTTTGTTGAGCACCTGCCCCTTTAGTGGTCTCAGCATGGCCCTGCCGTGACTGTTTTCATCCTCCCTCCTGCTGCAACGTCTGCCACCATGACAGATGACGAAAACAAAGAGCAATGAGCATGCTCTGCGTTTTTACGTTCTTGTTTCATTTATTCACCAATCAAAAAAAAAAAAAAATATATATATATATATATATATATATATATATATATATATATATATATATATATATATATATATATATATATATATCAGGGTTTCCCCCAGTGTATTATAAGCCTGGCGGCCCGCCATGCTTTGCTAGCCCTGCCGTCAGGCTAAGCGTCGCTTGTTTACATTTCTAGGAAAATTAAAAAAAATTTTTTTTTTTTAAAGCCGGGCTGCAAGGGTCTCTTTTGCTCTTAGCATGTGAGGAGCTTTAACGCTCTCCTCGGAGTCACACATCACGCTGATTTTATATCATTTTATTATTATTTTTCCGGTTACACGATGCATCAAACCATATCAAATGCGTTAATGCGCGCGGCCGCACGGAGATCTGAGAAACTCGTCCCATAAACTCGACCAACCAGAATATTTTCTGTGACGCTTATTAAAAAGTCAACAGACACGAAACGGAAGAGCTACTGAAGCCAAATTAGCAGCATTGAATTAAATCTCCCGTTTGTTGCGCATCTCTACGTAGTGCAGCGGATTACCTCATCATGCAGGGCGGGTCCAAGGCTGTATGGGGCCTTGAGCAGAATCTGACTTAGTGGCCCCTTTTGTTGCTAAAAATATCAGCACCTCTAACAGCTTCTGTGTTAGATTTAGTGAAATATGGGAGAAAGGAGTAGTTTAATTGGCCAGCCTAAAAAGCAATAAGTTATAATTGCAGTTTACTAATTTGTATTTGTAAATTCAAAGATTGAACTAACGGCATTAGATTGTTGCTATGGTAACAAAACAATCTAACTATGAATATTGTTCTTTGAAGTTTTACAAAGTAAACTTGCCAGCTCCTTAAAATCTTGTATTTAAATGTTTAACAATATAAAATCATTTATCTATGCCTAAACAATTGAATAAAATTTAACAGCTTTGATAATCTCAATAAACAAATGTTACATTTGTGTATCTGTGGTCTGTTTTAAAATATTTGTGTTTATGGGGCCCTTGAAGCCCTGGGGGCCTGATGGAGCTGCTGACTTAATTTGGATTAAACAGAAGTGCAAATTTGTTGTTTTAATACTAGTTGTGGGTTTAAATAGCATTTCACTGGAGATCTTTTCCCGTAACATATAATTACACAGTAATACTTTTACATTTCCTGTCAACTTAATATATTTTAATACAAAAACACGGTGGACCGGCGGTGGACCAACTCGACGCCCCGACCACCGGGCTTAGTAAGTTTTCTGGGGGAAACCCTGTATATATATATATATATATATATATATATATATATATATATATATATATATATATATATATATATATATATATGCGCAACACTGAGGTGTCCCATATATGCGACACCTCAGTCAACACCTCCACACAATAATTCAGCGCATGAGTGACAACTTTTTTTCATCGCAGATGCAACATGTGTCTCAGTACAGCTAGCTTTGCTAGCATCACGTCCACATAGCTTACCTTTCTTTAAGCTTTCCTTCCAAGTGACGCTAAAAGTTGGACAAAGTCCCCACCGTCTGTGAAAGCGAAGCGCTGCTGGTTTTACATGTCACCATATCTATGATCTATGCAACGTTATTATATTACTAACGATTGGACAGACATCTTCTCCCGCTCAGAGGAAACCACTGCGCATGTCTTGGAACTCCGCGTGTGAGTAAAGGTGGAGGCGATGGGTGACAACAGACACTAAGTCACGTTATTGCTCGGATTTTACGGCGCCACCTTAAGTCCCTGAACTTCACATTTTAACGGAAAAAAAGCACAATGCGACTTGGATGCAACGAGTAACGCGACATTTTTGTAGAAATGTATGAAGTAGAAAGTACAGATACATTTTACAGTAAGTAGATACTTACTGTAAAATGTAGTGTAGTAAAAGTAGAAAGTATCCATTATTAAATCTACTTAAGTAAAGTACAGATACACGAAAATTGTACTTAAGTACAGTAACAGAAGTACTTGTACTTCGTTACTTCCCACCACTGGATTTCACATCGTTTACATTTCATTTATTTTCGTAGTATTTGTCTATTCTAAATACCTATAAATAAATACATGTTCTTCTTAAAATTAATTCCTTTAGGAAGTACAGAAGGAACATTTTGAGTCTCCAGTTGTCTTTGTGGTCTAATCTGCTGATTCTGATCATTTAGAATTTTTCTTTGAAGAATCAAAACATACCAGATGCAGAAACATTCAGGTTCATTCATAAGAGTAGTTTTGAATCTAACAATAATAAAGGGAATTAACTTTATTAATAAAGGGAATTAACTAAGTGATAAAATGATTTTTATCATTTAGAAAAAAGAAAAAGAAAAAGTGTGAGATTATTGATAATAAAAATCAAATTTCTCAAAAAAGTGTTTTGTTGACCTGCAAAGCATTATGCTTCATTTCTGATTACATGAAACCATCTGCAATACAGTAAGATATGAGTTAAATTAAGAGATCATGAAGTTTAGCTATTTTATTTTATTGTTTATGTTTTTACCAACCTGTCTAGTGAAAACAATGTTGATGTTCTTATTCTGGGAGCTACAGATGATGGTGATGGCAAGGAGCCCTTTCAAACGCAAACATTTGGAGTTCATAGCTATTAACAAAATATTTGCCCAATGATCTCTCAGAAATTATTTTAAACATGCCATTTTTTTTCCTATAAAGTGTAAATATATCTAATTTTTTCCCCAAAACTGACACTCTACCTGTCATTGTTTGATGTTAAGGGATTAACAGAAACTTTCCTTGTAAAACTGCATGTAACAGCAATATGAAAAAAAATTATGCAAATTAATCCCTGCATTAAAATAAGTTTCTTTTTGAGCTTGAGGCCAAACCTCAAAAAACTCCCTGTTTTGTTTTATTAACCTATCAGGCTTACTTCATTAAAATCTCTTTTGTTTGAGTTCTTCAACAACAAGTGGAAAGCATTAGATATTATTTTTATATTTTAATCTTTAATAAACTCAGTTTAATTGAGTCAATAAATATAAACCCAGACATAAAATAAACTTTGTATCCTTTTAAAATGCAGCTTTCAACTCTCAGGATAGGACAAGAAGTCTTCTTCAGATTCACTTACTATGAATCTGATTTGATTTTGATAACCAATAATAACAGGTTGATTAACGGACAATAAAAATCAGAATTAGGTTGATGACAAAGAGATTGAGGAGAAAACTTTAAATAAATTATATCAATTATCTCTAAACACCTAAAACAACAAATCCTTAAACACGCTACCTCTCCATGCTCCCTGGTTCGGCCCTTTGGAGTGTCCTCAGGCAGGAAGTAGAGTCGGGCACTGGCCAGCAGGTGGCGCCGAGCCTGATCTTCCCACAGCAAGGTCACCTGTACAACAACAGAAACGGACCACAGCTGTTTTTCAACCATCTGAGAAACCGTCTGCTATGCAGCATCTATTTAAATCACTTCAGACATGTAAGATGTGTTCAGAATCTGGTGAAGTTTTATTTTCAGTTTCATTGTAATGAATTCTGCTTTCTAACATCTGGCTGAATGAGCACTTAGCTAGAAACTTAGATGGCTTCTCTGGCCAAAACTCAAGCTCTAAATCGATGTGAACAAGCAAAAGAGGCAAACAGAGGTGAGTGAGGAAGATGACAATTTAAACGTCAAACAGATCAGAATTAAAGTTGACATAACTGAACTAAAGGAGAACAGACAGGACTCTCCGCTGCCTTTTATTGGAAGCTCACACTGAACCACCCGCGTCGTCTGTTAGAGGGCTACTGGAACTTTGCAATCTATTCAAATGGATTTGAATAAAAGCTGCTCTTGGTGGAGCAGCGCCTCAGGAAGCTACTGTAGACACATTTTTTGAGATCAAAAAATATGTGAAAACCCCCTGAAAAAATTTATTGGATTAATCAAATATTTAAATATTTGATTAATTCAACTCATTTGGTAATCGAATAATTGCTAACTGGAGTATACAAACTGAAAAAAGGCCATTTCCTGAAATAAACCAACATATTCAAAGCAGTAATTAAGCAAAAACTGTTCTATATATTGCATTTAATGTAAAAAAATAAAATAAAATAAAAAACGCAAAACATATTTGCTACATTATTTTACAACCCATTTACTCACATAACGGAGAAACACAGCTAAGGTGAAATATTCTGTTGTGCGATTCATCAAGCCAATTATTATACTTTATATCAATCTGTCACCATCTAGGTTTTTTGTGGACAGAATCTTCAGGACAGCTTTTTAATAATCTCAATAGGAAGTAAGTACTGATAGTTTTCCTCCAAAATGTTGCATCTTGATATTGTCAAACAAATCGGGTGGTAGGTTTTGAAGGCTGAAGTGATCTAAAATATCAAAACTATTTGAAACAGGAGAGCATAAACGAAGATTTTGATGCTCCACATGGTTTTGTTACAAACCACAGCAACACAAGAACCATGCAGAAGAAACTGATGAGACTGATCAGGGGACAGCTGATGAACCAGAAAAAATAAAACACACACTCACACAAAGCCAATTCTATTTATTTTCTGAGGTTCGACAGGCTGTCTGTCTGCTGCGGTGACCAGTTCTTCAACTACATTTGATCAGTTCTCTATCATTCAGACTTTGTTCAGAAGCTTATGAAAATAATTATATTTGGTATGTTTTATTGACCCAATCCATTGAGCAGTAAAATGTAATATTAGCTACAGTAATACTCACAATACAGTGAATAAATGCTGCTTAAAGTTAAAGTTAGTCTTTTATTATTTTAACAACAAAAAAAAAAGAGTAAAGTTACAAACGTTTTCTTAGGAGAAACTATTATGGTTATAGTTAAGAGACAAATATGAGCTGTAGATTAGTTTATGATGGACAAGAAATCAATCTCATCAATAGATCATTCATTTATGAAGATTTAATTTTTGGAAAATCAAAATTATTTTCCCCACCAATCCCCTCTTTGGGCCTCCATAGTTCAGAGTGATGTCAGAGGCCGCCATCTTGCTTCACAGCTTTCAATCATTTGGACTTTGAATTTAAGTAAACTATATAAAAATAAACAAATCTATCAATGTGAAATGCTTAGCACTCTGTCCCAACAGAAAGCCTCTGCATCCAAGAACCTTCTCCATTGTGTTCTACTACTCTTCTATTCCTGGCACCTTCTCTCTATTATTAATGTATCTATAATGGTGGCATATTGACTCCTGTAGAACAGGACAAAATGTCCATAGATTGGAAACACTTTTTTTTTTTTAAAAAAAACAAGTATGAGTAGATGGGAGTAATGTTGAGTTTACTGCACACAGTATTCTAGAGAGTTGCTACAAACAATAAGCTGCTTCAAGTAACTTTAGGTGACTGATGAAAAGAAATTGTTTGAACTGGGGTGTTTTGAGTTCAACATAACTTTTTTGTTCTTCGGTCTGATGGGAATCGGACAAGACAAGGTTTCAGAACTTTCTCCATCACCAATTAGCTGTCATGAACAATGCACTCTCCCCTCCAAAGGGAAAGGTCTGAATATGTGAAGCAGCTTCAATAAAAAAAGAGAGTCCGGATTACAAGGGATTCTCACCTCGGCGATGCAGACGGGATCCTCCGGCCCACATTGGATGAAGTAGAACTCGCCGAGCTTCCACACCTGGAGCGGCCCGTCAGGCTGAGCTCTGCTGCTCACCGACTTGTAGAAGGCGTAGCTGCCTCTCTGGCAGGAGGGAGCACCCACCCACTGAGGAGGACAAAGAGTTAACATGGAGCTCCACTCTTCATCACTTACCAATGTGAACAGCTCTAGAGCAAACCAGAATGCAGGGGTTCTTATGGTTTAAAACAATCTGCAGGTTTCCAAAAATGTTTTGGTTCTTTTCCTGTTTATCATGTGTGACAACCATAACTCCTCGTTTTATCACAAAATAACAAACAATCCGGAGGGTATGACTGCTGATTTTTGTTTGGATTTCAAACATCTGCTTAGTAAACTTCAAACCTCAGTGACATTTGAAAATGTAAAAAAAAAAAAAAAAAAAACTCCATAGACTAAACATGAGCAGAGCGAGACAAATTCATTTGTCAACTGTATCCTTAGAAACTGAAAAGCAGCGAAAATGTCCTAGAAAAAAAAATCTCTAAATCTTAAAACTTTGACTCAAATGTATCTAAAACTTAAAAATTTCCTACTAGAATGTTTACATACTTAGTTTCAAATCAATGGAATTTTCTATTGTACAGTTCTTACATTTTAAACTTATTTTGAAGAAACATCAGGAAGGCAACAGAGCAGTGCCTCTACCCCACCTATTGCAGTGCACTGCTGGTGTTTGGTTGCAAGGAAGTCTTGGCTGGTTAGAAATATTTCTGGTATCAAAAAACAGCTATGTGAAGGAAATGAAACTGCAAATGGGGAAAACAATTAGCAGCAAGCCTAGTGAGCTCTTATTTTTATGTATGAAATTGTATGAATGTTTGTATCTTGAATATTTTAAGGGACTCTGGATGGAAATTTTAATTTTGCATACTGACAACAATGTACATTCATTAATATGGACAGTCCTATTTAAATAAAATCAATTAAATAAATCAACTAGTAAAATAAAATAAAATTAATTAAATAAAATCAATTAATCAATGAGCTGAAGCTGCTCATTGATTAATTGCTTGTAGCCAATAGCTCGTTCCAGTTTTGTTACTCTATAAAAGTTGGAACCTTTTGATAACATTTTGCATAATAAAATAACACAAATGATTCAAAGAACATCAGTTTATTTGTTCTATTATTTCAGATGCAGTAGGAATCATTTCTGATTGTTTATATATATATATATATATATATATATACACACACACACACACACACACACACACACAGAGTTTACCCCAGAAAACTTGCTAAGGCCGGTGGTCGGAGCGTCGAGGCGGTCCACTGGCGGTCCATGTTTTTGTTTTGTATTAAAAGATGTTAAGTTGACAGGAAATGTAAAAGTATTACTGTGTAATTATATGTTATGGGAAAAGATCTCCAGTGAAATGCTATTTAAATCCACAACTAGTCTAAAAACAACAAATTTGCACTTTTGTTTAATCCAAATTAAGTCAGCGGCTCCATCAGGCCCCCAAGGGCTTCAAGGGCCCCATAAATGCTAATATTTTAAAACAGACCACAGATACATAAATGTAACACTTGTTTATTGAGATGATCCTGTTAAATTTTATTCAATTGTTTAGGCATACATAAATTAAATGATTTTAAATTATTTAACATTTAAATGCAAGATTTTAAGGAGCTGGCAAGTTTACTTTGTAAAACTTCAAAGAACAACATTCATAGTTAGATTGTTTTGTTACCATAGCAACAATCTGATGCTGTGAGTTTAAACTTTCAATTTATAAATTGAATTTAGTAAACTGCGATTATAATTTATTGTTTTTTAGGCTGGCCGATTAAACTACTCCCCTCTCCCATATTTCACTAAATCTAACACAGAAGCTGTTAGAGGTGCTGATATTTTTAGCAACAAACGGGAGATTTAATTCAATGCTGCTAATGTGGCTTCAGTAGCTCTTCCATTTCGTGTCTGTTGAGTTTTTAATAAGCGTCACAGAGACTATTCTGGTTGGTCGAGTTTATGGGACGAGTTTCTCAGATCTCTGTGCGGCCACGTGTATTAACTCTAAGTAGACAACACATTTGACATGGTTTGATGCATCGTGTAACCGGAAAAATAACACTAAAAATAACAATAAAATAACATAAAATCAGGGTGATGCGTGACTGCAAGGAGAGCGTGAAAGCTCCTCACTGGGCTGAACATGTATGATGAGGTTAGCGCTGTTCGTTATCCACAAACGCTCCGGCCAACCGGGACCACAGACATAAACTTTACAGGGAAGACAGACACAGAGCAGCGCTGGGCAGCGCGTTAGATGTAAACGCCGCATATAATTGTTTGTTCACAAAGATAAATCATTCTCACCACTCCACAACGCGACCTCTGAATTCGCTACAAGTTATTCCTGTGGTTCACATTGAGCTACGCAACCAGAGCTAATGTTGCGCATTGCGCTAGAGTAAACTCTAGAGCTTGCTCTTACTCTAGAGTAAACTCTAGAGTAAGCGTTTACTCTAGGTATCTAGAGTTCTCCAAAGGATCATAATTCCTCAGGTTGTTGTAAATATTCATACAGGTCAGCCTGTGTCCAGTTTGAGTGAAAGGAGGCGCGCGCGATCCGCGCTGAAGTAAAGCAGCGGCAACACGCGAGGCAAAGCGCAGAGGTGCCAGCTGTGTGATTAGTCTGTGTGCTGTCGCCTTTAAATGCATAAACTATAAACCTATTATAAACCTATCCTTTAGGAATAAATCTGCTCTGCTAGTGAAATGCTAAGAGATAAAGAGATGCTTGCAGCCTGGCTTAAAAAAAAAAAAAAAATTTCCCTAGAAATGTAAACAAGTAAAGCTTAGCCTGGCGGCGGGGCTAGTAAAGCATGGCGGGCCGCTAGGCTTATAATACACTGGGGGAAACCCTGTATATATATAGTTGATAAATGATTAATGTAAATAGAAAATTCAGCTTTGAAATGGTGAGCTTTAGCCCGCTCTTCTTTGCAGATATATATATATATATATATATATATATATATATATATATATATCTTTAGGCGGCCTTGGCCAGCCGCCTAGAGATACACAAGAGAGAATGAAGCCAGGAGGATTAACCAGCTCTTCTCCACCCAACCAGCTAAAGTGTACTCCCAATGGCAGGGTACTAACAACAGAGCAGACCCACCAAGGCTGAAAACTTAGCAATACTGGAAAGGCATATGGGAAAGGGAGGCGTCTCACAACAGCAATGCACAGTGGCTAACCTCTCTACGAGAGGACCACAGCAACCTCCCTGAACAAGCCCCGGTAACCATCACTATGGCAGATGTCCAATAAAGAGTCTCAGTTATGAAAACTGGACAGCACCAGGACCTGACATGATCCATGCCTACTGGCTGAAGAAACTCACTGCCCTCCATGAGCGACTGGCAACTCATCTGAACCAACTGCTACAAAATGGGACTCACCCTGAATGGTTAACTGAAGGGCGCACAATCCTGATCCAGAAGGATCCCTCAAAGGGTTCAGTCCCATCAAACTATCGGCCAATAACCTGTCTCTCTACAACATGGAAGCTCATGTCAGGCATCATAGCGGCTAAGATAAGTGGGCACAAATCATCAACAAGACTGGCTACGGATACCGACTCAAGAATGGGGCCACAATCAGTCACCTCCTCTACATGGATGACATCTAGCTGTGCGCCAAGAGCGACCGAGACATCGACTCACTGATCCACACCACCAGGATCTATAGCACTGACATTGGGATCTCATTCGGACTAGAGAAGTGTGGCCGGATGGTTACAAAGAGAGGGAAGGTCGTCCACACAGAAAGGGTCTCACTCCCAGAAGGAACAATAGCAGACATTGAGGGCAGTTACAAGTACATGGGAATACCACAAGAAAATGGCAACTTAATTGAGGTAACAAGGAAAGGAGCCACAGCCAAATACCTCCAATGAATAAGGTAAGTCCTGAGAAGCCAGCTCAATGGCAAGAACAAGATCCGTGCAATAAACAGCTATGCCTTACCAGTAATCAGATACCCTGCCGGAATAATTAGCTGGCCAAAGGAGGAGATAAAGACCACGGATGTTAAGACTCGGAAGCTACTAACCATGCATGGAGGGTTCCACCCCAAATCCAGCACCCTGAGACTTAATACAAGCTGTAAGGAAGGAGGCAGAGGACTTGTGAGTGTGAGAGCCACTGTCCAGGATGAAACATCTAAGATCCATAAATACATCAAGGACAAAGCCTCAACGGACGATGTGCTCAGCGAATGTCTCAGGCAATGGGGAACAGAGGACGAGGTGCTGGAGGAACCATAATGGGAAGACAAGCCCCTACATGGGATGTACCACCGACAAATAACTGAAGTGGCTGATATCAGGAAATCCTACCAATGGCTGGAGAAAGCTGGACTCAAGGACAGCACAGAGGCCCTCATCCTGGCCTCCCAGGAACAGGCCCTAAACACCAGAGCAATAGAGGCTCAGATCTACCACACCAGACAAGACCCAAGGTGTAGGTTGTGCAAGGAGGCCTCTGAGACAGTCCAGCACATAACAGCAGGGTGCAAGATGCTGGCAGGGAAAGCGTACATGGAACGACATAACCAAGTGGCGGGCATAGTATACAGGAACATCTGTGCCGAATATGGACTGGAAGCCCCGAGGTCAAAGTGGGGAACACCCCCAAAGGTGGTGGAGAATGACCGAGCTAAGATCCTGTGGGACTTCCAGATCCAGACAGACAAGATGGTAATGGCGAACCAACCGGACATTGTGGTGGTGGATAAAGAACAGAGGAAAGCCGTTGTGGTGGATGTAGCAATACCAAGTGACTACAACATCAGGAAAAAGGAGCACGAGAAACTGGAGAAATACCAGGGCCTCAGAGAGGAACTGGAGAAGGCCTGGAAGGTGAAGACCACAGTGGTGCCTGTGGTCATCGGGGCCCTCGGGGCAGTCACCCCCAAACTGGAGCAGTGGCTCAAACAGATCCCAGGAACAACATCAGACATCTCAGTCCAGAAATGTGCAGTTCTAGGCACAGCCAAAATACTGCGCAGAACCCTCAGGCTCCCAGGCCTCTGGTAGAGGACCCAAGCTCAGAGGATGAAAGAGACCACCCGCGGAGGGTGAGAAGGGATTTTTATTTATTATATATATATATATATATATATGTTTCATGTTCAAGAGAAGTTCCTACAGATACTCCTCTCCAATTACAGTGGTTTGTTTATCCATGTCTAATTAATTGGATCACTTTCTGATTAAATAAGTGAAAAGAACCTAAAAATATGAAATGTGGTTATTTTTCCTGATGTACAGAATGATACCCTAAAACCTGAAATTGGTACTTAAGCAGAATTCAGAACATAAAAATGTGTAATTAAAAAACTATTTCTCACTTCGCAGGGCAGAATGGCAACAGTTAAAAACAAAAAATGCCAACAGGCCCACAAAGTTATCAGTATTTCAAACTGCTGAGGAAGCAACTGCAATGTAGCTGGGGAACAATAACATTAACATTTTGCTGTGACCCCTTAAAACATTTTGTAGGGTGTGTTCAAACAGAAATTTTGCCAATTACATGCAGCGAGGCAGCAGTTTCACATTTTATAAACAGCTTTCTGAGCAGGAAATTGTAATATATTAAACAACTCAGGGAGGAAATGTTAAAAATTAACCCCTTACACTGTTTAGGCTGACAAGGCACCTCAACATCCTTTCACACTCACTCTGAATCTGTGTGTTTCAACCTTTAGTTCAAACTACCTAAACGCCATGACATGCAGAAACTTGTTCCATCTGAATCACCAGCGTGGGCTTTTCCACAGAATTTCTTAATGTGGGGATTTAAAGAAAAGAAAACATGGCACAACAACTTGGAAAAACATTTAAGCCCTAGAAGGAAAATCAAACCAATAAAATGTTAATATTCAGATGGGTTTTTTTTCATCTGGAATAACAACTCAACGGCCACAGATTTCCAGAAACATGTCATAAACTTATGAAATTAAGTTAATCATTCAGAGTGTGTATTGAGGACAATCCAACATGCAAATTCAGGGACTTAATCTGAACCTCTTCTTAATGACACTGTAACCATGTGACTAAGGATTTGACGAGCCTTTATAGTGTTGGCTAAATCAAACACCAGTGCTAAGTTTTAACCTTCTGAATATTTCAATAAGTTTTGTTTATACGACACTTTAAATGAAGAGAAGCACTTCCAATCACATCCAAATAATTTCAGTTATGACAATCATTCACATTCAATCCAATACCAAAGCATAAAATATAATTTGATGATAATTACATTTCAACCACAAGCTTAGCCAACTTAAACAACATATTTTTATGTTCATGGCTGCGGACATTGTCAGAAAAAAACTCTGAAAAGTTGCAGCGTAAGCTGCCAGATTGTACGTCAAAGCCTGTGTCACACTGAGTGACATTTTTGTTGAAATCTGATAAACACTGTGCAAAACAGAACCAAGCATTTTAAGTTATTAGCAGCACCAGGGACTTTTTATATTAAACAGCAATGAATTGCTGGATAAAATACATGACAAATGGATGGAAGGTTTAAAAATGAGCTTTTTAAGCAATTTTCTTATTGAATGGTCTGTAAATCCATTTTATTTTTAGACGTTTACCACTAAACTAAGTGATTACCCACAAATGGAGGTTTGAACGCCTTAATTTCTGTTAATTATGATGATTTTCCACTTAGTTTATGGAAACATGAAATTTAAAATTAGAATATTACATCAGACCAATCAAAAAACTATTTTTAAAAACAGAAATGTAGGTTGGAAGAAAAGAGAATAGTAGGCTTAATATCTGCTTAAAGGCTGTTAGTTTTAAAAGGTACTTTTGATCTGACAAATGAGAGTCATCTGGACATATCTTCTAATTTACTGAATATGACTGTATGTTACAGTTTAACAGAAAGTTTTGTTGCTACTAAGCAACAAAGCAAAAATATTCTCTACTCTTCTATGTCTAGGATGCAAGAAATAAATAAATGAATATCCCTCTAACACAAAAATTAGTAGAAATACCTTTTATTAGTGGATGAATTTATCTGAAAGAAAATGCATGTTCAGTTCTACGCAAGAGTGAAATACCAGCTATGTTTGATTATTACATCTAATGGGGTTGAGGACGAGTCTGGTTCAACTGCCAAACTCTCTACTACTTCTCCAAAACAAACACAAAGGGACAACTGGCAACTACTAAAACTGACATGCTTCATTTCCCTCTGTACTCTACTAGAACTAATTATTACAGCTCAAAATATGCAAGTTTAACAAACTCTTTTACTGTTGAAAAAAATAGAGATCTCCCAAAACAGTGTTTTAGCATTTTAAAATCAAAGCCAAGAACATTTGCAGGTATGATGCAAGACATAAATCAGCTGATTTTGGGAATATAGTTGATCAAAACATGAATTAACACAATAACACTGCTTGGCCGTAAAAAAAAGAAAGAAAAAAGATCAGAAGAATATCATATTTTTGGTTCAACAAGTTCCATTTAAATGACTTTGATTCTGCGGGTCAGCAGGTTTCATTTACCTTCACTGAAACAATCATCTCACAACTGCTTTCTGTATTTACTCAAGTTTTGCAAAAAAAAGTGCAACAAAAACAGGAGGACATTTGTAAAGGTTGGAAACCTCTTGTGTATGTTACATGCTTAAAAAAGTGACGTTTGTAAAATAAATGTGATTCTGATAGTGAAGAGAGCCTTTGACTAATTCTACATCACTGATAACATCCAACATCTTTGATAAATCTTGATACATTTGCAAATGAACTTGTTTCTAAACATGTTTGAGGGCTACTTAAATTCCCCTTTCATCCATCACACAATCTTTTAAAAAGTCAAAACTGAAATTTAATTAGTTTCTCAAAAATTAGAACATACAATAATAATAATAATAGTAATAATAATAACTATTAAAAGCATATTTTGATGTTCTGAGTATTTACAGCTCAGCTTTCATAATTAACTTGCCTCATTTCACAAGCAGCAACTGATTACCGTTTGAACTGACCGATGTGTAACAATAAATCAGGAACACCTCCGATGTATTCATACATCTGAAAACTGGTATTTTGCTGCTGCTAGTGAATAAACCTGCAGCTCTGATTTCTCTTCTCTATATCAGGAAGCAAAATGAAACGCCAACACCTGAGTGTTGGCCGAGCTCTTTCATGACTTTCAAAGTCATGAAAGAGCTCGGCCTTTTCAGTAAACTGGATCATCGGAATAGATTTTAAGACAAAATCCTACAAATAAACAACCCGAAGGATAATCTGTGTCTTTCAAACCGATGAGAAGCCACCATTTTGGATCCACAGCTTCACTTAGGAAACTGTGCTTTTGTGTGACTTCTTGCACATCTTTCGGAACTATTCACAACATACAAAGAACATGTGATAAAGCCGCTGCCACACTGGAAATTATGCACAGTGAACCCAAAATTAGGTTGCTTAGTCGAAAGAAAATATTTTGTAAAATTATTTTTGAGGATTACCTTTTGAAATAATATCTACTACTTTTATTTCTTATGGCTTTTTATGAGCAGAATATCACATTTTATTTAAATTAATCTCCATATACAAGATTAAATGGATGTCATATGAATTATACACTTTTTTCTATTCTCCTTCTTCAGCTTTTTCATTGTTGGCTTTAAAAACAGTTCACCTTTGTTTTATTTAAACACACAACATGTAATATGGTGTTTTTCCATAAAATAAGTGTTCAATTACAAAAATAATTGGAGATTTCTTCTGTCTGTATTCATTACACCCGTTTTATTTATTTGGAGATCATTACATTATTTCAAACTACAAGTATTTTCTGGAATAATAATTTTAAACTCTTCAAATTTTAAAATGGAGTCATGCAAAAGAATGTTTTCATCCTGTCAGAAAAAATGGTTCAAAATCAAGTATTTTTTGAAGAGAAAACAGAAAACAATATTGTTTGGTTCTAATGAGGAGTGGTTGATATTAAATGTATTTTTTAAATGCAGATCGCATCCATTGCTACAATTTATTAGGCATTCACTAAAGGAATCCCATATTTTCTATTTTAGGCAATAAATTGTTCAATTTTATTCTTAAAAAATTTATTGACCATAGGTTTGTTTAATGTATTTCTAATGTTGAACAAAAAAAGTGGTTAAAGGAAAAATCAGCAGAATGTGCCAATATTTTTTAATCCTATTATTTGATTGTCAGAGTAATCAATAGAATAATTGATTATTAAAATAATCGTCAGTTGCATGCTAGTTGGTACAGGATAATAGAGAGAGATCTGCTGATGGTGTAAATTAGACATCTTTACATGAAGGCTCAACTCTGTAGTAGTCTCAAAATGTTAGAGAAATCATTCACAAGTGCATGACTTTTCCAAATATGATTTTACACAGGAAAAATACTGTGTAACACAGACTGCTCTTTCCCATAGTGTGCCATAATATATCATCAGAAAGACTTTTAAAGGCTCCTTTAGTTATAACCTGCTTTTTTATTTTAAAATAATCTTATGTAAAAAAAACTTAAAATCAACACTTGTTATATAGCGTGTGAATCACATCAACAGTCCAATAAACACGTAGGTACATACATACATCAGCCAGCTGCATTTTATATTATTACTCTGACATTAACAACTCAGATTCACCAGAGTTTAATTTTTATGGTAAGTGTTAGGCGACAACTTCTGATTAGTCATATGTACCAAAAGACACAATATCATGGCAAAAGTCAGCAACACAGCTGATTAGAGGATTGGCAGCAGGCTGCTGGAGAAAAGTGGATTCATGCAGAATGCTTTTTTGTTCCATGCAACAATGTTGTCTGTCCATTTCACTTATGAAAATGTGTTTTCTACATTAACGTTTGGCTCAATAAGAGGCCAATCAGAAATTGTTGCAGCACAAAATTTTATTAATAGTTGACTGCAGGTCACAATCTTTCGTGATCACAATATAAACTGAGGAACTCATTTTGTCAAAATCATGAATTTTTAAGCATCTAATCTGAAGCCAGAAGAAACATGTTGGTGTCATTTACAGATTACTTTAAATCCAAATCCCTCAGGGGTATGAATAATTTTGGTCTTATCAGTATGTTGTTGTTCAGTGAAAAAAAAAAAAAACACAAATCTCTGCTCAGACTTTACGACGCAGCTGTAATCCAAACCATGTAAGAATCTGCACACAATTTGTCCTGACAGTTGATAATTTAAATCATTTACTTCCATCAGTCTCCTGTCTGGTCTTGTTTTATTTAAATAAAAACAGATGATAACCAGGTAACCTTGGAAGCAGGCACAGGCAATACAGCCCTCATGTTGACATGCAACATGATGTTACATTTCTTTACACTTTTCCATAGTTTGTCAAAAACAGAAACAAATGGGCAACAAAAAGACATATTTTATTATTTGGTAGTTTTGTCCCTGTTTCCTGCTGAAGACTGAGATCTTTTAAAGATAATCAAGCTGATGCACAGAGAAAGCAGCACACATGCTGTTTTATACGGAACACGGCTGATAGGATGGGCTCAGTTTTTACAGCTCCACACTGCAGCAGCCGCAGAAACGTTGCTGTGGCTTAAACTGAAATCCATCATGCCGCCTCAGCTGCTCTGATCTCCTGTTTGCAGCTAAAAAAAAAAAAAAAAAAAAAAGCAACAAAAAAACAAGTGAGTCAGCAGCTTCACAGTAAACATAAAACATGGACCTACAGCTGGAAATTATTAAACTGATATTTGAAAAAGACAAATATAACTAATTGCATGATCATTTTTGATTTAAGGTTATTATTAAACTATCTTCATGCTGCATAGATACAGGCACTGACCTTCTACAGGGGGTATGAGGTTTTTAAATGAGTGGTTCCGTCTAACAAAAAGCAGAAATATCCAATTTAGCTCTCCTTTGTACAATAAACCATTTAATTTCCCAATGTGTATTTGGTTCTGCTGTGATCCATTAAAATTATTACTGGTTATATACCGTTTCCAGTATTTATCAATACAAAAATAAGCATAAATAAATTATTCTATACAGAAATAAAAATGTCAATTTGAAGAGAGCTTTTTAAGATTGTATTTTCCAAACGGCAGAATTTAGTAGTTTTCTTCATATCAAAATGAAAGTACATTTAATCTTTTTGGAATCTTGGACTGATCCTGAAGAACAATAACTTGAGTTTGTCTACTTTAGCTTAATCAAGTTCTGACTATTTCAAATACCAAATCCACATTCAAATTAATCATTATACCATGATCCCCAGGTATTCACAGGGATCAGGGAAATAACTAAATACTTGAGACACCCTCTAGAACACTAAAACACACATAATTACATATATTAAAAAAAGTTTGAACACCTAATATACATTAATGTGCATTAAATGTGTGTCAGTTAGCAATAGGCCAAGGAATTTTCTTTTAAATATGTTACAAGAACTACCAAGGGACCCTTTTTTATTATTTATCATACTCGTAGATTCAGCAAAATAAGGAGGTTGTGTGCTTTCAGTAAATGCAGCTGGGATAGTGGAACCAAGGGGATCAACGGTATTCATTTAAAGCGCATTAAAAGTCTAGAGAACATGCTGAACACAAATATCTTTCAATGCTTCAAATGTAGCAAAAATGTGTTGCATTATGCTCAACACATCTGCATTAGATGCTTAGTAAACTGTAAGATCAAGGTGACATGTGCCTTAAGGCTTCAATAGGGACAATTCTCAAATACTTTCATTTTCTGTTTAATTAAAAACTACTTCCTCCATCGTGAAATCTGAGGTGCATTTTCATGGTCAGTGTTTGCTGCATTTAATTGAAAAGTTTAGTGAAAATAAACTTGCATATGGTGAAGTTAGATCTGTGTGAATTAATTGTGTATATTAAAACAAATTCAATTTCCATTTGCATAGTTTATTGTTTTTCTCTTTTCTCTCTCTATTTCTACTAAAAACTAGATGACAAAAGTTTTCAGTCTGGTGCATTGATCTAAACTAGTCCGTTTTTCTAAAGAACAATTTTGTTTAGAGACTTTACAATTCATTTTTTCTTGTTTTTGTTGCTTTGTTTATTTCTTTTGGATATTTAAAATGTGTTCCATTTTCATTAGAAATTAAGGTTTATTGATGTTTGTGAAGGTATTCTTACATTATTATTCTAATACCATTATATTATTTGAAAACGGTCTCAAAACAACATTATCTTTAATCGCAATAACTTCTGGGACAATTTATCAGCCAGCAACAACAAATGTGTTATTGCGACAGGCCTAGTTGTAGTAAAAATCAGAATTGTAGAAAAGATAAGATCTCAAAGAAAACTTGAAATTATCAATAAAAGCCTGACTGAAACCTCTTTGTGTAAAGTATTAGGATGTTAAGCCTAAATTCAGGATCTGTTGTTCGTTTCTAGATGTTTCTTGTTTTCAGCTTAATGTGGAAAAAAAACATTAAATCAACTAAACTGCTCATATAACTTAATATTTCATTCACAGGTTAAGTTACTTTAAATAGAAAAGGGTATTAATTCTTACATTTGAGAAGTTCAATGCAAAAATACAGGGAATAGGTATCTAAATGTCAAATTAAAATAGATTAAAAATAGAAATATTGTAGAAGAAGTTCAAGGACCTGTGGGAAAAATCTAGAGCACGAAGAAATCATGTACAACCGTTCATACAAGCTTATGAACTGTGATCAAAAAGAACAAATATTTACATAATAATAATTTGTGTGTTTTCCATTGATCAGCCCATGTCTGCAACTCTGAATTTAGGCTTCCTCTGAGGGGCTGCACAGTTTTAACAGAGTTTTTTTTTTTTTTCATATTAAGTGTACAGCTATAAATCAGGCAGAGGTCTCTTTCCCCCAGCTTATTATCCACACGAAATAAAAGACCCAGTGTATGAGTTGAGGGTGTGGTCTACTTTGGAGAAGATTTACCAAACAAAATGCATATAATTTATTTTCTCCACTTTCCAGCCCAGAAATAGTCGGCAGGGGTGTGTGTTTCCAAACTGCAGCTTCTCACCAGCAACCAGTCGTTCCTGTTCTGCTTGTAGTTGCCGTGACGTGAGCTTTCACCTCCTCTCTGCTGTTTAAAGGCTGAATATTCTCAAATTTTCACTCCCCTTTCTCCTCCTCCAGAAAGCCCTCCCCCTATTGTACCCAGCACATACTGCCCTCCCCCCAGTCCACACCAGCCCTTGGAGCATTGTGAACCAGCTGTGGCAGGCCCTGGATCAGTTTTACAAAGATAAGAATAAACTGTCACAGCAGAGCAGACACTGTGTAAATCAACCTACATTGATTTTTTTTTTTGTTAAAATAAATGAACTACTAATAAATGACATCACTGTGATGCATTCAATGACCTGTGGGAAAAATCAAGAGCACAAAGAACTAAATGACTACGGTAAAAGATCTCAGTGTCGCTTTTCTATATTCAAACTATAGCATTACTCTTGCACACAACTGTAGAAGAATATTAGCAAAGGTCAAACAGTAGAAAGTGAAATTATAGAGCTGCAGTAGTTTAAATTAAACACAGGGTTTCTATGAAAACTTTATGGCTCCATCGTAGAGACATGCTGACAATAAAACAAATGCCGGACCAAGACAAACACCAAACACCCAGGGAACAATTACAGCAACATTAACAGGATGAAGTCAGAAAACATGAAAAAAACCACACCAAAATTACTTTAAAGGATTTAGGGTCAAATCCTTGTTTAGGAAATCTAAATTTTAAATATCCAATTTAAAAATGTGACTAAATAACTTGAACTTGAGAGAATCACAGAAATACTTTTGACTCATCAGTGTTTCAAAGTTTATGTTTTATTTGAGATCCATCACACATTAGAGTTGGATAGTTGTTCCTTTATTAATCGCAGTTGTTGATTGGCAGATCAAATGTAGAAAAATATAGATTTTTGAATGTCTATGACTGTTATGTATTGTCATTCAGTAAATAATTACATTTTTAATGCAAAGTTGCTTTAAAAGTTGCTTTTAAAGTCCATTAAAAGTGCCACCTTTGCAAAATTTTGTAAATAATGACAATGTAATGCAAAATTGGCACTTTTAATGGACTTTCAATGCAACTTTTGAAGCAACTTTGCATTAAAAGCATCATTACATACCAAATTACACTTTATGACAACAGTCAGACATTCATAAAGACTTCTTCATGTTTGTGATAGATGTTATGTTTATGACAGTGTCATGTCAGCCTTATGCAAAGTGTTACCGATAATTCTAATCTAAAACATCTCCAAGAAGGTCTTCTTTTTATACAGTGCAAAAATATGTATATTTTGCATTTTCTGTTAAAAATGACTCTTTATAAAACCGAATGGATACCTCTAGCGACAGCCAGAACTATACTTTATACCAACCCTACTGTTAGATTGGATGTCACAAAGTGACAAAGTTAGTTTTGTTGAGAGATGTATTACTATAATAGTTTATTTTAAAAACTGTAAAAAGAAATTTGAATCAGCATGTACAGATTTGATTTAGTAAAGGATTCAAAACTAATAATACCATTAAATAACTTTTTCCATCAACAGTTGTCATGATTCATAGGAGAAAAAACATTAAATTGGAACCTCAGGCCTCAAAGAAACTTGAAAATTGGCCAGGAAAGCCTGACCACAAACCTGATTGCCTTAGGCATCAATAAACAAATGTTACATTTTTGTGCAAGAATACGATTAAACTAGGGCTGAAACGATTCCTCGAATGATTCGAGTACCTCGATTACTAAAATTCCTCGAGGAAAATTTACCTGCCTCGAAGCTTCGTTAATTTATGTTTTATTAGTTAGCGCACTGTGTTCCGGCCGGGACTTCATTTGCGTTGCGCGGAGCTCTCACTTCCGCCTCTGAGTTGTTGACTTTTGTCAACAACTCAGAGGCTAAGTCTCAG
This sequence comes from Poecilia mexicana, assembly GCF_051168715.1. NCBI lineage: Eukaryota > Metazoa > Chordata > Actinopteri > Cyprinodontiformes > Poeciliidae > Poecilia > Poecilia mexicana. The sequence goes on from NW_028263383.1 coordinate 22,153,650, forward strand.
CGGCATAAAGTCCAATCTTCAAGATTGGCCCATGGGGATTTTATTGATTGATGATAATGCCTGACTTTTTATCGTTTTTGGGGAACCAATAAGCATCCTTAAAATGACTGGGGGAATGCCTGGAGTACGGCAGCATTTCTCCTCCGGGACTGCTGGTTGAAAGCGAACGGCGGGAAGAGCGCTGAGGTGAGCGGATAGACTGAACAGGGCGGGCGGCTGAGTAGCTGATGCTTACCGTGTAAATGTAGCTTTACCAACGAACCGCACAATAAATTTCATATCCCGGTCTGAAGAAACGGGTGGCGGAGCGCATCGTACATGGCTGGTAGATGAGTTTCTGAGTGTGACCAGTGAAGGTGTTGTAAATATCCCGTATTGCTTCCCCCCGTGTTCGTCCCCCGGTCTAACGGTTCGTCAGTCCGCTGGTCTATTTCCTCCCCTCCACCCCATGTTCGTTCATTCGCCCTCTCCTCCCACTCCAGGCGGCATTTCCCATATTTTCAAACCCAAAGCGTGACAGGTTAGGCGGCAAGGTGAGTTTAATTAATCTATTAAACTCACTGAAGATGAATACATAAACTAAAAGCTGGATTGTAGACATTTTTATAAGCATATTTGTGAGCCTGCCTCTTTGTTATTAAATTCAATATAATTTCAGATTTTTCTATAACTTTTCTTCTGGTTAACTTAGAAAGTGAGCTATTATTGTTACAGGTTAGTTTTCTAAACTACAAAAAAGCAACTGTTAGGGATGCTCAAATATGAAAAATTGGACTGATATTGATATCTGATAGTAACACCGGTATTATGCCAGATTTACCAATATTTCATTTTATAATTTTTTTTATCCGATTACTCGATTAATCGTAAGAATAATCGATAGATTACTCGATTACTAAAATATTTGTTTACAACAGCCCTAGATTAAACAAAATTATTGTGTGTCACACGACTTTACTCAATATTCTGTCAATAGTCCATGTTTCAATAAACATTCCTGCACAAAATCAAATTTGTACATGCTGTCTAAAATGGAGGACCCTTTACATTTTCTAAATAAACAATTTACTCTGAGTGATACTAAGTTTGTCACTTTGATGCCAGCTCTGACTGTCATAGGCATCAAATGGGTTTTATAAAAAGGGTTATTTTTAGAAGAAATTGTATGACATACATATTTGTGCCCTGCGTTAAAAGAAAATTGTTCAACAAATATTTTAAGTCAGAATTACCTAAATTACTTTCCATTTGCCAAATGCATGAATAATGACACAAGAATATTGCTAACTTTTTACAACTTAAATTCTACATATATTATTATTTGGTAGGATTCTCTTGGGCCAACAGTTGGCCAGCTTCTGACAATAGTTTGTTAGAAGTTAGACCCATTCTTCCTGACAGAACCTGAGAAATTTCCACATGTTCTTTTCACAGGATACCATATATTGCATGAAGTGCAATATATAATAAGGGGAAACGCCGTTCATGACAGTGATACAAATCATCAACTTGATCAACATGTCAGGAGGCGGAAGGTATGGGCTGGTTTCTGAGCTAGCTATTTCAAACTTTTGTAAATACCACCATCTATGAGCCAGGTGTGTTACGTTCATTCACACCTGAACGCAACACAAAAAAAAGAAGAAAAAAAAAAGGCAATTACATAACAGCAGGATTATTAAATCTCCAAAGTTCAGGTAGTTTGTTCAGGTAGTGTGACTTGAACAAGTAGAAGCCATGAAGAAACAGCCAAAACAACTTTGGAAAACAATTTCATTTGCTCTGTTCAATATTCCCATCTCTCACTTCCAATGTCGGTCCTGGTGTGATTTAAGTGATGTAGTTGCAAAGGGTCAATAAGACCCACACTACATTCACTCATACTTCTATAATCTATATAGATTCTATAATCAACTGAAATGTTATGAGAAACTTACATAACAATGACATCGTTTGGGCTTTTCCAAACTGTTTAAAGGCACATATGAGTCTCCAGACACTGGATTAAGGAAGCAGAAATAACTTGATTCTTGATTTACCACTACTGCCTTTTTTACGCAATATTAGAAAAAAAATGTTAAAGACGTATATGAACATAATTCAATTCCCTTTTTTAAGTAAGAAAATAAAAATGGTATTGTCTAATATCCAATAGCTTTCCTTAAATAAATCTAAACTGGCTGAAGCTAAAACTAAGCCATTTGAGAACATATTTAGTAGATAGGCATAATTATCCTAAACATGTATACAGGATTGGCTTAGTTACTGCTCTAAATATCTTTCTTTCTACACAAATTGCCTGTTTTGAGTCTGTATACTCCTGTCAACAATTAATCAATTACTAAATTAGTTGACAAATATTTCAATAATCTATTGATCACAATTAATTCTTTCAACCTTAATCTGGTAAAAAAATAAAAAAACATCCAAGTCCTCTCATCAAACTTCTTTCAACGGCCAACCCAGAATCGTGGACTGGTACGCGTCAACACTACTTAAAGTAAAAAAAAAATTCTGAGCCTGAAACTTATAGTTATGATAGAAATTAACTGTAGCGTTGCTATTGCCACAGTTTAATAAAAAGTGTCTTTGAATAGTACAAACAATTGCTTCTAACAATACAATTAACAAGCTAAACACTCAAACTTAAATAAGACTTCAGTACATTTCAACTCAAAACAAAATGTAAAATGTCTGTGCCCTAAAGGTTTGCCTTAAAGGCAAAAATCCCTCAACATTAATTAAGACTCCTTTCAGTCAATGTTTTTGCAAGTAATTTAGAACATGCAACATTACCAACGAAATCAGTGTTTCTCAACTTTTTTTCAGGCCAGCAGCCCCTAGCCTTTATCCAGGTCCCTCACCGCCTCCCATTCTTGTTCTTTGTCATTTTTTAGTTGTTAAATACAGTGGGGAGAACAAGTATTTGATACACTGTTGATTTTTCAGGTTTTCCCACTTGCAAAGCATGTAGAAGACTGTAATTTTTATCATAGGTACTCTTCAACTGTGAGTGATGGAATCTAAAACAAAAATCCAGAAAAATACAATGTATGATTTTTAAATAATTAATTTCCATTTTATTGTGTGAAATAAGTATTTGATCATCTATCAACCAGTAAGAATTTTGGCTCTCACAGACATGTTAGTTCTTCTTTAAGAAGCCCTCCTGTTCTCCACTCATTACCTGTATTAACTGCACCTGTTTGAACTCTTTACCTGTATAAAAGACACCTGTCCACACACTCAATCAATCAGACTCCAGCATCTCCACAATGCCCAAGACCAGAGAGCTGTGTAAGGACATCAGGGATAAAATTGTAGACCTGCACAAGGCTGGGATGGGCTACAGGACAACAGGCAAGCAGCTTGGTGAGAAGGCAACAACAGTTGGTGCAATTATTAGAAAATGGAAGAAATACAAAATAACGGAAAATCTTCCTCGATCTGGGGCACCATGCAAGATCTCACCTCGTGGAGCATCATTGATCTTGAGGAAGGTGAGGAATGAGCCCAGAACTACACGGCAGGACCTGGTCAATGACCTGAATAGAGCTGGGACCACAGTCTCAAAGAAAACAATCAGTAACACTCTACGCCGTCAAGGATTAAAATCCTGCAGTGCCGCAAGGTGCCCTTCCTCAAACCAACGCATGTCAAAGCCCGTCTGATGTTTGCAAATGACCATCTGAATGATCCAGAGGAGGAATGGGAGAAGGTCATGTGGTCTGATGAGACAAAAATAGAACTTTTTGGTTTAAACTCCACTCGTCATGTTTGGAGGAAGAAGAATGATGAGTACAACACCATCCCAACCGTGAAGCATGGCGGTGGAAACATCATTCTTTGGGGATGCTTTTCTGCAAAGGGGACAGGACGACTGCACCATATTGTGGGAAGGATAGATGGGGCCATGTATCGTGAGATTTTGGCCAACAACCTCCTTTCCTCAGTAAGAGCACTGAAGATGGGTCGTGGCTGGGTCTTCCAGCATGATAACGACCCAAAACACACAGCCAGGGCAACTAAAGAGTGGCTCCGTAGGAAACATCTTAACCTGTCATTCACAGGTTGTCATTCACAATGACAGGGGTGTCAAACTCCAGTCCTCAAGGGCTGCTGTCCTGCAGTGTTTAGATGTGCCACAGGTAAAAAACAGTGGAATGAAATGGCTTAATTACCTCCTCCCTGTGTAGATCGGTTCTCCTGAGCCTGGCTAATGACCTAATTATTCTTTTCAGGTGTGGTGCAGCAGAGGCACATCTAAAAGTTGCAGGACAGCGGCCCTTGAGGACTGGAGTTTGACACCCCTGTAACGAGAGGACCCAAATTTGGGTCCTCTCGTGAATGACAGGTTAAGGTCCTGGAGTGGCCTAGCCAGTCTCCAGACCTGAATCCAATAGAAAATCTTTGGAGGGAGCTTAAAGTCCGTGTGGCCCAGCGACAGCCCCGAAACCTGAAGGCTCTGGAGGAGATCTGTATGGAGGAGTGGGCCAAAATCCCTGCTGCAGTGTGCGCAAACCTGGTCAAGAACTACAGGAAACGTCTGATCTCTGTAATTGCAAACAAAGATTTCTGTACCAAATATTAAGTTTCATTTTTCTGGTGTATCAAATACTTATTTCACACAATAAAATGGAAATTAATTATTTAAAAATCATACATTTTATTTTTCTGGATTTTTGTTTTAGATTCCATCACTCACAGTTGAAGAGTACCTATGATAAAAATTAGTCTTCTACAAGCTTTGCAAGTGGGAAAACCTGAAAAATCAACAGTGTATCAAATACTTGTTCTCCCCACTGTATACCCCACAATGACCAGATAAAAGATGTACAACATGCCAGTTTAAACTTTGATCTATTTGCAAAACGACTGAGCTCAGCAGCATTAAAACATGGATAGAACTGTAACTACATTAATCATAGCTTTTCTTCTCTTCAGTGTTTCTGTCGGTTTCTGGTGGTGCAGCTCTGTGCTGCCTTCAGGAGAATAGGACATCAGAGTATCATCCATAAAATTTCACCCACATGGCATTTACTGTGCAAACCAAAGCTTTCAGTGGAAAAACAAGTTTCTTTTAATGCCATACAAATATGAGACAGAAACATGGATTATATCTTTATATAGACCTGTCTATTGATTTATAGATTAGTAGTTTTCTTGGACAGAAATTACAAAGAACAAATCTGGTTCTCAATCAAATCCTAATGAGTCAAATTGAAAGTGTCATGGAGTCGTCAGCCTCATGACATTAACACTGACATAAAAAATAATATTGAAGAAATAAATATATCAAATCTAATTAAAAACATAAATAAGTGATAAGTTACTTACTGTTATGGTCTGTAAGATATATTTATTCTCAGTATCAGATGTGGTCTCACCAAACCCATGGCATTTCAACAATATTATTGTTGAAATGCCATCTGGAAATAGTGTCTGTTTATTCTTTCCATACCGTCCTCTGTATTAAGTATTGCTCGAAAAGTCTTGCCATACCAGTTTATTCCTCTGTATTTACTTTAGTTTCTTAGTTTATTCTTGCATTTTCTTCTTCATTCATTTCCATTTAGTTTCCTTTGATAACCATTATCCTCTCTTGGTTTATTGCTATGTCCACTTTAGTTTATTTTCTGTTGCTAGATTTATTTTATCATTTATTGACGCTCACCATCATTAATCTTCACTCATCACCTGCTGCGCCGCCTAATCATCATGTTTCACATCATGTGTTGATTTTTCACTGTTCAGCGTCAGATTCTGTTTTTATGCCATAATTCACATCTAGTTCGTCACTCCGTTTTATGTCCCGCTTCTCCTGTTTTAGAGTTTTGCCCAATGTGTGCGTCATTTTTTTTTTTACCCCCTAAGGTGCAGGGCGTATTGATGGGGAAAAGGCAGACTGACATAAACCTTTTAAAATAACGGAAACAATTTCGGTATTTTGATTATTGAGATTTAAAAGTGCTGTAGTACCGTTGTTCTATCATACCTGTTTCATACCGGACCACTTACAGTGCCGGTGTTAACGCTATATAATGAACGCTCTCTATCGTGGTATCACGCAAGGAGGGATTTCTTTATTTAAATGGGTTCATTTTTCTGAGGGATACAAAGTCAGGGTATTGTGATTTTAGTAATTACATGTTTATAAGAGCGATTTTCTGTTGTCCTTCCATGGAAGCGGGCAGCATCCAGATGGAAATAAAACACTTTTTAATATAAGTTGCTGCTTTAACATGATCACAGAACTGCCAAAACATATGTACAAAAATCCTCAATAAAATATAAAATATTAGAAAATCAGACAGCAGAAAAAGTGAATCACAGCAACGTCATCAGCCGGTGTAACGCTGACCTGATGCGGTGAAGCTACCAGCAGCAGGAGCGGAGCTGTGCCAAAAGCTACAAACACTGAATAGAAGAAGAAGAGATGCCATCGATACAGTTGCAGCCAGGCATGATTTAATGTTACACAATACAGTTTTAGGAAGTTGCTCAAAGTCTAAACTGGTACGTTGTGATTGTAAGGTGTAAAGTTTACCTTCGACCAAACGCCCCCCAAAGAAATCCCAGCGCCCCCATTTTGTAAAAATTTCCACCAGCTTCCCATCTTGTCCCCTTTCCTTTGCCCAGCGCCACTTGTTTTTAATTCCTTTCTCAAGTAAACGTGTTTCTTTACCGGGTGAAACAAACTCCATCTTCATTTTTTCTACAAAACGTTTTACAGTCATTGGTCAAGAACACGGGAGCTAGAATTCTGATTGGCAGACTATTATTATCTATTATCTAAACCATTATCTACAGTTTAGTTGAGGCGGGCTGTTTGGTCCAATGCTCGCTTTGCTTGGAAGTCTGCCCCCCAGACGGAGCTCTTTACGCCTAAGTTTCAAACGTCTGACTAAATAAATCTTCTTTATTTTAATTGTAAGTAGTTCTTTAAATGTCCTGTGAGATGATATACTTACCCATGTATCCATAATAACCGGAACTTTCAATATCCAGCAAGTTATTTTCGCAATTTACCATCTATTAAACGAGTTCCCCCCTGATTAATTACACTCTGCAGCTGCAGCTGTGAAGTTACCGTATTAACACGATATTTACGGTGGCCGACAGGTGCAAATGCGCAGCAACAGAGAAAACATGCAAACAAAAAAAAGACACGCGCACAAATGAAATGCAGCAAACAAAAAAGAGACGCAAACCAAAAAGAATACAACCACAAATGAAATGCAGCAAACATAAAAATAGACGCAAACAAAAAGCAAATAAAATGCAGCAAACAAAAAAGAAACGCAAGCAAAAAAGAATACAACCACAAATGAAATGCAGCAAACATAAAAATAGACGCAAACAAAAAGCAAATAAAATGCAGCAAACAAAAAAGAGACGCAAGCAAAAAAGAATACAACCACAAATGAAATGCAGCAAACAAAAAGAAAGACTCAAACAAAAAAGAATGCAACCACAAATGAAATGCAGCAAACAAAAGAAAAGATGCAAACAAAAAGTGCTGAAAACGGAAGTGCTCCAGATCACTAGAGGGAGTCGAACAAAAAACAGCTGTGTCCAAATTTAGGGTCTGCATCCTTTAAAACGGGTATTCAGAAAAGCAGCAATGGCGGCAAAATTATTTTTGCTGTGTTACACTTAAAATTACACAAAATGATTTTTTACAATGTTTTTAGGCGAGAATGTAGATGTATAGATCTCAAATATCTGCTCGGTTCATCAATAAATCACTTTAGGGCTGTTGTAAACGAATATTTTAGTAATCGAGTAATCTATCGATTATTCTTACGATTAATCGAGTAATCGGATAAAAAAAAATTATAAAATGAAATATTGGTAAATCTGGCATAATACCGGTGTTACTATCAGATATCAATATCAGTCCAATTTTTCATATTTGAGCATCCCTAACAGTTGCTTTTTTGTAGTTTAGAAAACTAACCTGTAACAATAATAGCTCACTTTCTAAGTTAACCAGAAGAAAAGTTATAGAAAAATCTGAAATTATATTGAATTTAATAACAAAGAGGCAGGCTCACAAATATGCTTATAAAAAATGTCTACAATCCAGCTTTTAGTTTATGTATTCATCTTCAGTGAGTTTAATAGATTAATTAAACTCACCTTGCCACCTAACCCGTCACGCTTTGGGTTTGAAAATACGGGAAATGCCGCCTGGAGTGGGAGGAGAGGGCGAATGAACGAACGTAAGATGGGGTGGAGGGGAGGAAATAGACCAGCGGACTGACAAACCGTTAGACCGGGGGACGAACACGGGGGGAAGCAATACGGGATATTTACGACACCTTCACTGGTCACACTCAGAAACTCACCAGCCATGTATGATGCGCTCCGCCACCCGTTTCTTCAGACCGGGATATGAAATTTATTGTGTGGTTCGTCGGTAAAGCTACATTTACACGGTAAGCATCAGCTACTCAGCCGCCCGCCCTGTTCAGTCTATCCGCTCACCTCAGCGCTCTTCCCGCCGTTCGCTTTCAACCAGCAGCCCCGGAGGAGAAATGCTGCCGTACTCCAGGCATTCCCCAGTCATTTTAAGGATGCTTATTGGTTCCTCAAAAACGATAAAAAGTCAGGCATTATCATCAATCAATAAAATCCCCACGGGCCAATCTTGAAGATTGGACTTTATGCCGCTGAGACTTAGCTTTTGTCAACAACTCAGAGGCGGAAGTGAGAGCTCCGCGCAACGCAAATGAAGTCCCGGCCGGAACACGGTGCGCTAACTAATAAAACATAAATTAACGAAGCTTCGAGGCAGGTACATTTTCCTCGAGGAATTTTAGTAATCGAGGTACTCGAATCATTCGAGGAATCGTTTCAGCCCTAAATCACTTAATTACAATATTGCTTCGACGTTTTCGGAGATGTCTGCTCCCGCTGCATTAACAGCCAGCTCCCCTCGCCAGCTGTCAGCTGACTGGCGCTCCAGGTTTGGCACACCGAGAGAGAACCCATGTCTCCCGGCAAATCATTTTAAAAACTCCTGATAGTTTTCCCCTATGAGCGGAGGTGAAACACAGATATTAAGCCAGGTAATAGCTGGTTCACTAAAGTATTTTATTTATTCCTCAGCAAATGGGTTTGACTGATTAAAGCTAAGCCTTGCTGCATTTCATTTGTTTGCTGCATTTCATTTGTGGTTGTATTCTTTTTTGTTTGCGTCTCTTTTTTGTTTGCTGCAGTTCATTTGAGCGCGTCTTTTTTTTGGCCACCGTAGATATTTGCTGGAAAGTGCAACGTCTCCCCTTTCAGAAGCCGTTGGAATTTTTCAGATAGCACTACGTGTGGCGGAATTACGGTACTGCAAATTTAGATGCGTCGCTGCCGACACGTTCCAGTCTAGCCTGGAGACTACAGTTTGGTTGAGGTGGACCGTTTGGTCAAAAGCCGGAAATCCGGCTCCCGGCCAGAGCTCTTTAAGCCCTGTCACATCTAAGGCTGTAATACATCACAAGAATATCATCTTTGAAATATCACTGTGCAATCTTTATATCGCAAAGAAGTGTTTGAAGTGAAGGAATTGTGCTATGAATTTGTATTTTTCATGCTAGTGCGATATTTAACCAGTTGGACAGCAGATCCTCACAACAGACACAAAAGACTTTGCTCAAAACTCTAAAGGCCACGACAATGGAAGTGCAGATGAGAAGGAAAGAAAATAAGACAAATTTCACAACTGATCATCATTGCAATATTTATCCATCACCATCATCACTGCATTATTCTCTAATAGTTTTGGAGGGTTAAGATATAAATTTTATAGTTATATATTTTTTATTTATTTTACTTAACTTTCAATATTTCTCTCCATTTTCCAAAACTTTGAGTCGCTTTTGTTTTGTTTGTTTTTTCAACATTAAAAGCCATCAGACTGCTGCACAGCTTTCTGTCACAAGCAGATAAAACAATGTACTTAGACATGTTTTATGTTTTTTAACAATTTAATGATTTTGGAATTTGGACACCAATATGTTGTGAATTCCAGATAAATGGAGTCTTGTTTTTTGCATAACCCAGAAATCGGAATCAGTAGTAACTGTTTTGACTGTTTCATGTACTGGGAGTGGCATAAAAGAGATTACTTTAATAATAGCCTTTATTAAAGCCACAAAAAGCTCAGAGAACAGTTTCCACATTTCAGGATTTTAATTTTAATGATATTTTAAAAACCAAGGCCAGAGGTTCCCATTATCTTTTAAGAGACAAACAGCCTTTTTGTGCAACATTTTCATACAAGTAACCTGAAGTCAATATAAGAGGGGGTACCCAAAAGTTTCCAGAATGACGCTGCTGCCGCGCAGTTTTCATAGTACACGATTCTGCCATTAGTTATTTGTTCAACCACGCCTTCTCAGTCAGTGTGCCAAGTGGCGTTGATGCAAAAGATTTTGTCTACCCGCAGTGAATTTTCTTGGAAGAACTGTTTTGTCCAGCCGTCGTTTTTCTTCATGGAGAAGTTTTATGAGCAGCGCGCGGCTGTTAAGTTTTGCTTCCTGCTTGGGAAAAAAGCATCGGAAACCGTTCAAATGTTGAAGACCACTTACAAGGATGACGCATTTTATCGGAGGATTTGGGCATGTCACTGCAAAGTTTGTGCCGCAGCTCTTGACTGATCAACAGAAAGAGCGTCGCATCGAAACATGCCGTGCCATGAAAGAACATGCCGAAACCGACCCAGAATTTTTTTCTAAAATTATTACGGGAGATGAGTCTTGGTGCTATGCTTACGACCCGGAAACCAAACAACAATCAAGCCACTGGAAGACGCCATCCTTGCCCCGCACCAAAAAGGCTCGTCAAGTGAAGTCCAATGTGAAGACAATTGTCATTTCTTTTTTTGATGCAAAAGGGATTGTGCACTTGGAATTCGTTCCAACAGGTCAGACCGTGAACCCGGTTTTCTACTTGGGGGTTCTCAAGAGGTTGCGCAACAGTGTGCGGCAAAAAAGGCCCGAAATGTGGCAGTCTGGTGATTGGTTTTCCACCACGACAATGCCCCAGCTCATACCGCCATCTCGGTGACCACTTTCGTGGCAAGAAACGACATGGCTGTCTTGCCCCACCCACCCTATTCACCCGATATGGCTCCCAGTGACTTTTTTTTTTATTCCCACGAATGAAGAGGAACCTCAAGGGGAAGCATTTCGCTGACATAGAGGAGGTGAAGAGGAAAACGATGGAGGCGCTTGCAGACATCAAAGTAGATGACTTTAAAAAAATGTTTCGAACAATGGCAGATGAGATTTGACAAGTGTATTGCCGCTAAGGGAGATTACTTTGAAGGAGATTGAAGGAATTTTGTACAAAAGAATAAATACACACTTCAACAACAACTTTTCTGGAAACTTTTGGGTACCCCCTCGTATTATGTGCCATCATAAATACATGAGAACTAAATGAAATACATCAATGTCAAACTGACTCTGAACAGCTCTCCATTTTAAAGCTACTTGTACTCACTCTGAATACTCACTTTACAAAAACACCATGCTGTACTGAAACAGTTTTTGCCTCGTTTTCACTGAAATATAACAACCCTCATTTAAATTTAGGTTATTTTGCAGTTTAATGTATATTTTGAAATCAGTGAAATGACAGGACACATTATAGAAAATTTGAACATTTCAAGCAACATGCATCAACTTGCTGCATGAAAATAATGCAGCAAGTTGATGCATTAGGTGGATACACTTTTTCCTAGAAGAAGCACAACAAAAAAGAAAACTCTACTTCAGGTTCTTAGAGATTCTCGATGGATTTGCTTACAGTAATAACAAACAAAAGAAAATCTAATTTTCTCTAGTGAATGATGAAAAATGAAAAACTGGTTCTGGCCTAATATGGATCTATTGGCCCATATTAGGCCAATATACAGAAATATCTCAAGACCTATATGAATTGCATCATTCACCAAGAACTGGCAAAAATATTGTAAATTAATTTACAATTTATTTTTAAATTAAATTGTAAATTTAATTTACAATTTAATTTAGTAAATTATGTTACAAAATTATTGTAACATAATTTTGATCATATTAAACACTCCTAAAAGAAAGTAGAAAGAAGTCCCGTCTATTAATTCTAAAACTCCAATACTGAACATTGTAGTTGTTTTTGTACTTTTAAACTTCAGTAACCATAAAATGTTAACACAATGTTTAAACTGTACCCACTTGGAAGATAGATTTGGGGTGGTACTAGTAAAAAAGATCATTCCAAGGTGACTTGCAAGCCTTTCAGTTAGAAATTGGTAATTTAAGGTTAAATACAATATTCATGTCTTATAATTATAAATAGATAGCAGTTTGATGGAAAACCACTCAGGGTTTCTCTCAGAAAACTTGCTGAGCCCAGTGACTGGTGCACTGAGGTGCTCCACCAGCGGCCCACTGTGTTTTTTATGATGCTATGAGTTTAGTCTTTGAGTTTCAGCTCCGTTTGTTCGCCAATACATCTAAGTAAATAATAGTTATCACTGATTGCTTTTAAGGTTGGCCAATTAAACTACCGTCCCTCTTTAGATTTCTCCAAATCTATGCTGAAATGCTGTTTGTGTTGCTGATATTCTGAAAAGCAAATCAAATTCCCCTCTAAATCAAATTCTGCTCAAGGACTCATACAACCTTGGGCCGGCCCTGCATGATGAGCTAAATCTGCTGCACTGTGCATCTCTCTGCTGGATACAGAGAGACAAACAGGGAAATTCATTTATGTGGCTTTAGTAATTCTTCCATTTTGTGCCTATTGAGTTTTTAACAACTACCAGAGAGACTGGTTTGGTTGCCCAAGCTTTATGGGATGAGTTTTTTTGGAAACCCTTGTGGCCACGCGCAGCAACTCTACCTGACTATAAGTAGATAAAACATTTGATATGGCACAGTTTGATGAATCTTGTCACCGCAAAACTTATAAAGGATAAAAAAAATAAAACCAGCATGCTGCGTGACTATGAGGCGAGTGCAACAGCTTCTCCACAGGCTGGACTACTGGCCCACTAATGCACCAAGGAATACATAAGTAAACTTCATCAGCGCAGACACAGAGCTAACAGGAAGCGTGTGTGAGATGTAAATGCACACACCGCACAGAATTCTTTGTTCACGTAACCTATATTAACAATGCACACCTCTGAAAACGCAACTATGGGTTATATTTGCAGTAGAGATGTGCCGATCAGGTTTTTTCCTCCCGATACCGATACCGATCACCCATGAGGGCCGATCACCGATACCGATCACATAATGATTTTATTTTTTTTATCATAAACACTACCGGTTACATTATGTGGAAAAAGGAACCATGAATTCACCTTAATTTAGACAAAAACTTGTTTTTAATAACTTTTTTCAAGAAGAAAACTAAACAAAACAGGCATTGTGCAAATTGTACTGCTATTGATAATACTATCTTTAACAGACTGATAACATATGAAGGCTCTGAAGAGGCTAAATAATACAAAGAGCCAAAATAAAACCTCTCAACATTGCCAAAAAAATTCAAGTATGAAACTTAACATTCAAAGGCAAAAACAGGTTCCATACAATAAACAATCCAGAGTTACTGAATGAAAACTTCCTGATAGCATGGCGGCTAGCTGATTACTGCTAGCTCTGATTGGCTGTTTCTGACTGAGCGGAGTAATTATGCAGAACAGGGAGGAGATCGATTATTTTTTTATCTGTCTCATGTTAGGACAACGAAAGTTTTAATACGCATGTAAAATGTATTTTTTAAGTTAGATGCTGCAGCTTTAAGCAGAGGTTCGGTGTGAGAGTCACTACCAGGTGGAGCAGAAGCGAAGCTTCGTCTGTGAAATATTACTACCTGTAGCGTAGCAGCGGTTCAACAGCGAGAGCAGAACCAGCGTCTGACATCGCAGCTCGAAGACTTAAATAATTTTGCGGGTTATTTGTTTAGCTTTCTGACCGTCATGCTAATCCGGGTGAGTGTTTGTAGCTGTGCGCTGCTTTACCTGCCATCTGATCCTCCGTATGTCTTTTTTACTGCAGTGAGCCTCGATGTAGCCAATCTCCGTCAAGTATGGCATTGTTTTTATGTCGTATTAGCTTCGTTGTGTTGATGCATTTTGACATGCTTCAATTTTCCGCTGCAACACGCAAACTTCCCCATTCACTCAGTGCGATATAGTTCCACATCGCTTAGGATTTGTTGCTGCGCGTTTGCACAGTGAAGGAAAGGGGAGACCAGCTGCACAGGCAGGCTGGAAATGAGATGCAGGTGATTGGTATCGGCAACAAGAGCCAATGATCACCGATCATGCACTTTTTCACGAAAATCGGCCCGATTATGATCGGTGACCGATCGATCGGCACACCTCTAATTTGCAGTTCACATTGAACTGCGCAAGCAGAGCAAATGCATTGGCTTTTAAATCTGGCTAATACCTTGATAAAGAATTATCCAAAGGAACATGAGTTCTCACATGGGATTGATATAAATCTCAATGTTACATCTGATTCAAAAAAAATTTTTAATTGCTCACTTTTAGCTTTATTGATTATTTTTGTCATTTTAACACTGACACTTTAATTTTTAAAGAAAAACAGATGAGATATAACACACAAAACTAAAACAATCATAAACCTATTTAATGTAATTACTGTTCACTGACTAAACATTCAGGGGAAGGGAAAGGTAGTAATTATTTCATTATTATTGTTGCATTTATGGGATATGCGTGGGGCTAAATTTCAGACCATGTATTTACCAGTTAATCATTTCAGTTTCAGGACAGTTGCAGGAAAATGACCATAAAGTAAGAAAATACTTTAAGATTAATATGTTTTTTATTTTGTATTGCCAGTCAAACTAGAAATAAATATATAGTTTTTAAATGCATTTCAAGGTGATTGGTATTCTAGAGTCTTACTTTTTAATAATAAACTCAGTGTCAAATTTTATTCATAATTAGGCCACTTAAACTTTATTTAATTATTAGTTATTTTTTAATTCTAAAAAATATTTTTAGCAAGCCCACTGACTGAATTAAAATGCATATCATTAATTTTTCATTTTATTTGTGTTTTTTATGTTTTGTTAGCTCATTTATTATTGTTTTCTGAATATAATATTTCCTTTTTGGGTTCAAAATTAAAATAATTTTTCCCTTTATACTGACTGAACTGATTTTTTATAAGACTGTCAATTCCTTTTTTCAAGACGCCATGCATTTAATTACAAACTCTAAACTTAAATACCATTTAAATAAAGCCTCATGTAAACCCATGGTTCATCAGATTTGCATACTAAGCATTTCTAAAAACTGGTCACATTTAACAATTAATGTTTTTGTGTTGCCTAAATTAATAACTAATTTTTCCAGCTTTTCCAGTAATATTATTCATTTACATTCCGATTTGCTTTACGTTTTCTTTTTTGCGACACTGCAACATAAAATGGCTGTTATTTTGTGTGCACAGAATAACCTTTATAATAACTTCTGAATATTGTAGAAGTAAGCAACTTTAGCCATCAGCTGGATTTAAAAAAATGTTTTTGGCCCAGATCACCATCAGGCATGTTGCTAATTTATTCTCTGATGGTTGAGCTGTAATTATGAGCAGTGAAACAAAGAAAAAATACTACAAGAAAGCAATTTATGTGTTGTTTGACTCCCTAAATCTGCAGTGTGCATGTATTTAACATGATTACAGTGTCGATGCATGATAAATACCATCATAAAGTGAGCAGGCTGGGTAATAAACATACTATTATGCAGTGTGGCAGTGTTGTATGGATATCACAGAGCTCCAGCCTTTTTTTTTGTGGGCCTGGGGGAGGGCCAGCTGAAGCATTGCTCCAGCCTAGCGGCAGGCAGGAAAATAAAAGCCACATAATATAATCTGAGCAGTGAACACACACACACAGGAATTTAAGATGGAAACCCTTAATCTGCACCATGCCCGAGTCAGTTCTCGTGATATTTCTCTCAATTTTTAGTACAGTTTTCAGAACAAGAGCGAAAGAGGAAGGAGGGAATAAAACATGAATATCAATACTAAAATGTCCCCTGCTTTGTACAATGAATAAATAAACCAACAAATAAAATCCAGCCAGCACTACTGACCTTGGCTATATCCTGTTATTGAAAAAAAAGTGACAACTTCACCTCTAGTGAAAACTATACAAAAAAGATCTCCATTTCTCTCCTGAATTAATATTTAAACAAGGATATTATTAAAAACACACAGCCAAACTAAAATCAATAGATTTCTGTGAAAAATAAATTAGTTGTATACTAAGTAACCACACACACACACACACACACACATTCATTGCTCTATGTGAGAGTCCTCTGCATGTTTCTTGGCTTTTTAAGGCGGGACTATGAACCAGTTATTTCAAGTACAGAAACGTACACAATATTAACATTACTCCTTAAAAACTGCTGGAGACAAAATGTCGGGGTGGATTTGGTGATAATAATATCAATATGCTGCTTCCTATTATTATTATTTCAACGAACTGCTGCTCCACCTACCAGTCGATGTCGAGGGAAAAATATGTATATTTGAATGTGCAATATTGCGTCGGTAAAAATATATTTTAATAAAAATAAAAATAAAAATGGCGACGCGGCGGTTAGCTAAAAATGTGACCGAGCTGAAAAAGTTTCCTGATATTTTCAGGCAGGGGGAGAAAAAAAAAGGAGGGCAGAAATTTTTATTTTTATTTCAAGCTAATGCGGGTGGGGGTTGGTAGCCGGGAGACTAATGTCGACACGACACTCACACACAAAGAAATTAATCATTAACACGGAGAAAATATCTGCGATATTAAACTGAAATTTAACGGCTGCCTTCCAGGCGACAGCCCCGAAGAAATAACCAGTCTGTTTCGGCCTGAAAAGCATAACTATGTGTTTATCTGCCACCTCCAGAGGTGGAAGAGGGGGGTTGAAAAAAAAAAGTTGAGGCTAGCTGAATAAAGTTGTAATTGCAGTCAGACCAACTCTCGGTGGCTGATATGAGAAAACAATCAATACGACACCGCTAAATTCGGCTAAAATAAAGGCGGAAATTGACTCGATTTTACACAGACGTATGGTTAAAATATCCCCGGGTCAACGTATTGTCAAATCTGCGTTCAAAAACTGATAAAAACGACATTTATTTAGAAATTATATCGGCGTTACCTGTATTGCATTGTGCTCCATTGCAGTCCTGCATTCCCTCTCAGTGAGGCCCCTCTCTCCGGTTACACCGCCGGGACACGCCGACACGCAAACAAACGCACCACAGAGGAGGAGGGGAAAAAATAAAAAAGAAAGGCTTTTCTTCTATCCTACTTTTTTCTCTTTTTTAAATGGGTGGAAATGGCACGGGATCTAGGTGTGGCCAAAGTTTGCCACAAAGTACAACTCCATACGAAAATCACATTTAAAGGGGGGCATTTTTACTTCACTAACATGACGTATTTCCGACTGAAACGGAATACGAGGGCGGGGTTAAGATAAAAAAAAATCTAAAATCGAATAAAAATCCATTTGTTGTTGCATTTACCAGCATATTATCGCAGATATCCTGAAATTGTCAAACATCTTATCTCTGTGCACTCACGTAAATTAGATTAACTTATAATGTTAATAAAGTGCATTCACACACAACTTTCTTTAAAGTTAGCACCCTTAACACTTAGTTCATCAGCTTAGGTCAGTGTTTCTCAACCTTTTTTGGGCCAGCGCCCCCCTAGCCTTTATCCACGTCCCTCACCGCCCCCTACCAAATTTGAAGGCTACTTTGCACTGACTATTATTTTATTATTAATATTACTATCACTACTGTAGATGTTTTGATTTTTGTGCTTGTTTCTGTATTTATCCCCAAAAATAATTTCCCTGAGAACCAAAAAGCAATGTGAATAGAAATTATTTTCACAGATGTCTACGAAAAATGCAATAAACATTCAACTTAAAATCGGTAGGCCTAACAGCAGCCAATCAGAGTGGAAAAACTATTCTTGTTCTGCACTCTAAAAAGTGTATTTAGGCTGCAGTTCATCTTATGGACTTATTTACATTAATTTCACTTAATTATTTTGCTTTTGCTATGACAACTTTCTTTTTTGTGTTCATTTACTCAAAACTTACAAATCTTTAACCTAAAGTAACTTTTCACTTTGACTTTACTTAAAACAATTGAGTTCAATGCCAGTTTCGTATCCTACGTCTGTCCAACCCAATTTATTATGATCATCCAACTCAATTCCTTAAGTCCTTCCATCTCAATTTGCTAAGCTTTTATAACTTAATTCATAAGGGGGTTTACATGACAAATTTAAGTCACTCTGACACGTCTGACACCATGACTAAAGCTTAGCAGGGACAGCTTACCAGGGACAGCTTCCCTGGTAAGCGACCGTGGCTCTGTGGGTAGAGTAATCGTGATCAGAAGGTTGTAGGTTTGATTCCAGCTTCCTCTTGCCATGTGTTGATGTGCCCGTGGGCAAGGCACTAAACCACTATACCCCAAATTGCTTATCAATTTGTGTATTAGTGTTTATACACCAATTCACGCTCACACATATAAATGTGTGAATTTATATATGTATATTTATTGGTCAGTGCGAATGGGTGAATATGACTTTAGTGTAAAGCGCTTTGAGTGGTCAAAGTGACTGGAAAAGTGCTATACAAGTTCAGTCTATTTATTTAGATTTAAATAGACTGATTTAAGTCTGTCTTACTCAAATCACTTATATAAATGATTTGAGTAAGACAGACTTAAATCTGCTAACATACTTAATAAATTTGTTTAACATATTGAATTGGTTCAACTTAATAAATTAAGTTGGATAAACTTAATTGAATTGCTTGTTACCAATAGAAGCAATTAAATTAAGTTGATTCAACTATTTTCTTTTTAGAGTGTGTGCCATTTTCTAGTTGTTAAATATTGCACAAAATGACCAGATAAAAGATGTACAGCAATGCCAGTTTAAACTTTGATCTATTTGCAAAACAACTGAGCTCTGCAACATTAAAACATTAAAACTGTAACTCCATTAATCATAGCTCTTCTTTTCAGTGTTTGTCGGATTCTGGTGGTGCAGCTCTGTCCTGCCTTCAGGAGAATGGGACATCAGAGTATCATCCATAAAATTTCACCCACATGGCATTAACTGTGCAAACCAGTGCTGTCATTGGAAAAACCAAAAGTTCCATATCCTTTTAATGCCATACAAATATGAGACAGAAACATGGATTATATCTTTATATAGACCTGTCTATTGATTTATAGATTAATAGTTTTACTGGACAGAAATTACAAAGAACAAATCTGGTTCTTAATCAAGTCCTAATGAGTCAAATTGAAAGTGTCATGGAGTCTTCAGCCTCATGACATTAACACTGACATGAAAAATAATATTGAAGTAGTAAATATATCAAATCTAATTAAAAACATAAATAAGTGATAAGTTCTTTACTGTTATGGTCTGTAAGATACATTTATTCTCAGTATTAGATATGGTCTCAACAAACCCATGGCACTTCAACAATATTATTTTACCTTTTATCTGGAAATAGTGTGTTTATTCTTGTATTAATTATTGCTCGAAAAGTCTTGCCATACCAGTTTATTCCTCTGTATTTACTTTAGTTTCTTAGTTTATTCTTGCATTTTGTTCTTCATTCATTTCCATTTAGTTTCCTTTGATTAGTATTATCCTCTCTTGGTTTATTATGTCCACTTTAGTTTCTTTCCTGTTGCTAGACTTTTTTTATCGTTTATTGACGCTCACCACCAGTAATCTTCACTTAACGACTGCTGAGCCGCCTCATCGTCATGCGTTTCATGTGTTGCAGTGATTCTTGAGAATAGGGACAAAACAGCTCATATATAATAAGATGCCCCCCCCCATCTTCTCATAAGGCTTTAAGAGCTGGTCCTGCTTCTCTGGGTCACAACCTTTAGCCTTTATCTGTTTCTTCCATCAGGCATGCTCGCAGCTCACCTGCAATTCAGCTCCAAGGGTCTGGCTTCTTGTTTATTTTACCAGTGATTCTTGAGAATAGGGACAAAACAGGTCCTATGGATAAAGCATGAAATTTGAATAAAATATACACAAAATATATTTTTTCAAATATCTGACTAAACTAACCTGGGTCACGTGAGCACAACAATGTATATTTTTCTTGTGTTTGCTGAATATTTTTTTATTTTAAACATTGTAGTCGGTGGATGATGCCTGTAAAATCCCTTGTCCAGGAGCAGAACTCAACACATTATAATAGTTTAAAATAATTAAAGAAATACTAAAATTATATATTATGACAATTAAGTATAAGTAGTAATATAAATAATTATAAAAGTATCAATAAATTGAATTAAAAATAATTTTTAGATATTTTCCAACTCCGTTGAAATTTGTCCCTAGTTTTTGCCAACACCGTCAGACATAAAAAGAATGTAAAAAAATCAGGCATTATTGGGGGGCACCAGAACTTCTGAGGACCCCATGATATCTTCTTTTCTCTTCCTTTGCTAAGAGGGATAGTTAGCTCTGGTTAGCTTATGTTATTCTTTAGTTTTTTTCTTCTGTTGTATTCCTAAGTTGCTTGTCACAATCATAATGTGTCATCACCATAACTGACAATTTACAAAACTTTGATGGAATTTTGTGAAATAAAAGCTTAATTTTGGTATACTGTAAAGATTTCATGGACCTGACAAGCTACAATATGGCCTCCTTCAGAATAACATATAAATTGAGGTAGTTTGGCTTTTTGTCAACTCCATCAGAGTTTTTGTGACTCTTTCAGTTAAATTGCTGTCAAATCTCACTTACTTGTGCAATTAATTCATTTTAATGTATTTTACATAAATTGCATTACTTCATATGTATCAAGTTTTTCATTTTACTCACTAGTTTGTCACCACCTTCAGTTCTGTGTCAACTCCGTCATGCACTGTCAACTCTGTCAGATGGACTTTTTGTTGTTTTTTGTTATAAATAATATTTATTTTGTTTCTTGAGAAGCATTTGTCTGTAAAATGAGTAAAAATATCACTAATGGGGTATGTTAAAAATTATTTTATATTTATTTTTGTCAGATGGTGATGACAAAGTTTTGGGTCAGGTCGATTAAAAATGTATTTTTTTTTTTTTAAATCGCAACTGGGAGCCTGTACCTTAGCATCTTCATATTTTCTAAACATTATTTGTCATATTTGCAGACATAAGGTTGAGAAATAATAAAAAAAAAAATATGGGAAAATTAAAATCCATTTTGTCCCTATTCTCAAGAATCACTGGTTGATTTTTCACTGTTCAGCATCGGATTCTCTGTTTTTATGCCATAATTCACATCTAGTTCGTCGCTCCGTTTATGTTCCGCGTCTCCTGTTTCAGTTTTGCGCAATGTGCGCGTCGGTTTTTGTTTTTTAGCCCCCTAAGGTGCAGTGCGGTCGGAAAGCGTATCTTTGGGGAAAAGGCAGACTGACATAAACCTTTTAAAACAACAGAAACAATTTTGGTATTCTGATTATTCAAATTTAAAAGTGCGATGGTAGTACCGTTGTTGTATCACATCCGACCCGTTTCATACCGAACCACTTACAGCACCGGTGTTAACGCTATAAAATGAACGCTGTCTACCGTGGTATCACCCATGGAGGGATTTCTTCATTTAAATGGGTTCATTTTTCAGAGGGATACAAAGTCAGGGTATCATGATTTTAGTAATTACATGTTTATAAGAGCGATTTTCTGTTGTCCTTCCATGGAAGCGGGCAGCCTTCAAACGGAAATAAAACACTTTCTATGTATGTATTCATATGTACAAAAATCCTCAATAAAACATAAAATATTTAAAATATTTAAAAATCAGACACCAGACAGGTGAATCACAGCAACGTCACCAGCCGGTGAAAACATAGACATAATATAAGGATAGACGCCTCATGGACCGCTCTCGCCTATTGTCGCTGACGAGATTTAGGGCGGCCATCTTGGAGCGGTACACCACTCCACTCAGCGTTATGCGTTTAGCAGGCACAATGACGTATCAGCACATTTAATCGATCATAACACACTTTTTTGTTACTGGAAACCATATTCAAACATCTATCAAAGCAACATTTATAAACAATTGTATTTTTTAAGTATGTTTTTAATACATAGTTCATCATATTTAAATATGCTTAGTGGCTATAACAATAGAATAGAATGGAATATTCCGATATCGATGTATGAAGAGCATATTACAAAACACACAGCCATTCATAATTTATTTAATAAATTATTTAGTAATATCAATATACATTTATATAACTATACAAACACCAATAAATAAAGATTAATAATGGCACAAATAAATAATGATTAATAGTGAATAATATATATATATATATATATATATATATAGATATAGATATAGATATATATCTATATCTATATCTATATATATATAGATATATATATATATAGTTTTTCAGCCGACGAGTCCAAAATCCGATGCGAGATTCATCTGTGCTGCAGTGAATCCATCTCTCTTTATAGATATCTCCCTCTTCTTCCTCACATCGTGTCTTTAGGAAACTTTCAAAACAAAAACGGAAGATTTAGGATGTATCTTACTTTTGACAGAGTGAAAGAATATAAATAATAGTCTTTACCACCTGTGTAAACTTTGCCGGTGAATGTTATAACACATAATATAAGTTTTATAATATGTGCTATATTGTTTCATTTCTAATACAGGCCCTTGTGTCAGATAATCTAAGTCAATGTTAGAGAATAATTAATTTTTTTTAGATTTACGGAATCTCAGTTAGCCTTCATAGCGAGGCTGAACCCGTATTACACCAAGCACTGTAGCTAATATTAGCTGGTATCTCGCCGGTGGACATAAATACAGTAAAGTAATATTCTAATCACAATATATACACAATAATATGTCCATCTTACTTGTGAAATGTTGTCTGTGGAGCCCTCACATCAATAATCCTTCGATCAGAACAACAATATCCCTCAGTGCTGAGGCATCTTCTGCTGTTTTGATTGAGCAAAGTAGGAGGGTATACCGCTCCAAGATGGCCGCCGTATTTCCTGCGCCGGAGCGGCCAGTGCGGGGTGTACGCTTATATTATGTCTATGGGTGTAAAGCTGAACTGATGCAGTGAAGCTACAAGTCGCAGGAGCGACTTATATTATGTCTATGATGGACCTTACCACAGGGTTCGCGTTTCATTGGCTAATGCCCATTTGACGTCATTGCGCAGCTACCACGTGTTTGACCGTCTCACAAACAAAAGCTACAGTAGTATACACATGCTAATGTAGATTGTGGACTAGCAGACCACAATCTACACAATCAAAGGTTTTGCGACAGAACTCAAATAAGAATGGTTCTCCACTGTCAGTAGGGTATCTGTACAGGCGATGTCAGGTATCCTGATTGTATTTGTGGAAATAAAATTCACAGATTTCCCAAATCTCATACGGAATGCCTAGCTTGGATCAAAGCTTGTGCACGACCGCATTTGCAGCTCAACCGTCGTAAGATCAATAAAAACAAAGGAGTGTGTGCTGGTGTAAGTATTATTACTTTGCTTTCTTTGTGTTTAGTTAATGGGGATATTTTGAGTGGCCCTGCGACAGACTGGCGACCTGTCCAGGGTGTTCCCCGCCTCTCGCCCGGTCTCACCGGAACGTTAGCTAGAGATAGGCACCAGCACCTCCCGATCCCTTTTGAATTTTGAAGCTTGAAATATTGTAAGGTCTTAAGGAGGCCTATAATGTGTGAACAATGACCCCCAAGTCTGAAAAAAAAGTCAATAATAAACACATTCATTATGAAAACCTTTTAGCTAAGTACAGCATAATGGCAGTACCGATACAACTTCCACACCCTGAAGCCTGTCTGTTACACAGTCTTACGTTAGCTGAACAGATCAATATGCAATGTGTACCGTATCTGACATACATTAAAGATGTTTATTTTACCTGAAAAGGCTTTTTACGAAACTGTAATCGTGTTAGCCACGCTAGCACCGAGTAACAGGCCTAGGCACACTCAAACATTTGCCAACAACAGAAATCACTGATTCCAAAAGTAACCCTCAAAACCATGAATGGCCGACTTACCCAGCCTTGCAAGAACAATAGGCATCAGTGATCTTGTCAACAGCTATATTTATGCTGAGGTGTGAGGATCTGCCGTTTTCCCTCATCGACCGGTAGCATTTCGCTGCGACGCGCACAATGTTGGAGGCATCGCGTGGCTCAAACACCTTGATGTCGTCCAAAAAAGATGACATGAACTTGTTTGTTCCCCTGTCCACTGTCGTGGCTGATATTTTTTGAAAATCCGGCAGAAATGCTACACTAATCGACTCAGAAATACTTTGTAGAGAGTCAGTTGAAACGAAAGACGCCATGTTTACACATAGAAACTAAGCACCGCGAGGTTTTGTTTGTGAGACATGCAGCCACGTGGGACTGTAGAGGGGCGTTTCTGGGCGGGGCTTGGTAAGGTCCATAGACATGAATAGCTAGACGCCTCATGGAGCGAGTCGGCCCGTTGCTGAGATACGTCACAGCGTACGCCATATTGAATGTGGCCTATGTGCCAGTAAGCTAAAACAAGTAAATGGACCGAACTTCACAAAGCGCCGTTCTACAAAGTATTTTAAGTTAATACCTCAGTGATTCTTGAGAATAGGGACAAAATGGGTTTTAATTTTCCCATATTTTTTTTTTATTATTTCTCAACCTTATGTATGCAAATATGACAAATAATGTTTAGAAAATATGAAGATGCTAAGGTACAGGCTCCCAGTTGCGATTTTTTTTTAAAAAAAATACATTTTTAATCGACCTGACCCAAAACTTTGTCATCACCATCTGACAAAAATAAATCTAAAATAATTTTTAAAATACCCCATTAGTGATATTTTTACTCAATTTACAGACAAATGCTTTTCAAGAAATAAAATAAATATTATTTAAAACAAAAAACAAGAAAAAGTCCATCTGATGGAGTTGACAGTGCATGACGGAGTTGACACAGAACTGAAGGTGGTGAAAAACTAGTGAGTAAAATGAAAAACTTGGTACATGTGAAGTAATGCAATTCATGTAAAATACATTAAAATGAATTAGTTGCACAATTAAGTGAGATTTGACAACAATTTCACTGAAAGAGTCAGAAAAACTCTGACGGAGTTGACATCTGACGGAGTTGACGAAATGCCAAACTACCTCAATTTATATGATGTTATTCTGAAAGAGGCCATATTGTAGCTCGTCAGGTCCATGAAATCTTTACATTATACCAAAATTAAGCTTTTATTTCGCAAAATTTCATCAAAGTTTTGTAAATTGTCAGTTATGGAGTTGACACATCATGGTTGTGACAAACAACTTAGGAATAAAACAGAAGAAAAAACTAAAGAATAACTTAAGCTAACCGGAGCTAACTAGCCCTCCTAGCAAAGGAAGAGAAAAGACAACGTCATCGGGTCCTCAGAAGTTCTGGTGCCCCCCAATAATGCCTGATTTTTTTTACATTCTTTTCATTTCTGACGGTGTTGACAAAAACTAAGGACAAATTTCAACGGAGTTGGAAAATATCTAAAAATTATTTTTAATTCAATTTATCGATACTTTTATAATTATTTATATGACTACTTATACTTAATTGTCATAATATATAATTTTTGTATTTCTTTAATAATTGTTTTAAACTATAAGAATGTATTGAGTTCTGCTCCTGGACAAGGGCTTTTACAGGCATCATCCACCGACTACAATGTTTAAAATAAAAAAATATTCAGCAAAAAAAAGAAAAATATACATCGTTGTGCTCACATGACCCAGGTTAGTTTAGTTAGATATTTGAAAAAAAATATATTTTGTGTATATTTTATTCAAATTTCATGCTTTATCCATAGGACCTGTTTTGTCCCTATTCTCAAGAATCACTGACCTGTCATTGACACATTTTCTCACACACACAAATATATTTTGGTAATCAAAGAAATTACTAAAGACAGAGTTTCTAACTTTTGATGTGATTATTTAATAGTTTTGGGGCATTTCTGAAAAAAGAGCACAATGTTTTTATTTGAAAGAAATGATTCTGATCATTTTTATATTGACATTGATGAACAGACACACTTTTACAGTGTTTAATTAAAGTATATATTTACGTGATTCCATAATTTAATGTACATTTAATGTTTCAAGACAAGAAACAAATAATTTTCTTGTTTATTTCTTATACATTCACTGTCAAACATTAAACTACTTAGCGGTTCTCAAAGTGGGCAGTACCGCTCCCCAGGGGGCGTTCAGAGTTCGGCAGGGGGCGCTGGCGGACATTTTTACAAAAGGGGGGCACTGGGATGCCTTTGGGGGGCGTTTGGTCGAAGGTAAACTTAACACTTTAAATGCACAACAATGCCAGTTTAGACTTTGAACAACTTGGTAAAACTGTATTGTGTAACATTAAACCATGCTTGGCTGCAACAATATACATGGCAGCTCTTCTTCTTCTATTCAGTGTTTGTTAGCTTCTGGGCGCAGCTCCGTTCTCCTGCTACTGGTAGCTAAAATCACGACACCCTCACTGTGCATCCCTCTGAAATACGAACCCATTTAAATAAAGAAATTTCTCCATAGTGATACGACGATAGAGAGCGTTCAGTTTATAGCGTTAACACCGGAGCTGTAAGTGGTCCTGTATGAAACTGGGGTGATGGAACAACACAGCACTTTTAAATTTCAATAATCAGAATACCGAAATTGTTTTCGTTGTTTTAAAAGGTTTATGTCAGTCTGCCTTTTCCCCATCGATACGGTTCCCGACCGCCCTGCAGCTTAGGGAGTTAAAAAAAAAAAAAAAAAAAAAAAAAGACGTGCACATTGCAAAAAACTCTGAAACAGGAGAAGCGGGACATAAAACGGAGCGACGAACTAGATGTGAATTATGGCATAAAAACAGAGAATCCGACGCTGAACAGTGAAAAATCAACACGATGTGAAACACATGATTAGGCGGTGCAGCAGGTGATGAGTGAAGATTAATGATGGTGAGCGTCAATACATGATAAAATAAATCTAGCAACAGGAAATAACTAAAGTGGACACAGCAATAAACCAAGAGAGGATAATTACTAATCAAAGGAAACTAAATGGGAATGAATGAATAACAAAATGCAAGAATAAACTAAGAAACTAAATACAGAGGAATAAACTGGTATGGCAAGACCTTTCAATCAATAATTAATACAGAGGACGGTATGGCAAGAATAAACGGACACTATTTCCAGATAAAAGGTAAAATAATATAGTTGAAGTGCCATGGGTTTGTTGAGACCACATCTAGTACTGAGAATAAATATATCTTACAGATCATAACAGTAAATAACTTATCACTTATTCATGTTTTTAATTAGATTAGATTAAGAACCAGATTTGTTCTTTGTAATTTCTGTCCAGTAAAACTATTAATCTATAAATCAATAGAGGTCTATATAAAGATATAATCAATGTTTCTGTCTCATATTTCTATGGCATTAAAGGAT
Organism: Poecilia mexicana; assembly: GCF_051168715.1. Lineage (NCBI taxonomy): Eukaryota > Metazoa > Chordata > Actinopteri > Cyprinodontiformes > Poeciliidae > Poecilia > Poecilia mexicana. Next base: position 22,181,243 of record NW_028263383.1, read on the forward strand.
CTGGAACTTTTGTTTTTCCACTGAAAGCTCTGGTTTGCAAACTAAATGCCATGTGAGTGAAATTTTGCTCTGATGTCTCATTCTCCTGAAGGCAGCACAGAGCTGCACCACCAGAAACTGACAGAAACACTGAAAAGAAAAGTTATGATTAATGTAGTTGCAGTTCTATCCATGTTTTAATGCTGTGTAGCAGAGTTAATTTTATTTATTTTATTTTTCTTTATGAACCTTCTCAAAACTAATTTTCTTTGAATTGACATGTCTGTTATATATTATTTCTGTTTTATTTTGCTTTCATTTTTGGTTCCTAGTGTGCAAAAATCCACCCTCATCTATGAATATTTGTTTTTCTTTGTTTTTTAATTGTATTTTATTTTGGTGGGGAAGCTTTTATTTTCTTACTTCCTGTTTTTGCGTTATATCCTGTGTGTTCCCGCTGCCCTCCTCAGTTCGCGCCAAGCTGCGCTGGGGAGAGGTAAGTGTACAGAGTTGTCTTTCATTTGTGTATTAAAATATTGAAAACGTTCTAAAAAAAATATGTTGTAAACTCACATGTTATATATATTGTTGTTTAACCGTTCATGTTTAGCGCAGCACTATGCTGGGCATTTGTCTCCCACATTGGTGACACCCATCAAGTTTTCTGTATCAACTGGTTATTTTTTTTTAATTTATTTTTTTCTTTTGGTTGGTTAGGGTGTTTGTGGAGAATCCGGAGCCCAGGAGCTGCTTTGTTTAAAATGTTCTTGTTTTGAACAGGTATGTGTGTTTCAAATTTTATTTGGATGTGAAATTAATCTATTTAGTATATTTCTATGTTATGGTGGAAGATTGTAATTATAGGGCAGATTATTTCTGTTTAAGTTATATTTTAATTGTTTTGTATGACTGTAGATTTATTTTATTAGTGAACATCAGAGAATTTTGGTTTTGTTTAATGCATTTCTGTGTCAGTTCGCGCCAAGCTGCGCTGGGGAGAGGGTGTTTGTGGAGAATCCGGAGCCCAGGAGCTGCTTTGTTTAAAATGTTCTTGTTTTGAACAGGAATAAAATTATCCTGAATCCTGATTCCGGTGTGATTGACTTCCTGTTGCCAACCGCTACATCTGGTGCCGTGACCCGGATGCCTAGATCAGCCGCTGCCGATCACCGAGGTTCTGCTGTGTGCTTGGAACATTGAATGCTCAAGTTGGTGGATTAGTGGGTTCTGTCAGGCTCCATTTTGGTTGCTATTCTGCAACTGTATATAACTGTTTCTAAGCAAAAAAAAAAAAAAAACTGGATCACAAGGTTTCAGGTTGATAATCTAAAAAAAAAAAAAGTATCTACTGCCTCCTGCATATTTACTTTTTGTTAAGGGACGTTTTTATAGCAATATTGTTTTCTGTGTTTTGTTTTATATACTATGGCAGAGAAAAATAAAAAAACATATGATGTATTTTCATCCCCTGTTGGAAGAGGGAGAGGTTTACTTAGCCCAGAGAAAACCTTTGTTAATGACACTCCAGGAGCTACCTCTAAAATGCAGTTTGCATTGGATGATGGTAGAGACAGACACGAACCATTGCATTCGACACCCACTGATTTCAGTGAGCGCACCACTACACATCAGTTACGTGAACTTATTGGAGAATTAGGAAGTCAAATCGGTGAATCCATAGCTAGCCGGCTCCTAGCCTGCCAGCCAGCTCTTAGCTCACAGGTTCCTCCCAATAAATCATCTAGAGCTGAATCATTCACAGCAACTGCTGACACCTCCAAAATAAGTCTGATAGTCAGACCTGATATTAAGGACCCATCCATGTTTCGTGGTGATGGCACAGACAAGTACTCCATTCATGAGTGGATAGACACAGTTGAAGTGTACCTACAGAAACGAGACCTCCCACCTTGTGAACAAGCAGAGGAAGTTTTAAACCATCTCTGTGGCAAGGCTAAAAGTATTGTCAAAGTGGGCCTGAAGAGTAGCTCAACCGGCAACACCCCAGTAGCACCAGAGACAATATACAACATTCTGAGGCGCTACTTCAGTGATACTCCTGGCTCGTGTCTACCTTTGGCCGATTTCTACGCCACCCAGCCGAAAGCTAAGGAAACGCCTGTTGACTATTGGATCAGATTAAACACTGCTGCAGAAGTGGCAGACAGGCATCTAAAGTCCCAGGGGGGTAAAATGGACAACATGGACTCAGAAATTGCCATGATGTTTGTCAGAAATTGCCCAGACCCCAACCTTGCTAGTGTCTTTAAATGCAAGCCCACAAGCAAATGGTCCCTGGCTGATGTGCAAGAAGCTATTGATGAGCATCAGAGGGAGTACCAAGCTAAAAAAACAACCACAACCCTGCCTAATGCACATGCTCTTTGTGTAGCTGCCGCTGTAACAGCCAGTGAACCCCTAGAAAATAACGCAGAGTACACCAATGTAAACACAGCCAAGCTATCTGACCCTACTAAACCAAGTACAGCTGTTGTTTCAGAGTCAAATGCTTTGGAGAGAGTACTTAGCATGCTAGAAAGAGTACTAGAGCGTACAAGCCAGTCTAGTCCTTCTGCTGTCCGACCAGAAACTGCTCCATTCAGCCATGGTTCCCCTTGCAGGGTCTGCAGACATACCTCACATTCCACACGTACACATTGTATGAGGGAGAAAAGATGTCTGGAATGCTTAGAGACTGGGCATCAAAGAAAGGACTGTCCCAAGGGGTCTTCAAATCGACCAGGCAACACTTTACCACATCAGGGAAACTAAAACACTCACATGAGGGAGGGGATAGTGTGAGTGAGAGACAAAACCCTCAAACTTGAAGATGATGCACAGACCGTATATTCTGAGTGTGTAAATTCCTTTCCGTCTAACACTACTGTTCTATTCCAGAACATAAATAGGCTTGACAAAGCTGACAGTCTGTTCTATACAGATGCTGAGGTGGAGGATGAAGTGTCTTTGAAAGCCCTGCTTGACACAGGCTCAATGACATGTACTATCAGTGAAGGAGCTGAACAGATGTTAATTTGTTCAGATTCAGTCTCCATGTCTAAAGATATTTGCCCTGACATTACACTTGTTGGTTGTGGCGGGATGAAAGTTAAGCCTAAATGCATTTATGACCTAAAGATGAAAGTGTATGGCTGCACCTTCAGAGTCCCTGCACTGGTTGTTCCTGGGCAGCAAGATGAAATGATTCTAGGAACAAATGTTATCAAGTACCTTCTTAAGCAGTTTAAACAATCTAAACAGTTTTGGCAGGTTCTGAGTAAGCCTGATTCAGAGGAAGCACCTGAAGTAATGCAATTTCTCAACATGCTGTCTGGCATTAAGAGATGGAACGGAGAAACTATCCCTGATGTTATTGGGACAGCCAAGTTAATGCAGGCTGTTACCCTTCTGCCCAGGCAGGAACATTTAGTCTGGAGCAAATTGCCCGCAGCCTCATCCTGTTCTGAAGGCAGTGCTGTCTTGATAGAACCAGCCAAAGCAATGATCCACAAGAATGACATAATGGTTTGTAGATCCATTGCCACTATGAACGGTGAGAGATTGGTTCCAGTCAGAGTCCTAAATACTTCAAGTAAGCCAGTAACTCTGAGGCGCAATACAAAGGTGGCGCAGGTGTCGGCTTGCATTGCTGTGGAGGATCTGGACGAGACTTCTGAGCTGACTGAAGCTGACTCATTTGAGGTAAAAAACCAGGCAATGCACAGCGAACCGGCTGATGACGCACAAGACTTTGACTCATCGGATTACCAAGAGTCCTTAGTCAAACTTGGACTCGAGAGTTTGGACATTAAATCCTGTGAGGTGTCAGACTATTGGAAGGGCCAGCTGTTGCAACTCGTCCGAAAGTATGAGGCTGTCTTCTCAAAAACTAAGCTCGATTGCGGCTCAGCAAAGGATGTTGTTCACAGGATCCATCTGTCCGACTCTCGACCCTTCAGGCTCCCATACCGCCGTGTGCCACCTGGGCATTACCATAAACTCAGACAGGTGCTCTCAGAGATGGAAGAACTCGAGATAATCCGCAAGTCAAAGAGTGAATGGGCATCACCGCTGGTCCTTGTGTGGAAAAAGAATGGGGACCTTAGGATTTGTGTAGATTATCGATGGTTAAATGCTCGCACAATAAAGGACGCCCATCCTTTGCCACACCAAGCAGACTGTCTCGCAGCCTTGGGTGGTAGCACTATATTCAGTGCTATGGATCTCACCTCCGGCTTCTACAATATTGCTGTGGCAGAAGAGGACAGGAAGTTGACGGCTTTCACAACACCCATGGGGCTTTATGAGTTCAACCGCCTTCCCCAGGGATTGTGCAATAGTCCAGCCAGCTTTATGCGACTAATGATGAGTATATTTGGAGATCAAAACTTCCTGACTCTTCTTTGCTACTTGGATGATGTGCTAGTCTATGCATCCAATGAGGCTGAGGCCCTGAGAAGGTTGGAAATGGTCTTCAGCAGACTGAGAGACCATGGACTAAAGTTAGCCCCTAAAAAATGTCAGTTTCTTAAAAGGAGTGTAAAGTTCCTCGGACACGTTGTGGACAGTAATGGTGTCTCGACTGATCCAGACAAGGTCAAGGCTATAACATCAATGACAGTTACGGACCTTATGATGGAGGATGGAGTGACACCCTCTCAAAGGAAAGTCAAATCATTCTTGGGCATGATAATGTACTATCAGCAGTTCAATCAGGACTGTTCCAAGCTAGCCAAACCCCTTTTTGCTCTTACAGCTGCCCCGAGAGGAAGGAAAGGCAACCCACGTGGTGTCGCTTCATTCAAAAAACTGCATGCAAGTGACTGGAAGCAAGAGCATGAAAACTCATTTGAGCTGCTGAAGTCTGCACTTTTGAAATCTGTTGTCCTTGCACATCCTGATTTTAACAAACCGTTCATCCTCTCAACTGACGCCTCTACTGATGGACTCGGGGCTGTACTATCCCAGGTTCAGGAAGGGGAGAGCAAAGCCCGACCAGTTGCTTTTGCTAGTAAAGCACTCACCCGTGCCCAGAGCAAATACCCTGCCCATCGGTTAGAGTTTCTTGCACTCAAATGGTCGGTTTGTGATAAGTTTAGCCATTGGCTTAAAGGACACACATTCACCGTTTGGACAGATAACAACCCCTTGACGTATATCCTCACTAAACCTAAACTTGACGCATGCGAGCAAAGATGGGTGGCGAAGTTGTCCCCTTACAGCTTCAGCATCAAATACATACCTGGAAGCAAAAATGTAGTCGCTGACGCTTTGAGCAGACAACCATTCATCAAGAACAAAGTCTCCCAAAGGCTGGTGACTGAGTCCTATGAAGCTTTATTGGAGGAGTCACAACAAGTGAGGCAAGACGCAGTTCAGGAGGTCTTTCGGGTCAGTACTGACCATCAAGGGGATGAATACCTCCAGTCTCTCCAACGCCCAGAACATCAGTCGCTGAGTGAAGAAGAGGTATCTGCAGTTCTGCTGGGACATGCAAAGTGGGACCTCAGTCACAAGCAAAGGGTGTTAACTTGGCTGGCTCAAGACGTAGAGGGGCTGGTGCCGACTGGTTCGGTGCCTCTACCTATGCTCTCCCTTCAGGCCCTCCAGGAGGCGCAACAAAATGACCCCATACTATCTCAGGTCATCCTGTTCGTCATGCGAGGCAGGCGGCCATCCAGGAGAGAAAAATCTAGCTTGCTGCCAAAAGCTTTGAAGCTCTTGAAACAGTGGGAGAAGCTAAGGATGCTTGACAACATTCTATATAGGGTGTGTAAAGATCTAAGTACTGGCAAGAAACGACACCAGTTTGTAACCCCCTTGTCTCTGATAGACCAAGCACTTCATGGCGTCCACAATGAGGCTGGACATCAAGGCCAACACCGGACATTACACCTGGCCAGGCAACGATTCTTTTGGCTCAGTATGGAGCACAGTGTTCGTGAATATGTCAAATGCTGCAAACGTTGTGTTGTGAGCAAAACTCCTGAACCAGAGGGTCGAGCTCCCCTAGAGAGCATAAAAACAACAAGCCCTCTGGAGTTGGTGTGCCTCGACTTCTGGTCTGCAGAAGATGCAAGGGGTCGAACCGTTGATGTGTTGGTGGTAACCGACCATTTTACCAAGTTGGCCCATGCTTTCCAGTGCCCGGATCAAACTGCCAAACAAGTGGCCCGCAAGCTATGGGACAGATACTTCTGTATTTATGGCTTCCCTCAAAGAATCCATTCGGATCAGGGGGCAAACTTCGAGAGTCAGTTGATCCAAGAATTGCTGCAAGTGGCGGGGGTAAAAAAGTCGAGGACCACTCCATATCACCCGATGGGCAACGGTCAGACCGAGAGGTTTAACAGAACCCTTGGTAATATGATCAGAGCCTTGCCACCCCGTGATAAGTGCATGTGGCCACAGATGTTACAAACATTGACTTTTGCTTATAATTGCACTGCCCATGAGTCAACTGGTTATGCGCCTTTCTATTTGATGTTTGGCCGGATTCCTCGCCTCCCAGTCGATGTCATGTTTCACAATGTGGAAAGGGATAATGAAGTCACGGATTACCACAGTTACACGAAAAGAGTCAGAGAGGACCTTAAAGAGGCTTTAGCTGCTGCTCAGGCTAATGCCTACTCCAGTCAGCAACGTCAGGCTCAGTTGTACAATCTAAAAACAAGGGGCAAGGACATAGCTGAAGGGGATCAAGTGCTCTTGGCTAATAAAGGAGAACGTGGCCGTAGAAAGCTTGCAGACAAGTGGTCTTCTAACATCTACATTGTTGTGTCTCATGATCCCAGATGCCATACTTACCGCATCAAAGACGCAGCAACTGGACAAGAGAAAGTAGTCCATCGCAACTTACTCCTGTCAGCAAACTTCCTGCCACTTGAGTTGGACAAAGAGCAAGAGTCGGTGTTTTCCTCTGACATCACACCAGATCCAAGTACTGTTAACGGTGGTGACCAGGATGTCTCAGTTGTGTATTCAGAGAGTAATGGATTGGACCGCACTGCTGACTGGGTGGCCAATACCACCTCAAACCCTGAAGACCTCCAGGATGCTGAAAGTTGTGTCAGGAATCTTCAAACAGAAGCAAGTGATGCTGAGGGTCTTGGAGACATCGAAAGTGACACTGCCAAGTGCCCACAGTCGCCACATAAACAGCCAGAAACTGATGAAGAAGCAGTTGTTATAAGTCCTGGTAGGCCAACAACTCCAACAACTGGTGCTGTAAGTCTTGTCAGATCTAGGGCTGGCAGGATAATCAAACCAGTTAACAGACTGATACAAAACATGGCACAAAGGAACACACAGACACGTAATGCAGTCTCTGAATTTGCAAAGAGTTTATTTTTGTAAGAGTAATCAACTTTTGTTTGTGAATAGAGTATGGTAGTATTACACCTCTGTAAATAAGTCAATGCCCATTAGTTAAAATGTATGGGAGAGTAACAGCCACTGACTGTGAGGTTGTGTTTACGGCACAATCTTTTAGCAAGCAGGCATTGTTGAGTCTGGCCAACTTTCCAATGTTGCTTTTCCTTTTATTAGAGGAAGACCTTTAATGTTGCTCAGGTGTATGTGGTCACTGTCTTGTCAGATGGCAAGAATGTTATTCTGTGTCCAGTCTTGATTAATGTTGGGACGGTTTTGAGAAGTTCAGGGGGGAGTATGTAGCAGAGTTAATTTTATTTATTTTATTTTTCTTTATGAACCTTCTCAAAACTAATTTTCTTTGAATTGACATGTCTGTTATATATTATTTCTGTTTTATTTTGCTTTCATTTTTGGTTCCTAGTGTGCAAAAATCCACCCTCATCTATGAATATTTGTTTTTCTTTGTTTTTTAATTGTATTTTATTTTGGTGGGGAAGCTTTTATTTTCTTACTTCCTGTTTTTGCGTTATATCCTGTGTGTTCCCGCTGCCCTCCTCAGTTCGCGCCAAGCTGCGCTGGGGAGAGGTAAGTGTACAGAGTTGTCTTTCATTTGTGTATTAAAATATTGAAAACGTTCTAAAAAAAATATGTTGTAAACTCACATGTTATATATATATTGTTGTTTAACCGTTCATGTTTAGCGCAGCACTATGCTGGGCATTTGTCTCCCACATTGGTGACACCCATCAAGTTTTCTGTATCAACTGGTTATTTTTTTTTAATTTATTTTTTTCTTTTGGTTGGTTAGGGTGTTTGTGGAGAATCCGGAGCCCAGGAGCTGCTTTGTTTAAAATGTTCTTGTTTTGAACAGGTATGTGTGTTTCAAATTTTATTTGGATGTGAAATTAATCTATTTAGTATATTTCTATGTTATGGTGGAAGATTGTAATTATAGGGCAGATTATTTCTGTTTAAGTTATATTTTAATTGTTTTGTATGACTGTAGATTTATTTTATTAGTGAACATCAGAGAATTTTGGTTTTGTTTAATGCATTTCTGTGTCAGTTCGCGCCAAGCTGCGCTGGGGAGAGGGTGTTTGTGGAGAATCCGGAGCCCAGGAGCTGCTTTGTTTAAAATGTTCTTGTTTTGAACAGGAATAAAATTATCCTGAATCCTGATTCCGGTGTGATTGACTTCCTGTTGCCAACCGCTACAGCTGCAGAGCTCAGTCGTTTTGGAAATAGATCAAAGTTTAAACTGGCATGTTGAACATCTTTTATCTGATCATTTTGTGGAATATTTAACAACTAGAAAATGGCACAAAATAAGAATATTTTTTTCCACTCTGATTGGCTGCTGTTAGGCCTACTACCCAGATAGCACAGAATGATTGAAACAACATTGAATCAATGTCAGCCAGAAACATTGAATCAACGTTGAACGCTGACATTGAAACAACATTGAAAGTGGTCGGTGACTTGTATGTTGAATCAACGTTAGGGTTTCAACCATAACTGACATTATATCAATGTTGATTCAACCATCATCTGTATGTCAACTTGTATGCATATTTGTGTTGATAGTACATTGAATCAGTTATGAATCAATGTTGATTCTACATTATATCAATGTTGAGTCAACCATCATCTGAACGTGGATCTGCATGCATATTTGTGTTGATTCTACATTGAATCAATGTTGATTCAACACCCATTTGACTGTGGATCTGCATGCATATTTGTGTTGATTCTACATTGAATAAGTTAGGAATCAATGGTGATTCAACCATCATCTGAACGTGGATCTGCATGCATATTTGTGTTGATTCTACATTGAATCAATGTTGATTCAACACTCATTTGACTATGGATCTGCATGCATATCTGTGTTGATTCTACATTGAATCAGTTAGGAATCAATGGTGATTCAACCATCATCTGAACGTGGATCTGCATGCATATTTGTGTTGATTCTACATTGAATCAATGTTGATTCAACACTCATTTGACTGTGGATCTGCATGCATATCTGTGTTGATTCTACATTGAATCAGTTAGGAATCAATGGTGATTCAACCATCATCTGAACGTGGATCTGCATGCATATTTGTGTTGATTCTACATTGAATCAATGTTGATTCAACACTCATTTGACTATGGATCTGCATGCATATCTGTGTTGATTCTACATTGAATCAGTTAGGAATCAATGGTGATTCAACCATCATCTGAACGTGGATCTGCATGCATATTTGTGTTGATTCTACATTGAATCAATGTTGATTCAACACTCATTTGACTATGGATCTGCATGCATATCTGTGTTGATTCTACATTGAATCAGTTAGGAATCAACGTTCATTCAACCATCAGCTGAACGTGGATCTGCATGCAGATTTGTGTTAATTCTACATTGAATCAATGTTGATTCAACACTCATTTGACTGTGGATGTACATGCAGTTGTTTTTATATTGAATGACAGCTAAGGATTTATGTACATTTTACATCTGATAGGTCTACATCATAACATGCCACTAAAAGTTTCTTTACTGGTGTTAAACACTGTACTATTGGCAGATGATGCGTAAACTGTGTACAAAAGGTTAAAAATGACAACATGGGTTTGATTTAACATTTTATTTAAGAAAAGAGGGACAGATCTTTAAACATATTTGACTCCTTTTTGACTGTCAAAACAACAGTATGTTGTCCACAGAAGAACAGAGTCCATGAAGTTAAGCTTTGTACTGTATGAAGTAGGGAAACAGTACAAGTTGTGGTAACCCCAGTTTGACTCTGGTTGGCGTCACTTTGATTCCTTGTGATGTTTTCCTCTCATTCTGGCGCATAATGAAGCCACTTCTTGACAATTTTGCTGCAGTCCTCAAGAGTCAGCTTTCGGTCAAACTGCAGAGCAACAGCTGAAAAAAATAAAAGTGAGGAAGGTGCCAGTTAGAAATATGATAAACATTTGAAAAGTTCTGAAACACAATGAAAGATTAAACAGTGTACTGGTTACAGGTCTGAGAACAAATACAAACCATATAGTTCCCCATGTGCACTCACTGTTAAATTAATATCTTAATCTTTCATTAATATTTATCTTAATGTTTACATATACAACTGCATTTACCCATCAAGCTGCAGTATAGTGTAGGATTTATGATATTGATATTAAATCAATATTTAAAATAAAGGGCTGTTTATCAGAAAACCTAACAATAAAACTCAGGGAGGATCAGGTTTATTTAACACACCAGAGACAAATAAATCGAACAAAAGGTGATTTATAGTGTAGTTGGAAAATTATAATTAATACACAATAAACTTCCATCAAATAGCTGGTTCAATCTTCCATCAACTACAAATATTTCCAAATAAGTTGATTAAATTCCTTAAAAAGTGTCAATATGCTAATAAAGATCCCACACAAGTAACAATAGTCCAGTTCAGTTTAACCAGTTACCAATCCAAGGATCAACAGACTGAATCAGTCATTAGCAGGTTTAGTTCAGTGTTTCACCTGCCTTACATGTTAAGTGTTTCCCTTCTGCCTCACCTGGATTGAATCTGTGGATGATTAACAACCTTCTGCACTTCTTGATGGCTGCAGACAGTCATGTAATCATCCAACTCAGCTGTTCTGGTACAGAGGCTCATTTAAGCACGACCCTAAGCATATCATAATAAAAAGTTAAAAACAAGTGATTATTATCACAACAATTTAAAGCTCACCTGGACCAGCCAGCCTTACACTTCCTTGTCCACCACATGTTCTCCCAGACCAAACAATAGGCCCCACCTTATTTTAAAAACTCAAATCCCACAAAATCTCGCAGGATTTCATACTTAGGCCTGGAGTGGTGGGTAGGATGAAAATAATACAAAAGGAGACATGACCTCAATTATTAAAAATATCCGTTTTGCCCCAAAATAACCAGGATTACTATGGGCACAAAACAATGCCCTTATTTTTCAATAAACACATTTAAGATCAAAGTAATATTGAAAAACTTACCATAAAAGTGCTCAGCGGAGAATTCAATTCAGAAGCCGGTAGCAAACAAGCCAGCAGCAAAGTGGCTTTTTGGTTGGGACAAACCACAAGTGTAAAATTGGGGAGGTGGACTGTACAACTCCTAGTACAGACTTGTAGATGTTTTTGTGTCAACACATTATGCACAGTCAGTAATAATATTTACAGACAAGTAAGAAAATGTACAGAAAGGAATCACAACCCACTGTTCTCAACATGTAGTGCTTAATTTGAAACATGATTAACCCCCACCTAGTAATAAAATGTTCTGACCCAGAGCTCAAGGAGGGGGAGGGAAGAAGGAATGAGAGGGGGTAAAGAGGAGAAGGTTGGGAGGAGCGGCTGGGTGGGGGAGGTTTGGGAGGGAGTAGGGGGAAATGAGGAGGTTATGAGGGATGCAACAAACTGCCCAGATTGCACACAACAGTAAATAAACGTTGAATTATAGTTAGAATGGTTGATTTTTGGTTAAGGTCAACAACTGACGGTTGATCAACCATCAAACAACCATCCACCTCCAGCCAAGTAACCAATGTTGAAACTGTGTCATTGAGTCAATGTTGTTTTGTGGTTGAAATCTAATGAATGAAATGCTAATGTCTGATCAACGACTGATCAATGTTGAATCAATGTTGAATCAATGTCAGCTCTTTTGCCACACCCCTTCCCCTCCTCTCCTCCTCATCAGAGCTCTGGGTCAGAGCATTTTATTAGTGAGTGGGGGGTATTACATTCTAAATTAACCTCTGTAAAGGATAGTGGGTGAAGATTCATTTCTGTACATTTTCTTTCTTTTTCATAAAAAAGTCCTACTGACCATTTGTGTGTGATATATTGACACAAAAACATCTACAACTTACTACAAGGAGTAAGGAGTGGAGCAGTCCACCCCCACCATTTACATGAGTGGGATGTCCCAAACACACAGCCACTTCGCTGTTGGCTTGTTGGCAAAAGATGTTAATTCAATGTTGAATTGCCATCATGTGCAATCTGGGCAGGCGCAGAGCTATGGGGGGGGCTTAAATATCTGATTATAGACTGAGAAAGTCTACCACCTGTTGAGAAAGGTCTATTTAATGTTAAAGTTACTTTCCCTCAATGGAATATATACTAGTCAGTCCCAGTGACCGTTTCACTCACGGTTTAGCCGATGTGTGTCCTGGGTAAAGATCAACCAAAAAACGCAGACCAACCTCCCCGCCCCTCGCTCAACAGTTTCTGGTAGCGCAGGCGATAAACGTCAGGGGCCTGGTGATTCGTTAGGGGTCCGGTAATTAGCCCCGCCCCCCGGCCCAACGCTGACTTGTTCCGCTAGTGAATCTGGGTACAGAACGGAATCACAACTCAGTGTTGTCAACACATAGTGCTTAAGTTAAAACGTGATTAACCCTCACCTAAAAGGGGTTGTGCTGTGGTGGCGCAGGGGTTAAGCACAAACCACAATCAAGGACTCAGTCCTCAACACAGCTGTCACAGGTTCAATTCCTGACCTTGGCAACCTTTGCTGCATTACCCCCCTTCTCTCATTACCCACTTTCCTGTCAATTAACTATCAAATAAAGGCCACTAGCCAAAACAATCTTTTAAAAAATAAAATGTGAAAAATGAAAAACCCTCACTTAAAATTAAAGTTGTTTCACCCGATTGAGGGGTAGATGGGCCCAGGTGGGGGGAAAGAGGTGTGTGTGTGTGTTTTTGGCGGGTGGAGGGAAGGGGGTTGGGCGTTTGAATGGCAGGCGGTGGTGAGGGGCGCAAAAAACACCTGAACACTTTGATTACTAGTTTTTCCCCAAACCTTATCCTCAAGGCAAACTGACCTGCATGCTTCAGCAAAACCTTGCTAATCAAATGTTAATTAAAATCATGTGTGCTGAATTAGGGAAATGCCTAAAACTTGCAGGGCAGTGTGCCTGGTGCCAGTGCTGAAAAACACTGGATTCGATGTGGCATTTCAATCAATGAATGTTAATTGGCTAGAATTGAATGGTTGTTTGATGGTTGATCCAGCTTCTGTCGTTGACCTGAACCATACATGCAGCCTTTGTGATCATAATTCAACATTAAATTAACATCGTGTGCTATCTGGGTAGTTCTTCCCCAAACCTTGACGTCAATCAAACTGACCTGCGTTTTTTCAGTTCAGCAAAACCCCGTTAATCAGACGTCAATTAATATCATGTGTGTTGAATTAGGGAAATGCCTAAAACTTGTAGGGGCTGGAGGACCAGTGGTGAAACACACTGGATTCGACGTTGGCATTTCATTTATTTGATGTCAACCACAAAACAACATTGATTCAATGACACAGTTTCAACATTAGTTAATTGGCTAGAATTGAATGGTTGTTTTATAGTTGATCCACCATCAGTTGTCGACCTCAACCAAACATGCAACCTTTGTGATGATAATTCAACATTGAATTAACATATTTTCCAACAAGCCAACAGCGAAGTGGCTGTGTGTTTGGGACATCCCACTCATGTAAACGTGGGGGTGGACCGCTCCACTCCTTTTAGAAGTTGTAGATGTTTTTGTGTCAATATATCACACACACACACAGTCAGTGAGAATTGTTATGAACAAGTAAGAAAATGTACAGAAAGGAATCACCACCGACTATCCTCTACAGTGCTTAATTTAAATGTGATAACCCCTGCTCAGTAATAAAATGCTCTGACCCAGAGCGCTGATGAGGAGGAGAGGAGGGGAAGGGGTGCGGCAATACATCTGACATTGATTCAATATTGATCAGATGTTGATCAGACATCAGCATTTCAGTCATTAGATTTCAACCACAAAAAAACATTGATTCAATGACACAGTTTCAACATTGGTTACTTGGCTAGAGGTGGATGGTTGTTTGATGGTTGATCCACCGTCATTTGTCATCTTCAACCAAAAATCAACCATTAATCAGACTTCGGCATTTCAGTGATCAGATTTCAACCACAAAACAACGTTGATTCAATGTCACAGTTTCAACGGTTTGATTGGATGGTTGTTTGATGGTTGATCCACCGTCATTTGTCGACTTCAACCAAAAATCAACGATTCTAACTATTTTTCAACGTTGATTTAACATCATGTGCTATCTGGGTAGTTTTAACTTGAATGTTCATTAAATTGTTCGTAGACACCTGTGAAAATAATTTCTATTCCCATGGCTTTTTTGTTCTCTGGGAAATTATTTTTGATGATAAATACAGAAACAAGCATAAAAATCAAAACATCTACAATAGTGATAGTAATATTAATAATAAAATAATAGTCAGTGCAAAGTAGCCTGCAATTTTTTTGGTGGGGGGCGGTGAGGGACGTGGATAAGGGCTAGGGGGGCGCTGGCCCAAAAAAGGTTGAGAAACACTGAACTACATAGTTTTCTTACTTTTTTCCAGACAAAAAATATTACAGTATGTCAATTCTGCTATTGACACCAAAGAGTGAAAATAATTCTAACAGAGAAATTATTTTTATTTCATTACATAAGCTGTATTAATACACTAATACTTCAGATTGAGATATTTAAAAAAAAGTGAAAGAATAAAACATTTATTTATTATACTGGGAACACTGGCCACAGGCAGGGCTTCAGTCTGCTGGTCACACTGGGAGAACTCCAATGACTTCTGAGACATCCTGGTTCACAGGCTAAAAAGCCAAGGATAAAAGAGAAATTATCCAAAAGTGACATATATGTTTCCTTCACATTCAGAAAAAGACATTTTCAGCATGTTGGACTCTGACTCGTACCATCTTTATAGCTAAATACTGACATGGTGAAGCTGAGCTGGGAAACAGCCTGAAGAACAGCAGCTCCAGCTCTGATCCTGACAGATTTTTCCTCACAAAACCCCCCTGATCTTTAATGCACTTCTCCTCTAACAGCGGTTTCTCATCAGTTCTCTCTCATTAAAAAACAGTATGAAAACGCTGCTACGCTAACAATCAGCGGTTACTTCGGGTCAATTAAGCTACTTAGGAAATATTTTTCGGTTGTTTAGAAGCGAGTTTCTGTCTGCAAAGTCAAGTAATTCTGATCTTTCATCCTTACCTGTAAAAGGTAATGCCAATGAATCCAGTTTGTTTCATAAAAAGGTTGAAACAAGTCCACACAGCACAGGACTTAAGGAGCTCCGATTGCCCTGCTGTCACATAGAAGATGGCGGACGCTGTTACGTACGACTCAGCGCTCCATGAGGCGTCTACGTATATGTCTATGCCCACAACCATAGACCCGCAACGACAATTTAGCTGACCCTAATATTTCCTGTGTTTTATTTTGGTCATTATTGTTACACTTAGTGTTGATATGTGTGTGATAGGCGTGTCTATCGGACATTTATAGAAATACGGAATAAATCGCGTCCCGTATTGGTTCAAATACGGGACGAAACATTTAACAACCAAATACGGAACGATTCCGTATTTTAAGGGACGGGTGGCAACCGCATGTAATGTGAAATTTAAGTTTAAAAATTTAAGTTTATCTGGTGTTTGGAGATGTAAATGTTTATAACTTGAATGAGAGGGGCAGCAAATCATAAGATCTTTTATCTTCTACCTGCTCCTTTTCAAACAGATAATGTAAAATTGCATGTCAATTGTGCATAATAATTTGTTTTAATTTTTTTTTTTTTTCTGTTTTGCTTTTACTTTTGTCTGTGACCCCGCCTGTCGCCCGAAATGTCTCCCCTACCGACCCTCAAGGAAATGGATGGATGGATAAATAAAACACGTAAAGTCATTATTAGAGCCATTTCAGTGCAGTCTTTTCACTCAGTTTCAGGACTCTTTACTTTCTTCTTTGTTTTCAATAAAACACAACTGATGCAATAGACTGATTATTTCTGTAGCCATTAAAATTACTCCCCCCTCTAAAACAAGGCAGACCAACTGTCTTGACATACACAAACCTCACACTCCAATAAAATAAACCACCACTAGGTGGGAGTACAACATGGATTTTCAGGACATGACTCTCAGAGCACATTTAGACAACACAAATCAAGCCGTAAAGAAGTTTATCTATATTCAGTGTGACCTTTAAAGTTTTTTATTAGCACTTTCTGATGTGAAATAAAACCGTGGTTCTGTGTGTAAATTCAGAAGTTAGTCAACTTTCAGGAGGATCTACACTATTAATAAGGATCAGCACTTAAGACTTGAAACTGTCTCTTTAAACACAATAACAAAATATTTAAAAAATGGTATAAAAAACAAATTCAAAGCTAAGCCATAACTCTGAAAGCCGACACGCCGACTTTAAAATGCCAGGCAAATATAAAAGATCATGATAAAGCATTTTCACAAACAAATAATGTAAAAACAAAATTAAACCTGAGTAGTTGTACGGATGTGTCAGATTATGAAGTCTCTTATAAAAGGCTGTCCTCAGCTGAAATTACCAAATGTAGGTCTGGACTCTATCTAAGGCAGCTGTTAGAAACCTGCAGCTGTGGAGCCATAATGACTCTTAGTAACTAAAATGACAGAATGAACTGTTTTTAAATATACATGCAACAAATGCGGGCTGATATTCTAATGAGGTGGCAAATACAAAACTTAAATTTGTTGCAAAGTAAATATATAATAAAGTCAGCAACTATTTTATAGGAATGTAAAAAATTTCATAATTTGTAATTTTTTTAACAGAAAGATATTAATTTAAACTCTTCTGTTGAAGCAATTTAAATGGTTCTTCGTTTTTTCACAGTGTCAAGAAAACCCGAGCTCATTCCACTTCCCCATGCTGGAGATTTTAGTTTGAAAGTAACAATCCATAAAGTTATCTTTAAAGTGAATTACACAAGTAACATCAAGACCCAACAGTAGAGTCAAACTTTAATAAAATCAACCTGGTTGTGTGTGTTGTTTTTGTCTCCTGCAAACTTTGCTTTAATTCTACTTATTTTTTCTATATAATCATAAGGAATCATAGTCAGACACAGAGAGTCATAAAACAAGAAGAGCAGGTCTCCTGAAACAGAGGAAATAAGTTTCCAGCTTGCAGATTAATTGCAGATTAATAGAAATAGTTAAAACTATTCCTTATTTCAAAGCATAAAAGTGTTAAGGAATGAAGTCTAAACATTTTGAGTAATTGGATAAGACCCAAAGTAAAATACTTATATTAATATTGGTTTACTTATAAGAAAACTTACACTTACACTTACGCTTGTGGAAATACTTACAAGTAAAACAAGTAACTGTAACTTTGGTATCAAATAATAATGGATTATTTTTGGTTTCTTTTCAGAACACCAACAAAGTTGCTCTAAAAGTTGCATTGAAAGTCCATTAAAAATGCTAACTTTGCATTAAATTCTAATTTACAAAATCATGCAAAGTTGGCACTTTTAATGGGATTTTAATGCAACTTTTAGAGCAACTTTGCATTAAAAGTGTCATTATTTACCGAATGACACTTCATGACAACTGTCATAAACATTCAGAAAGACTTATTTATGTTCATGACACATGTTATGTCATGTTTATGACAGTGTCATGTCAGTCTTATGCACATCCCTTCAAATAAAGTGTTACCAAGATCACTGATGTTGTGTTGGAGATAGATGGTGGGTGAAAGGATAGGGAAAAGGAGGAACTAACAGGAGAGCAGAGATGACCAATGCCTTATTTGGAGACAGATTGTTGAGCTTAAACTTTCCAAAGAAAAGGGTGTGCAGACAACTGTTGAGCAATCCTGGGACATTAACACAGACATTAGGACATAATGTCTCCAAGACAGTGATGGATATGAGATCATTTGTCCAAGCAGTCAGCCAATGAGACAGGCAAAACAACAGTGCTCGCCAATGTGAACACACCAAAAGGGTGGATAAACCCTATAAAAGGTGAGTGCAAAAGAGGAACCTTTGGTTGGATCCTCCAGGCAGTTTTGAGTCAAGATTGAGATGGACAAAGAACTCCGCAGCTGAAGAAGAGCCAGGGTCACAGAGCAGAAGACTGTTCTGTGCATGGGGACCAACCCGTCAGCCCCGCAACATGTGGCTTCAAATTGCACTTCTCTCATCAACTGTGTTCAGACCCCAAAGATAAAGACAAAGATGAAGACAAAGACTAAGGAAAAGATGAAGACCAAGGCAAAGATGAAGATAAAGATAAAGACAAAGAACAAAGGCCAAGAGGAAGAATTGTTGCGTTCCTTCATTGAGACCAGCTCGTCTACATCTTGATGGACCAGAAAGATCATGAGACAAGGTGAAGGGAGCTTCAGAGTTGCAAGACAAGAAGCTGAGGACCGCTACACACAAGAGGAAGTCACCCTAAGACCTGGGACCTGCTGCTCTAACTCAGTACTCTTCCTGCCAGCACTCAAGTCCTATGTGACCTCACCTTCAAAGCAGAGACGAAAGCTCATCAGACCCGCAGGGACACCTGCCTCATCGATCAGCTCTGTGAGCCTCCTCCTGCTACAACTCCTTCTTCATCATCAGGCCAGTTCTGGGGTTCAAAATGCCATACTACGTCCGTCTCTCTCTATTCACCCATCCGACTTGGGTGAATAGAACAATTAGGTCACTAGCAAGGCTCTGGAGAACTTATCTACACAAGGAGGAGATAATTAAGCCATTTCATTCCAGTGTTTTGTACCTGTGGCACATCTAAAAACTGCAGGACACCGGCCTTGAGGACTGGAGTTTGACACCCCTGGCCTAGATAATTGATTTTACTTATTTGATTATTTCCAGGGCTGCACAGTGGCGCAGTTGGTAGAGCTGTTGCCGTGCAGCAAGAAGGTTCTGGGTTCGATTCCCGGCCCCGGTCTTTCTGCATGGAGTTTGCATGTTCTCCCTGTGCATGCATGGGTTTTCTCCGGGTACTCCGGTTTCCTCCCACAGTCCCAAAAACATGACTGTTAGGTTAATTGGTCTGTCTAAATTGCCCCTAGGTGTGTGTGTGTGCGCATGGTTGTGTGTCTGTGTTGCCCTGCGACAGACTGGCGACCTGTCCAAGATGTACCCCGCCTCTCGCCCGGAACGTTAGCTGGAGATAGGCACCAGCACCCCTCCCGACCCCACTGAGGGACAAGGGTGTTCAGACAATGGATGGATGATGGATGGATGATTATTTCCACTACTGAATTAAGCTGTACTGATCCTTGCAAAATTGCTTTACTATTAGAATAATTAGCATAAAGAAAATCTAAGAGATGTTGTGGACATTCAATTAATGAGTCACCCTAAAGTTCTTTGATGGTTGTAAAATAGCCATGGTGTTTGATTCTGGAGAGGAAAAGGTGGAAAATGTTTGATAAGTTGCTTTTAGCCCAAAACTATATGTAAAATACCCAACATCAGTAACACTTTATTTGACGGGGTATGCATAAGACTGACATTACACCGTCATAAACATGACATAACATCTATTATGAATATGAAGGAGTCTTTATGAACATCTATGACTGTTGTCATGAAGTGTCATTCGGTAAATAATGACATTTTTATTGCAAAGTTGCCCTAAAGGTTGCTTTAAAATCCATTAAAAGTGCCAACCTTGCATTATTTTGTATATAACAACACTTTGATGCAAAGTTAGCACTTCTAATGGGCTACCAGCATCAAACTGTCATCAGAGATGGCGGCTGGTAGACTGGTGGTTCATCCAAATAAACAAAGATGTATTCAGAGAACAGGATGAACAAACACAAAGTCTGCAATGAACCACAAAACACAATGACTATAGAAACGCAGTTCCAAAGACAAAGACCCAATCATAAAACATGTAAATATGTCCCTATTAAATATTTAAAAGTAGGATTTTTTTTAACCAGAAATTTATTTCTTTATATTAATTTATAATGTCATCACATTTTTCTGATCATTTCCTTTTAAATATGTTGCATATTACCTCTCTTTCCCTAAGTGCCCTTGTGCACTCAGTTTATTCAAATGTTTCACTGCTCCATTATAGATGTCAGACCGCCTGTATTTCAGTGATAAATGAGAATAAACAGCTGCCATCTGAAATTAATGATAAAGAACTTTTATTACTTATAAAAACACCATAGTCACCATTTATCAAATAAGCAATAATTATCACATTACATCAAATGCCACCATCGAAATTATCAGCATACAAATGTGTTGATCAATCAATATCATCAAGGGCAACTCTAAACAGGGCTTTTAGCCTTGGTTTAAAGCAGTGTTTCTCAAACTTTTTCAGGCTGAGGACCACTTAGTGGTAAATAAATATCAAGCCTGGAAATCTGATATCGTAACAGACTGAATGTTGTGTTTTTAAAGTAATCTCTGCTTGGCTTGCGGGACACAGACGGTTGCCACGGCAATGTGTGTGCTTAAACGTCAAAGAGACAGAGAGCAAAAAGGTAGGAGTGGTTTTGAGTTGATCGTCTGTTCGGGTTGTTTTACCTTTGTTTACCTTTGTCTTGGCGCATCACAGCTGCTGTAATTTCTGAACGTTCAATAAACACAAACTTGGACTAATTATCTCGTTTGTCTGTGAGAAAACGTCATTCACAACAAACATCAAACACGGTAAATATGTTTCATTAAGTATTTAACAAACAAATGGCTTCTACTGCCGTAATTATGTGAAATTAAATTGTCTAATATAAAAAAATAGTTTGGTGCTGTCGGGCTCAGAGTCTGAAAGCCTTTTCCTTTATCAAACAATTTTTTTTGCCTCTTATTTTGTGGAAATATTGATGTTGATGAGAATTTCTCCAAAATGATAACCATTTTCAACCTTTATAGCTCCACTGTTGAAAATGAGAAGCTAACATTCACAAATGACATTGAAATAAATTCCAGTTCAACATCTGGTTTGAGGTGATTCCTCTGGAACCTGTTGGAGGAAAAATATCCCAACTTCAGAAGATGTGCTTTTAACCAAACAGAGCTCTGTGGTTCCTCCTATCAGTATGAGAGTCAGGATGAGGAGGCGCCATGTTAGGAAGACGAAGTGGAAGCTGCAGGATCTTCAGAACAAACAGACCTACTACTACTAGGCCGACTGATTATTCCTCTGTCTGGTCACAGGATCAATATAACCAGTTTAAAAGATAAAATTAATGGTTATATGCCAGACATGGAAAACTGGGATGCACTCCATGCCATGATGTTCAAAATTTAGGTTTCATGGCATCTCAAGGTGTCAACATTGCAGCCAGTGGGCTGAGGAAAATACAGCTTTATTTTGTAGCAATTCAAGAGCTACCCAGCTTTTATTGCTTTGCAAAAAAATTAATCAGCACAGAAACTCCAAAGCACACAAAGAAGATATATATATATATATATATATATATATATATATATATATATATATATATATATACACTGCTCAAAAAATAAAGGGAACACTCAAATAACATCCTAGATCTGAATGAATGAAATATTCTCATTGAATACTTTGTTCTGTACAAAGTTGAATGTGCTGACAACAAAATCACACAAAAATCATCAATGGAAATCAAATTTATTAACCAATGGAGGCCTGGATTTGGAGCCACACACAAAATTAAAGTGAAATGTTCCCTTTATTTTTTTGAGCAGTATATATATATATATATATATATATATATATATATATATATATATATATATATATATATATAAAAAAAATTCCCTTCTCACCCTCCGCGGGTGGTCTCTTTCATCCTCTCTGAGCTCGGGTCCTCTACCAGAGGCCTGGGAGCTTGAGGGTTCTGCGCAGTATCTTGGCTGTGCCTAGAACTGCACATTTCTGGACTGAGATGTCTGATGTTGTTCCTGGGATCTGTTTGAGCCACTGCTCCAGTTTGGGGGTGACTGCCCCGAGGGCCCCTATGACCACAGGCACCACTGTGGTCTTCACCTTCCAGGCCTTCTCCAGTTCCTCTCTGAGGCCCTGGTATTTCTCCAGTTTCTCATGCTCCTTTTTCCTGATGTTGTGGTCACTTGGTATTGCTACATCCACCACAACGGCTTTCCTCTGTTCTTTATCCACCACCACAATGTCCGGTTGGTTCGCCATTACCATCTTGTCTGTTTGGATCTGGAAGTCCCACAGGATCTTAGCTCGGTCATTCTCCACCACCTTTGGGGGTGTTCCCCACTTTGACCTCGGGGCTTCCAGTCCATATTCGGCACAGATGTTCCTGTACACTATGCCCGCCACTTGGTTATGTCGTTCCATGTATGCTTTCCCTGCCAGCATCTTGCACCCTGCTGTTATGTGCTGGACTGTCTCAGAGGCCTCCTTGCACAACCTACACCTTGGGTCTTGTCTGGTGTGGTAGATCTGAGCCTCTATTGCTCTGGTGTTTAGTGCCTGTTCCTGGGCGGCCAGGATGAGGGCCTCTGTGCTGTCCTTGAGTCCAGCTTTCTCCAGCCATTGGTAGGATTTCCTGATATCAGCCACTTCAGTTATTTGTCGGTGGTACATCCCATGTAGGGGCTTGTCTTCCCATGATGGTTCCTCCAGCACCTCGTCCTCTGTTCCCCATTGTCTGAGACATTCGCTGAGCACATCGTCCATTGAGGCTTTGTCCTTGATGTATTTATGGTCAGTCAATAGGTGGACGAATCCTTTTCATACTTCCAGGTTTGACCTTAAGTGACCTCATTTTATGTTTCTTTGTGTTCATTGGTGTTAAATGACTATTAAGTTTTGTACGGGTCATGGTACAAAATGTTTCTCACATATAATGCTAATCTGGCATTCTAAAAAAGTACAAAACGGGAATTTCATTTTGTAATTGTCCTGAATGTTCTAAGTTTTTTTTTTTTTGTACAGTATTTGTCCAAAAAGACATTCCATTTATTGGAAACTGTCATGTATGCCGGTTTTTCGATATTGTGCTATATATTATACATGTATGAAGGCTTGTTAAGTATCGACTGTACCTTTGCTGTGTTCGGCTGAGGGAAGCCTTTTTTTCACTGGGGGGAATATGCAACAGCCGTAGTTGTGTAGTGTCTCTTTAAGATATTCTAGTATCACTAGACGGGGCGCCGGGCCCACCAAATTTGGTTGCTGCTCTTGAGAGATGCTAGCTATGCTTAGAGGGATGCTAGCTACGCTGAGCATTTATCGGCTAATCCTACCGGCAGAGAGGATGCAGCTGCAGTTCGGATTTTGCTTCCCAGCTGGGAATCACCGCAGTGGAAGAGAGGCGGTTGAGCGGATACTCAGTCAACCCCAGGCTCCGTATGTCCGATTCAACCCTGCACCTAGCTGTGGGCTCGCTCCTCCTTGAGCTACCTAGCTTGATCGAGAAGCCGGCTATCGCTAACGGGCTTCCCGTCCCCCAACCTCCTCTGCCACATTCGAATGACCTGGTGGGACGGTTTAGCTCTGCCCTGAGTCGCCGTCCGGACCCCATCTGTCCTCAGTTTCTGGCCATAATGGCTTACATAATTGAGGCAGCGGCTGAGCCCGTGAAGCTGGGGGCACCTGTCTCCACTTATGCGCCCATCACCAGAGTGGAAGGGTTCATGGAGCTGAGTTTTCCCTCTGTTATCCCTCTGGATCCGGGCCTCGCTGACTTGTTTGGGGCCAAGACGTCAGGATTAGTCCAGTGGCCTGTGCCCCTTCTAAGCGTGAATCTGCGCGATCAGCTGATTACCAGGTTCTCTGACCGGGCACTCCTGTGCCCTCCACAGTTGCTGCAGCCTCATCCGGTTCCACTCCTCCATGCTCCTCCACCTCTCTGCAGTTCTTCCCGGTGTGACAGCCCAGCATCTTCACAGAAGACGTCAGCCTGAACCATCTGGACCAGCCAGCCGCAGAGACCATGGAGAAGGCAAGCTAGGAAATGACTAGCTGGGAGGAATGTGTGTGATAAAGTGAAATGTTTTGAAATAAAACACAAACATATCGCTGAGGGTTAGGGTATGAATGCACGCCCGCTTTCAGAACATTATTCAGAGTGGCGGCGTGCATGCTCCTTGGACAGGTGGATGGATCGGCTAATCAGCAGGAGTTACATGCTGCAGTTTGGAGGCAGGCCTCCGCCTTTCAAGGGGATCATGGGGAGGCTTCTACCACCTCCGGAGCAGAAGGGTGCTCTCATGTCAGAGCTGCAGGAACTGGTGGCGAAAGGTGCCATTTCCACGGTTCCCCAGGGAGAAGAAAATGCAGAGTTTTATTCCCGCTATTTTCTGGTCCCTAAAAACAGGAGGAGTGAGACCTCCTATTGGAAATTCTCAATCTGTCCCTGTTCAACAACTCAATCATGGAGAGGTCATTCCACATGCTGACAATCAGACAGGTGCTGGAAAACGTTCACCAGGACGTCTGGTTCAAACTCCATAGATTTTAAAGATGCATACTTTCACATCCCCAACATCCTGAAACACCAGAAGTATCTGCGTTTCTCCTTCCAGGGGACCCAGTATCAGTACAACCATCTGCCATTTGGTTATTCTCTCGTCCCGCGCACGTTTTCCAAATGTGTGAAAACAGTGCTGCAGCCACTGCACATGGCAGGGATGAGAGTCCTCTTCTATCTGGACGACCTGCTTTTACTGGCTCGGTCCAGAGAGAAAGCCTCCATTCAGACCCAGAAGCTGGCAACACATCTGCTGAGCCTGGGATTTTCCATCAACTGGGAAAAGAGTTCTGCTATTTTGTCCCACATGATCATTTCTCTTGCCCTGCGCACATTTTCCAAATGTGTGTAAACAGCGCTGCAGCCACTGTACGTGGCAGGGATGAGAGTCCTCTTCCATCTGGACGACCTGCTTTTACTTGCTCGGTCCAGAGAGGAACACATCACATCTGCTGAGTCTGGGAATTTCCATCATCTGGAAAAAGAGTTCAGCTATTTCGTCCCAGATGATCGTTTATCTGGGAGTGGAGCTGAACTTAGTTATGATGAGAGCCCCGTTAGCACAGCCGAGAATCGAGGCTCTGTCAGCGCAGCTCCGCCATGTCAGGCCTCGCAGCGTAGTGACCGCTCTGTCAGTCACGCGGCTGCTGGGAATGTCAGCGGCTCACGTGATTCCGCTGGGTTTGTTACACATGAGACGCCTTCAGAGATGGTTCGCTCACCTGCGCATAGATCCTGTGCGCAAGAAGAAGCGCATGATCTCTGGGGAAGCCCCAGCATTCTGGCAGAGGGAGTTCCCCTTAGCAGACATATCGGTGTTCACAGACGCATCCCTGTCGGGACAAGGAGGAATGCGTCTGTCTCAGGTGGTTGGAGCACAGTGGTCAGACGACATGACTCTTCATATGAACGTGCTGGAGCTCCTCACGGTGGTGGAGGTGACTCAGCACTTTGCTCCTCTGCTGAAGGGTCAACATGTTCTGATCCACACGGTCAACAGAGTGGTGGCAGCCTACGTAAATCGCCAGGGAGGCGTGTACTCTGCTCAGCTGTTAAACATCGCCAGACAGCTGGTGGACTGGGCGCATGTAAACCTGCTCTTGATCAGAGTACATCCCCACCGCAGGCCCAGCGGCATTGAGGGACATTGCCTGTACACAGAGTCCGCCGTGCCCCCCTCCTGGCCTGGAAGCTGTTTGTTGTTTTTACTTTAGAGTGGTCAACTCTCTGTGATTCCTATATCAGTTTGACACAGTAGGGACTTCCAAACTTCCCATATCTGTGTCCTCCGTCACTTTTATCAGCAGTTAAAAATGTTTAATCTGCTGTTAACATGCCATGACCTGTTTTTTTTGAGCCGCCTTCAAATGCAACATGAGCGCTAAGACGCTCGAGCTGGGTTTACACGGCAACGACGGAGACTTGCTGCTGTGCAGAGCTGCTCAGGAGCTGCTAGACTCATGGCAGCAAACCAGCATAGCGCAAAGAAATTTGCATAGTTTTTTCCCCCAACTAACTGACTGAGTTGAGTAATGCTGTTGGATGCAGGCGATGTTAGCTAAAAGATGACTAGCTAATATCAATACAGCACCTTAAGCTTGTTAACAAGTAGCCTGTAGGCTACGGATGTTGTTGTCTATGTTCAGCTAGGTCGATTCATTTTGCCCCCCAAAATAAGTCGATGCCCCATCCTGTTAAACTCATCTGGAGCCGGGGCTGCCCCAGCGTCTTGAACAGAGGAGCGGACATCATGTCAAGGGCAGTCATTTAGGCGTTTCCCCCAGTTCCATTGATTCCATGGCTTCTGGACCGAGTTCAGGAGGAACAGCTGTCGGTAATCCTGGCACCCAAGCGCAAGAACACGGCGTGGTTTCCCAGTGTGTAGCAACAGGTGTCAGGTCGACCGAGGAAGCTGCCATGGAGAGAGGATGTGCTCTCCCAGTATTTTACCGTATTTTGGAAAAAACGGTAAAATACTGGCAGTTTTGGTTGCCAGAATTTTATCGTATAAAGACGGTAAAGTTCTGGCAACCACAGCTGCCAGTATTTTACTGTAAATTAGAGCCATTTTTCTTTACAGTGTACAAGTATTTTTCATAAAGTTGAATGTAAAACAAGTATTCAATACAATATTGAATGTTGAATGTTGGCTACAATTTCCCCTGACCAAACTGGAATAACTGGTTCAGGTTTGGAGGTCGACTTACCTGCAGTCATCTTTTCAGTTGGTCACAAATCCTTCAGTGGGATCTAAACTGCAATTTGAGAAATTTGGTTGAATAAGAAGGCATTAGACACATAGGTGTCCAAAATTTTAGATAAGGAAACTGTCTAAGGAAACTGTTGCTTCAACAGTTTCATAAAATGTTTTTTCCTTATGATGCTGTCTGTTTTGTCCCTCCTGCCACAAAACACTCCCAGTCTGCTCAGCCTGTGTCAGTACAGGAATCTTTTTACTGTGGATTATGACACATTTTTCAGTTTCAGTAAAAAATGTTTTGATGGTCTTCTACTTTTTTTCTGGGGTTGATTTGCACATGTACATAAAAACATGTGCATGTGTACATTTGGACATCAGAATCAAGTTTCTTCCTGAATTCTATGATGACTGACCCTACCTATGCTGTTCATATTTTCATAATTTTTTTAAACAAATGAACACACAATGTGTTACCTTAAAATCCTCAAATTCTTTAAAGGTATAGTGACCTAAGTGTGTCCAAATTTCTGAATGTAAAGAAAGTAATTTCTCTAAGTGAAATAGGACATGTCTGTCTTTGTTTTGTCTGAGTTGTTGACGTATCGTTAAAGCCCTGGCTTTCAGAAGAATTTGCTTGGAAAAACTGCGGCTTAAAGGAGCTTAGTTTAACATTACAATAGGAGATGTTATTCATAGATGGTGAATCAATGTATTTGTCCAAAAACTAATTGTAAAATTAAACTGTGATTTTATAAATACAGTAAAGGTGATAAAAGCTAAGTTGTGAGTGATAGCCCAGTGCCTAAAGGCTCACTTAGCACTTTTAATTGTTTCAAATACACCTTTGAGAGTGCACTCTACAGTACACAACTTACATAAGGAGACCTTAGTCCTAGATGTAGCTGTCGCACATTCGATGCCAGCTTGATGACCTTTGCAGCATGTCTTCCCCCTCTTATTTATTATTAAGTTAAACCACCTTAATAAATTAAGTTGGATAAACTATTTTCTCTTTTCAGTGTACAGGATCGTCAAAAAACTAAAATAACATGTTAAAACATACATTTAAAATAATTTTAATTCAAGTTGAATTTTAAGTACAATGTGAGTGATATAATTTTGGACATGTAGTTTTTCAGTTTGGAGCAGAAAGTTGAGTTGACTTTCTGTAGAATTTAGTCAAAGAGATTTTAATTATTTATTAGACAAAAATAAGTGATTTGAGTGGGAGTCACTTAAATGTGTTAAACACACTTAACGAATTAAGTTAGAAAAACTCAGTAAATTGGGTGCTGTGGTGGTGCCGGGGTTAAACATGTCCCACATGGTGGCCTTAGTCCTCGACGCGGCTGTCACAGGTTCGATTCCTGGCCTGCTGACCTTTGCCACTTGTTTTCCCCTTTCTCTCAATACCCACTTGTCTGTCAATTCACTATCAAATAAAGGCCACTAGAGCCAATAAAACCTTTAAAAAAACTCAGTAAATTGAATTGGATAAAGTTTTTGAACTGAGTTGGATGAACATTATAAATTGAGTTGGTCAGACATAGGATATGAAACTGGCATTGAAGTCAATTATTTCAAGTAAAGTCAAAGTAAAAAGTTCCTTTCATTTAATTAAGTTAATTCAAGCTGGTTAGATTTGTAAAGTTCATTGAACACAAAAAAATAATTAAGTGAGATTAATGTAAATAAGTCCATAGCCATAAATACTTTTTAGAGTATAGTCAATATTCACATAGAAGTAACATAAGATATTGTGCATACTGAATTCACAAAGGAGAGTTATTGTAGGAGGGAGGTCCATCCTCTCTGCTGTTGTCAATACCACTGATCCCAAGAAAACCCAGTAAGCTGTTTTTCTTACATTTGTATATTTGAAATTGCAGTAAAGTGTCTTTTATTATTCATTTTATCATTACAAACTTTTATATGCATAAAAGTTTGTAATAACTTTGTAATACAAATTCAGTTAATTGCATTGCACTGAATTCCCCCATTGAGGAATAAATAAAGGATTATTCTGTTTTATTCTATGTAAAAAAATCACTGCTACTTGCTTTTCCAGTGGTGTCCTCCTCCCTGATTTTAAATGTCAAGCCTCTTCTCGTGGTTTGAAGGCGGAAGCTAAGTCACTTGTCTCCAGTGAGCTGACAAATGATGTTGACAAAGCAAACAATAGAAAGCATGTAATACTTCCAGTTTACATGGCAGTTATGCTGTCACGCATTATTCCAGAGAACAGGGAAGTGGTAAAATGACAGATCTTCTTCTGTGTTAAATTTCAGCTACTGAGTGTTGATTCAACTCTGTCACAAATAAGACTTTCAAAAGTGTAATTTTAACTCAATCAAGAGCGGACCAATATAGACATTTTCAAAGTGTCGAATTCAACTCTCTAGGAGTTGAACTAACACTTCCAAATTTGCTGTGTACTTGGTCCAGGGCAGGTGCTTTACGCAACTACCTGATCTGTTACAAAGGCCATATTGTGGCACTTGCCAACTCAGCAGGCATGTGCAGAGGGGTCTGAGGGTGCTTGAGCACCTGCCCCTTTTGCTCCTTGCCCCCAAGGGCCCTTTTGGTCAATTTTTTTTGGGGGGGGGTATTATTATTTTCTAAGCCCTCTTCTGACACATAATAACATGTACTAAAATTATTTGATTTTTTTTTTTTTTTTTTTTTGTATAACATAATAAGCCGGTCACCTTGTGACGCATGACGCAATTGCCTCTCGCGCAGTGAGATAAGGCGGCTAACTGGAGCTCAACGCGGCAAACGTTCCAGATTACATAACAGTTTTTTAAGTTAACAGTGAATTAATAAAAAAACGTT
This sequence comes from Poecilia mexicana, assembly GCF_051168715.1. NCBI lineage: Eukaryota > Metazoa > Chordata > Actinopteri > Cyprinodontiformes > Poeciliidae > Poecilia > Poecilia mexicana. The sequence goes on from NW_028263383.1 coordinate 22,210,969, forward strand.
TTTGGTGAATAAAGTGGAGTAGACTTGCTACTTGTCAGATGACGGAAAACCACGTTGAACAATGTATCGTTTCTGCCTCAGCACGGCGTAGCAGTTTAAGCAGAGAGGTAATGAAATACAATAGACACTGACAGACCTCTGCGTCTGCCTTTCCCTGAAGAACTGCTGAGCGGAATTAGACAGCCAGGTGAGGAAAAACTGTTATCTATCGATTCAGTATTTTTATCATACAGACATTAGGCTGCTGTTGATGTGCTACTGTTAGCTACCTAGCTGCTAGCTAACAACTAGCTAATAACAATGTATCTTGAAGGAGAATAGCACTTAAATAAAAGTCCATGTAGAATTCATGTAGAATTAAAAATAACTCACCCTGAACTACCATGATAGATATAATGTATGTAATAAAAGTGTCTCATTAATGAAGGGGAAAAAACTCAATCCAGACTTTAAGTAAGTTTAGGGTCTGGTTCACAGAGTATGCAGTTAAATACAACAAAATTGTAATCAAAACATTTGGAATCGTAATGATTTCTTTTTTAAAAAACAAAAAGTTTTGTTTAAAAAACTTATTTTTAAATTACATAGCTAATTTTTGTCTCGTGAACTTAAAAAGTTATTTGCCAAACATAAACTTTTATTTGCACACATCAGAAATCTTTTGTTGCTATTTTAGGCCCTGCCCACAATGTCATGAGAATCACAAGCAAAGCTTTGAGTCACAAACAAAAACTTAGAATAGCAAGAAAAGATTTATGACAAGCGCAAATAACTTTGTTTTGCAAATAATTTTTTCACTTCATGAAATAAAAATGTGTGATTTTAATTTAAAAAAAGTTTTTTAAGCAAAACTCAGTAGGGTTTTCTCATGGTGACATTCATTAACAATTCAATTTTTGCTTTTTTTTTTCTCTGCAGTTCCACATTAAAGTTTGATGCAGCTCTGCTTTCCTGAATGGACCATCTTCATCTCCACTGCAAGTGTAGCAAACAGGCAGCTCTTTTTATATAGATTACAGTATACTAAAAGGTTGCATTGTGCCCTTGTTTATATTTTTAATAGTGTAATTCTGTAAAGACAAAATATGTCTGGTGGTCTAGCTCTGATTTACATATCTTGCTAAATTGCGGGTTTGAATATTGCAGTACTTTCCTATAACAAAATAGACCTGCAGAATTAAATTACTAATAAAATAGCATAGTTGTGTGCTCTATATAGAGATTTTCCTTAGCTTTGATTGTATATCTCACAATTTTGTAATTTATCATTATTTATTAAACTCTGTAAGCTATGTGGCTTTGTTAATATTCTGTCCTAGAATGCAGTTAGATGTGCCCTCTTTTTGTGAGCACCTGCCCCTTTAGTGGTCTCCGCACAGCCCTGTTGTGGTGGTTGGTGCAACTTTCGTGGTTGTGGCAACAGCTGAGATGGTTGGTGCAGTTGTTGTTGTGGTGGTTGCTGCTTTAGATGTGGTTGTTGGTTCAGATGCTGAGTTTGGTGTAGCAATTGTGGATGTGGGAGAAGCTGTCATAGTGGTTGGTGCAACTTTTGTCGTAGTTGCGGCAACTGTTTTGGAGATTGTTGAAGATGTCTTGGTGGTTGGTGCAGCAATTGTTGTGGTTGCAGCAACAGTTGTGGAGGCTAGAGAAGTTGTCTTGATGGTTGGTGCAGCAGTTGTGGTGGTTGTGGTTGGAGTAGCTGTTTTGATGGTTGGTGCAACTATTGTGGCTGCGGCGACAGTTGTGGTTGGAGAAGCTGTCGTGGTGGTTGGTGCAACAGTTGTGGTAGTTTGTGCAGATGTTGTGGTGGGTGCAGCAGTAGATATGGTGGATGGTGCAGCAGGTGTGGATGTCAGAGAAGCTGTCGTGGTGGTGGATGCAGATCTTGTGGTGGTTGGTGCAACAGTTGATGCAGCTGTTGTGGTTGTGGCAACAGCTGTGGCGATTGGTGCAGTTGTGGTGGTTGCTGCGTTAGATGTGGGTGTTGGTTCAGATGCTGAGATTGGTGTAGCAACTGTGGATGTTAGAGAAGCTGTCATTGTGGTTGGTGCAACTGTTGTGGTGGTTACGGCAACTATTATGGTGGTTGGAGAAGCTATCTTGGTTGTTGTTGCAGCAGTTGTAGTTGGTGCAGCAGTGGTTGGAGAAATTGTTTTGGTGGTTGGTGCAACTGTTGTCGTTGTGGCAACAGTTGTTGTGGTTGGAGAAGTTGTCGTGGTGGTTGATGCAACTGTTGAGGTCGGTAAGACGGTTGAGGTGGTTGGAGAAGCTGTTGTGGTTGCTGTGGTGGTTCTAGAAGTTCTCATCAAGGTTGGTGCAACACTTGTGGTGGTTTGTGCAGATGTCGGGTTGGTACAGCAATGGATATGGTGGTTAGTGCAGCAGGTGTGGTGGTTGGAGAAGCTGTCGTGGTGTTTGGTGGAACAGTTGTGGATGTTGGAGAAGCTGTCATGGTGGTTGTTGCAACTGTTGTGGTGTTTGTGGCAAGAGTTGTGATGGTCATTGAAGCTGTAGTTGTTGCTGTGGTTGAGGTGGTTGGAGAAGTTGTGGTGGTTGGTGCAACAGTCGTGGTGGTTGGTGCAGTTGTTGTAGTTGCGGTAAATGTGGATATTGGAAAAGCTGTCTTGGTGGTTGGTGCAGCAGTTGTGGTGGTTGGAGAAGCTATTTTGATTGTTGCAACAGCTGTGGTGGTTTTTTCAGATGTCGTGGTGGTTGCAGCAGAAGATATAGTGGTTGATGCAGTATTTGTGGATGTTGGAGAAGCTGTCATGGTGTTGTGAGTTGTCATGGTGGTTGGTGCAACAGTCGTGGTGGTTGGAGTAGCTGTCATGGCAGTCGGTGAGACAGTTGAGATGGTTAGAGAAGTTGTCATTAAAGTTGATTCAACAGTTGTGGTTGTTTGTGCGGATGTGGTGGGTGCAGCAATAGATATGATGGATGGTGCAGCAGTTGTGGTGGTTGGAAAATCGGTTGAGGTTGTTGGTGCAGCACTTGTGGTAGTGGAGGCAGCAGAAGTGGTGGTTGGAGCAATGGCAGTGCTACTTACTGCAGCAATTTTGGAAGTTGGAAAATCTGTCAAGGTTGTTGGTGCAGCACTTGTGGGGGCAGCAGAAGTGGTGGTTGGAGCAACAGCAGTGCTACTTGCTGCAGCAGTTGTGGTAGTTAGAAAATCTGTCGAGTTTGGTGCAGAAATTGGTGCAGCACTTGTGGATGGGGCAGTTGTGGTGTTCAGTTTAGCAGTTGTGGTGGCTAGAGAAGCTGTGGTCATTGGTACAGCACTTGTGGTGGCTAAGGCAGCAGAAGTGGTGGTCGGAGCAATGGCAGTTCTACTTGCTGCAGCAGTTGTGGTAGTTGGCACAGTTGTTGACATGTTTACTGTACCAGTTGTAGTGGTGGTGGGAGAAGCTGTCGTCATGGTTGCTGCAGCACTTGTGGTGGGGGCAGCAGAAGTGGTGGTTGTAGTGCTACTTGCTGCAGCAGTTGTGGTAGTTGGAAAACCTGTTGAGGTTGTTGATGCAGCACTTGTGGTGGTGGAAGCAACAGTTGTGGTATTCAGTTTAGCAGTTGTAGTAGTGGTTGGAGAATGTGTTGTTATTGTTGGTGCATCACTTGTGGTGGAGACAGCAGAAATGATGGTTGGAGCAGCTGTAGTGCTACTTGCTGCAGAATTTGTGGTCGTGGGGGAAGCAGCTGTCAATGTTGGAGTAGCTGTTGTGGTGGTTGTTACAGTAATTGTGGTTTTGGAGGCACCAGTTTTGGTTATTAGTACAGTTATCGTGTTTGGTGGTGTAGCAGTTGTGGTTGTTGGTTCTTCACGTGTGGTGGAAGCAGTAATTGTTGTGGTTGGTGCAACTGTTGTGGCTATGTAGGTTATCGACAACTCTACATGTGTTTGGAGTTATGCAGCCAAGTGTTGGAATTTCTCTTGTTCCATCCATCGCTGTCAATATGAGAGAACAATTTTTGTAATTTTATTTGAAAATTACATACATCATAGAAGTTGATTACATTTAATCTGTTCATTCTCATTATTAACAATTATTTTTAACAAGTTATAAAGATTGTTGTAATCTGGGTTTTCTGTGTATTTATTTTGAGGTTTTCTGTGTTTATTTAGTCCCGTTTCCATGTGAGTCTCTGATGTCCTGTCTTCCTTGTTGATTGTTCCCAGCTGTGTCTAGTTCCCTGATTACCCTCCCTGTGTATTTAAGTCCACCTGTTGTCTTTGTTCCTTGTCAAGTCCTCGCCTTATGTCAATCATCGAACCAGTATGTTTTGTTGTCAGTTTTCCCCTTGCTGCTTGAGTTTTTGTTCCTGGATGTCATTTTAAATCTACTTTAATCATGTCAACTTGGGCCTACCTGTGTATTCCAACACCACTTCATGACAAAGATGGGATTTTTGGAGATATTGCATGTGAAAACCTACCAATTGCAGAGAAGCAGTTTGTCTCCTCTCCTTCACATGTTATTTGCACTGACCTGTATTTGGGTCACAAACAATGCATTGGAGAGAATAAGTGGCTTGAGGACTGGGGTCTGAAACGTGAATATTATAACTGTGGGATTTACCCCCTCCCTAACAGGTGCTGTTTTTTGTGTGCTTTGTATATTCTGGTTTATTTGGGTGGATGTATTGTTTTGGGAGGTGGTTTGATTTATTTACTTGTTTTAATCATCTTCTCATCTCTTTGAGGTCACTTGGTTATGTGTTGCCATGGAAGCGCGCCCATGAGCAGTGCTGACAAGGACCTGGTGTTTCCAATCAGCCTCATTGGGAAAATCCATTTTCTGAGAGGGAGGAGAGATGTATTTTGGATTTTGTTTGGGCCCAGATTGTTTTTGTTTCTAGTTTTGCTTGAGTTAATTGTAACTGTGTAGACATTTTTTTTGTAGAAATAGTTTAGTGCAAATGTTTGTTTTTTTTCTGAAAATGTGATTGTCTCCACCCCTCTAATTAGTCCTGGTGGGAGTCAATCCTTAAAAAACCAGGTGGTTCAGGTGAGAGGGAGATTCTTCCTCTTGTTGTGGTGAACTGATATGCCATGCTGTGTACTGAACTGAACTAAAGATAAAAGAAAAGTATTGAGTACTCTACAACTGTTGGCTCCAGTCTGTCTTTCTCTTCGGTCGCAACCTAACAATAACATAGCATAGTTAAAACCAACAATTAACAAAAAAAGAAGAATCCTCAGCCCCTCTGCTCATGCAGGTGGCTGGAAGCATCCAGAGCAAGGTCACCATATAGGAAACTTTCAACTCTTCAGCAGTCGGACTGCTGAACTAAAGTTACTCTTAATTCAGCTTCACCGTCTTGATGCATATATATATACACAGCATGTATATATACAGCGTGGAGGTGTTGTGGTGGATGGGACAGCAGTTGTGAGAGGTTCAGCACCAGCTGAGTTGGTTGAGACAGCAGTTGTTTTGGTTATAGGTAGAGAAGTTCTGGTAGTTGGTACAGCTGTTGTGGAGGTTGGTGTAGCAGTCGTGGTGGTTGGTGTAGCTGTTGTCTTTGTAGGTGGAGAAGTTGTGGTAGTTTTGACAGCACTTATGGTGAACTGGGGGTTGCAGTCATAGTAATAGTGGTTGGTGTATAATTTGTGGTGGTTAGTGCAGAAATTGTGGTGGTTGTGACAGCACTTGTGGTTGGAGGTCAAGATGTTGTGGTGGTGCTGCTGTTGTGGTTGGCACTGCAGTTATGGTGGTTGGCACAGTAGTTGTTTGGTGCAGCAGTTGAGTGTAGTTGTAGTTAGTGCCATAGTTGAGGTGTTTTGTGCAACTGTTGGGGTGGTTAGAACAGAAGTTTTGGTGGTTGATACAGTGGTTCTATTGGTTGATGCTGCAGTTCTGGTTGTTGGTGCCATGGTTGTAGGTATGGCATTTCAGTTTGTAGTGCAGGATGTTGGTCCATCAGATATTGTACCAACATTCTTCAAGAATGAAAGGTTGTCAGCAACTTGATATGTGTTTGAAGATATGCAACCAAGTGCTGGACTTGTTCTTGTTTCATCAGTTGTAAAGAATTTATACTTTGTATCATCCAAATATTATCTTTCCTAATAACTAAGTTAATACAGAATACAATTTGTCAGAGTAATATCTGATGCTTTTGTTAAAGTTAGGTAAAGACAAATCTTACTGCTTGCTGGCATATACTGTACATGCTATGGTGGTTTATAAATATAAAGGTGCAAAATAAAAATAATTTATGCAACATTATTTACATCAACAAAATGATGTCCATCCAGCATCTTAAATATTAATAATACAAATATAACCATAAGAGATATTAGAGGTGAGCATCCTTGATTTGAACTGAAACTTGTTGCCCACTGTAAGGGTGTGCACACACAGCCCGTTTCCCAGGGAAGCAGCCTGCAAGTTGCAGCTTTGATTTAGCGATCAACATTTTTGGCGCAACAATTGAAACACATGCATAAGGAGAAGCTGCATCAAAACACCTGAAAAGACGCAAATGCAAAGAAAGGATGTACAGTAGAAACCCACCATATTCTGCTGTAAGGACATCATGTATCTACATGGTTTTCTCAGAGAAGAACTCGCATAATTTGAAACAAAACAACTTTCAATTATACAGCCCCTGGCAAAAAGTATGGAATCACCAGTCTTGGATGAGCACTCATTCAGACATTTCATGCTCTTAACAAACTCAGATCAAAAACATGATACAATAATAAGGTCATTCCAAAGTGCAACTTGTTGGCTTTCCGGATGTTGAGAAAATAAATTTAAAATAAGCTAGTTTTAAAACTTAACATGTCTTGATTCAAATGCCCTAATTGTGGTTTTGAAATTAGTAATGTATTCTGGCCTATTGACCTTTATGTTACCTGTAGTTACAGCAGATGGTTTGTTAGGATCGTTTGAACTGCTTTTTGTCTGTGTGGGAAAACAATACAGTAGAAGTTGTAGCTTTTCACACTCATCTGTGAAAGGCCGTAAACACGGCAGGGGTTTCTGGCTTGAGAGAGGGTCAGAGATAGCTCCTGGTTGGATGAGCAAAGATACGCCTTGTTTGAATAAATTAAAGATAAGAATACGCCTTTTACTATAAAACTTTTTACACAGAAGTAACAGATTAGATTTGCTCTTGCAACTCTCCAAAGACGTCTTTGCACGTCTTTGCTTTCTTTCCTTCTTTTCCAAGTCTGTGAGGTAAATGAATGTATGTCTCCGTTGTTCTGCAGTTTCTGGTGTAAGTTTATATTGGATTAAACTCTGTAATTCTGTGACGTCAACACGCATTGTTGTTTTCCTTGTGGCTACACGTGGCCCGCCGAGAGGACCTGGGATCCAGAGGAAGAGAGAGCCAAACTTTTTTCCAAAGTTAACCAATTTAGAATATTCTTCCTTAACATTAGGGGGCTCGTGCCGGTTCTGGAATCTCGGCGGGCGGCTGTTTGGCCCTGATTGATCCGTTTCGGCCCGACGCTTCGGTGTGGTAAGACAATGTTTAATTATTTTTTGGTTGTCTGAAGCGCTGTTTCGTTGGACCGTGGCTGATTGCTCTTGGTGTGTGCGGCCTCACAGAATTTAGAAGCTGCAGCGGTATATAAAATCCCTCCTAAAAGAGTCTGTTGTTTGAAGAGAAAATACACATTACAGGGGATCGTAGCGGATCCAGACAGTAGAAGTTTACGTTATCTCTGTCCTAAAGCTGGGTTTCTTTTAAATTCTTTACCCTGAGGATCCATGCCTGTGCCTCTATAAAAGAATTTCGGGTGTTTGTGTATTAGATAGCATGGGCTTGTATCAGCCCGGAGATTATGGCTCATCTCCAGTGGACTAATAATTGGACTGGTTTGGGATTAATTGGATAGATTTGGGTTGAATCACCCTACTCTGGGACTCTGAATCGAGTTGCCGTGAGTATAAAGGACTGAGACATGTTATTTAATTCTGGGAATCATACAGTCTTTGTAACCGGCGCCTGACATTTTCATTTTCTTTTCTTTTCTGTCTTTTCTTGGCTGAACTACGACGTCGTCTGTGTATCTGTGTTTGTGAGCGTGCTTGGCTGCGGGTTGATCTATTTGTTTCTATGTGTACTGATTTTGTGTCTGTCCACCATTTTATGTTTCACTGCGCGCTGCTGTCTGTCTCTGTCTGAGTTGTGAAGAGATTTGTGTCTTGTTATGCGTTTGTCTGTTTTGCTGGATGTTATGTTGCTGTGTTTCTGTTAACTCATGCTTCTGTGGGACAGAGATTTCTTCTCCATTTTGGTTACAGGTTTTACAGGTTTTGTTTCACAGAGCAGGGGGCTGAGTGACCATTCCATTTGCATTTTGGGAGTGCTTCAGTTGTTCTGTTAACACTGACATTTGCAGCTCACTCTTTCAGGATTCTTGGATTTTGATGTAAATTTCTTTTAGAACTGTGTTTTATGTTGAAATGAAAAGTACAAAATAACAGATTTACAGATGTTTTTACTTTCTCAGCGGGAGAAATGTGTGGCGTCAGTTCCAGACTGGAGCACTGGAATGATCCCATTGCTTTTTTATAATATTGTAACATTGACAATCACTTCAATTTCTAGGTTTCCTGACACAGGATGGAACACCCTCACTGATTGAAACAAGGGAACAAAAACGAGAACATATGGATGTTCTTCTGCTTGACAGCGTTTTCTACACTGTTAATGTAGGACATGTTGAAACACTAATGAATGACTTTGTTTCTTGTAGGACGATCTTCGTGTGCAGCCCATTTTGCATATTACATGACCACATGAACGGTTTTTGGGGTTTTCCTACAGGGGGTCTAGTTACTGGGTAGCCATTTAATAACAGTGGGCTATCATGAAATACGGTTGTGTGTATAAAATGGAGTTTTTGAAATAGGTTCACTCAAAACTGAACAATATTAGAACTGTTGGATAATTTTTTTCAAGCATGGTGTTATAATAATTGTGTTTAAAACTTTCTACAGGATGAATTTTGGTTTGAAATTTGGGTAAATATGTGTTTGGAAGATGGAATCAGTACAAATTGGGAAGTTCTAACTTTATGGTTCACGGATTTCTTTATTTACACACTGGAGTGTGACGAACAAATTACAGGTGAAGATGGGAATCTTTTCAGTTGCTGTAACTGTACTCAATGTGTTTGCCCAATGTCATCGAGGAGAATTGGAAGGTATATTTCTTACTGTATAGGTCGACTGATGTAAAGATGCCTTCAAATACTGAGAATGGGGATGTGTTCCTGCTCTCACGAGAGTGTTGGGGGCAGATCACACCTCACTTTGTTTGGTCAGCTTAGTCTGGGATAACATCCTGCATCTTTCTTACAATAGGGTGTTGATGGGTCTGCTTGAGTGTGAATGAGAGTGAATGTGTATGCAGATGGCCGTTGATGGGTTTTTAGGAAGCGCTTTGTACATATGATGTCACTTTAGTGAGTAGCTGTGTGATATTTTTCTTATTTTAAACTATTTAGGGACAGTAAAGGTTTTGTTTCATAAATTTACTTTTACTACTGCTTTACAGACAATTTTAAAGGTGATCATTACATATTTTGGTATCACAATCTGGTTAAAGCTGAATCATCTGCTTGTGCAGTAGAATTAATACAACGATGGGAGCAATAAAACTTCAGCCTTGGCTTAAAGCAGATGGAATTAGTGATAGGATACTGTCTCATCCACTTTGGTATTTTCTTTATTTTATTTTTTACTAACACTTACTAACTGAATTTAATTGGTTTATATTTAATATGGGTAACTGATTGGACATGTTGACATTTTAGCACAATGGGGGAAAGTTCTTCGATTTTTGTTTTCCACCTGAAAATTGTTTTTCTTTTTGGAAATAAGAAAAACACAGGGGGATATTATAAAGATAAGAGATTACTGATAGAACTTTGAAATTTACATCATCTCAGTCTAGTTTGAATACTAGATGGAAGATTTGGAGAAATGGTGGAACATCTTATAATATTTTGGTTTTTCAGCAAATTATCATATAAGAGTAACATAGATTCCAAATTGTTTTCAAAATTATAATTTTATTATATCAACAGGGGGAGAAGGAGAAGTAGACCCTAATTCCTGGTAAATTTTTGGATATGGTTAATTGTAAATTAGTTAATCAATAATTTTAACTTTTTCATTCAACAATAGTGAATTATGGATTTCTTTAATGTAGAGTCATATTGCCTTCCTGCTTGACTAAAATATGGTGTATGTGATATAGAAGCTTCTACTAAATTAGATTTGATCATCTAAAATTGAACAGCTTCAAACAACATCTATGTCATTTTTATTTACATTTCAAATTGTTGATAGATTTCTGCATCACTGCTGACTTTAATTATATACAGTTGGGTGTAAATTGTTAATTTTGAGGAAAATTTTGGTTAAAACTGCTATGAAATTCAAATAAAATGTGAATAATTTCTGAAATTTTAAAATAGGACTTTGTCTTGAAGCATGGGGCAATGATAAGAATGTTTAGTATTTACTAGGACAATATGAAATTCATAATTATTTGACAAAGTGCAATTCAATCACAACTTTTATTAGTGTCAGTACTAGGACATTCTAGATTTTGTTCTAATTCTTTAATGAGTTTGAGAGGTTGTGATTTTAAAATTTGTAGTTGATATTTGGCACAAACAGAGTGAATGTCATCGAGGTATTGACGTCTATTGATTTTGAACAGTAAGTGTCATTATTTTCTTAATTCTGGCACATCTGATGGTGGAATGTTTTAACACATTTCTATGTTTATTTTTTTGCAGTTCAGGATTTGGGGCAGTTGGCCGTTTGTGCTATAACAACAACAAATCTAGAGCCACACGGGAGGATGCATCACAAGATAAATTTTATTTATAATAGTTAAAGTAACAAAATGTGGCATATATAAGTTTTGATTTTTTTAATTACTTTGTATTATTTTTTCTCTGGCAGTTCTCCTTCCTTCTGACTTGATGGCGATCTTGGGGGCAGGGTCTTTCAAGCTCGGAGCTCATGGGACGGTGTGATTAGAAAGGATCTTCTTGATTACCGCATCAGGCCGCTGTTGTTGCTGCTGAACAAGGACATGACGATGCTGAACTGTGCCCATCTTCTGCTGGACTGCTGTATGAAAGCCAAAAGCTATTGAACGATTACTAAGGTCAGTGAAGATGAACTGTTCTGATGTTGTCACGTGAGGGCAAAGTGCTGCTCACAAGACTTGGCAACAGATGTCTGCTTTGAGTGTTGCTTTTCACACCTGGCTGAAAACAAAAGGGACTCAGGCGTTATCTGTGAGAGTCCTCTATGGCCGGGAATCAGCAGGGAGTCGGGACCACAAAGATCAAAGCCTTTTGTCCAAACCCAGACGGGGGTTTGAGTGAATGACTGATCTGCTGTGTTTCTACGTCCTGCTCTGTCGACTACGACAGGCTGACCAAAGTTCATCAAAGAGGGACTGTATCCAGATGTTTCTGCACTGCGGGAATGACTGCTACTCTGGACACCTTCTGATTCAGCAGATAAAGAATTGGGGCATGGCAAGTCGCTCAGCAGTGGTCCTGTTGTGTGTTCTCATGTTTGATCCTGGATTCTCACCTCTGATCATGTGACCTGAGCACCAAAGCCCACTCCTGGGGTTCCCTTCAGTCTGCAGGTTGGAGACGAAATGGATGCCAACAAAACTTGGTAGTGGTGAATAAGTTCTTTTTAATTTTTTTTAGTGTGTGATGTCATTTTTCTCTCCTTAATTTAGTTGTAGCACAGATGGGCCCTGTTGTCTTCACGTCCTGAACCCCCGCAGTGTAATGCTAAGTGTTGAGGACACCCCATCTCCTGGTGTCAGAGGTTTTACAATGCAGTTCGAGGGTTCGTGTGAACCAACGGTTACGACTCTGCATTTCTCGGAAATGCATTAAATTCCTCCATGATTCACTCTGTCTCGCAAAATGCTAATGTGTTTTTCCCTTCCAGCCTGACAGGAATGGGAAGGGGACTAACTATTGGAATTACACATTTTTTCTTAACCATAGCTGAATTGCATTGTGTGTTACGCTTCATCTACTAAGGAAGATGATCTAAGTTTTATTTACATAGTACAGTGGCTACCATTCAGTGAAAACTAAATTTAGATTCAAATGAAATTTAAAGTTAAGGTGTTAAAGTGGATTGATGAGTGTCTATAGAGCATACTGAGTTAATGGCACCAAGTTCTGTGTTGAGTGCATAATTTTAAATCAAATAAAATTATTCTTTGATTGAGGTGTGCAGATTGTAACAGCATCTGGGACACCATGTTTGAATTACATCCAACTGTGTTATATGATGGTAAGGTTAGCAGTGGCAGCAGGTTTCATCTCAATGAGTTGTATGGGATTTTTATTGTATTCTATGACAGAACATTTGTTCTGTTATAGAAACAAATGTACAAATGTGCTTATTATTGATCTAATAAGCACATTTGTAGTTTGGAGCTCTCTTTACTTCTTGGCAAAAGAGGTTATTGAAGTTAAATCAACATTAATTAAAAATGAGCTAACTATTTGGATATGGAATAACTAAAATTTATAAATTGAATGCACTAAACTTAATATTACCTATCAAATAATTTACATAAAACGGTGTTTCTTAAAACTGGGAAGGTGATTGTTGGATTGTTGAATCTCTATTCATATGATTGAAAATAAGTTGTTTAACTAAGACATCCAGGAAGGTCTAAGCTAAATATTTACATCATTTAATAAACTTAGCTGTATCAAATTTCTCCCCAAAACTGAAAAGGTATTGATAATTGATAAACACTATAAAACAGGTAATTAATTATCCAATTAAATATTTTATAAATAGCTTTTCAAAAGAATAAATGGATCAAAGGTAAAAAATAGTTGAAATTTTGGGATTTAAAACTATGATTGGAATAAAGTAAATCATTTTTGATATTTAGTGACACGGTTAACTTTACTCATGTAAAACAGGCTGATCATTCTTTAAGGTTTTAAAATAGAAAATATGATGATTGAAATTAAATTGGTCTAAATTGGAGATTTACAAATTAACAATTATGGAACTGCTTCTAAAATATGGTTAAGGTTTGGGTTCAACACAATGGGAAAACATTTATTTCTCATGAATGCCTTACATAAAAAGAAGGTCAAAATACAGCTCTAAAGGAGAAGCTTCTTAAAATTCGAAGTTTACTGAGTTATAATACAAAAGGAAAATTACCGGAAGAGACTTAACATAAGGAAATAAATGATAATTAGAAATGAAGTTTTAAAGAGAAATAAATAAAACTAAAAGCTACCACAAAATCTCTTCCTTCCTGATAATACAATAAAATAACTATTAAAATAAGATTTGATAACAAGAACAATATGACTTGAAACAATAAAGAATAATTAGATTATTAATTAGTAAATCAGTGTAAATGAAATATTAATTCAAATTGGAAGGAATTACTTATTTTATTTTAAAATACATTAAGGAGGTCTACATAGGCGACAGACTCTGTTTCAGTATGCTGACCAGCTGATGACCTCATTGGATAACAAAGGACCACAACCTGGTGACTGAGGATCCTCAGCCCTGACCGGAGGACGACCTCACACCTAGATGTTCATCAGGATTTCTTTCATTCTACTCTACTTTTGATGTCATCAAATTGGAAAAGGGAACAGCCTTTTTGCTAAACTCACCAAATTGTGGGCACAATAATCCCTAAATAGGTGAGCATCGGTTACTGAGCTGATGACCCTGAGTTCAAAACTATAAGGAAAATGAGCTGCTGGAGACCAGAGGATCATCTTTGTTTTTTCTATTACCAAGTTTTCATCTTTCATCTACGATGTGCCAACGAACTCATCTTACTTCAAGGAGCATCAAGAAACACAGAGACACAAAATGAAGATATGTAAAAAAATAAAAAAGAAAAAATTGTTGTACAAAAGTTGATAGTTTGTAAGTCTTTTATATGCAGTATTTTGTATCTAACTTGCTCATTTATAGCAGGGATAATTTTGGACAAATATATGTGTAACATCCTATTTGTATCAGGAATACTTGATTACGATTGACTTTTCTAAAATATCATTTTAAGTATTACAGTAAGATTTGTGGTAAAGTTTCTGTTAAGTATTGATAAATTTATGCATCATCTTTTGGTAAGACATGACTATGGGCTAGATCATTTTGAACATTTATTTTAGGATTTGAATCCTTTATATGATTTTGCTGTCTGATTTTATTTGCAATGAAAATGCCAACATTTTAACAACAAATGTTATGTAGAAGGTTGCATGCAAAAAGAGGGGCTTAATTTATCAGCTATAATATGGTGTTTCTGAATTTAGGCTTATTCTATCGCATAGCATATTTTAAATTTTAGAGTGTAATCTCTATTAAGAGATTAAAAGAGGGAACTGTTGAGAAAATAAATTTAAAATAAGCTAGTTTTAAAACTTAACATGTCTTGATTCAAATGCCCTAATTGTGGTTTTGAAATTAGTAATGTATTCTGGCCTATTGACCTTTATGTTACCTGTAGTTACAGCAGATGGTTTGTTAGGATCGTTTGAACTGCCTTTTGTCTGTGTGGGAAAACAATACAGTAGAAGTTGTAGCTTTTCACACTCATCTGTGAAAGGCCGTAAACACGGCAGGGGTTTCTGGCTTGAGAGAGGGTCAGAGATAGCTCCTGGTTGGATGAGCAAAGATACGCCTTGTTTGAATAAATTAAAGATAGGAATACGCCTTTTACTATAAAACTTTTTACACAGAAGTAACAGATTAGATTTGCTCTTGCAACTCTCCAAAGACGTCTTTGCTTTCTTTCCTTCTTTTCCAAGTCTGTGAGGTAAATGAATGTATGTCTCCGTTGTTCTGCAGTTTCTGGTGTAAGTTTATATTGGATTAAACTCTGTAATTCTGTGACGTCAACACGCATTGTTGTTTTCCTTGTGGCTACACGTGGCCCGCCGAGAGGACCTGGGATCCAGAGGAAGAGAGAGCCAAACTTTTTTCCAAAGTTAACCAATTTAGAATTTCTTCCTTAACAAGGAACACTCAAAGAAATGAAAAGAAAACATTGTGGAAGTCAGTGAATGATACTTTTATTGACCAAGCACAGGGAAATAAATATGGAGTCACTCAGTTCTGAGGGAAAAAGTGTGGAATCATGAAAAACACCTTGTCATGATTGAGGGTTTGGTGAGGTGAGGGAAGACACAGGCAGACTCGGGATGAAGGTGATGATGATGGTTTTAATGATGAAATAATCCAAAAGAACAGAATACAAACAGGTTGCACAGGGAGACAGAGATGTACACACGACGGCACAGGGAAACTGGCTAGTACACACGACAAGGATCCGACAAGAGACAAAGACAACAGGTGGGACTAAATACACTGGGAGGGTAATCAAAGAAACGAGACACAGCTGGGATCAATCAACAGGGAAGTCAGAGACTCACTGGGGAACAGACTAATAAACACAGAAAAACCTCAAAATAAATAACACACACAACACACATAAAAGACCATTCAACATACGTCACTAGTATTTAGTTGCACCACCTTTGGCTTTTATAACGGCTTTCAGTCTCTGAGGCATGGACTTGATGAGTGGCAAACAGTATTCTGCATCAATTTGGTGCCAACTCTCTTTGATAGCAGTTGCCAGATCAGCTTTGCAGGTCAGAGCCTTCTTGTGGACCATCTTTTTCAATCTTAACCGCAGATTTTCAATTGGGTTGAGATCTGGACTATTTGCAGGCCATGACATCTCCAAGGATTGACTTCACTGTTTTTGCCCTATGGCACGATGCATTGTCATCTTGGAAAATTATTTCATCATCTCCAAACATCTGTTCAATTGAAGGGATGAGAAAACTGTCCAAAATGTCAATGTAAACATGCATTGATAGAAGAATTAATCACAGTCAATGGTC
This sequence comes from Poecilia mexicana, assembly GCF_051168715.1. NCBI lineage: Eukaryota > Metazoa > Chordata > Actinopteri > Cyprinodontiformes > Poeciliidae > Poecilia > Poecilia mexicana. The sequence continues at coordinate 22,226,894 of NW_028263383.1, forward strand.
TTTTATTTAGGTGTGTTGTGTGTGTGTGTGTATTTATTTTGAGGTTTTTCTGTGTATTAGTCTGTTCCCCAGTGCCTTTGGCTGACATGCAGCCCCATATCATCAAGAACTGTGGAAATTTGGTTGTTTTCTTCAGGCAGGCCTCTTCATAAATCTCACTGGAACAGCACCAAACAAAAGTTCCAGCATCATCACCTTGTCCAATGCAGATTCTTGACTCATCACTGAAGATAACTTTCATCCAGTCATCCACAGTCCATAATTGCCTCTCCTTAGCCTATTGCAGTCTTGTTCTTTTATGTTTAGGTGTCAATGCTAGTTTTCATTTAGCTTTCCTGTATTGAAATCCCATATCCTTTAGGCGATGTTTTACGGTTCAGTCACATACATTGGCTCCAGCTTCCTCCCATTTATGCTTAATATGTTGTAATTTTTCGGTTTTCAAGACACATGGCCTCAAGTTGTTTGTTTTGACGCTTTGATGTCTTTCTTGGTCTACCAGTACGCTTGGCTTTAAGCCAATACATGCTGTTTGTATTTGGTCCATATCTTGGATACAGCTGACTGTGAACAGCCCATATCTTTAGCAACCATGTGTGAAGGGCTACCTTCTTCAAGAAGTTTCACAATCTTCTCTTTTGTTTCAAAGGACATTTCTCTTGTTGGAGCCATGGTTCTTGCCTCTCCACTTCATCCAGCAGCCCTCCAAGGTGTCATGACTGCAGGTGTTTTTAACTGCAGACTAACGGGCACATCTAATCTGGGGCAGGTGTCCATTTAGGGAAAGGAAATAGACTGGGTGTGTCCTTATTTTCTACCTCCAATTTGAGTGATTCCAAACTTTTTCCCTCAGAATTGAGTGACTCCATATTTATTTCCCTGTGCTTGGTCAATAAAAGTATCATTCATTGACTTCCACAATGTTTTCTCATTTCTTTGAGTGTTCCTAAATGCCAACAAGTTGGACTTTGGAATGACCTTATTGTTGTATCATGTTTTTGATCTGAGTTTGTTTTACAGCATGTCTGAATGAGTGCTCATTCAAGACTGGGGATTCCTTACCTTTTGCCAGGGGTTGTAGGATGGTTAGTGAAATAATAAACCTGGATATAAATATGCTATTCTTCAGCAAGAATGCTTTTATTAATTTGATTGATATTTTATATTGATTGGAAAATAGATTATCTCCTACCAAACTCATGTAAAACATGACTTGATCAAAGACATTAACTGATAACTGTAGTACATCTGTTTTGGTCACTACTTACACGTAACAGCTGGTTAGCTGGAGCTTCAGTTCCTTGGACTTTTTTGAAACGCACATCGTTACAAAATATACCAAGTATTTGAAAATATATTTACATTTCAATGAAAATATAGCTTTAACAGTTATATTAAAGAAATCCATGATTAGTTGTAAAAATAGACTTTGAGAAATATTTATTTTAGATGTAAAAACAAAACAGTAATACTCTACGCTGTTTAGTTTATCCAAATATAAAATATTGTCACACGAACATTGCCATGTTGTTCACACTGCAATGCGTTCTGGGTAAATTAGGTCTACTTGGTCCGACTGCACTAGTGCCATCCAGCCAAAACAGCGATGACTAACATCTTTAAACTTTTTTAAATTGAACCATTAAAATTGACGGGAACGTAGAAATCATTAGACATAATGAAAACGAGGAGAACCAAACAGAGGAAGAGGACAGACTTGGCTGAAGGAGGTTGCGTTTTGCTGCTGCTGCCACCTTCATAAAGGAAACAATGAATAACACATCTCTGGTTGGACTTTGTGATCCGGTAAGTACTTCTATAACTCTGTGTTCGATTCGGCAACAGCTGCAGAGCTCCATTAGCATTTAAAAGAGTTTGCACCGTTGTCTGTCTGATGTTTCTTCCACTCTGTCTGGTCCGATTACAGCTGTTTAGGGTCCAGTCTCGATCTAAGAAGTAAATGGGGTAGCAGTAGTGCTACTGGCACTCTCTGATGTTTCTCCCAGTGTTTTTCTCTCTCTAGCCAGTGGCAATCAGGTTTAGGTACTTTGTGGTTAAAAACTGTCAGCACAGCATTTGTTTTTTGTTTGTGAAGTTAGTAATCACCTGTTAGAGCCTGTCAGTTTTGCTCGTGACTTAAAGTCTTCTGGAGAAAAATGTTGATGGCACAATGTAGGTCCTTCAAAAGTTGTGTTCAGCTCCGGTTCTCTCCCACTGCACTCTTTTTTTCCATTTGGGAAGCAATCCAGACTCGCCTCACTGTTTTTTTTATTTTTTTTATTACAGTCAACAGTGATGCAGTGTGGCATTATCTAAAATTACACCAGTCAAGCACAATTTGATAAACAACTCAGGTACACTTAGTCTTCTTGTGGCTATGCTGAAGATTCCAGTACAGAACACACCCATCAACCCACAGGTGAAAATATGGTGACCTCCATGAGTGAAAAAAGCAACAAGAGCTATACATGTTTTTGAAGAAATTGACTTTTGGGATATCACAAACAGCAATTTTTAATTAATTACATTACAACATATTTAGGCAAACATGTTTAATTAATCTTGGATCCCTTTAAGATATTAGATTCACACGCTATAAAGCAACTAAAGCTCCAATTTGATCATTTCATGTTCACTAAACTTTGAGCAACAGTTTAGACTAAAAGCGTTTCTGTGCTCAGCAGCATCATAGAACATATTTGGATCTTCCACCTTTAATTAGTGAAAGGTGTTATTTAAATAAACCTTTATAGTTTAACCTCTGACAAGATGTTACAACATAAAACCATCTCAGAAACATCATATTAACAATAGTTGTCCCTAGTTCAAGTCATAAAATAAATTCTGTACTGCTTTGCATCTAACTTGACTTGAAGAAAGAGAGAGTTAAAGATTTAACTAGGCCCAAGTCAAAAACATTTATACTGGATACATTTCAACACAAGTTCCACATGGCTGATATCTGGGATATGTGTGAGTTCACCCTGGCCACACTGCCCCCGAAAAAGAAAAAAAAAAAAAAAAAAAACTCAAGTTGGTGTTTCCATTGTAGCTGAATCTGGAGTTGCATCTTTAGTTTGTGGTTGGTGCTGCTTTTGAAGCTGGAACTGTGTTTGTGGTGGTTGGTGTTGGGGTTAACTCATGCAGATCGAGACATAAATGAGTGTCATGGCAGGTTGTTTCCACTGGAAAGTTCAGCATGAAAGGTTGAGTAGCCAGGTTCACAGCAGTAGGCGTTTACAGCCAAACACCAGAGCTGCCGTTTTTTCCACCTGCTACTGTTAACGTCAAAGGATTTTTTTTGTCATTATAATTTCTCTTCTGCTATTGAGCTGTTGAACAAAAACAGAAATTTTAGAGAAAAACTTGAATATCTCTGGAATTTGAAAAGCTGAAGTGTACATTTTTAGAATTTTAACCTATTTGATTCTAGTCTTTTTTAGCAGATGCATTCAAATGTAAATTACATTTAGACATTACTGCATTTCCAATATTTAAAATTATATTTGGTACAATGTATAAAAAGTTTATTAAAATGAACATGTTTAGCATAAGTTAAAGAGGAAATGTTGAAATACTAAAGCTGGAAACTCACCAGTTATTGGCAAGCAGTTGCCCCCATCTCCTGAATATGCTGTTGGAGTGTTGCACTGAGAAGGGCTGGGGTCACAAGCAACACACTTCAGGCCATTTAGATACTCAGAACCAGGTACTGTCCATAACAGCATGATGGGACAAAACACAACAATAGCTTTTGTCATGGTTAATTAAAACCAGTCTCAAATGCAGCAGGCAAATACAACGTAAAATACAGTAGATGATTTCACAAAAATGCCAGGTAACAAAATAAAAAAAAAAAAAAACAAAGACAAAGACAACAGGTGGACTTAAATACACTAGGAGGGTAATCAGGAAACTAGACACAGCTAGGATCAATCAACAGGGAGGACAGGACAGAGACTCACAGGGAAACAGGACTAAACGCAGAAAATCTCAAAATAACTACACAGAAAAACACATCACAACAGTAGAAAGTGGAAACAATGGCTAAATGAGGTAACTGGTTGTAGGTGTGAGTTTTTGGAGCAGGAGTCAGGCTGAGGGGTGGGCAGATGGTGGAATTAGAAGCTGTGAAGATATACAGGGAAGCACAAAAGAGTGAGGGAGGAAAACTGAGTGAAGTTGCCCCCTTTCCCCACCTCCTTCAAATCAGACAAAAGTTTTTGTTTGCGCCACTGTTATTTTAAAGATATTAAGAAATGTTTCCAGAGATCATGAAAGGTCTGGTACGTTTGACACCAGAAAAACTTGGTGTTAATTGTAGCACTTTGGAGAAGTGCTACAGTTGTGCTGGTTTGTGCAACAATTTTTTTGTTTGTGCTGCTTTGGCTTTGAAGATATTAATGAAAGTTTAAAGGTAATGTTGGTTTAGTAAAGTTGGGGGGCTGGTTGATGTTTTGACCTTTAAACTTTCATTAATATTTTCAAAGCCAAAGCAGCACAAACATAAAATTTTGCTGCCAGCACAAACGTATTCGAGTTGCTAGACACTAATTTTGCCTGATTTGAAGAAGTGGGAGGGGTTTCTGGTTGACCTTTCATAACCTCTGAAAACATTTCTTAATATATTTAAAATTATAGCAGCACAAACAAAAAATGTTGCTGCAAAAATGCTTGACACCAATTTTGTCTGATTTGAAGAAGGTGGGGGGGGGGCAACTTCACTCAGGTGGGAGGAAACACAAGGGAGATGGAAATAATTCTAATATTGAAAAAACATTAAAACTAAAGAAAACATGATAAACTAGAAAGAGACAAAGACATGAAAGGGAAACAAAGAACCAAACAGAAACAAGGATGATATAAAAATAATAAGAACTAAGGAACACAGAGCTAGAATAACTAGAGGGACGAAACAAAGAAATAACTTAACTAGAATCACTAAAGAACATAGATGTAGATTCAGACATAAAAGAACACCTAAATATAGAGTAACAAGATAAGTAGAAACACTATGAGGGACTGAAATAAAAAAACATAAAAATGAGAAAGGTCTAACAAGAAATTGACAACAAATAAGAATAAATCAAAGAGTGAACTAAAACACAATTTATAAATAAAATAAACAGCAAAAACAAACCCAAAAATGTAGTCATGATACCTTAATGAAAAGAAGATTTCAGAATGTCCTTTTAATATTTTTTTTCTGTAATGAAACTTACAAGTCAGAGTCTGTGAGTTGCAGTTGTTGGTATTGCAACACTCAGCAGAGGCTACACCACTTTGGAAGCCCAGGTTCACTGAAAAAGTCTGACTGCCTGTTCTTAGACACAGAGAGGAAGCTGCACAGCCTTTGTAGATTTGTTGTTGTGTTGCTCCAGATGAATAAGCTGCAAAGTCAAAGAGCATTTGGTTCTTGTTAGAAAACAAATCAGACCTCACACCACCTGACCTGAATTTAGTTCTAAAGTAAAAGTCAACATGAAGAGAGTGACACCTAAGACAGAAGCTGTTATACACATCGTTTCTGAGCTGCATGTCACTGAAACTGTGCTTGAACATGTCGCATCTGTGCAGGTCAGACACCGCAGGGTTCTAGCTGGAATCAGAAGTAAATACTGATGTGAAAACTTACTGTTTTACATGTTTCAAGGATGCTTCAAGATGGTTGAAAGGTAAAATATCTGATTTCTGAGTTAAAATTTTAAACACAAATCATTTATAAAGTTTATTAATGCACTCTTCTTTTGTAATATGCCTTACAGTTTTCAGACTTTTAATTTGTTACCTCTTATTGTGGATGTGATGGTTGGAGATATTGTTGAAGTTGTTGCTGCAGCAGTTGTTCTGGTTGTAGTAGTTGGTGCAGGGGTAGTGGTTGTAGTAGTTGGTGCAGTTGTGGTGGTTGTTGCACTTGGAACATTGCACAAACTAGTTGTACAGCAGGTTGGTCCACTGGTGATTGAACCAACACTCTGCATGAATGGCAAACTTCCCAGACCTGAAGCAGCTGTACAGGTGTTTGGTGATGCACAACCCAGTGCAGGAATTGTGTTTGTTCCATTGTTCACTGTCGATGTAAAAAACAGTGTAAAGTTACATTATTTGTTTTAAATATAATATAGTTGTATTTTTCTAAGATGTAGTATTAATATAAAATTGGGATTTGTCTTCAGTTTGTCCCAGCTATTAAATATGAAAACTTACAAATTGCTGAGAAGCAGTTGATCTCATCTCCTGAACAGATTATTGGAGTGGTGCACTGAGAAGTTGTGGGGTCACAAACAAGGCATTGAAGGGATTTAGTAGGCTGAGGACTGGGGGCTGAAATAAAAAAGGATAATGGAAGAAACTGGTTAAATATTAAAGGAACAAAATGAAATCGTAAAGGAAAGTAGGATGGCCAGATTTTTTCTTTTTAACTCTTGTTGAAACCTACCAGGCAGAGTCTGTGAGTTGCAGTTGTCTGTGTTGCAGCACTGAGCAGATGCAATTGCACTTTGGGAACCCAAGTTGACTGAAAAAGTCGAGGTGCCTGTAGCCGGACACAGAGAAGACGCTGCACAGGCTTTGTAGAGCTGTGTTACTGAAATTCCAGATTGAGTAGCTGTAGAGTCAAGGAAAAGATTGGTGGTGTTAGGAAATATAGCAACCTCAATGGATGCAGTGTGTTCCATCATAAAGTAAAAGAAAACATAACCAGAACAATACCTAGGATGGTAGCTGTTATGCACATCGTCTCTGAGCCACATGTTAGTGGTATTGAGCTTGAACATGTCTGGTCTGTGCAGGTCAAACATGTCAGGGCTGCAGCTTTGCAGACAGACAGTGTTGTGTTCAAGACCACCCAACCCGAGACCAAGACAAGACCAAGACCAGAGTGTATTGAGACCGAGACAAGACCAAGACTTTTGGGGTCCGAGACCAAGTCAAGACCAAGACCGAGGGGAGTCGAGACCGAGTCAAGACCAAGACCAGCGGCCCGCGCTACATGACACAATAAAATGTAAAATATGATCGAAATTGCTTCTCAAAATAATCTGAAAGATCCATATTACCATAAAACACCTAGATATTAAATACTTAATACATTTTACCAATATTAAATATTCCATTTATGTGCTAAAAAGTGTGATGGTCTCGTGCCATCCCTAAAAACATAACGCCCTGGACATTTGCCCATATTGCTCATATAAGAAACCACCACTGTCGGCACCATTAAACATAGCAATTGAGGCAATGCGCTGATGGTAAATAACACTCAACTATGAACACTGACCAAGGAGCAACAAGCAAGAAGTAACCAAACAGAAGGCGCTCATCGTGACTGTTTTCACTCTCTATCACAGTACATGAAGCCAGGTAGTCTGACACCATGGCAGACATTACAGCTGCCACTTTGAACAAAAACAATCAAAGAGCAATGTGCATGCTCTGCGTGCTCTTTCGTTCTTGTGTTTTAGTTATTTGTTAATTTAAATATCAAGGTACATAATTAATAAAATAATTATGGAGTGTACACAGAGCATTACAAGAACAAAGAACGGGTGTTCTGTCAGGTCAGATCGTCATACGCTTAACACGAACTCACGGTGTTCTGTCACATCAGCATACGTTGTCAGATAGTCGTACGCTTAGCTCAGATATGCATACGCTGTCATTACCATATGATTTTATTTAATCAGCAACATAGAATCATGACGTAGATCATTATTAACAGTTATTAACAGTTGTATGGCATCCAGCTGCAGCCAGACCTACTTTAAATACACTTTGAAACCACGACAACGCATGTATATCTATCTAGTTATCATATTATGTCATATTATAAACAATTTAATGACTTATTTTCGTCATAACTTGTTGCATATACTGACAACTCCACTGACGGTCGGACTTAATGCGCATGCGCTGGCATGGTACTCACTGCATGTATGCTATCCTGACAGCGTATGGTAATCTGATAGAACACCGGCTATATCTGTCAGACACGTCATTACCATAAGATTTCATTTAATCAACAACATAGAATCATGACGTAGATCGTCATACATTTTGTTATTAACAGTTGTATGGCATCCTGACTTAGCGGTTAAGTGAGTTTTACACGGGCGTGTGTTGTAGCTGACTCCAGCAGCAGCCAGACCTGCTTTAAATACACTTTGAAACCATGACAACACATGTATATCTATATAGTTATCATTGACAACAATTTAATGACTTATTTTCGTCATAACTTGCTGCGTATAGTGAACTGACAACTCCTCTGACGGTCGGATTTATTAATGCTTAATGCATGTATGCTATCCTGACAGCGTATGGCTATCTGATAGAACAACGGCTCTCAGTGACACTCCAGTCCTATCTAATAAGTAAAGAGCCGTGGAGAAGAATCGACTGTTTCTGAATGTCACCTCGCTATATTGCAGACTTTTGGACATAGCGTTGTCCCATATATGCGACAAGTCAGTCAACACCTCCGCACAATAATTCAGCACAGTGAGTGATAACATTTTTCATCACAATGCTTATGTGTCTCTATACAGCTAGCTTTGCTAACATCACGTTAACGGAGCTTACCTTCTTTGAGCTACTTTTCTAAGTGACGAAAAAAGTTAGACGTTGTCTCCACCGTCTGTGAAAGCGAAGCGCTGCTGAGTTAGCTGTGGCCATTGGATTTCTTACTATTTATGCAGCGATATATTACTGACGATTAGACAAACATTTTCTGCCGCTTAGAGGAAACCACTGCGCGTGTCCTGGAGCGCCACGCACGAGTGAAAGGTGGGGAGGGGAGGGAGAGGGAAAGTAAAAGGAGGGGAGGGGGGAGTAACAGAAACACGTGGTTGCTTGGATTTTAATCGGTGCGTTTTGCATCCACTGAAAACAAAGATGTTAACAAATAAAGTGGACAGAATGCTGTACGTTTAGTGATATTTTCACAGTTGCGGTCTTGACTGGTCTTGAAATAAAATGCCGAGTCCTCAGCGCCCGAGACCGAGACAAGACCGAGACCAAATGCGGTCGAGTCCGAGACGAGACCGAGACCATCAGAAAACGGTCTTAAGACCGGTCTTAAGACCAAGACTAACTTCGAGTACCACAACACTGCAGACAGAATAAAATAAACAGCTCTATTTCTGTATGCTATAGATAATTTTTCTCTTACAAACTCAAACACACAAGAAAATGAGCAGAAGCCTTAACATCTACATATCAATCTTCAAAATTTTAACCGTTAAATATTCTCACAAATAATCTTCAACATCTCAACAGCAATTTACATTACGTAAGAAAACTGCTGAAAACTCATTTGTTGAAGAGGTGATACCTAACAGTGTTACCTGTGCTATAGAGTTCCCAGATGAGACTCAGTAAAAAGATTAGATTCATCTGGTTGATCCTGTAGATTAATTTCCTTCCCCAACTTCTAAAAAGCAGCAGTAGTACTAAAGTTTGTATTCAGTAAAGGTGATCTTGCTGGCTGGCCGTATTCACATTAAAAAGTTGCTTTATTATTTTGCTTCTGTTCTCTCACACCTAAACACACCTTTACACACCCTTGTAGGCACGTCAGCATTTGAATGGTTGGAGCAGTTCACACAAACAATAATTAAGTTATGTAATCCAAAAATGCAAAAAGAGACATCCCACAAATATCTTTCTCTTTTTGCTCTTCATTTATATCATACATTGTCGTAATTTTCTAAAGCAGTGGAGTTATACATATTTTCACTTTGGGCTACATCAAGATCAAATATAGACATATTGATAATATTAATTGTGAAAATAAAGAATAATAAATAGCTATTTCTGCATTCAATTAAATAATGAAGAAATCCTTCATTAATTAATGAAGAAATCCTACTGATGTGTATTTATGCTGCAATATTTTCATATTGAAATAATTAGGTGCAATATAAATTAAATGTATTTATTTTGATGAATAAAATAATATTTAAGCACACAGATGTGATATTAATGTTTTATGTGTCACTCTAGAGCAGGGGTCCCCAAACTTTTTCCTGCAAGGGCCACATAGCTGTTCCTTTCTCTGGTCGGGGGCCGGTCTTAGTTTTTGGAGAAAGAAACCTTAGAAAATTCTTGTCGACGGGGCGAGGGGGGGGGAGGGGGAGGGCTGTTCTATCTTTGAAACTGTCGAGGTGGGGGGGAGGGGGGCGATGACACATTCGCGCTTTTAGATAGATTTTTACCCAGAATGCAAATGGATAAAACCGTGAGTGAAACGGTGACTGGGACTGACTAGTATATATTCCATTGAGGGAAAGTTAGTTTCACATCTGCTCAAGCCACCTGGTGGTTGAAGAAAAATCCACATATAAACCCAAAAATACAATATATGAAAAAAAAAAACACTGAATGCTCTTTGGTATGAGGAGGCGGGCCAGATCCGGCATTGTTCAGGGGGCCAGACCAAATGACGTGGCAGGCCAGATCCGGCCCGCGGGCCGTAGCTTGGGGACCCCTGCTCTAGAGTCTATGGAGCCACATATATAATTATGGTGGCCCTGATTTGGTCTGTGAGCTCACCAATCCGATTCTAGTATAAACATGTTTAATAAGCAATAAATGTGTTTTAAAAGACTACTTTTTATACTGTAGCTTATGTTTCACTGCCTCTACAGTGAAACAGAAGAAGCAAACAACTTGCTAATAGCGTTTAAAGCAAGTTGTACTAACAACTGATCTGTGCATTTTAATCTTTTCCCGATTATTATCTTTGGGGGAATTTTTCTGCCATAATCCGAGAGCACACATTTTTAGTCTGGAAACAGGATTTCATGTCTTTTGTTCTCAAAACTGTTAATACTTTTGCTTACATTTTCATTTTGAAAGCCGGACTTCATGTCTTTTTGCTCAAAATTTGTAACGCTTGAACTCAAAACCTCTCCTCACACTTAGTCTCTGCTCAGACTCTGCTCGCTTTTGAAAACGCCTTTTGGCACAGTTGCCTGGCAACCTCTTAGCCAATAGAATGAAAGTGTAGTACTGGGTGCGTAAGTTGTTTGTAGTGGGTGTGCCTGTGTGGCTATTATCGATTGTAGCAACCTGAGCCACCCACTGGATGTAAGGAGTTGGTTGGGTGAACAAACTCCTGCCTAATATCAGTATCTGTTAGTGATCAAAGCACCCACTATTGGCTGATGTTTAGTGTACTACGGAGCAGAAAGCTGATGTCATTGTTTCTCTCTACATCAACGTTTTTGTGTGATAAATTACTCTATCTTCCCATTAGGCTGAATTGGAATAAATTACTTTAAATCTACACTCTAAGAAATAATCCTGTAAAGAACGGTAAACTACTGGCGTCTGTAGCTGCCAGTAGTTTACCGTTTTTTCACAGTATCTATATTGTTCTTGCTTTAACGGTAATCTTCTGTCAGAACAAATTACGGTACAGCTATTGTGCATTTACAGTAGAATACTGGCGTCTGTAGCTGCCAGTATTTTTCTGAAAATTTACATTTTCCAAACTACAGTGTCTGCACCCTTTCAAGCTTATTCTTTCAAAGGCTTGAGAAATGGCCTCGTCTAGCTGCCTAGCCTCCACCTCGACGTTATGTTGCTTAGCAACCATGATGCAACATGATTTTTACAATGTTTGTAGGCGAGAATGTAGATGTTAGAAGTCTCAAATTTCTGCTCGGTTCATCAGTACATCACATAATTGCAATATTGCTTTGACGTTTTCGGAGATGTCTGCTCCCGCTGCATTAACTCCCATCCCTAGCTGTCAGCTGGCAGGGTGGTCCAGGTTCAGTATACCGCAGGAGAACATCTGACTGATTTGGGCGTTCCCCAAATGACTGGGAGTTAAACACAGATATTAAGTCAGGTAACATCTAGTTGTACATTTTTTGGTTCACTAAAGTATTTCATTTATTCCTGAGCAAATCAGTTTGACTGATTAAAGTTAAGCCTTCAAACATAATAGTTTGATTAAGCTGTATTATCTTAGCTGAGATTCGGAGAGTATTATATTTGAAAAGGAATACTTTGCTTGCATTCCTTGTGTAAATGTGCTATACATGTTTGAACATTTTAGAATCAGACTAACAGATTTATTTTTTTTTAATATGCAACGGCCTTTATTACAAAAGGTGAAGAGTAATAGAGAAATCAGGAGTAAAATAACAAACTTTGAGTCCGTTTTTTCCCATCGCTGCTCTGTGCTTCATGTTGTCACGGTTGCTAAGCAACATAACGCTGGGGTAGAGGCTAAGCAGCTAGCTGAAAGCTACAGCTTCTCTCTTCTGGTCGTCGATATTTATGACCTTCGAAGGACCCGCCGTAGACTGGGCTGTTTCTCAAGGCCCTTGAAAGGATGCAAACCCTGATTTTGGACCCAGCTGTTCTCTGTTCGACTCCCCCTAGTGGTCTGGAGCACTTCTGTTTTCAGCATTTTTTGTTTGCATCTCTTTTTTGTTTGCTGCATTTTATTTGTGGTTGTAGTCTTTTTGTTTACATCTCTTCTTTGTTGCATTTGCTTTTCTTGTGTTTGCTGGGTATTTGTACCTGTCAGCCACTGTAAAATACAGTGTTGAAAGTAAATATACTTTCAAATACTGGCGTCTGTAGGTGCCAGTATTTTTACTGTAAATTTAGTTTTACTTCTGTATTAACTGTAACTGGACTGCAACATCTTAAAGTACAGTCTTAGTTTTACGATAGAACAGTAATACCTAACCTGTATGAGATGCCACTCAAACTCCATCAGGTTTTTGATGAGGGTGGAAACCTGCACATTCACTGTCTGCTTTTTCTTTTGAATGATCTTTCCTGTCTTTTTGGATATCATCTTCCAGTGACCATAAATGGGAAATCATAAATGGGAAAATTTTTGAGAATATAAATAGTGTAGCACTCTAAAGACAGCAGGTACAATATATAAAGCTTTCCTTACTTAATGTGGAAAAATTATCCTGTTTTTAATTATGTAAAGAGAAAACATCACCACCTTTGTCAAAAGTAATCAGAACTTGCTTTAAAACTTTAAAACCATGCCATTGTATTTTGCTCATTGTAAAAATATAGGAATGGTTTTTACCATTGAATGAACTTCAAAGTCTTGGCTGCCTCATGCTGATATTGGGGGTTGAAGATGTAGAAGATGGCAAACACTGTTGCCAGTCCTGTCTGGAATGTTGGCTGGACCCCATCAAAGACAATATGGCCTTCAATGATGACCATGCAGAAAACTGCTTGCCATAGGTACTGTAATAAACCAAGTCCTTTATTGGATGAACATAAAATGAATCCTCTTATTGATACAGTATGCATTTAAATGATCATCATAACAAAGAGTGTCCACTCTGCCAGGCAAAATAAAAGCAAGGATGTTCATATCCTCAATTGTCGTGCAAAAGTCACATCAATGTTGAAAACTGTAGGTTGGGTTAATGTACAGAAGTTGTAGAGGAATTCATGGTACTTTGCACAGAAGGTGAAGTGTGCTTTGAAAGTTCATCAAAAGCTACCATGGATGGTCTTGTGATCACTGATGAAGTGTCTTTGATGCTGCTCTTGTTTTCACCAACACGCAAGATGAAGGGCTGTCCTGGTTCCACACCAATGAGGAAGACTTCAACACTGGCTCCCATCTTTGACAAAATGCTAAGAAGACGAATAATAAAAATTATTAACTATATGTAGTACAGCTACATTCAAATAGCAAACTAAGCCAATGAGAAAGTGCTTCTACACAAATGTCAGTTCAAGCTACCTAAAATGACACTTTGACATTACAAAGAAGAATAGAGAGACAAGTGATTAGATTTTTCTCATATGAGGAGAGCAAGGGGGAGAGAACTAACAGTTAAAATCCCCCAAATCACTCTGAGGCTTCTCCGCCCGCTACACCTCTTTTATTAGAATTGGAGTTTTCCCTAGTTACAACGTTTGCAAACTGTTAAGGAAGGGACAAACACATGCTCATATATAATAAGATGCCCCCCCGCCCTCCTCTTTTCATAAGGCTTTAAGCGCTGGTCCTGCTTCTCTGGGTCACAACCTTTAGCCTTTATCTGTTTCTTCCATCAGGCATGCTCGCAGCTCACCTGCAATTCAGCTCCAAGGGTCTGGCTTCTTGTTTATTTTACCAGTGATTCTTGAGAATAGGGACAAAACAGGTCCTATGGATAAAGCACCAAATTTGAATAAAATATACACAAAATATATTTTTTCAAATATCTGACTAAACTAACCTGGGTCATGTGAGCACAACAATGTATATTTTTCTTGTATTTGCTGAATATTTTTTTATTTTAAACATTGTAGTCGGTGGATGATGCCTGTAAAATCCCTTGTCCAGGAGCAGAACTCAACACATTATAATAGTTTAAAACAAATGAAGCACTAGGCGAAAATTCAACCTGTAAGACTCTTCTGGCATCACCTATAACCACGCCTTCATCCCAGCCAATCAGGACGCACCACCTCTCTACCTCGATCCAATCAACTGGCAAGAGCCCCTTCAAAAAGGCGAAGCAACCACAGATCCACCCGCTTCAGCTGTGTTTCAACCCACCTCCTCCCCGTTTCCACCACCAGCCTCACAGACGCCTCCAGGTCCCCTCAAGACTCCTCTCTCCAAGCTCCGCTCCACCACCAGTGACTGAGTCCGGGGGAAGACCTACCTGAGCTTCATTCGAGCCGCTCATTCAAGCTCGCTGCGATTCTCAGCACGCACGTCTTCCGCCGGTGTCCGAGCGCCAAATTCTCGGTCCAATAAAATTGTCTAACTCCTGTTTCTCTCTCTGTGTGAGTCTCTACAGATTGAATTAAAGAAATACTAAATTTATATATTATGACAATTAAGTAAAAGTAGTCATATAAATAAATATAAAAGTATTGATAAATTGAATTAAAAATAATTTTTAGATATTTTTCAACTCCGTTGAAATTTGTCCCTAGCTTTTATCAACACCGTCAGACATGAAAAGAATGTAAAAAAATCAGGCATTATTGGGGGGCACCAGAACTTCTGAGGATCCCATGACGTTGTCTTTTCTCTTCCTTTGCTAAGAGAGCTAGTTAGCTCTGGTTAGCTTATGTTATTCTTCAGTTTTTTCTTCTGTTTTATTCCTAAGTTGCTTGTCACAACCATGAAGTGTCAACTCCATAACTGACAATTTTCAAAACTTTGATGAAATTTTGTGAAATAAAAGCTTAATTTTGGTATTGTTAAGGAAGAATATCTAAATTAGTTAATTTTGGAAAAAGTCTGGCTCTCTCTTCCTCTTGGATCCCAGGTCTTCCTGGCGGGCCACGTGTAGTCACTCAGAAGAAAACAGCAATGCGTGTTGACGTCACAGAATTTAATCCAATAGAAGACAACGCATAAAATTACAACAGAAACTGCAGAACAACAGAGACATACATTCATTTACCTCACAGACTTGGAAAAGAAGGAAAGAAAGCAAAGACCTGCAAAGACGTCTTTGGAGAATTGCAAGAGCAAATCTAATTTGTTACTTCTGTGTAGAAAGTTTTATAGTAAAAGACGTATTCTTATCTTTAATTTATTCAAATAAGGCGTATCTTTGCTCATCCAACCAGGAGCTATCTCTGACCCTTTATCTGAAGCCAGGAACTCCTGCCGTGTTTACGGCTTTTCACAGATGAGTGTGAAAAGCTACAACTTCTACTGTATTGTTTTCCCACACAGACAAAAGGCAGTTTAAACAATCCTAGCAAACCATCTGCTGTAACTACAGGTAACATAAAGGTCAAAAAGTCAGAATACATTACTGATTTTAAAACCACAATTAGGGTATTTGAATCAAGACATGTTAAGTTTTAAAACTAGCTTATTTTAAATTTATTTTCTTAACAGTATACTGTAAAGATTCCATGGACATGATGGGCTACAATATGGCCTCCTTCAGAATAACATCATATAAATTGAGGTAGTTTGGCTTTTTGTCAACTCCATCAGTTTTTGTGACTTTCAGTGAAATTGTTGTCAAATCTCACTTAATTGTGCAATTAATTCATTTTAATGTATTTTACATAAATTGCATTACTTCATATGTATCAAGTTTTTCATTTTACTCACTAGTTTGTCATGACCTTCAGTTCTATGTCAACTCCGTCATGCACTGTCAACTCTTTCAGATGGACTTTTTGTTGTTTTTTGTTTTCAATAATATTTATTTTGTTTCTTGGGAAGCACTTGTCTGTAAAATGAGTAAAAATATCACTAATGGGGTATTTTAAAAATCATTTTATATTTATTTTTGTCAGATGGTGATGACAAAGTTCTGGGTCAGGTCGATTAAAAATGTAATTTCTTTAAAAAATTTGCAACTGGGAGCCTGCACCTTAGCATCTTTACATTTCCTAAACATTATTTGTCATATTTTATAAGGTTGAGAAATAATAAAAAAAAAAATATGGGAAAATTAAAACCCATTTTGTCCCTATTCTCAAGAATCACTGTTACCTGTTTACGGGGACTAATACATTCCTTTCAAAGCACAAGTTAGAGGCACACAAGAAGAATGCTATAGACTTTAGACTTTAAAAACCATGACTGAATATATGTAATCCTCCTGAGAACCGAAGAAAAAAAGTGTCTTCCAATTTCTGTTTTTTTGTGATTTCCTACCTATTTAGGCCAAAATGAACACCTTAGCATTTTATTTTATATATATATATATTTATTAAAATTTTACAGCATATCCATTGTAGTGGACGTCAGGACTATTTCAGTCTAAATTATGACAGAATTTAAAAAATGGAAAAATGTACAGATTATTGTTTAATGAATCACATTAACCCAACAAGAGGTCATATTTGAAAAATACATTTAATAATCAGAAGTTATCCATTTCTGGTTGCAGTCTATTGCTTGTTACTTAAAATAAAAACCAAAAATGGCTGCAGGGTTTTTTTTTTGGGCAATAGAAAACTATTGCCCCAAAAATTAAGACTTTATTTATTTTTACTTAATTAATTGTTTTTATTTTTTTTTATTTTGAACATGATAGAAGTATAAAATTACACACATGAACAAGGACTTTCTTCAGAATATCAGTACACATGGTCTATCTTGCCTTTTCCAGAGTCAAAATCTTCTGGACTAAAAAATCAAAAGTGCCAGTTATTAGCAGGAATATGATGAGGAATAAGTTCTGCAAACTTCTCAAAGGGTCTTCCAGCAACTGGAACCAATATGATGAACCAAAGAATACCAAAGCCACACCAATTACCAGAAGATGGGAAGAAGGGAGCATCTTAGCTGACTGTCACAAAGTGGTTTGACGATAAACCTGTGGTGATGGCCTCCACCATTTATGGGAAAGATCTAAATGATATTTGCAGTCGATGGTCAAACAAAGAAAAAAACTTGTGTACATGATCTTTAGGACCAAATGTTGGTCACAGTGATCCAACATTTGGATCTTTATGACCAAATGTTGAGCTTTCATCGAATGTCGACCAGAACAAAAAAATGGACATTCCCATCACAGATGCCTGGCCTTAGACAAACATACAAATTAATCTTGGCCCACCTAGCATAGCGACTTTCCTGCTCTATATCTGGCTCTGATGGTGCATTCACACCAAACGTGTTTTGAACGTCAGGCCCATCTGGTTTACATTCAAAGTCTATGTGGAGGTGCGTTGAGGGCCATGGAGGAGTGTTCTGAGCACCTAACGTGGTGCGATTTGAACCGTTTGGACCATTTTTATGACGTTCCACATGGACTGTGAATGTAAACCAGACGCACCTGATGCTCAAAACGCTTTTGGTAGGAATGGACCAAAAGTGCACATGTGTCAAATTTGAAGTGTCAAGTGTGTTTTTGACATGTGTAACACGTTTGGTGAGAATGCACCATGAGTCTGTTTCTTCATCAGATTGTCCTGGATCTAATGAAGTTCCTTACAAGAAGCTGATATTTATTATCCTCATCTTCATCTGACAACTCCAGATCTGAATCTCCCTCTACTATCTTGTGGAGAATCCAGTTTCACATCTTTCTCCTACAACAATGTGGAGTCATTAAATACACTGAAATAGTCCTGATGTCCATTATAATTGACATTCAGAAAAGGTCTGAACAGAAATTATTAAATTGTTTTTACTGGTCAAAATATTATTATTGGTATTTAATTAACAAGAATATAAATAATTATCATGACAAAAATAAAAGAAAAAAAATATTTGACTCGTCTAACCTCTTTCCATAAAATGCGGTTTCTGGCAGGTCGGCCATTTTGATTTAGGAAAAAAAGGGACTTTCCGCTATGCAAACCTATCACATGACACATCCCTGGAAAGCCCACGATGTCCTCTAAACAGTACTGTAGGGCTAGAAAGGGTAACTCAAAGTATAAACAAAAAATAAGCTTCAACAAAATGTCCATTATAATGGACATAAGTCTATGGACCGGTTCTCAGGAGGATAATATGTAAAAATGTAAATGTATATACAAATGTAAAAAATATTATTCACAACCTAACAACAAGAAATAGGATCATTAGAATAACCATATACTGGCCCATATCTGACAACATGGGCAACAGTTTGACATGAGCTGTTTTGGATTCTTCTTGTGGCCTTAGGATATAGGAAGAAGTGCATGAACCAACAGAAGAATGCCTGGAGGAAAAACAGCAGAAACATCCATCCATTTTCTATACACCCTTGTCCCTAAGTGGGGTTGGGAGGAGCTGGTGCCTATCTCCAGCTAACGTTCTGGGCGAGAGGCGGGGTACACCCTGGACAGGTTGCCAGTCTGTCACAGGGCAACACAGAGACAGGCAGGACAAACAGCCATCCACACACACACCTAAGGATAATTTAAAGAGACCAATTAACCTGACAGTCATGTCAGGACTGTGGGAGGAAGCCAGAATGCCTGGAGAGAACCCACGCATGCACAGGGAGAACATGCAAACTCCATGCAGAAAGACCCCAGGCCAGGAATTGAACCCAGGACCTTGTTGCTGCAAGGCAACAGCTCTACCAACTGTGCCACTGTGTAGCCTGCTGAAACATTCTAATAATAAATATTTTTTTAAAAAAGTGTGAGCAAAACTAACCAGACCTACTGTGTGTGTAACTATCATATTCATTCAAATTACTCTGCCCACTCGGTTTAGCCTGGAGAGCATTTTTCACCACCTACAAGAAAAAGCATAAAAAAGTCAGAAATAATTACCATGAACACAACTCAGTCATTAAGTATCAGATAATCATTAGGTATTATAGAAATTAGTCAGCTTACAGAAACACTCTGGACAACATTTCTTCTGCCAACCTGTCAGAAGAAATGTGTTGAAGTCATCATAACAGGCATCAGTCACCAACATGACGTATTAATGAAGAAAAAAAAGGCAGCCAATATGTAATTATTTATTGTATGTATAGAGACAAAAACATTTTGGCTTAGCTTTGATCGCATAGATCAAGCCACCGGTCCAGCACAGCCACTTTCCCCATTATGCCGTCTAAAGCCAAAAACTTCAAGAAAACGACTCCACAGCTAAATAATGTTATCTCAAATGGCCTTTCTGACAGTTTTAATGTTCGGTTAACCACCTGACACCTCGTGCTACACCTGCTTTGCTTGCTTAAGCTGCTAACAAAAATAATAAACCAAGGGTGCTCACGACCAGTTCTCGAGAGCTACCGTCCTGAAACTTTTAGATGCATCTTTACTCCAACAGACCAGGATCAGCTCTGAACAGACCTGCTAACCAGCCATTCATTTGAGTCAGGTGTGTTGCAGGATGACAGCTCTCGAGGACTGGACTTGAGCACCCCTGTATTAAACAGTCATATACACCGTGATATCCAAACAAATAAACTTACATTAAGCATAAGTCAATACTCTTGAGCAAACAGAAAATTAATGCATTCATAAAAGAAAATCAAAAACATAATAATCTTAACATGGAACTTAACTTGTTATGATAAGCTCCAGACAGGACCCTATACTGCTGTCCCCGCTCCTCAGCCCAACACGTGATGTCACAGATACCTTGCATTTGTGGAAGCAACTCTGTCTGGTGCTGATTTCAAAATCAACACCAGACAGAGTTGCTAAAATTTTACTCTCCGGAATAACACCAACTCTTTAGGGAAACTAACACTCCTATCTTTGAATTAGACTAAACAAGAGTTGAATTAACACTGTATTTTTAACATACCACACCAACACTAGAAATCTAACACTTTTGATTTTGCTCTGTCGATTTCAATTCATTCCCTAAAAGATTTATTACAGAAATTATTTTTTTCTGTCCATTTAATATTGACTTTAAATGCTGATTCTCTAAGATGCAAATACAAGTAAAATGTCTGGCCAAGGAAAAATACTGTATTGTACAATTTTTTTGCGTTAGTTTACTGCCAGTCGTCAGTCTTGATTGTAACAACAGAAGAAGACATCAAATTTAACAATATTCTACCGTATTTTATAACAGTGTGAGGGACCAGACTCAAACAAGGACAAAAAATGTTCAAAGTAGAAAAAGGCTTCAATTTAATTCTTCAAAAAATCATCAACAAAGCATAAAAATTTAAAGCAAGAATAAATCAAAAGATAAATAACAAATTTGGATCCAAATTAACTGAGGTCAACTGAACTCTAACTAAACACAAACAAACTGACCTACCAAACAAAGAACAAAGGCTGCTTAAATAGGGGTGGAGTAACCCAAATCTACCACAGGAGGGATGTCTGACCAAACAAAAGAACAAATAAATACAAAATTAACTAAAGCATTCTATAAACAAATAAAGCAAAATAACTTTAACTTAGCACAAACAATAAGTGAATATTTTAAGTGACAAAATTAAATAATAATCTTGGCATCTCCCCCTTCAGTCTCAGTAGTTTGTGGATGGTTTGCCCCAGGATCCTCCACCAGCTGGTTCCTATGAGCAGCACCTCAAAACACAAATATAAATAAACCATTCAGACAGACATTAACTAAAGTGTGCACCCATTAGAATATATGTCTAAATGAAATATCTTAAACTATACTAATAAAGAAATAAATACTAACACTATGTGGTGGTGGTAAGGGCATCCACCACACACTCCCCCTCCTCTGAAGGCTCGCTGGCACAGCGGGACAAGTAGTCAGCAGTGATGTTCTGTCTGCCAGGGATGTGATGTACTTCAAACTTGTAGGGCTGCATGGCCAGGTACCAGCGGGTTATTCGGTTATTGGTGTCCTTCATCTTCTGTAGCCATTTTAAAGCTTTGTGGTCAGTTTCCAAAATGAATTGTCTCCCCAAGAGATAATAGCGGAGCGAATCCAAAGCCCACTTTATAGCCAGACATTCCTTCTCTATTGTGGAATAACGGGTTTCTCTAGGATACAGCTTACGGCTGATGAAGGCGATTGGATGCCGATCATTTGGAGAACCCTGAAGCAGCACAGCGCCAAGGCCCTTATCTGATGCATCCGTTTGTAAAATAAACTCCTGCTGGAAGTCAGGGCAATGGAGGACAGGATCTTTACTTAAGGCCTGCTGAATATCTCTGAATGCTTGCTTAGCTTCTTCAGACCACTGTAGAATATTTGGGCCCCGAAGACTGGTCATGTCTGTGAGAAGAGAAGCTCTAGCAGAGTAATTAGGGATAAATTTGTGATACCAACCAGACATACCCAAGAAGGATTTAAGCCGTTTTCTCGTCTGGGGAAGGGGGCAGGACTGGATGGCTTCAATTTTTTTAATTTGTGGCTTCACCAATCCTCCTCCGATGACAAAACCCAGGTACTCCGTTTCCTTCTTTGCTATGGCACACTTGGTTGGGTTCACTGTCAATCCTGCTTTCTGGAGACACCCAAAGACCACTTGTAGATGTTGCATGTGTTCATCCCAGGAGCTGCTGTAAACAATGATGTCATCTAGATATGCAGAGGCAAAATGAGAGAGGTCATTGAGTACCTTATCCATTAGGCGTTGAAATGTGGCAGGAGCCCCATGCAGTCCAAACGGCATCACTCTAAAGTGGTAAAGGCCCCATGGTGTTCTGAAGGCCGTCAGCTCTTTGGACCTGGGAGAGAGTGGTACTTGCCAATATCCTTTGGAAAGGTCAATGGTGGTGAGATACTTTGCCTTGCCTAGTTTTCCAATAAGATCGTCGATTCGTGGTGTTGGATAAAAATCAAACTTTGAGACTGAATTTAGATAGCGGAAATCAATGCAAAACCTTATTGTTCCATCTTTCTTAGGGACAAGAACAATTGGATTGCACCACTCGCTCTGTGATGCCTCAATGATCCCAAGGGAAAGCATTAACTCAACTTCTCTTTTTAATGGTTCAAGAAGTCTCTCAGGTATACGATAACTAAGTCGTCTTGGAACAACATCCGCTTTTAAGATAATGTCATGAGTTATCACCTCAGTATAACCTGGATTCTCCTGGAACACAGTCGACGGACAAACAGTCCTCACTTCCGACTGTTGTTTTTCTGACAGATGAGCCAAACTGGGCTTAGAGGCTGATGGAACAGGCAAATATTGCTCCTCAGATTCTTCATCATCCACGCTCCGGATGTAAAAGGAGGCAGGTTTCTCTTGGCCCCGGGACACCCATTGTTTCAGCAGGTTCACATGGAGAATGCGAGTAGAGCTCCTTTTACCTGGAACAGAGATTTTATATGTTGTTGGTCCCATTTTCTCCAGTACCTCATAAGGTCCTTGCCACTTGGCCAGTAGCTTGCTGTCCTCTGAAGGGAGCATAATCAGCACTTTCTGGCCTGGCTCGAACCCTCTCTCCCATGCTGCAGAGTCATACCAGGTCTTCTGTTTGTGCTGAGAAGTCTTCATGTGCTCCTGAGCCAGGTTGGTCATCTTCTCCAGCTTCTCCCTCATCTGGAGCACATAAGACACAACATTTAAAGGTTCTTTGTTAGTTCGTCCCCCCTCCCACAGCTCCTTTAGAACCGTCAGGGGTCCCCTCACTTCATGGCCAAACAGCTCAAAGGGAGAAAACCCAGTGGAGGCCTGGGGAACTTCTCTGTATGCAAACAGAATATATGGAAGCCATTGGTGCCAGTCAGAGCCCGTTTCACTCACAAATTTCCGTAACATTTGTTTAAGTGTTTGATTAAACCGCTCGGTGAGACCATCTGTTTGTGGATGATAAGGTGTTGTTCTCAGACCTTTAATTCCTAGCAACTGGTACACATCTTTGAGCAGCTTGGACATAAAATTGGTGCCCTGGTCAGTCAGTATTTCCTGAGGAAAGCCAACTCTAGAAAAAAATTGCACCAAACAGAATGCAACACTCTTTGCTTTGACAACTTTCAAAGGGAAAACTTCTGGATATTTAGTTGCATAATCCACAAGCACCAGCATAAACCGGTTACCGGCTTTACTCCTTTCAACCGGGCCCACTATGTCCATACCCAATCGTTGGAATGGTGTACTCAGAATTGGAAGAGGTTGGAGAGGAGCTTTATTAGGGAATCTAGCAGATGTCATTTGGCATTCTGGACAGCTCCTGCAAAACTGCACCACGTCTTTATGCAAGCCAGGCCAAAAAAAACAGCGCTTTATGCGGGCTAAGGTCTTATGCTTCCCCAGGTGGCCAGCCCAGGGAATTGAATGGCCCAGTTTCAAAACAGTTTCTCTAACTGCTTTGGGAACCACAAGCTGTTGAATTGGCCCATTTTGCCTGTAAAGAAGGTCATTTTGAATGGCAAAACCATTTTTATTGACTTTGGCTTCTTTAAAGTATCTCACAAGACCTGAATCCTGGTGCTGCAGCTCTAATATATTACCAGGGATTTTGAAATCTTTGAGTACCTCAGGATCTGGTGCATCAGAAGGAACCACCACCGTCCCTTGAAACTTCTCTCTTCTCCGTAGTCTTTTGGACTTCCTGTCCTTAGTTTCCTCTGTGAAAACCTCCACATTGTGAAATGGTAACGTACTGAGGTCTGAAACAATTTCCTCAGTCTGCTTTGCTTGGGCCCGAGTTAGAGCCACATTACACTTAGGAGACTTCAACAGGTCAATAAGCACTGGCAGGTCATTGCCAAGAATAATTGGGAATGGCAAGTTATCCACAACCCCAGCATTAAGCAGGTAAGTTTGTCCTTTTATAGTCACATAAACATCTGCTGTTGGATACTCCATTTTATCACCATGGACACAGCAGATTGAAATGGTCTCATTGGTGCAAACAAGCTGGGGTGAGACATACCTGCGCTGGACCAAAGTCTGTGTACTCCCTGTATCAATCAGGGCCTTCAGTGCATGACCGTTGAGCTCCACAGAAACCTCCATTAATTGGTTCAGTGTTCCAGCATTTGGAGTCTCTTTCCTAGGCACAAAACACATCTGGGACAACTTCACAACATTTTGGGGGCACATTGGTTTAGTATGACCCTCTTGTCCACATAAGTAACAAATGGGCTTTTTCCCTTGAAATTTTGAACCAAATCTCTCTTTAACAGGTAGCTTACCCACAGCTGAAACTGGTTGGGCTGGAGATTGATGGCAGCCATCCTTTTTCCAGCTTTGAAAAGCCCAAGAGTTCCTCCTCCTTGCAGCCACAAACACATCAGCCAGTTCAGCAGCCTCCATTGCAGTCTTGGGATTATGTTCTTTTATCCACACCTGAAGTTCTGGTGACAACATTCTTAGATACTGTTCAAGAATAATTATTTCATTGATTTGTCCAACTGTTTTGCCCTTAGGTTGCACCCATTTGACATATAACTCCTTCAGTCTGATGTAGAGCTCTTTGGGAGTTTCTTCTAGCTCCACCTGAAGCGAGCGGAATCTTTGCCTGTAGGTTTCACTGTTAATGTCATACTTCTGCAAAACAGCTAGTTTAACTTGATCATAATTCATTGACAAATCAACATCCATGTGCACAAAGGCACTTCTGGCTTTGCCTGTTAGCAGTGGTATTAAATGAAAAGCCCAGTCAGTCCTTGGCCACCTGCAGGCAGAGGCTATTCTTTCAAAAGTAATGAGAAAATGTTCAATATCATCTTCTTCACTCAATTTTTGCAATTTAGGTGCATAGGAAACAGACGACTGTACATGAAGGTCACCTGATTGACTGTGCTGAGGCGAAGCTGCTACTCCAGGGTCTGGTGGTTGTGTAGGCCGCACTGGTGATGTCTGAAGAGAAGAGGGCGTAGTCTGGGACTGGCTCTCCCTTTTAAACAATCTGAACTGCTGTTGTAGTTCCTCAAATTTCTCTTGTTGCTTCAAAGTTTCTCTGGTCCAGTAGTCCTCTGTGGCCTTCTGATGTCCTATATGGGCTCGGAGAAGGTTAGCCAAGTCTGTAAGTGTTGGTTCACTCCCCTTCTCATCCATGTCAGGCACTCCACCAACTGCTCCTTGTTCCTCCACAGCATCTCTTTCATCACGTTCAAAACTGGGTTCTCCTTTTGTTCGTCCTCTTCCCCTTCCAGGCATTTTGGCAACCTTTCTCAGCAGCAAATCACCCCACTTCTGACACCAACTGTGAGGGACCAGACTCAAACAAGGACAAAAAATGTTCAAAGTAGAAAAAGGCTTCAATTTAATTCTTCAAAAAATCATCAACAAAGCATAAAAATTTAAAGCAAGAATAAATCAAAAGATAAATAACAAATTTGGATCCAAATTAACTGAGGTCAACTGAACTCTAACTAAACACAAACAAACTGACCTACCAAACAAAGAACAAAGGCTGCTTAAATAGGGGTGGAGTAACCCAAATCTACCACAGGAGGGATGTCTGACCAAACAAAAGAACAAATAAATACAAAATTAACTAAAGCATTCTATAAACAAATAAAGCAAAATAACTTTAACTTAGCACAAACAATAAGTGAATATTTTAAGTGACAAAATTAAATAATAATCTTGGCATCTCCCCCTTCAGTCTCAGTAGTTTGTGGATGGTTTGCCCCAGGATCCTCCACCAGCTGGTTCCTATGAGCAGCACCTCAAAACACAAATATAAATAAACCATTCAGACAGACATTAACTAAAGTGTGCACCCATTAGAATATATGTCTAAATGAAATATCTTAAACTATACTAATAAAGAAATAAATACTAACACTATGTGGTGGTGGTAAGGGCATCCACCACAAACAGTATGTTACTGTTAGAATTCCGCTGTAAATTTACAGAAATTTTAAACAGTGTACCTTTTAACTGTATACTTTGTATATTTCAGTTGGGTCAGGGGTTTGTTGACTGGATGGTTTTAAATTAACTGAACTGAATGAAATATAGTAAGTACCAAACATAATTGTTAAATAGCATAATATCTTATCTAATTCAAGTAAAAGCAAATTTTCACATGCAAAGTTTTGAAAACGAACCAAATGGAACATACTTAAAATGCCTATTTAGTTAAAAATTAAATTTTTATTATAGAAGAAACCAATGACACAAAAAGAAAATAGTTCACAAATAAATTATTTATTTAATATAATATATATTAAATTAGACCGTTTTATTAAATAGTAATTTAAATGTAAAATAAAGTTACACCGTTTGTTTCATTTCTTCAATGGTAAATAGCAAGTCTTCAAAAAACATTGGCTTTACTTTTTTTTTTTACTTTGGTTCAGATAGGATAACAATGATTTATCTTGAAGTTACTAAATGATAAAGATGAAAAATCCAAGTATCAGATGGAGAAGACCAAGTCTGAAGCTAGATGCATCACTGGTGGTAGATGTGGTGGTGGCTGCAACAGTTGCAGTTGCAGTGGTTATAGTAGTTGTACTGACTGGTGTGGTTGTAGTGGTGGTAGTAGTTTGTGCTAGGGTAGTGGTTGTAGTGGCTGGGGCAGATGTAGTGGTTGTAGTTGTTGGGGCAGGTGTAGTGGTTGTAGTAGTTGGTGCTGAGGTAGTGGTTGTAGTAGTAGTTGGTGCAGGGGTAGTGGTTGTAGTAGTTGGTGCAGGAGTAGTGGTTGTAGTAGTTGGTGCAGTTGTGG
Organism: Poecilia mexicana; assembly: GCF_051168715.1. NCBI lineage: Eukaryota > Metazoa > Chordata > Actinopteri > Cyprinodontiformes > Poeciliidae > Poecilia > Poecilia mexicana. Next base: position 22,253,846 of record NW_028263383.1, read on the forward strand.
TGGTTGTTGCACTTGGAACATTGCACAAACTAGTTGTACAGCAGGTTGGTCCACTGGTGATTGAACCAACACTCTGCATGAATGGCAAACTTCCCAGGCCTGAAGCAGCTGTACAGGTGTTTGGTGATGCACAACCCAGTGCAGGAATTGTGTTTGTTCCATTGTTCACTGTCGATGTAAAAAACAGTGTAAAGTTACATTATTTGTTTTAAATATAATATAGTTGTATTTTTCTAAGATGTAGTATTAATATAAAATTGGGATTTGTCTTCAGTTTGTCCCAGCTATTAAATATGAAAACTTACAAATTGCTGAGAAGCAGTTGATCTCATCTCCTGAACAGATTATTGGAGTGGTGCACTGAGAAGTTGTGGGGTCACAAACAAGGCATTGAAGGGATTTAGTAGGCTGAGGACTGGGGGCTGAAATAAAAAAGGATAATGGAAGAAACTGGTTAAATATTAAAGGAGCAAAATGAAATCGTAAAGGAAAGAAGGATGGCCAGATTTTTTCTTTGTTGAAAACTCTTGTTGAAACCTACCAGGCAGAGTCTGTGAGTTGCAGTTGTCTGTGTTGCAGCACTGAGCAGATGCAATTGCACTTTGGGAACCCAAGTTGACTGAAAAAGTCGAGGTGCCTGTAGCCGGACACAGAGAAGACGCTGCACAGGCTTTGTAGAGCTGTGTTACTGAAATTCCAGATTGAGTAGCTGTAGAGTCAAGGAAAAGTTTGGTGGCGTTAGAAAATACAGCAACTTCAATGCATACAGTGTGTTCCATCATAAAGTAAAAGAAAACATAACCGGAACAATACCTTGGATGGTAGCTATTATGCACATCGTCTCTGAGCCACATGTTAGTGGTATTGAGCTTGAACATGTCTGGTCTGTGCAGGTCAAACATGTCAGGGCTTCAGCTGCATCCAGGGGAAAGAAGACTTATTAATTTCTCAGAAAGTTTGAACTAAAAGTTTTTTCAGTACAATTAAATATTTTAAGCAGATTTTTGAGAGGTAAAATGCGAAACCAAAAGTTTAAACAAAAACAAAGTTCCACTAGTTTGCAAGTGTTAGAGATATGCAATACTTCATATTTTGGTATCAATCTCATACCAAATAAATACATGTCCGTCTTGCAGATACCGATAATGATACTTTTTATTATTTAAGCTTGATATTTGTCCTACATTTGTGGATGTTTGGGTGGCATTTCACCACATTATATTGGTACAACCATATAATTTAAAAAACTACTACTTTAATAATATATTAAGATAACCAGAAACAATAAAACAACACAACAAACTTGTGTGCATCTTTTTCTTTAAAAGGTGCAGAATATTTGAGAGAAAATGAAAACTACAACATAAAAATGCAATAACATTTTGTAAGGGTATTAATCAATATTATAAATATTTTGGATCATTTTACATACCTCTACTAAGTACAAGTCTTGATTTTATGTTTATTCATAGTTAATGTAATGTTTAAAGGAGTCAACTATTTTACTACATTTTCATTGTGCAATGTTGACAGAATTTAAGACATAAGATATTGCAGCAGGACAAAAAAATCTGATGCAGACATAACTGTCAGCCATTCCTCTGCCTTCTTCTCCCCCCTTAAAAAAACAATAACATCAATAGAACCTAATATACAAAAAGTGAAGTACCTAAAATTGTAATGGTAGTTCAACATTATTACTCATCAGTGCAAAAGAATAGCATTGTTAATGATGATAGGGAGAGCACATTGTTTTCAATGATGCATAGAGAACCAATTTAAACTCCAAACATTAGACAACACATAACAACCTTGACTTGCATGATAATTAGTCTGTTGGTGGAAAAAAATAACTGTTTGGATCCAATTTCTGTAAATTTAAATACACTAATAAAATAAAGAAATATCTGTAAACTCTTTTGTCTGCTTCTTGAACAACAATGTTTAACAATTACAGCTGAAAAAAAAGATAAAAAATTTAATTTGGATGGCTTCTAATTAATGAATAAATAACAAATTACATAATAGATAATGTTACCTGTACTGTACAGTGCCCAGATAAACGCTAGGGAAACGATCAGCTTCATGGTGATGTTCAGGTGGATCCTATAGTTTAGTTCCTCTGGATTCTGATACTAAGCATTCGGAGTTCTTCTGAACTTTATATGCTGAACAGATGACCTCACTGATTGGGTGTGTTTCCATTTTCATGGCGCCACAACCCAAAAACACATCTTTGCATTCGTCAAAGCATCCTGAAAGCATGTCAGCACACCTTAACACACCTAACATACCTTTTAAGACAGGGCAGTATGAAATTGAAAATGTCAATTCATTACAATGAAACATATCATTAAATTACTCACACACAGCACCACCACCAAATAAGGTGTTCCAAAAATAAGTCCTGAACATTTTGTGCTTTTGTGTCCATTGTTGTGGCCATTAAGTTGCCCTTGCTGTTTGACCAGGTATGAAACCAGCCTGGTTAAGTTTAAACTTATGTAACTTATTTACTAAATTTAACCAAGTAAAAACCTTAATACTTAAAAAAATAGTCAAAACTAAGTTTCAAAATGTGATTTGTTTTATTTTAGTATATGCAGGAAAGCCCCAAGTAAATAATACTGGTAGATTTTAATTTCAGCATACTCTTACCAAACCAATACATTCTTTTCTAAGGTTTTATCAGCTCTAATGGCCTTGATAGTTAGTTGACAGGAAAGTGGGTAATGAGAGAAGGGGAAGACATGCAGCAAAGGTCACCAGGCTGGGAATCGAACCTGCAACAGCCAAGGACTGAGGCCTCCATATGTGGACTGTGCTTAACCCCTGCGCCACCACAACACACCCAACCAATATATTCTTGTTAGAAAACAAGACATGCAAAAGGAAAGTAAAATTTTTAAAAATGGCTGTTTATGCTTACTCTTTACTAAATAATATTCCATCAAGCCACCACATGGCTCGTATGGTAGACCAGGTGCATGATGTCCAAAACCATAACAGTCTTCAACACAGTTGTCCCTGGTTCAGTTCCCAGACCAGACTCTTTGCTCTATATATATATTTATTTCTGAACTCTTCCTGAGTTAAAACATTAGTATTGTTGTTTCACATTTAAAACATTAGTATTGTTGTTTCTAAATCAATGTGAACTTGTTTTCTTTGCATTATTTGAGGTCTGAAAGCATTGCATCTTTTTTGTTGTTTTGACCATTTAATTTTCTTGAAATAAATACATTTTTGCTTGGAATTTCAGAGACATGTTGTCAGTAGTTCATAGAATAAAAGAACAATGTTCATTTTACTCAAACACAGTTCAATCAGAGAACTGACAATTTTGCAGGGGTCTCTCCATTTTTTTCCAGAGCTGTATATGAATTATACCAAAAATGATTTTTTGGTATAAAAAATCATTTTTGATTTTTTATACCAAATAAGGATCACAGCAATCAAATAGTTCTTAGAATTCATGTTTCCAGTGATATTTCATACAACTTATTTCTGGTGATCTCCAATTTTGAAGACCTTTTTTGCAAATAGCCTATTCTTTAGCTCTGTATGTATGTATGTATGTATGTATGTATGTATGTATGTATGTATGTATGTATGTATGTAGCTCTGCATATGATTCAAGTCAAGACTCCATATTCTACCTACAATAAAATAGAACAATATTTCTTATATTAACATAATACTTTCAATGTAAATCTGCAAGGAACTCAAGGAGTTTAAGTAACTTCCAGTTCATAGTCAGAGTGGGAGAAATGTTAACATATTACCTTAAAACCAACAAAAAAACTATTTGGTAGGTCATGTGAGTGGTGCCAATATTTTTGTTGAGAAATCATTCAAGTGAAAATAAATATTTCAGGAGATCCTTTTGTTTTATAATCTTAAAATATTTTTTAAGATCATAAATGTGTGACAGTAGTCTAAAATCCCAAATCAAGCCATGTGTTTCTTGTCAAGATTTAAAAAATTTTATCAATGAAAATAAGAGCTATGAAGTTAAAAGTTTCCATAGATGTATGATAATGTAAGAGACAACTGGTATAGCAAGCAATAAAAAGCAGTGCCTTAACAAATGACGCATGTCTACGCATGATTAGTGGCTAAAATATTTGATGAGCTAAAGCAGGTTGTTAGTCATTCTAGGGAACAATGAGGCAGTTTCATCAGAGCCACACAATTTAATTAAATCAGAGTGAAGAATATGCCTTTGAATTATAAAAACATATTTTATTTCTCCTGCTCTTTTTTTTCTTATTCTTGATGCCATCTTTTTAGGCAATTTTGTCTAAAAGCAGTAGGTGCCTGCCATGCATTACATAGGGAAGAGAAGTGACTGCCTTAATTCACAAGGCAGTCACTGCTCTTCCCTATGTAATGCTATGGGCAGGCCCCAATAATATCCAGACATTCTATTGGGTGTAGAACAATAGGTTCCTACCATGCATTGCATAGCAGGCCCCAATAATAATAATAATAATGCATTTTATTATTCAGCGCCTTTCAAAACACCCAAGGACACTTTACAACATTAAAAACACAAATTAAACAATAAAAAATGGCTATAAAAACACAAAGCCACAAAATAACTTAAAAATTACAAAGAGTAGGCTAACTTGAGCAGATGAGCTTTGAGTTGTGCTTTGAAGGTCAGAAGAGAGTCAATATTGTGAATGTCAGGGGGAAGAGTGTTCCAGAGTCTCGGAGAAGAGTAAGAGAAGGCTCTTTTCTGCATGGTGCTGAGATGGACAAAGAGGCACACCAAGGTGGAAGGGAACATGAGTGGGTGGCGATATGCAGAAGATTCAGTAAGTCATTTTAAGGTCTATTCTCTGAGCTACAGTGGGCCAGTGTAATGATTTTAGAACTGGGGTGATGTGTTCTATCTTCATGGCTTTAGTGAGAATGAGAGCAGCAGCATTCTGCTGTCTGATTCCAGCTGTCTGATTTCAGATTTTTTTAGGCGGACCTGTGAAGACCCGCTTGCAGGAATCATGGATGAGTTTCTCTACACCAGGGGTCTCCAAGCTACGGCCCGCGGGCCGGATCCGGCCCGCCACGTCATTTGGTCCGGCCCCCTGAACAATGCCGGATCCGGCCCGCCTCCTCATACCAGAGAGCATTCCATGTTTTTTTTCATACAGGTGCTGGTTATAAAATTAGAATATTGTGATAAAGTTCATTATTTTCCATAATGTCATGATAAAAATTAAATTGTCATATATTTTAGATTCATTGCACACCAACTGAAATATTTCAGGTCTTTTATTGTTTTAATTTTGATGATTTTGGCAAACAGCTCATGAAAACCCAAAATCCCTGTCTCAAAAAATTAGAATATTATGAAAAGGTTCTCTGAACGAGCAATAAAAATAATCATCTGAATCAACAAAGTAACTCTAAACACCTGAAAAAGATTCCTGAGGCCTTTAAAAACTCCCAGCCTGGTTCGTTACTCAAAACCGCAATCATGGGTCAGATTGCTGACCTGACTGCTGTCCAGAAGGCCATCACTGACATCCTCAAGCAAGAAGGTGAGAAACGGAAAGAAATTTCTGAACGAATCGGCTGTTTGCAGAGTGTTATATCAAGGCACCTCAGTGGGAAGTCAGTAGGAAGGAAAAAGTGTGGCAGAAAACGCTACACAACGAGAAGAGGTGACCGGACCCTGAGGAAGATTGTGGAGAAGGGCCGATTCCAGACCAAATTAAATTTTCATCTCCATAAAACTTTTCAGCAGATGGAAGCATGAAGTGCTCCAAAATCTTCTGATAGCTGCTGCATTGACCCTGCCCTTGATAAAACCCAGTGGACCAACACCAGCAGCTGACATGGCACCCAGACCATCACTGACTGTGGGTACTTGACACTGGACTTCTGGCATTTTGGCATTTCCTTCTCCCCAGTCTTCCTCCAGAGTCTGGCACTTTGATTTCCGAATGACATGCAAAGTTTGCTTTCATCCGAAAAAAGTACTTTGGACCACTGAACAACAGTGGTCCAAAGTGCTGCTTCTCTGTAGCCCAGATCAGGCGCTTCTGCAGCTGTTTCTGGTTCAAAAGTGGCTTGACCTTTGACCTGGGGAATGCGGCACCTGTAGCCCATTTCCTGCACACGCCTGTGCACAGTGGCTCTAGATGTTTCTACTCCAGACTCAGTCCACTGCTTCCCCCAAGGTCTGGAATCGGCCCTTCTCCACAATCTTCCTCAGGGTCCGGTCACCTCTTCTCGTTGTGCAGCGTTTTCTGCCACACTTTTTCCTTCCTACTGACTTCCCACTGAGGTGCCTTGATATAACACTCTGCAAACAGCCGATTCGTTCAGAAATTTCTTTCCGTTTCTCACCCTCTTGCTTGAGGATGTCAGTGATGGCCTTCTGGACAGCAGTCAGGTCAGCAATCTGACCCATGATTGCGGTTTTGAGTAACGAACCAGGCTGGGAGTTTTTAAAGGCCTCAGGAATCTTTTTCAGGTGTTTAGAGTTACTTTGTTGATTCAGATGATTATTTTTATTGCTCGTTCAGAGAACCTTTTCATAATATTCTAATTTTTTGAGACAGGGATTTTGGGTTTTCATGAGCTGTTTGCCAAAATCATCAAAATTAAAACAATAAAAGACCTGAAATATTTCAGTTGGTGTGCAATGAATCTAAAATATATGACAATTTAATTTTTATCATGACATTATGGAAAATAATGAACTTTATCACAATATTCTAATTTTATGACCAGCACCTGTACTATACCTAAAAGAAGAAGCCCGTATTTATAGACGATAAGATCAAATATGTCCTAATCTATGATCTGGAGTATTTAATAGAAACAAAAGCAAAAACAATAAAGGTCTACAAGAGTGCAGGCTATCTCACAGCATTATTTTTTAACTACTATGGAGGAATTTTGTGTGTTTGTTTCCCGCTAGAAGGAAACAAATGCACCCAGTACAACACTTTCATTCTATTGGCTGAGAGGTTTTCAGGCGACGATGCATTTTTGTTCCAAAAGCAAGCAGAAAACATTTCGTAAGCAAGCGTGCGAGGAGAAAGGTTTGAGTACGAACATTACAAGTTTTGAGAAGAAAGACATGAAGTCCTGCTTTCAAAACGAAAATGTAAGCAAAAGTATTAAAAGTAGAGGTATGCTGATCGATCGGCCACTGATCATAATTGGCCGATTTCTGTGAAAAAGTGCATGATCAGTGATCGCCGATCATGGTCTCTTGTTGCCGATCACCTGCTTCTCACTTCGTAGCCTGCCCGTACAGCTCATCTCCTCCTTCACACTGCATATGTGCGCAGCAACAAAGCCTAAGTGACGTGGTGAGGAACTTTAATGCTCTGAGAGTGAATGCGGATGTTTGCGTGTTCCGCCGAAGAAATACCTCGGAGGTGAAGCACGTCAAAATACATCAACACAATGAATCTAATAAGACGTTTTAAAAACGAACACTTGAGGGAGTTTGGATACAACAAGGCTCACTGCAGGAAAAAAACGGACATCCGGAGCAGCCAGATAGCAGGTAAAGCAGCGCACAGCTACCAATATTCACCCGGAAGAGCGTAATGGTCAGAAAGGTAAACAAATAACCAGAAAAAATAATTAATGTCAAAGAGCTAGCGGTGTAAGACGCAGGTTCTGTTCCCGTTGTTGGACAGCCGCTAAGCGCTACTGGTAGTAATATTTCACAGACGAAGCTTGGTTTCTGCTCCACCCATAGTGAACTCTCACACCGAACGTCTGCTTAAAGGTGCAGCACATAACTTAAATATACAAACAAAAAAGATTTTACATATTAAAACTTTCGCTATGTAATAATAACATGAAATAAATCATCTCTGAAAAAAGAAACATTAATGCCTCCTCATGTTCTGCAGAATTACGCCGCTCAGTCAGATCAGGTTTTTTGTTGCCGATTCTGATACCGATCACCCATGAGGCCGATCTCTGCCGATCACCGATCTTTGTCGATCACCTGGATTGGCTGTTAATTTTTCTTTTTAGGTTCAAACGCTGCTATATAACCTGACAAAATGGAAAAATGATCTGGCAACAAATTCAGATTTAGACAAACATGCAGGCACAATACAGCAGCTATTCAGTCAAAAGGACAACTGAAAAACCTACAATCAGTAAAACAATACATATACAACAGTAAGGTTCTCTGTACCATAAATTATACATGAGTCAAATAAATCTTACAACACTGCCTATATCAAATAAAAAGAAATATTAATTCAGAGTCAAATGCAGGTTGCATCAAAATAAACAATACTGAGTTAGTGAATCAAAACTTCCTAAGAGCTGGTTCTGATTGACTGCCCTGGTAAAAAAAAAAAGTATACTTTAGTATACTAAATTTTAACATACTTTAGTATACGTTTATCGATGTACTTCAACTGTACTATTTTGGAACAACTTATTTTGTACTTGGTATACTTTAGTAGTATTTAAATTGTTTAAAATTACAATTAATAGAATACTTTAGTATACTACACATACTTTTTTGGAACAACTTCAAGTATACTTAGTGTACTTAAAGTATACTTTTTAAATTTCATATTTCAGAGCTTTATTATTACATTTTGATATAATTATTATATTTTGAGTGTTAATTATATAATTGTCTCAAATTATATTAAATATATATATATTAAATATACTTCAAATATAATAATGTATTTAAATTACACTTCATTTTTATTTTGGATTTGCTGCTATTGATAATAAACTACTATTTCGTCTTTATTCCTACGTAACTATTTTGTAAATGACATGCATAACTACACTACTGTTTTAGGCTAAAATTACATGGAAAGATTAATTACACAAGATGCCCATGGTAATTCAAATATTTTTTATTACAGACATTTTAAAATTGTCCAATTTTACTCACAACTTTATGAACTTTACATAAATTATCAGTTTACACATCAAAAGTGAACACATGAACATGGAAATTTAAGTGTGACAATAAAACATGAAAGTGAGGATCAACGACAGAACATTCCAGTTCACTGCACCTTACAGAATCCTACAAAAAAGAACAATAGAGCAATTAAACAGAGAAAGCATTTGTATTTAAAGAGAACAGAAAAATGGCAAATAAAAAATAATACTTACAATTTCAAGACGTTGTGGACTCGCTATGTATGTGACATCATAAGAACTGATGATGATTGGGACCGGATGCCTGGGGTGGAAAAACATTTCTGGGTGTCTTCTTTGCCTGTTTATGTTAGAAGTAGAAAAAAATTGTCAGCAATGTCATAGAATCAGTTGATGTTGGCATTAACTATGAAGCTGTTTTAAGTGTGGACTTAAGGAGACAAACTACCTTAAAATCTTTCCATCCATGATCTGAACACACTGATCCTTGCAGGGTGGTGAGGGGGGCTGGTGGTGCCCATCTCCAGCAGCCATCAGATGAGAGGCAGGGCTCATCCTGGACAGGTCACTTACAGGGCCCTGAAAGTCAACAACAAATAAAAAAAGAAAGATAAATGTTAGATTAACAAGAAGAGAAAAATTCTTTCCAGTTACCTTTAAATCAAATCATGTTTATTAAGCACTTACTGTTGGTAACAGCAGATTTTGTTGTTGAAAATGTAGCTAGCTCCTCATTGAAAAACAAACTTACATCATGAAGACGATGTGGAGGTTCATCCTTAGAGCTGGTTGGTGATCTGGTGGAGTCAGAGCTTCTTCTGAGAGAGAAAGTCTTTAGGTTTCTAACACCCGATTTCTCTGGCTTCCTCTTTCATCTTCATTTGCTTAGTTAGACTGCAAACATATGTTTAAGATAAAAACATTGATGAACGAGTTAGAACAACCTCACAATATCAAAGTCTCTCTGTCATATGGAGCTTAATTAAAACCAGGTAAGTTTATGAATTAAAGTATAAGTCGCAACAAACAGCCTCCATGCAGTTATAACATGAAGCTGAATGATTACTATAGTAATAATCATACAAGTCACAATAAAATTGATAAAATAATTATTTAAGAAACCAACGTAAGTTATATATCTTTACTGCACTGTTTATAATTAAATGAAGATAATTAATAAGCAAACTTGCCATCAGCTAGCAACACTTGGCAGCCTTCGTCCCCCCGGGCTCTCTTTGTGACACACATTTCATTACCATCGGTTGTTGTCCCGTTGTGTTGTCGTCCAACTCGGATTAGGACGTCACCAGCTTGAATTTACCAAAATTAGTAACTATTGTCAAGGCCCTCTCTACTTTTAAGGTAATATTATGCGAGTAAAAATGGCGAATTTGAACAGCGTCTGTTTTCTTCCCTGCGTTCAAGTTTTTTCTTCTCTTTGTGGCGTTTTTTAAATAAATGAAAGTGTGCAATACCGCCACCATCTCGTCTGGAGTATGAACTGGAGCTAATGCCGTTGATTATAAGGTTTTACATCACACACCAGAAAATTGATTGGGCACTTTCTTAAAAATTACATCATGATTATCCTTTTTTTTTATTGTATGCAATTTTAATAAATAGTAAAAGATTAAGGCACTTAAAAGTTCATACATATTCATTCATATTTTGTTCACTTAAAGTATACTTTTATTTAATATATTAAAAGTATATATATTGTATTTTGGTACAATTATGTTTAAGTGTGTTTAAAGTACTAATTTCGAAATTGGTACAAGTGTATTGTTCGTATACTTCAGATATACTTATAGGAAGTACACTTAATAATTAGTATACTTAAAGTGTACTTTCACAATTTTAAGTATGTTTGAAGCAAAAGTATTAAAAGTTTTGAGAACAAAAGACGTAATTCTGCTTTCAAAATAAAAATGTAAGCAAAAGTATTAGTGATGGGCTATCTGTAGCGAGGGTTCGAGGCGTGTATCGAGTAAAAAGGGGCCGTGTCCGATGAAGCCCCGCTTCGGAGCTTCTGTCACATTGAGCAAAATCACGTGATCAGGAACAAACGAGGGCTTGCATTACAACTGCCACGTCATTGCTTCATTTTGCGTATCATTTTTAAAAATAAAAGCGCTATGAACTCTGTTGCTTCGTGGGTTGTAGTAGGTAGTTTGGTAGCGCATCAGCAGCGCCGTTTTCATCAGCACTGGTTGAAACAGAGCCGTCAAAAAAGAGAAAAACCTCTCATATCTGGGAGTATTTTGAGATGACAGATCACAATAAGGTTTGTATAATGTTTGCACAAGATCTGACTACATTTGCATCATTAATAGTAACTTTGTGTGAACTTCACCATCCTTTTATTTCAGGTGAAATGTTTGCTGTGTGGGCAGGGTGTTGGTCTACAACAAATCATCAATGATTAGGCATTACAGGGCCCTACATGAAAATAAGTACACTTTAAACACAGGAGACACCAGCCAGAGTATGACATTGTTTTATGTGTTTAAAATGATTTCATTCATATATCTATCAGTATAATATTGTTTCATTTCAATTGTTTTATATTTATGCATCTTACAGATTCCAGGAAGCAAGTGCTAGATGAGGCTGTGGTAAACTTGATTGTAAAGGATTCCCCACCCTTTTCAGTAGTGGAGGATGAGGGGTTCAGGGAGCTCATTCATTTGCTGGATCCAACCTATGTTCTTCCTACCAGAAAGGTTTATGTGTCAAACATACCAGCTAATGTGGTAAATGGAAATCATTTCAGTTATTTAAATGAATTATTTTGCTTTTCATTTCAGGCATTAAAAAGGATGGTGGAAGAGAAATACTACAAAACAAAAGAAAAAGCCAAAGAAGACATCCAAAAGGTGTCTGCCGTCAGCCTGACCGCAGATATGTGGACGTCCATCAATATGGATGCTTACCTGGCCATAACATGCCACTTCATTGATCCCAATGACAAACTGGGCATTGTATTAATTGGAGTGGAGCATTACCCTTCCACTCACACATCTGAGAATCTGGCCAGGGTGGTGCATAATCACATGGCGGAGTGGGGAATTACTGATAAGGTGAACTGTCTGGTGACTGATGCCGCAGCTAACATGATTGCATGTGCTAAGGTATTAAAGATCAGGCACTCCATTTGCATTGCTCATGGATTGAATTTATTAGTCCGAAAATCATTTGACCAGATCTCTGACCTCTGTGACATCCACGCAAAGGCTAAAAGAATTGTGGCATATTTCCACTCAAGCACCACAGGTAAATAAAAGCTAGAAGGGATTCAAATACAGATGGGAAGACAGTCGCAAAAGCTCATAATCGATGTGGACACATCCTGGAACAGCACTTACCTTATGTTGGAACGTCTGTTTCAACAAAAAGAACCTGTGGCTGCAGCCCTCACAACACTCAAAACTGATATAATCCCTCTGATATCTCAGGATAATGAGGTAATTGAGGAATCGTTACCGGTGTTGTTCCCATTTTTCCAAGCAACTTCAGAGCTCTCTGAAGAGAAAAGGGTGTCAATATTCAAGCTTTAATAAACATGCTACACCATGCAGTGCTTACAAAGATGGCAAATATAAAAAATGATGTTGCAAGACTTCTGTCTGAAAACCTATTGAGGCGTGTCAAAGAACAAATTGCAAATATTGAATCATTAAGTGTCATGACAATGGCCACATTGCTGGACCCTAGGTTCAAAACTCTTGGTTTTGTCAGTCAAAGCAAGGCACAAGACGCAGTACGGCGGCTGAAAGCAGAATGTTCTGTACTAATTCCAAGCAATGAAGGTGACCAGCTGCAGGATTCAGCAGATGCAGGAGAAGGCACCAGCAAATCTTGTGAGTTTTCTTTTTTTCTTTTCTTGTGACATTTGTACTACTGTGTTTCAGTTGTTGGTGTGTATTATCTGTAATAATTTTTTTTGTTATTTATAGGTGAACTGTGGTCTCTGTTAGATTCTACAGTGGACCAAAAGAGGCGTTGCTCCAATGCCACAGCAGATGCCATTGTTGAAGTGGAGCGATACCTCGCCGAAATGAACCTAAGGAGACATAAAGATCCATTGGAGTACTGGCATACACAGGAACATGTGCATCCCCATTTGTACTGTATGGCACTGAAGTTCCTTTGTTCACCTGCATCATAAGTGCCCTGTGAACGAGTTTTTTCCAAGGCGGGGGAGGCCATCTGCCGACGAAGAAACCGTCTACAACCTGAAACAGTGAAAAAAGTCCTGTTCCTAAATTAAAACAATTAAACCTAAAATCCAAACAGTTCTTAATTATTTTTGTTTGATCAGGAGATACATCAGATTCACACATCAAAAACAGACAAAAAAAACATTGGAAGAGGCAAACTTTATTTGTACTGTTAAAAACCAGAACTAGAACTCCCAAGAAGAGATTATTTTAAACAAATTCTGTTTTTCAGGAAACAAGTTTTTCACTCAAAGTATTCAGTCTGCCTCAACAATCACTCAATTCCCAATACAGTAAAGTACAACATATCTTCATTGTCAAATAAGTCCATGACATAAAAGAAAACCCTACACAACCACTGACAGTCAAGGATTAGATTGGCTACAAATTATTTTAATAATTAAAACATAACAAATATGATTTAATTGATTCTCCTGTTACTAAATATGAGCTTGAAGAAAACTTTGTGACAATATTGCATTTACAAATTTTTGAAAGTATGATCCAACTGAGTGACAAGGCTGTTACAGTTTCACCAGCAGATGTCACTAGTGAATGATGAACCTTTTTGCAAAGCAAAGGGCTGGAAAGCTTCATTGCTTCATGAGGCTTTATTTGCCCATCACTAAAAAGTAGTAAAAGTTTTGAGAACAAAAGACATGTAATCCTGCTTTCAAAATGAAAATGTGTGCTGTTGAATTATGACTGAAAAATTCCCCCATACTCTTCATCACAAAGGGGTGCAGTGCAATGACTGGTGGTAATTTTCTGATCCACATGCAGAAAGGACACAAATAAAGGTTTAGGAGGTTTATTAACAAGGATTAATTTTGAGATGTGGATTCTGGAGGATGGCATCTGGGACAGGAGAGGAAACGTTAGAAGGTGTGAGGTATTATTTTGAATAGAGTAGTCCTGAATACAATAGGCATGGGAGTGGCTCACATTGGTCCTCAGGCCTGAGTGGCTGGATGATCTGGATTGAGATAAAGAAAATTTGTCACCAAGGTCTGTGAGAGTGGGTAAACAATGACTGAACAGAGAAACTTCATCTGAAGGCAAGGCAAGTAGAAAAGGTGAGTCTGATCATAGATGAACAGAGAAAACAAACAAATCTGGAAGTATGAAATTGAAGGAGAGAACAGGAACTCTAAGGATTGTGGGAGATTCTGGCTTGACTTTAGCAAAAATATTGGACAATCAGGTGGAGAGGAGTTGTCTGGAAACACCCAAGTGCTATGACTATAGCAGGAGTGAACCACACAAACAAGCACACAGAGCCTCATGAGTCACAAAGGGATGAATAATCTAAGTAGAACCTGTTATACATGTCCTTAATACAACATGTCCTTTTGTTGTGTCTGCTAATCTTTACAGATCAAACACTGCAGGGCTCCATTCAGCTGCAATTACAAATTAATTGCTATATACCAATTTAAAGTGTTTTATGACTCCTGAAAGCAACTTTTCCCCGAATATTCTTGTAGTTTTACATGCCCTTGAAACAGAATTGGTCGCAGGTTGGAATGAAATTGACCAACTATGGCATAAGGACACAAGGCCCTGGACACAAATAGGAAACCAACACACATGCAGGAAGTGTGGAAAGTCTCATCATCCAAACCAGTGTCCTGCATATCAAGTTTCATGCTATAGATGTGGAAAGATGAACCATTATACAAATATCTGAGCCAAGTAAAATGCCACACAAGAGAACCAAGAAATTAATTCACTTTTCACAGGAACACTGTCGGTATCTGAACACTAAAACTGACAATGTCTGGCATAATACCATACACGCAGGATACATGTCTGTTGAGGTTAAGCTTGATATAGGGGCAGAAGCTGATATTCTACTAAGGCTAAAGTTCAAAGCCCCGCAAAGGTCAGAAATGAAAAGAAATTGAACTAGAAACTACAACTAACAAACATTGTGTTAACTACCTATGGAGAAATAGTCATTTTTGGCATCAGCCTGACTAGGCTGCATAATTACTTTAGTTCATATTGTAATTTAAACATACTAAAATATGACATGTTTTTTGTGCCTTTTCAAGATAGATTTTTTTTAAACAATATGCTATTAAGACAGTGCAAATTCCTCATGAGATAACAGGATGGTTTCACAAGTGATGTAATAGATTCTTAATTAATATGTTGATGTGTTTTCTAAGATGTTGTATTTGCAGGGTCAATATTTAGATGGTAAAGGAGTTATTGACCTTTAATTACCAAAAAAAGTAACAGTGATTTAAATAAGGCAAGAGAGGTAAAGAAAACTGCAAAACAAGGGATTGAGAACAAAAGGAATTTGGAGAAATGTATACTATGGATCTAAAAATGTTTAAAATTCTACCATCTGTACAAACATTGATTATATTGCTGTTTTCTTCTTACAATTAAATTAGCATGAAAACGCAGAGTGATCCAGAAATACTGAAACTTCCAGTTTACATTCCAAATGCTAAAGATATATTAAACAGCATAACACAATTGCAAAATATCCATACAATGATAAAGAAGGGAAAGTACATCATCAAACAGGAAAATTAAAAGTTTCCCTGCTACAGTTATGGACTTACAACATGGATTAAAGGTTAAAAAAAAGGATAAAACAATTTATAATAGGTAATCTCAAGACAATTTACCAAAAAAAAGTAATTTCTATTCTACGTATTACATAGTACAACAATTTAACCCTTGTGTCCAGAAATGGGATCCAGTAAAAAAAAAAAAGAAATGCAGATTGCATCATGTCATTGACTTTCAATTGTCTTGTTGATATGCTTCCCCCTCTTCAAATTACTTGGACTCTGTAATGATCAATTTTATCCATATTTTCAGCAAATGTACATGTGGAACCAACATGTACATTTGCTACCTTCCTTTTTTATTTCTTTCTTTCTGAGACTAGGCCTGCCACAAAATTAATAACCTAATTGAACTTATAAAGATGCTTTATAAGTTATTCTATATAAATTGAGTCTGCAACAACTAGAATAAAATAAAAAGTGAACTATTTGATAGTAGTGAGGATTTTGGGTGGTAAATGTTTAACATTTTAACATACACAGACATTACTCCATTTTTACTCAAGCAAACCGAAAGGTACAACTATGTCAAGTAATGACACAATGTATCTTTATTTTATGTAGTAAATACATTGCTGCTGCTGTAAAAAGAAAATATAATACATTTTCCAGAGAATAATATTTTGGATGAGTTTAAGAATATTGCTTGCCAAAATCGCACAAGGTAACTACACTTGTCTTTTACATGTTGCAGTAATTGAATCTTTTGGGGCAATTGGTTTGCATAAATTTAAGTAACTACAGCCTATTTTCCTGCTCCACATACTTGGCTAGCAATTTGCCAGTTAGCTTCCTAGTCTGAACTTCTGGACAATGTCTTGATTCAGTCAAATCTTCTATCCTGTGTCTCCTGTACTCTGATATTCTACTACATCCACTCTGTGAATGCTTTCTTTGCTGGTCTTCAGCATGCTTTGAATGCAATATCTGGTTTCTCTTACTTTAACCCGCCCAAGTTGCACCTGATTGGCATGTTAGCCTTTCGATTCCCTCCCAGTGAGGCGGTGCTTCACAAAGCAAACGATGGCTGACTGGTACTTCAGCCAGTCCTGTGTGGATATGGGTTGGATTAGCTGATATTTGAGACCACATTGAGATCAATAGGTACACTCTATTTCGACTTATCAACAGCACACATGAGATTGCCAATGGAACCATGAGAGAGCTGACTGAACTGAGAAATATGGTTTTGCAAAACCATGTTGTACTGGACTTCCTCACAGCCTCTCAGGGAGTGTTTGCAAAATCATTGGCTCGATGTGCTGCATGTTCATTCCTGATGAAACAGGAACTGGTAGAACTATTTCTGACGCTCTACATGAGCTGGAGGACATTCAACTTTACGTGGACAGTGAGACGCATAGATCATATTCTTTTGACTTTCTTAGTTCACTTCTGGAACTTGGTGGAATGGTGGAACCTACTGTTAAAAATTAGAACACCTATTCTGGGTATTCTGATCCTTTTTTGCCTGTTCACAAGTTGGATCATTCCATGCCTTCATAGCATGATGCTAAAGACATTTAACACTGCTGTGATCAGCTATCAGCTGTTCAGACCAACCTCTGACACACATGAGGTTGACTTGTTCCATATGGATGAAGACACGCTAAAAAAGTGGATTTTATGACGATGTCCTGTAATCAATCAACAGATTAAATCATTTGCTGAATGATTCCTACACTGAAAATGTGAAAACAAGTGGTGTTAGTGATTTAAAAAAACTGCATTTGGTTTTCTGCTGTTTCCTTTATACATTATATTTTTTATCATGTGTTTTTATTTCTTAGACTAGAAATATATATATATATATATTGCATTTTTATTGTTTCTTTTCTTTCCTTTCTTTCCTTTTCTTAGATTTTGAATAGTTCACAGATGAGTAAAAATGAGAAAGAGGAGGGAGTGTTTGAAATATTATGTGTTATCATTCTTACATGTGTATAGATTATTGATCTTACTAGGAGCCTTATATTACAATATGATTATTGTGATTTTCATTTTAGAAGTATTGGCTTTTTACTGTCTGTGTTAAAACTTTTGACTGGTGTGCTGAAGACTTGACCCAATCTCACAGAATGTCTCTGCTGCAAGATAAATGGAGTCTTGACAAAGGTTCAGTCTGGAAGACTCTCTAGTCTCACCTGCCTCATCAATCAGCGTCTTTCTCTCTGCAACCTGGACCTATCAGCGCCAGCCCAAGCCTCACTCCAGCCAATCATCGTGCGGGCTCCAGTTCAAAAGGACCTTCTCCCACGGCCTCCTCTGCTCGCCAGCTACAATCAACCCACCTCCGCCCCATCTCCACCTTCTGTTCCCGGCTCCCAGGCCTCATCCTCCTCCAACTGCCGCCACCAGTACAGGCCCTGGGGATCTACATTCCTATGCTGCATCAGGAATGTTCATCGAGCTTATCGAAGTCCAGCTCGATGTCCCCGGCCGGGGCCTGAACGCCAAAGGACTTTGTGTTTATTTTCATGTTAATTTCGTCAAACTCTTTAATTGGTTTCTTTCTCCGTCTGAGTCTCTCCAGATTGAACTGATTGTTCCCTCCACCCTTGAGAGAAATCGCCCCCAAGGGAAAGGACTAGATGACTTGTGTGTAGAACTCAGTGTTGTGTTCAAGACCACCTAACCCGAGACCAAGACAAGACCAAGACCAGAGTGTATCGAGACCGAGACAAGACCAAGACCTTTGGGGTCCGAGACCAAGTCAAGACCAAGGACCGAGGGGAGTCGAGACCGAGTCAAGACCAAGACCAGCGGCCTGTGCTACATGACACAATAAAATGTAAAATATGATCGAAATTGCTTCTCAAAATAATCTGAAAGATCCATATTCCCATAAGAACACCTAGATATTAAATACTTAATAAATTTTACCAATATTAAAAATTCCATTTCTGTGCTAAAATGTGTGATGGTCTCGTGCCATCCCTAAAAACATAACGCCCTGGGCATTTGCCCATATTGCTCATATAAGAAACCACCACTGTCTGCACCATTAAACATAGCAATTGAGGCAATGCCCTGAGGGTAAATAACACTCAACTATGAACACTGACCAAGGAGCAACAAGCAAGAAGTAACCAAACAGAAGGTGCTCACCGTGACTGTTTTCACTCTCTATCCCAGTACATGGATCCAGGTAGTCTGACACCATGGCAGACATTACAGCTGCCACTTTGAACAAAAACAATCAAAGAGCAATGTGCATGCTCTGCGTGCTCTTTCATTCTTGTGTTTTAGTTATTTGTTAATTTAAATATCAACGTACATAATTAAATTAAATAATGATGCAGTGTACACAGAGCATTACAAGAACAAAGAACAGGTGTTCTGTCAGGTCAGATCGTCATACGCTTAACACAAACTCACAGTGTAAGAGCCAAAAATGTCAGTTTGTAACATTATTGATTATTGAGTATGCTGTTTGCATATTTAGATATTTGATAATAAGATTCCATTTCCTTATGTTTGTTATAGAAAAGCGCCACCTAATGGACGTAATTGAAATTGTGTAAAAGTGCCTTGACATGTTTTGTTTTATGAAAAGAAGTTGAATGTGGCGCATTCAATTAAGCTCTATACAGTTTTTTGACCGTTACGTTACTTTACATGTGGAATGCTGTGCAAGATTAAAGAATCATCTGTAACATCTGTTCAAAGAAAAGTAAAGTTCGTCAGACTTGTATGGATGTTGTAAGTATTTCTTTAGCTTACTGAAAGATGCACAAAGGCATATCGTGGGACAGAAACGCGTCAACTGAGAGCTAAGCTAATGAAGGTCAATGAAGAAAAACGGAAGCTTGTTAAATAATTGTGGCTTACACTGAACGAATAAGCAGCCACAACATAAGTCAAAAAACTGTACATTCGGGTGAAAAGACGGATGACATTGTGTTGCCGAAGAGCAACGTAATAACGACTTTTTAAAAGTGAAAAGGTCATAATGGCGGAGGATTCAGACTTGAACGTTGTAGTGACCGAAGATGACCAAAAGAGGGCGCCAAAGCTCACAGAAAAGGCTCTGGATTCTAAACTCCACAAACTGATCAATGTAAGAAGATACAAACTTGGTCAGCTGACAGCTAAATCTAAGGAGATTGAAAGTTTACTGCAAAATGATGGAAGTTTGATCCAGATTGAAGAAGAGCATTTATCATTATTTCAAACACTTCTTGAAGAGTTTAGTAAATCTAATCATGCAGTTTTGGAGATTCTTCATGAAGATGAACAACATGTTGACCAAGAATATTGGTTTCAACCAAAATATGATCAGTTTAAGTCTATTTTGGAAAAAACTGAAACATGGATTAAAGAACAGAAAAGGAAAACTACAGATGACCATCGGTTAGATGAAGAAGTAAGTCCTATGGACAGTGTATCTGTTGCTTCAGTGTCAAATAAAAGATCAAAAGAGACTGGATCTAAAGTAAAATCAGTTAGTGGCAGTTCCTGCGCTTCTTCATCCACGTCAACTGCATCTTCTGCTCGCTTGAAGGAGGAAGCGAAAAGAGCTGCACTTTTTGCAAAGGCTGCTGCTCTTAAAAGGAAGCAGTTGTTGGAATTAGAAGAGGCTAAATTAAAAGCTAAGAAAGAACAGTTAGATATTGAAACTGCAATAGCAGAAGCTACTGCCAAGATAAAGGTTTATGAAGACTATGAAGCTCCAGTTAGCAAAGATGGAACATTTGAAAGCAAAACCTTCACACACAAAAAGGAAGGTGAAAACATGCATCATCCTCGCATGCCAAGAGATTTGCAACAACCAACTTCTCATGACGCTGTTTTTCAGTCCAAAGTCCAGATTTCTGAAGAAATCTGGACTTTGTTTCAGCTGTTTGATCAGAGGACATCTTAGTAAAGACTGTAAACGAAAGATGTCATGTCAGTTTTGTGCTCAAAAACATCCAAGCCTGCTTCATGTTTTAAGACTTGAAGAAATTAAACCTGAATCAACCAGTGATGAAAATGAACCACAGGTCTCATCAAGTGCTCTTGCCTCAGTGCTTAAGGAAAATGATTTGACTGGGGACAAAGATGGTATTCTTGCAATAGTACCTGTAAGAATCAAATCAAAGAAAAGTCCAAAAATGGTTGAAACTTATGTGTAACCCAAGTGAAATGTTGAGTTCCATTTTCTGGTTCACTACTATTGCCCTCCAAAATCTCGCGATAGTTTGATTATATAACTGCAATTCTCATGAGATTTACTAAGCAGCCAATCATTGTTGAGCGTCTGAGTCACATGTACCACCGTCAGCTCATTTGTTGGGTATATTAGCTGGAGCAAAAAGCATGGAGGATTAGAACAAGTTTGGGAGAGCAGAGCTGCAGGTCGGTTAAGCGCAACATTCTGTTTTTCTTTAATCTTGTATGATGCTGATAAAATTGTACTAACTTTACGAGTCTCCGGTCGTGAGCTGAGGGATAATAGAAACACAAAACCGCTTGTATGCCTTATGAACTCCGGAATTGGTGAGTCATTTTATGAAGACTTGGCGTTAGTTGATATCAATTCGGATGCTCTATTGCGACTCTGAACAAATAAATTGGAGAACAATGAGATGCCTTAAATATTAAAAGTATTTGCTTATCTTGATGATTTTTGCATTGTTTGTTGTTTGTATGGAGCATATTTATTGACTTTTTATGAATAAGATTTATCTAGAAAATTTGTACTTGGAAATGCATTGATTAGGATTATTCATAGTGCAATGAGTGCCGATCATATTTTTTTTGTGTGCACACTGGAATGTTTGATTATATATATATATATATATATATATATTTGAGACTGGTCCTGCTTTATTGTACAGGCCAGGTTCGATGGCGAGCTGAAGAATCAGGTCCAAGAGCCTAAAGGATTTCACCTGTGGTGTTGAGATTTGGTTTCCCCACCAGGCTGGTGGGAGGCTTCCTGCAGCTCATGAACAAAATTGTTCCCACTCTGATCTGACTTTTGTCAGCATATGAACTGCAGCTCATGAACAAAATTGTTCCCACTCTGATCTGATTTTTGTCAGCATATGAACTGCAGCCCATGAACAAAATCGTTCCCACTCTGATCTGACTTTTGTCAGCATATGAACTGTAACAGGCGCTCTAAACTCACCTGATCCTGTTGAACCGCCTCAGTTCAGGGGGGTTTTATGAACTGTGGCTTGTTACTGGAACTGTGGAACTGATTTGTTTTTATTTTATTTTGTTAATTTAATTTGCTTTCTTTGTGTATTATTTCCTTTTTAATATGGCCATTTAAATGTTTTTTTTCCTTTCTTATTGTAATGTAAATAATTAATCACTGTGAATACAAGGCACTCACATCTGCAACTTCTAGTCCGTCTACTCCTTCCTGAGCCGTATCTAGACTTCTAAGAACTAGCCCATTGACTTTGTTGGTCATGATCTATTTTTAATTATCTAGAAATGTAGTATACTGGTTACACAGATATGCTACATTAATCCTGGCGAGCTAGCCAGGAGAGAGTTTGAACAGACCTGAAGTATTGCAGTTGTTCTTTTCTTTGCTAATATGGATGTTTTGATGAAATATGGGGTTAAAATACCTAATGCAGTGTTGGTTAGATATGCAACAAACACAGAAGCTGATAATGAAGTAGCTGACTTTCTGACTGGTTACGGGTCAATGGAAAAGTTTGAATCTATAACTGATTCTGACTCAGATTTTCATAACTGTATAATTTTTGAGTTTGTGTCATGGAGTGCGTTGGAGAGGTTGCGTAAAATTTTGCCGTACTCGTATACTTGCCAAACTGTAAAGATTACTTATCAAATTGAAGAACTTTCAGTGGTTTGCTCTGAGTTAGAAACTAAAATAAAAACTCAAACTTACCTGAGTGAGATGGAAAATGTGGCTAAGCTTACAGGTCAAAATTACACTGATGTCCTTAAGAGTGTAATGTCTCTACTGGGCCAGTCCATCACTGAATTCTGTCCAGTCCAATCTTCCTTGAAGATTCCTTCAGATGAAGAGGATTCAACCATGGTTGCCCCCAGTACAACAGCACAGAGTGTTCATCTCAAGCCAGAAGATGCCATTACAGATGATGGGGAGTTGCCACATGTCCAATCTGATCCTACA
This sequence comes from Poecilia mexicana, assembly GCF_051168715.1. Classification (NCBI taxonomy): domain Eukaryota; kingdom Metazoa; phylum Chordata; class Actinopteri; order Cyprinodontiformes; family Poeciliidae; genus Poecilia; species Poecilia mexicana. The sequence continues at coordinate 22,276,666 of NW_028263383.1, forward strand.
GCACACTACGCATCACGACCTTCAGGACCTTTGCCAGCCATGTCCTTCTCAGATATTAACCCACCTGGAGTGCAGAGGTATGTGGTTGAGCACATCATGAAAAACGACGATAATGCAATGCACATGTCCTCTTTAAAACTTAGATCATTTTCTGGTCGAACCCCAAGACCACAACATGAAATAGACTATGAAACTTGGCGATCTGGTGTTGACCTTCTGTTAAAGGATCCTGCTGTGTCAGACCTACAGCGCTCTAGAAAGATATTTGACAGTTTATTACCACCAGCTGCAGATATGGTTAAACATCTTCAACCAGATGCACCTCCTTTGATTTATCTTAAAATCCTTGATTCTGCTTATGGAACAGTCCAAGATGGTGATGAGTTGTATGCCAAATTTATAGAGCAGTTCCAAGATGCAGGTGAAAAACCATCAGTTTATTTACAACGCTTGCAAGTGACTTTGAACCACGCTGTGAGGAGGGGTGGTGTATTGGCTGCTGATTTTGAAAAACATCTGCTGAATCAATTCTGTTGTGGTTGTTGGGATGACACCTTAATCTCTGAGCTCCAACTTAAGCAGCGCAAGTCAAAACCACCATCTTTTGCAGAACTGTTATTATTGTTGAGAACAGAAGAAGACAGGGAAGCTGCTAAAGCTCAGCGCATGAAACAGCACCTTGGCTCTAGTAAACCCAGAGCTAGTGTGCATTCGCATCATGCTTATGCATCAGTTGAAGAAAAGAGCGCTTATGATAACTTGACTACCATCACCCAACAACTTGCTAAGCAGTTAGCTGATGTACAGAAGCACTTGACTGTTCTTACAGCTGCTCAGTCTGGTCAGAAACAGTTTGATTTGCCAAAATCTATGCATGTTGCCAAGCTCAAGCAGCCTCCACAGATTAGTAAAAGTTCATCTCAATCTTCTCATAAAAACGTAGCTTTACCACCCAAGCCAGGTTACTGCTATAATTGTGGGGAAGATGGACATGTAAGACCAAAATGTGATAATCCACCTAATCCTTCACTTGTTGCTGCCAAAAAGAAGCAGTTTGTGGAAAAACAGAAAAAATGGCAGAAAATGAACTCTCATAGTGCTCTGTTGTTAAACTAAACCCGGTTCTTGTTGAGGGACAAACAGGAACTGCAGAGGACCAGAAAAGTCCCACCAAGCAGTCTATAAGATGCACAAATCTGTCTCATATAACTTCTGAGGCTACAGAATTGCCACGAGGGTTGATTGGCTCAAAATGTACTGGTGAAGTAACAATGGCTGGTCAACGAGTTCAATGCCTGTTAGATACTGGATCACAAGTGACCACAATGCCAGTTTCATTCTACAATCAGTATTTTTCTCATCAACCGGTGAAACCATTAAATGAGTTGTTACAAGTAGAAGGAGCTGCAGGCCAAGCTGTCCCATACTTAGGTTACATAGAAATGTCAGTCGTTTTTCCTAAAGAGTTTGTTGGCACAGATTTGGATGTTTGTACTTTGGCGCTCGTGGTTCCAGATGTTAAAAGTGGAACTCAGTCCCAAGTTCTGATTGGCATGAACACCCTTGATTCATTATATGACAAACACCTGAAAGACCAAAATATTAGCTTTAGCCCAGCTAAGTATGGCTACAAAGTAGTTCTTCAGCTGCTTCAGTTGCGTCATCAGCCAACCCAAGAACCCAGTGTGTGTGATGTAGAACTAGATGGTGAGTCACCTGTTATTTTTCCAGCAGGCCATACCATCATTCTAGAAGGCTATGCCTGTACCAGCTTGCTGCCCGTTAGCAGTTGGGCATTAGTTGAGCAGCCTTCTACCCCCTTACCAGGGGGACTGTGTGTGAAAAGTTGTCTGGTGTCATTGCCCAAACATACACCTCCCAAGATTCCAGTGGTTATCACAAATGAATCAAACCACAGCATAACGTTGTCACCACCTGCTTCTATTGCAGAAATCACAGTATCACCACAGCTTCTGTCTGAGGTTTCCTGCTGTAATGTACAGCTCAAGAACGCTAACAAAGTGGATCTCAAATTTGAATTTGGAAATTCTCCTATTCCTCCAGATTGGAAAGAACGAGTTATTGCTAAACTCGGAGAAATCCCAGAAGTGTTTTCCCATCATGACCTCGACTTTGGATGTACCGATCGGGTGAAGCATCACATCCATCTTCATGATGAGACTCCATTTAAACATCGGGCTCGCCCTATCCATCCAAATGACATTGAGGCTGTTCGCAATCATTTGCGAGATCTTCTGGAGGCAGGAGTAATAAGAGAATCGGAGTCACCATTTTCTTCACCGATCGTAGTCGTTCGGAAGAAGAATGGGGATGTTCGGCTTTGTATAGATTATAGAAAGTTGAACCTCCAGACTGTAAAGGATGCTTATGCATTACCAAATTTGGAAGAGTCATTTTCAGCTCTCACTGGTTCACGATGGTTCAGTGTTCTTGACTTGAAGTCAGGATATTATCAGATAGAAATGGAAGAGGGTGATAAACCTAAAACTGCATTTGTGACTCCACTTGGGTTCTGGGAATTCAATAGAATGCCCCAAGGCGTGACTAATGCACCCAGTACTTTCCAGCGCCTTATGGAGAAGTGCATGGGTGATTTGAACTTAAAAGAAGTTTTAGTCTTCTTGGATGATTTGATCATCTTCTCTGACACCCTAGAAGAGCATGAGAGTAGGTTGATAAGAGTGTTACATCGGCTCAGAAATTATGGTCTTAAATTATCACCACAAAAATGTAAGTTTTTTCAAACATCTGTGCGTTATTTAGGTCATGTAGTTTCTGAACATGGCGTTGAAACGGATCCAGAAAAGATCAGTGCTTTAAAATCCTGGCCAGTTCCGCAAACTTTAAAAGAACTGCGATCGTTTCTTGGTTTTGCAGGCTATTACCGCAGGTTCATTAATGGCTACGCTGCTATTGCTAAACCTTTAAATGACCTGACAAAAGGGTACCCCTCTACCCGCAAACGAGGCTGCAAAGCAAACGTCCTAAATAACAGCCATGATGTAAAACAACCTTTTAATGAAAGGTGGACTGCACAGTGTCAATCCGCTTTTGACACATTGATTGACAGATTGACGACAGCCCCAGTACTTGGCTTTGCCAACCCAAGTCAACCCTACATCTTGCATGCAGATGCTAGTACCATTGGGCTTGGAGCTGCACTTTATCAAGAACAAGAGGGAAAGCTACGAGTTATTGCATATGCTAGCCGTGGGTTGTCTGCCAGTGAAGCCAGATATCCAGCCCATAAATTGGAATTTCTAGCTTTAAAATGGAGCGTAACTGAAAAATTTCAGGACTATCTTTATGGCTCCAGTTTCACTGTCATTACCGATAACAATCCATTAACATATGTCTTGACCTCTGCTAAACTTGACGCTGCTAGTCATCGATGGCTTGCTGCACTGTCTACATATGATTTTAAATTGCAGTACCGTGCAGGCAGCCAAAACGGAGATGCTGATGCCCTCTCCAGGAGACCACACCCCCAAACATCTGATCCACAGAGAGAATGGGCTATGGTGCAACAGTTCATCACAGCACATATGGATGAAGCAGAGGATGCTGTAGAACTCACCCCTGATGTGGTTGGAGCCATTTGTCACAGCTGTCTGCTGAGAGGCCAAAGTCCTGATGGTCTTTTGGAAGGAAACATTACTCTGGTGGAAACGATGAGTATGACCCCTACAGTTCTTCCTGATTTGTATGTTGATGAGTTTCAAGGGTTGTCAGTCCTTCCATCACTGTCCCTTCTTGACATCAGGGAGAAACAGAGAGCTGATCCTGTTTTGAGAGAAGTTATTCATCAGCTTGAAACAGGAGAAAAGATCCCTCCAACTGCTAAGGCTGAGCTTCCTGACCTCCCTCTGGTGATGAGAGAATGGAATCGCCTTGAAATAAAAAATGACCTTCTATATAGAAGAAGGCAGGATGGTGAGGTTTTAACGTTTCAGCTTGTGCTGCCAGAAGAATGTCGTCCTGATGTCCTTTCAAGTCTTCATGATGATATGGGTCACATGGGGATTGAAAGAACACTTGATCTGGTAAGATCTCGATTTTTCTGGCCACGCATGGCTGCAGATGTTGAAAACGATTAAAACCTGCAATCGCTGCATTCGCCGGAAGGCTTTGCCAGAACGAGCTGCACCATTAGTGAGCATCCAGACCAGCCGGCCACTTGAGCTCCTGTGCATGGATTTTCTATTGATTGAACCTGATAAAAGCAACACTAAAAACATTCTTGTCCTCACAGACCATTTTACTAAGTATGCTATGGCTTTTCCAACAGCCAATCAAAAAGCAAAGACTGTTGCAAAATGTCTATGGGAGAATTTTGTTGTGCATTATGGGTTTCCTGAACGCCTGCACACAGACCAAGGGCCTGATTTCGAGTCTCACCTCATTGAAGAGCTCTGCAACATTGCTGGCATTAAAAAGTCACACACCACGCCATACCATCCTCGTGGGAACCCTGTTGAAAGGTTCAATAGAACTTTGCTCAGCATGTTGGGTACATTGGAGCCAGAGCAGAAAACTAGGTGGAAAGAGTATGTCAAACCACTCGTTCATGCATATAATTGCACCCGAAATGAGGTTACAGGCTTTACTCCATATGAGTTGATGTTCGGTCGCTGTCCAAGGCTTCCTGTCGACATAGCCTTCAACTTACCTGTCAGAAGTCCATCATCTCAATCACATTCTCAATATGAGCAGAATCTGCGTTCTTGGCTGAAAGAGAGTTTTCAACTAGCTTCTAAAAATGCAGAGAAGATGGCAAGAAAAAACAAGACTCGTTTTGATCAAAGAGTGAAACCAGCCAGTCTTGAAGAAGGTGATCAAGTATTGGTCAGAAATGTGAGGCTCAGAGGAAAACATAAACTGGAGGATAAGTGGGAGACGAATATCTATGTGGTGGTTGGTCGTATGGGTGAGCTTCCTGTGTATATTGTAAGACCAGAAGCGGATCCCTCTGGAGGGACTCGAACTCTGCACCGCGACCTTCTTCTCCCTTGTGGATTTCTTCCCCAGATTGAAGAAGTTGACCAGCCAATTTCTACACCTGCCCGTAGACCTCATACCCGCAGTTTCCAGGTACCAATAGAGGACCTAGAGGAGAACCTGGATGAGGAAGATGAGGAGTGGAGTGTGCCTCGGTTCTCAGTTTTGTCACCTGTGAAGGTCAGTGTTGAGGGAACAATCCCTACCCAGTCCATGAGCAGGGTTCCAGAAGCTGACACAGAGAGGCGGATTCCCTCATCTGATATTGACAAGTCGTCTCTACTGTTGGATACCGTGGATCCACTTCCGGCCCTGGAGAAAGTTCCTCCAGAAGATCAGATGGACCCAGGAAGTTCAGTTAAGCCCGTACAGGTTCCGGAGCTGAGATCATCTGAAGTGTTGGAGTCCCGTGGCCCAGTAGAGACATTACCAAAGCCAATTATGTTATCACCACATTCCCCTGAATCACCTATAGCTATTCCTGAAACCAATAATGGGTTAGAAGTTGAACAGCCAATTCGTCGAACTAGTCGACAACCAAAACCAATTAAGCGCTTTCAGTATGCTTCTTTGGGCAATCCATTAATTTCGGTAGTGCAAACTCTTTTGCATAGCTTAGCTACTGCTTATGGGGAGACCTTTGCTGAACCTGTCTCTGATGCTCCTGTATGTTCTAATGTTCAGATAATTTAACATGCATCGGTGTTGCATGGATTTAAGGGGGGAGGGTGTAACCCAAGTGAAATGTTGAGTTCCATTTTCTGGTTCACTACTATTGCCCTCCAAAATCTCGCGATAGTTTGATTATATAACTGCAATTCTCGTGAGATTTACTAAGCAGCCAATCATTGTTGAGCGTCTGAGTCACATGTACCACCGTCAGCTCATTTGTTGGGTATATTAGCTGGAGCAAAAAGCATGGAGGATTAGAACAAGTTTGGGAGAGCAGAGCTGCAGGTCGGTTAAGCGCAACATTCTGTTTTTCTTTAATCTTGTATGATGCTGATAAAATTGTACTAACTTTAGGAGTCTCCGGTCGTGAGCTGAGGGATAATAGAAACACAAAACCGCTTGTATGCCTTATGAACTCCGGAATTGGTGAGTCATTTTATGAAGACTTGGTGTTAGTTGATATCAATTCGGATGCTCTATTGCGAATCTGAACAAATAAATTGGAGAACAATGAGATGCCTTAAATATTAAAAGTATTTGCTTATCTTGATGATTTTTGCATTGTTTGTTGTTTGTATGGAGCATATTTATTGACTTTTTATGAATAAGATTTATCTAGAAAATTTATACTTGGAAATGCATTGATTAGGATTATTCATAGTGCAATGAGTGCCGATCATATTTTTTTTGTGTGCACACTGGAATGTTTGATTATATATATATATATATATATATATATATATATATATATATATATATATATATATATATATATATATATATATATATATATATATATATATACACATCTCAGTCCAGAAATGTGCAGTTCTAGGCACAGCCAAGATACTGCGCAGAACCCTCAAGCTCCCAGGCCTCTGGTAGAGGACCCGAGCTCAGAGGATGAAAGAGACCACCCGCGGAGGGTGAGAAGGGAATTTTTTTATTTTTTATTTTATATGTATATATATTTGAGACTGGTCCTGCTTTATTGTACAGGCCAGGTTCGATGGCGAGCTGAAGAATCAGGTCCAAGAGCCTAAAGGATTTCACCTGTGGTGTTGAGATTTGGTTTCCCCACCAGGCTGGTGGGAGGCTTCCTGCAGCTCATGAACAAAATTGTTCCCACTCTGATCTGACTTTTGTCAGCATATGAACTGCAGCTCATGAACAAAATTGTTCCCACTCTGATCTGATTTTTGTCAGCATATGAACTGCAGCCCATGAACAAAATCGTTCCCACTCTGATCTGACTTTTGTCAGCATATGAACTGTAACAGGCGCTCTAAACTCACCTGATCCTGTTGAACCGCCTCAGTTCAGGGGGGTTTTATGAACTGTGGCTTGTTACTGGAACTGTGGAACTGATTTGTTTTTTTTTATTTTGTTAATTTAATTTGCTTTCTTTGTGTATTATTTCCTTTTTAATATGGCCATTTAAATGTTTTTTTTCCTTTCTTATTGTAATGTAAATAATTAATCACTGTGAATACAAGGCACTCACATCTGCAACTTCTAGTCCGTCTACTCCTTCCTGAGCCGTATCTAGACTTCTAAGAACTAGCCCATTGACTTTGTTGGTCATGATCTATTTTTAATTATCTAGAAATGTAGTATACTGGTTACACAGATATGCTACATATGCCTTTATTGACCCAGGGAGTTCTGGTACTTTTTGTACTGAAGATTTAGCAAGACAGCTCAATCTCACAGGCAGAAAAACAAAGATTTTTCTTACAAACCAGCTGATTGAGTACTATTCCGACTGGTACAAGTTAAAAAAGGCTGTAGCATGGATGCTAAGATTAAAAAAAAAATCTTGTTACAACTCAGCCAGCAAAGATAACTCATCCAAAAAACAACCAGCAAAACAGATACTGTCAAAAGGATGGATGAGTACAAGACTAAAATGAAAATGAATCCAATGTCAGTAGAAGACCTACAAGATGCAGAAAGGACAGTTGTTCAGTATAGCCAATCCCAACGATTTCCAGAAGAAATCTCATCTCTGCAAAGAGGCGTTTGCGTGAAAAGGAACAGTCAGATCTATAAATTAGATCCTCTCATTTTTGATAACACGCTGATAGTTGGTGGGAGACTCTGCAATGCAGCCATGCCCGAAGAGGCTGTACATCCTGCCATTCTCTCAAAAGACATGCACATATCAAAACTCATTCTCAGGAATATTCATGAACGATCAGGACATAGTGGAAGAAACTATGTGCTTTCTCAACTACGACAGAAATATTGGATTCCCAAGGCACATTCATCAGTAAGAAAATTGCTTTCAAACTGTGCTATATGTCGAAAGCTTCATGGAAAACCTGGAGAACAAAAAATGTCTGACTTACCACAAGATCGAGTTTTGCCTGATTCACCACCTTTCACTAATACAGGTGTTGATTTTTTTGGACCAATCGAAATAAAGAGAGGACGGAGTAATGTTAAAAGATACGGTGTCCTATTTACATGCCTTGCAATCAGAGCTGTGCATATAGAAGTGGCTCATTCACTGGACACAGACTCTTGTATAAATGCTATACGGAGATTTATGTGTCGAAGAGGACAAGTCCTGGTGCTTCGCTCAGACAACGGCGCTAACTTTGTTGGTTCTGAAAAACAGTTGCGCAAGTCTATTCAGCAGTGGAACCAATCAAAAATTGAAGATACACTGAGACAAAATGGAATTCAGTGGATATTTAATCCACCAACCGGTTCTCATCATGGTGGAGTTTGGGAGAGGCAGGTACGATCTGTGAAAAGAGTCCTGAGCTCTGTGCTGCAACAGCAGATGCTTGATGATGAAGGTCTCCAAACAGTGCTCTGTGAGGTTGAAGCTATCATTAATGCAAGACCTATAACAAGTGTTTCTGATGATCCTAGTGACATTGAACCATTGACTCCTAATCATTTGTTATTACTGAAAAAACAACCTCTGTTACCAGCTGGACTATTCCAACAGGCAGATCTCTATGCTCGCAGAAGATGGAGGCAGTCTCAGTACATTGCTGACCTATTTTGGAAACGGTGGACAAAAGAGTATCTTCCCACACTTCAAGAACGTCAAAAGTGGTTTCAAATTAAAGAAAACGGATGTGGTCCTAATCATGGATGAAACCGCTCCTAGGAATGCATGGATCATGGGAAGAGTCCTGAAAACTTTGCCAGATAAGAAGGGTCTTGTTCATAAAGTTCTTGTGAAAATGATGACCAACACATTGGAAAGACCCATTGACAAGCTGTGCTTGATTCACAAAAAGGACATTGTATAAAGACATTCATGGCAGCCCTGTTTTGAATATATATATATATAATTTTTTTTTTTTTTTTTTTTTTTTGCTCTTGCTAAAGTTATGTTATATAATTGATATGTTTTCCTCCATATGCAATTATGGGGCCGGAAATGTAAGAGCCAAAAATGTCAGTTTGTAACATTATTGATTATTGAGTATGCTGTTTGCATATTTAGATATTTGATAATAAGATTCCATTTCCTTATGTTTGTTGTAGAAAAGCTCCACCTAATGGACGTTATTGAAATTGTGTAAAAGTGCCTTGACATGTTTTGTTTTATGAAAAGAAGTTGAATGTGGCGCATTCAATTAAGCTCTATACAGTTTTTTGACCGTTACGTTACTTTACATGTGGAATGCTGTGCAAGATTAAAGAATCATCTGTAACATCTGTTCAAAGAAAAGTAAAGTTCGTCAGACTTGTATGGATGTTGTAGGTATTTCTTTAGCTTACTGAAAGATGTACAAAGGCATATCGTGGGACAGAAACGCGTCAACTGAGAGCTAAGCTAATGAAGGTCAATGAAGAAAAATGGAAACTTGTTAAATAATTGTGGCTTACACTGAACGAATAAGCAGCCACAACACACAGTGTTATGTCAGATCAGCATACGTTGTCAGATATGCTATTCTGACAGCGTAAGGCTATCTGATAGAACAACGGCTCTCAGTGAGTGACACTCCAGTCCTATCTAATACGTAAAGAGCCGTGGAGAAGAATCGACTTTCTGAATGTCACCTCACTATATTGCAGACGTTTGGACATAGCGTTGTCCCATATTGCGACAAGTCAGTCTACACCTCTGCACAATAATTCAGTGCAGTGAGCGAACATTTTTCATCACAATGCATGTGTCTCTGTACACATGCAGAGACACATGCATTGTGTCTCTGCAATGCATGTGTCACATGCATTGCATGTGTCACATGCATTAACGTGATGTTAACGTTAACATCACGTTAACGGAGCTTACCTTCTTTGAGCTACTTTTCTAAGTGACGAAAAAAGTTAGACGTTGTCTCCACCGTCTGTGAAAGCGAAGCGATGTTGAGTTAGCTGTGGCCATCGGATTTCTTACTATTTATGCAGCGATATTCCATTACTGACGATTAGACAAACATTTTCTGCCGCTGAGAGAAAACCACGGCGCATGTCCTGGAGCGCCGCGCGCGAGTGAAAGGTGGGGTGGGATGGAGAGGGGAGGGGAAGGGGGAAGAAACACGTAGTTGCTTGGATTTTAATCGGTGCATTTTGCATCCACTGAAAACAAAGATGGTGTGGAGGCCAAGTTAATGTATAAAGTATTCAGTTACTGTTAAAATGTATTTGCTTAATTAGAAATGTACTAAGTGTTTTTGTTGAAATTTTAGGTAGAATTATTAATATTGCATGTAACTAATTTCATGATGTTTTACTGTGAATAAGTGTTACTAGAAGTATATTTTATAGCTTAATTGGCCACCTGGCAATTTTATGCAAATGAGGTGGGCCGTGTAGCCAAGGGAGACGGCAGATAGAAGGGAAGGCGCTGCTAAGGGAGCCACTGAGCCACACGGTTTTTCAACCGTAGTTTGTTTGTAGAGGTTAGTGAAGGACTTTATTGCTCTTGTAAAGACTTACTCAAAAACTGTGGAATAAATTTTTGTTTATATTTTTACATCGGAGCGCTATGGACATTTTATTTTTTCCTCTTCAAACACACGAGTGCATCGGAAATTAACCTTGTGGCAGCCCAAATATTCGTTGAAAAACCTGCTCTATGGATTGATTATCATCTGTGGACGGATTTCAAGCAGCAGCAGCAGCAACAACAACAACAAAAAACAAGCTAGAAGAAACGTGACTAGTGGAAATATTTTATCGAGGAAAATGCTGAGTCATGCTTTCGGATGAGCCAGGTGATTTTCTGTTGTTGCTATTTGGAAATTTTGTGTCGTGAACGTTGAAAAGGAAGATACCGTGGTTACTATGGAAACTAGAGTAGTAAAAGTCACACCTAAAGCTATGGAACAAAAGTTGCAGCATGCAATTGCTTTACGAAGAGCCACGTCGGCAAAGTTAACAGGCACAGTGAATCAGGTGCGACGGCTGATAGAAACTGAAGATGATATCAGCTTAACTGAGGCAAACCAGTTAATGAAAGAATTTAATAGACTGTTTGGAGAGTTTTGTGGTTTGAACACAAATGTAAAGGAGCTGCTCCAACAAATGTCAGAAGAGGATTTAAAATCAGATCAAGAAAACTGGTTTGAACCTAAGGCTAATTCTTTCAAGGCTTTTGCTGAGACAGCTTTGGCTTGGATTGATGACAAGGCTAAGTGCACAACAGAGGCTGAAAAATGCAATGACGAGATTAATCCATGCGACAGCGTATCTAACGCATCTTTGTCGAAACGAAGTCATAAAAGCTCTTCTGAACATGGTTCTTGTGCATCATCGTCAGCATCCTCCACACGAATGAAAGCAGAGTTGGAACGAGCTAAGCTGTTGGTTCAGGCATCAACTTTGAAACAGAGACGCCTACTTGAGGAAAGAGAGGCAAAACTTAAAGCTGAAAAGGAGGAGCTAGAAATACAAGCAGCTCTAGCAGCAAATGAGGCAAAGATCAAGATTCTATCAGAATACGAAGGTTGTGCATCTAAGGCATCTAGTCGTGCATCCAAGATGTCCAGTCGTGCAACCAAACAGAATGGAATGAACTCCTATGTGATGTCGCACAGAGCTGAAGATTTGTTTGCTCAACAGCAGTCAAATAGTCCTTTCCAAACACAAGAGAGTCAAGTACGGAATGATAACGTTGTTCAAAACATGCATCAAACACATGTTGTTACCTCTCAGCCATCACAGTCACCAACTGCTCTGCAGGATGTAGTCGAAGTGCTAGCAAAGCAGCAGAAGTTGGCAGCATTGCCCCCTCAGAACATTTCCGTTTTTAATGGGGACCCATTAGAGTATCGACTATTCATTCGGGCATTTGAACACAGTGTGGAGGATAAAACAGAAAGTGACAAAGATCGGCTGTACTACATGGAACAGTACACAAGTGGACAGCCTCGAGAATTGATAAGGAGTTGTCTTCATATGGAACCTACACGTGGTTATAATGAAGCTAAGAGACTTTTGGAAGAGCACTTTGGAAACGCCTACAAGATATCGGTGGCATACATTAACAAGGCTATTAGTTGGCCAACCATCAAGTCTGACGACGGAGAGGCTCTTCATGCGTTCGGACTCTATCTCACTGGATGTCGTAATGCAATGGCAGATGTAGAGTACATGGAGGAGTTGGATAATACAGCCAACATGCGTGCCATCATTTCCAAGCTTCCATACAAAATGAGAGAAAGGTGGAGAACACATGCCTGTAGAATCTTGGACAAAGAAAAACGCAGAGTCAAGTTTGCCGATCTGGTGGATTTCGTCAATAAACAGGCCAGAGAAGTTTTACATCCACTGTTTGGTGACATAAAGGATAGTACCTTAAAGCTCCAAGTTAAAGGACAAGTGGATGAGAAGTTACAAAGAAGAAGTGGCATCAAAAAAGGATTCACCGCAGCCGCAACTATTACCACTACACAGGACACACCTACCAAGGCAAAGAAAAAGGTCAGCGGAAATCAGATGTGTGCATTTTCCAAACCTTGTCTCTTCTGTCATGGTGAGGAGCATACTATGGAACAATGCAAGAAGATGAGGAAGTTACTTCACAAAGAAAAGATTGATTTCTTGCGAACCAAAGGATTGTGTTTTAGCTGCCTTAAAAAGGGACACATGAGTAATTTGTGCAAAGAAAAGGCAAGCTGTCAGGTTTGTGCACAATCACATCCCACAGTACTACACATGAAGATAAAGTCCAGTGGTGTTAACGAGGCAGGGCCTGAAGTGGGAACTAGTGAGGGAGAGGAACAACCGACAGAGTCAGTTGTAAATGGATTTGTGGGAATGAATGCACCCAGCCATGGTACAGAGAAACCAGAGCACACGTTGGCGATAGTTCCAGTCAAAGTCAAAGTCAAAAGAGGTCAAAAGGTGGCATACACATATGCTTTTCTGGACCCAGGCAGTACAGCTTGTTTTTGCACTGAAGAGCTGATGCATGAGCTGAACGTTTCAGGCAGGAAATCAAAGATTTTGCTGAAAACAATGGGAAAAGAAAATGTCGTCAGTAGTCACATGGTTTCTGGGTTGGAAATAAGCAGCTTAGACAGTAATGATTTTTTTGAGCTGCCAGAAACGTACAGTCACAGCAACATTCCTGCTTCTGCTGACAACGTTCCTTCACAAGACTATGTGAAGAGGTGGCCCTACCTTCAGCAGGTGTCTATATCCAAGATTGAAGCAAAGGTTGGACTTCTGATTGGTAATAACGCTCCTAAAGCTATCGAACCGTGGCAGGTCATAGCAAGTGAAAATGGCGGTCCATACGCTGTGAGAACGAGGCTTGGTTGGACCATCAGTGAACCCCTCCAAGGGCACATTTCACAAGGTGCAACACAAGGGTTGATTCAAGTCTCAGCAAATCGCATATCAGTAAGCACATTGGACGAACTCTGGAGACGGCAGTTTGAAAGTGACTTTCCTGAGTGTGACAGAAACGAGAAACAAGAAATGTCAAGGGAAGATTTGCAGTTTTTGGTGACTACAACACAGTCAGCTACCATTGTTGATGGACATTACAGTATTGCCTTGCCATTACGGAACAAACATATTCAGATGCCTAACAACCGTAAAGTGGCTGAGCAACGTGCTTTAAACCTAAGGAGGAAATTGGAGAAGAACTCTTCATTCCACACTGAATACTCAGGTTTCATGAGTAACATCATAGACAAAGGTTATGCAGTGAAGGTACCAGAAAAGGATCTGGATCGTGACGATGGGAAGGTTTGGTACCTGCCACATCACGGAGTTTACCATCTGAAGAAACACAAACTTAGAGTGGTTTTTGATTGTGGAGCATCGTACAAAGGCACTGCTCTAAACAACCAGCTATTACAAGGACCAAATCTTACGAGTACTCTTCTTGGAGTAATTATTAGATTCAGACAAGAAGAGGTGGCCATTATGGCAGATGTGGAAGCTATGTTTCACCAAGTAAGGGTGCCCGATGATGATTCTGACCTTCTACGGTTCCTGTGGTGGGAATCTGGCGATATTACTCAGGAAATGGTGGAGTACAAGATGGTGGTTCACATTTTCGGTGCAACTTCGTCACCAAGCTGCGCTAATTTCGCTCTCCGCAAATGTGCCGAAGACAACCAACACCAGGCCAACAATCAAGCAGTTGACACAGTGCTTCACAACTTCTATGTAGACGATTGTTTAAAGTCTGTGAGCTCAGAAGATGAAGCCATCCAGTTGTACCACACTTTGAGAGCAGTATGTCAAAGAGGCGGATTCAGACTCACCAAATGGATTAGCAATAGCAGAGCAGTGCTGTCAGCTATTCCAGAAGAAGAGAGGACAACAGAAGTTAAAGATCTGGACCTGGATCAGGATATGCTTCCTGTAGAGAGAGCTTTGGGAGTCCAATGGTGTATTCAGTCTGACAGCTTCCGATTCAAGATCATAATGCCAGACAAAGCTCCCACTCGGAGGAACATCCTTTCCATCGTGAGTTCTGTCTACGACCCATTGGGTATCCTGTCACCAGTCATGCTTCAAGCGAAGAAGATTCTGCAAGAGCTTTGCAGGCGGAAGATTGGCTGGGACGTTGTCATACCTGAAGACTTGGCTCATAAGTGGCTTGAGTGGAAGACCCAGCTCCACCAGCTGGAGAACATAAATGTCCCAAGATGTTTTAAACCTGTAGGATTTGGACAGTCAGTATACAACCAGCTGCAACATTTTGCCGATGCCAGTGAAGAGGGCTACGGTACAGTTAGCTACTTGCTACAGAAAAACAGTAGTAACAAAGTTCATTGTGCATTCATGTTGGGGAAGGCAAGAGTGGCCCCACTTAAGCCTGTAACAATTCCCCGTATGGAACTTACTGCAGCAACCATGGCAGCACGCATGGACAAAGTTCTAACATCAGAACTGCAGCTTCCACTCCAACCATCTGTGTTTTGGTCAGATAGTACCACAGTACTAAAATATATCAGCAATCAAACGAGTAGGTTCCGCACGTTCGTTGCTAATCGTGTGGATGCCATCCTGAAGTGCTCCAATCCACAGCAATGGCGGTATATCAACACCTCATTGAATCCTGCTGACTGTGCATCCAGGGGACTCAAGGCAGAAAGCTTCATTCACCACCATGTATGGTTACAGGGGCCGGACTTTCTTGTTAAACACATGGACAAATGGCCAGAGAGTGTGCATACCATTGGAGACCTGACTACAGAAGACCCAGAGGTGAAGAGTACACTGATTTGTGCTCACACTGTTGAGGAATGTAAAGATGAAGTGCAGGAATTCCTGCAGTACTTCTCATCCTGGTTTAGACTAAAAAGGGCAGTTGCCTGGATGCTTAAAGTTAAGAGTATCCTATTGCAACTGTGTCGCAAAAGGAAAGAGCTAAACGTTGTTAAAGCTCAATCTGAAGTTGAAAAGGAAATGAGAAGTTTCAAGGAAAGCCTGCTTCAAGAGGACATCAAGAAACTAACTATGGAGAACCTTGCAGAAGCTGAAGAAGCAATTGTTCACTATTGCCAAGCTAAGGCATTTTCCGAAGAGATCACCACACTTTCTAAAGATCAGGGAGTGAAGAAAACCAGTTCTCTTTTCAAACTGAATCCAGTACTGGAACAAGGCATTCTAAGGGTTGGAGGACGACTTAGGAAAGCTGCACTACCGGAGGAATCAAGGCATCCAGCAATCCTAAGTAAGGATCAACACGTCACAAAGCTTATTCTCAGAGAGATTCATGAGAACTTGGCACATTGTGGTCGTAATCATGTAATCTCCAAGCTGAGGACAAAGTTTTGGGTTCCCGGTGCCAACACCGCAGTAAGACAGATACTCTCTAAGTGTATTGTCTGTCGACGTGCGCATGGAGTTGTAGGAAAGCAACAAATGGCAGACCTTCCTCAAGACAGAGTTCTGCCAGACGATCCACCGTTTACTAACTCAGGAGTGGACTACTTTGGTCCGTTTGAGGTTAAACGTGGACGAAGTGTAGTGAAAAGGTACGGTGTCATTTTTACCTGCTTAACTACCCGTGCAGTACACTTAGAAACAGCAGCCTCACTGGACACAGATTCCTTTATCCACGCCCTTCGTCGCTTCATAGCTAGACGAGGCCAGGTAAAGATTCTTCGTTCTGATAATGGAACAAATTTCATTGGTGCACAGCGTGAACTTAAGAGAGCCATTAATGAATGGAACATGTCCAAGATTGAAGGCCACCTTCAACAACAAGGCATTCAATGGACGTTCAATCCTCCCACAGGATCCCACCATGGTGGAGTCTGGGAGAGATTAATAAAGTCAGTGAAGAACATCTTAAATGCCACATTAAGACTGCAGACACTGGACGAAGAGGGCCTACATACACTTCTGTGTGAGGCGGAAGCTATTATTAATAGTCGGCCGATAACTAAGGTGTCCAGTGATCCTAAAGACTTGGAGGTACTCACTCCCAATCACCTCTTGCTTCTAAAAACTAAACCATCTTTTCCTCCTGGACTGTTTGACAAGCAAGATCTCTATGCAAGAAGGCGATGGAAGCAAGTACAATATATGTCAGAAATATTCTGGAAACGATGGACAAGAGAATATTTGCCACTGCTTCAGGAAAGGCAAAAGTGGACCCGTCCATCTTGCAACTTTGCAGTTGGAGACATCGTGCTGGTTGTTGATGATACAGCTCCACGCAACTCTTGGGTTACAGGGAAAGTAATCCAAACCATCTCTGACAAGACAGGAATGGTGCGTCAAGTGAGAATCAAAACAAAGACAAACACGATGGACAGACCCATAACAAAGATTTGTCTTTTGCAGGAATCGGACTGAAGCAGTCATTCTTAAATACTGATAAATTTGTTTTATCTTTTTATGTTGTTTATTTTGAAGGACATTTGAGTACCTTGGCTCCACAAGTTTTAGTTGGTAATTGTGTAGTGTAATAGGGTCACAATTAGGGGCCGGAATGTGGAGGCCAAGTTAATGTATAAAGTATTCAGTTACTGTTAAAATGTATTTGCTTAATTAGAAATGTACTAAGTGTTTTTGTTGAAATTTTAGGTAGAATTATTAATATTGCATGTAACTAATTTCATGATGTTTTACTGTGAATAAGTGTTACTAGAAGTATATTTTATAGCTTAATTGGCCACCTGGCAATTTTATGCAAATGAGGTGGGCCGTGTAGCCAAGGGAGACGGCAGATAGAAGGGAAGGCGCTGCTAAGGGAGCGAC
This sequence comes from Poecilia mexicana, assembly GCF_051168715.1. Classification (NCBI taxonomy): domain Eukaryota; kingdom Metazoa; phylum Chordata; class Actinopteri; order Cyprinodontiformes; family Poeciliidae; genus Poecilia; species Poecilia mexicana. Next base: position 22,294,009 of record NW_028263383.1, read on the forward strand.
TGAGCCACACGGTTTTTCAACCGTAGTTTGTTTGTAGAGGTTAGTGAAGGACTTTATTGCTCTTGTAAAGACTTACTCAAAAACTGTGGAATAAATTTTTGTTTATATTTTTACATCGGAGCGCTATGGACATTTTATTTTTTCCTCTTCAAACACACGAGTGCATCGGAAATTAACCTTGTGGCAGCCCAAATAGATGGTAACAAATAAACTGGACAGTATGCTGTACGTTTAGTGATATTTTCACAGTTGCGGTCTCGACTGGTCTTGAAATAAAATGCAGAGTCCTCAGAGCCCGAGACTGAGACAAGACAGAGACCATCAAAAAATGGTCTTAAGACCGGTCTCGAGACCAAGACCAATTTCGAGTACCACAACACTGGTAGAACTTGTAGACAAAACTTACTTGCCTTTCTCCTCTTCTCTTTGTCACTCCCTTCTCAGAAAAATAAAAGACAAGCTCTAACTGGAAGTTATCAGAACACGCGGTGGGCAGCTTGCTGGAGCTGTCCGCTGAGTCTCCTCCTTTCATGAAAGCTTGGTAAAAACTCACATAAGTTGTCTGTGGTTCTTTATTTTTTTATGTAGGTTCAGAAAATACCTATCAACAAATATGTTAAAAAATATATATTTTTGTAAAAGTTACATAGTGCAGCTTTAAACTTTTTTACCTGATGTTTATTTACCCCTATGTTTGAAGGGCTCTACTGCAGGGTGTGACTGGACCGCCAGAGCTAGTGATCCTGCAGGGTTGTGCTCAGAAGGTGAGCTTTTGTGCAAATGTTCCTATCAGACTCATCACTTGGGGCCTCTTATCTATAAAAAAAAAGTGCCAGTTTGGCGGACAAATTTAGAAAAGGGCGGCACACACACAAAAATCTGATGTATAAAGCAGTGCATACACATATACCTGTGCACCTTTCCTTTATACATCCCAATTAGCAGGAAATAGAGCACAGCTTCTGGTCCGCCCTGTCGTCACCCATAAATACAAATGGAAATTAGCATAAATACTTGGAAGACTGCCACCATGTTAAATACTAACCATGGCAACGGTCCTTGCAGTGTAAGTATTTATGTTAATAATTCTTACATATTTTATTCAAAAGGTGCTTTCAGGATATTTAAGGTCACCTCACAAAAATAAAAATAATGCATTTTAAAGAAAAATTTCAAATAAATAAATAAAGAGATCCAAGTGCAAATGCTTGTTTGAACAGCAGCACATTCATTCGGGATTTAAAGAAAGATCGTGCTAGTGTTTTTCAACCTTTTTTGAGCCAAGGTACACTGTTTTAATTGAAAAAATCTCAAGGCACACCACCAACCAAAAATGTAAACAAAGATACTCTGTAGTCGCCTGTATTATATATATAGTCATTCTTATCAAAGTGTCTTGAATAGGAATTAAATAAATACAAATGCATTTTTATCACATTTTACATTTCTTATTTCAAATTGCACGTAACATGTCCACTTCAAAAATACACCTGAACAGTGCCACAACAATGTGATCTTAAATTTAACCCTATAACGCCAAACGTATCATATGTGATACATGAATTTTTGAGACCTCCAAATGAGCAGTGTGACATTTTTTTCCCTAAAAAACCCGATGTATACAATTAGACACATGTAGTGCACTGATAATCCAACAGAGGGTAGTAACTTTCTCACCAGAGGCCTTTCCACTGATACTACTAGACTGCCATGGAAAAGGACTGGGACACATGCGGTTTCAGTAGGAAAACTTTGCCAATTTTAGAAGGCTAAGATAAGAAAAAAAATTGTTTTGGGGTGAACTATCAATAGGAACACTTACTGAGTTGATGCAATGTAAAATTACTTAGTATTTTATCATAATTTTTTTGTAAAACCGTGTTGAAAAGTGATGTATCAAATTTGATACAGTGGGTCAGTTAACTCAAAAAATCAGTCAATTGTCTTTTTTATTGTACTTCATGTATTTTACATCACATCAAGCAATGTACAGTCTTTTTTTCATATAAACTAATGACATGTTTCCATGTTCATAATTTGGTATATCTATAGCTTAAAAATAGATATGCAACTTGCACCTTTTGTTTATTTTCATTGAAAACTGACCAATTCAAAGATAAAATAAACACTCTATTTTTTGTGCCTGTGTGTTTTTTTAGATGGCAAAAACATACACTGTTGAAGATATTCTGAATATGATTATGGATGGGAATTCAAGTGACATCGAGCAGCTAGGGGAGGATGAGGATGAGGAATGGACTCCTGCAAGGATTGAGGAACACCTAGATAGCGGAGATGATGAAGAAGAGGAAAACCTTTCTTTGCATACCATCTGAAGAATGTCACGCTGTCGACGAAATCATGGTGCCTTTCAAAGGAAAATCACATCTACGCTGCTACATGCCAGGAAAACCTCACAAGTGGGGGTTCAAGATGTGGGGACGTGGTGGGCAAAGTGGTTATATGACTTTGATGTGTGCCAAGGGGGAGGAAATCTTGACCAAGAGAAATCTGATGTTGGTGCTACAGGAGATGTTGTCCTGAAAATGACCTCAACCCTTCCAGCAGGAAAGAATCACAAAGTTTTTGCTGACAATTTCTTTACGCCAGTTCCAATGGTAGAGCACTTGAAACAAAGAGGAATCTACTACATAGCACAGTCTGAATGAACAGGGTGAAGAATTGCCAAACGATGGATGAGAAAGAACTGAAGAAAAAGGGATTACTGGATTTCAGAGTAAACCAGGAAAACAACATCATTGTGAGATGGTATGAGAACAAAGCTGTGAACCTGCTCTCTTCTTTTGTTGGTGTTGAACCACTGGGCAGTGTGAAGCGTTGGGATTGAAAAGCCAAAACCCACATAATGGTTCCCAGACCGGCCATTGTTGACACTTACAACAGGTTCATGGGAGGCATTGACCTTCTTGATATGCTTTCTGCACTGTACAAGTTCAGCTTCAGATCCCAAAGATGGTACATCTACATTTGGTGGCACACCTTCACAGTGGCAGTAATCAATGCATGTATCCGCTACAGAAGAGACCTGGAGAAACTGCATCCCAGGCAGAAACACCTGCCCCTGCGAAAGTTTCAGGCCTCTGTTGCCACTGCCCTCACAAGTGCACGAAAGGTCAAAAATTGTGGCAGACCTTTGTCCTGGCAACGCCAACCCCTCCTAGGAGGAGGAAAACCACTGAGTTGCCCCCTGATGTGAGAAAGGATGGCCTCAATCATTTCCCAACATGGGAAACCCAACAGAGATGCAAGCCCTGTGTGGGCCACTTTGCCCATGTGTTCTGTGAGAAATGCAGAGTGCATCTTTGTCTGAACAAGGACATAAACTGTTTTCAAGCCTATCATAATGCAAAATAAAAAGGTTGTGAGCCACAATATGTGTAGAAAATAACTGAAATGTTATGTTCTCGAGACTGCCACCCTGCCAGTTCCATTGGTGGATTTGTTATTGCTGCATTGCTGTAGCACTTTTTATGTTTGGAAGTAACAATTTAAGTTATTTTATTATGTTTTTGTTTGTTCAAGAAAAAATTATTTTTGAGCATTGTGACCCGATGTATCAAATATGATACAAAATGAAACTCATATATGGAAAATGATATTTGAAAAAAAAAAAATTGTTTGTTCAGAGGGACCAATAAAAGCTCCAGTTTCAAAGAATTGGAATTTTCTGTCAGTTATTTCATGGTGTGGGCTTTACAGGATTAAAGAAGTTGTAAAAAACTTCAAAGTGTTTTACAAACTAATCCACAAGCATTCTTTTATCCGGAATACAGAAAATAATTCTTATTCTGAAAGAAGCAATAATATTTGGGAAAGATTTCACTGTTACAATATGAAGATTTGCATACAAAATCTGCAAATCTGTATATTTTACCCATCTAGTGTGAAACCTGTGCATATTTGGATGGAAACAGCTGATTTCCTGACAGAAATTGAAGAAAGACAAATCTCTTCCTCAACAGCTCTCAGATTCTCTCTATTTTTAGTTTTTATAGTAGCCAAGCTTGAGAAGCTCACTTCACACAGACATGTTGTGGGAAATGGACCCATGTTCTTTCCAACTACTGCTGAGCTTCACTGTCTTTTCCATCACTGTCGTCAGTCTTGCTAGATACGATGCTCTCACCACCATAGACATAATATAAGGATAGACGCCTCATGGACCACTCTTGCCTATTGTCGCTGACGAGATTTAGGGCGGCCATCTTGGAGCGGTACGCCACTCCACTCAGTGTTATGTGTTTAGCAGGCACAATGACGTATCAGCGCATTTAATCGATCATAACACGCTTTTTTGTTACTGGAAACCATATTCAAACATCTATCAAAGCAACATTTATAAACAATTGTATTTTTTAAGTATGTTTTTAATACATAATTCATCATATTTAAATATGCTTAGTGGCTATAACAATAGAATAGGAATGGAATATTCTGATATCGATGTATGAAGAGCATATTACAAAGCACACAGCCGTTCATAATTTATTTAATAAATTATTTAGTAATATCAATATATATTTATATAACTATACAAACACTAATAAATAAAGATTAATAATGGCACAAATAAATAATGATTAATACTGAATAATATATATATAATGTTTTCAGCTGACGAGTCCAAAATCTGATGCGAGATTCATCCGTGATGCAGTGAATCCGTCTCTCTTTATAGATATCTCCCTCTTCTTCCTCACATCGTCTTTAGGAAACTTTCAAAACAAAAACGGAAGATTAGGATGTATCTTACTTTTGACAGAGTGAAAGAATATAAATAATAGTCTTTATCACCTGTGTAAACTTTGCCGGTGAATGTTATAACACATGATATAAGTTTTATAATATGTGTTATATTGTTTCATTTCTAATATAGGCTCTTGTGTCAGATAATCTAAGTCAATGTTAGAGAATAATTAATTTTTTTAGATTTACGGAATCTCAGTTAGCCTTCATAGCGGGGCTGAACCCCGTATTACACCAAGCACTGTAGCTAATATTAGCTGGTATCTCACCGGTGGACATAAATACAGTAAAGTAATATTCTAATCACAATATATACACAATAATATGTCCATCTTACTTGTGAAATGTTGTCTGTGGAGCCCTCACATCAATAATCCATAGATCCGAACAACAATATCCCTCAGTGCTGAGGCATCTTCTGCTGTTTTGATTGAGCAAAGTAGGAGGGTATACCGCTCCAAGATGGCCGCCGTATTTCCTGCACTGGAGCGGCCAATGCGGGGTCTACTCTTATATTATGTCTATGTTCACCACTACCTGTAACATTCAAGCATCACTAATTCTCTTGTTTTAATGTAAAATGCTCTGTACCTACTGCCATCTAGTGGTAAGAAAATTACATGATTACGCCACTAGCCACTACTAACCATGGTTTCGTTCACACCGAGCTTAGGTGCAGCGGCTTTATTTCCCTCCTGTAGTGGCAGCTTGACAGCCCTCAACTTAAAAGCTGCATCATATGAGTTTGAAAACATTTCTCCGTCGTGCCTGCTGCTAGCATGTGGTTGTTCTAAATGAAAATTAACGCATTCTTCTTTGATCTACAATTTTGACTTCTAATGATTCACTTCCTGCTAGAGAGCCCCCTGGTGGCTGAAGAAAAATACACAGAAAAGCCGCATCGGGCTACAATCCGCATGGTTCAAAGTTTAGGAAAAATGTAGCAGCTTACAGTCCAGAAAATACGGTAACATAGGTGAAATTGAATAATTTCCATGGCACACCTGACGATCACTCACGGCACACTAGTGTGCCGCGGAACATTGGTTGAAAAGCACTGTGCCAGAGAGTCTTTTGTGGTGAGTGGGGAATGTGGACGTTTATTCTAAATAGAAAACTCGCGTGTATAAGTTGCACATTTACAACTTATACTTTCTATACATAAAGGCCGAAACCTTTTCCTCAGAGATGCGGCGGAAAACTTTCTCATTCCTTGTTGACCGATCTCACTCATTCTGTACTCGTTCATCAGTAAGTAAGCGGAGGGGAAAAAAATTACCTCATCGTGGGACCAGGTAGCAGCAGAATATTGAGAGGAATTCATCACAAATTAAAAATAATAATAATAAAAATATTAAAAAGAGTACTCTTTACAAAATACAGTAAGAAGAGAGAGCCAGCTAGAAACAACAAATGGCTGACTCTAAACCAATCAGCTGCTGATTCTAAGCAGCCCCATTTGGCTGGCCCGATTGGAACCACAGCTCTTGTGGTTCCAAGGAGTCGAATGGAACCGGGTCGGAAATTCTAATGCAATCACTGTCGGCCCTACTTTGAACCCGTGCCGTGCCGTTCCTTGCAGTGCGAAAACGGCTTAAGAGTGGGGCCGGGGGATGGAGCTAATGACAAGGCCCTTTGTACCCAAATAATGAAGCTCATGATAATTTAACTTTACAACACAGACATACCCGCAACTGCGGAGCTTACAAGTTTCACCACCACAGAGGTGAAACTTGTCATTCTGAAATCCATCTGACATGAAGTACAACTAGGGTTGGCACACGTCCCTTAAAATACGGAATCGTCCCATATTTGGCTGTTACATGTATGGGACGCGAGTTGTTCCGTATTTCTATAAATGTCCAATAGAAATGCCTATCACACATCAAGACTAATTGTAACAATAATGACCAAAATAAAACACAGGATATATTAAGGTCAGCTCGTGGTGTGCATAGACATGAATATATATGATATGATATATGATATGATATGATATGATGTATATGGTGGTGTGAGCTAAAGGACCCCCAGAACACTACGGACCGACGCTCTTGTGGTTGCCTAGAGACGGACTCTACGCAGCCGCGGTGAGCTGCTATTGACCGCGTCTTTTTAAAACATCCTCAACCCAATTGTCTTCAAAAGCAAAACCTCTCGTAAAGATATGGACGTGAGAGGGAAGACTCAAATTCCAGGCTGAACATGTTAGTGAAGATGAATACAGGCAATTAAAACAAATGTGTTCAATCTGGCGCAGTGTGCAGTGTGTTAAGGAAGAATTTCTAAATAGGTTAACTTTGGAAAAAAGTTGGCTCTCTCTTCCTTTAGATCCCAGGTCCTCTCGGCGGGCCATGTGTAGGCACAAGGAAAACAACAATGCGTGTTGACATCACAGAATTAGAGTTTAATCCAATATAAGACAATGCATAAACTTAGAAGTAAGACAATGCACAAACTTACACCAGAAACTGCAGAACAACGGAGACATACATTCATTTACCTGACATAAATGGAAAGAAGGAAAGAAAGAAAAGCAAAGACGTGCAAAGACATCTTTGGAGAGTTGCAAGAGCAAATCTAATTTGTTACTTCTGTGTAGAAAGTTTTATCCTCTTGTATTTAATTTATTCAAATAAGGCGTATCTTTGCTCCTCCAACCAGGAGCTACCTCTGACCCTCTCTCTGAAGCTTAAACCCCTGCAGTGTTTACGGCCTTTCACAGATGAGTGTGAAACGCCAGAACTTCCACTGTATTGTTTTCTCACAGACAAAAGGCAGTTTAAATGATCCTAGCAAACCATCTGCTGGAACTACAGGTAAAATAAAGGTCAAAGAGCCAGAATACATTACTAATTTCAAAACCACAATTTAGGCCATTTGAATCAAGACATATTAAGTTTTAAAACTAGCTTATTTTAAATTTATTTTCTCAACAGTTCCCTCTTTTAATCTCTTAATAGAGATTACACTCTAAAATATAAATTTAAAATATACTATGCGATAGTATAAGCCTAACACCATATTATAGCTGATAAATTACGCCCCTCTTTTTGCATGCAACCTTCTACATAACATTTGTTGTTAAAATGTTGGCATATTCATAGCACAAAATCAGACAGCAAAATCATATAAAGGATTCAAAACTTAAAATAAATGTTCAACATCATCTAGCCCATAGTCATATCTTACCAAAAGATTATGCATAAATTTATCAATACTTAACAAACTTTACCGCAAATCTTACTGTAATACTTAAAATGATATTTTAGAAAAGTCAATCATATTCCTGATGTAAATAGGATGTTACACAAATATTTGTCCAAAATTATCCATGCAATAAATGAGCAAGTTAGATACACTATACTGCATATAAAAGACTTGCAAACTATCAATAAACCTCCAGTTGAATAGTTTTTGTACAATTTTTTTCTTTCTTTTTTTACATATCTTCATTTTGTGTCCGTGTTTCTTGATGCTCCTTGAAGTAAGATGAGTTCAATGGCACGTCGTAGATGAAAACTTGTTCATAGGAAAAACAAAGATGATCCTCTGGTCTCCAGCAGCTCATTTTCCTTATATTTTGAACTCAGGGTCGTCAGCTCAGTAACCGATGCTCACCTATTTAGGGATTATTATGCCCAGAATTTGGTGAGTTTAACAAAGAGGTCGTTCCCTCTTTTCCAATTTGATGACATCAAAAGCAGAGTAGAATGAAAGAAATCCTGATGAACATCTAGGTGTGAGGTCGTCCTCCGGCCAGGGAAGATCCTCAGTCACCAGGTTGTGGTCCTTTGTTATCCAATGAGGTCATCAGCTGGTCACCATACTGGAACAGAGTCTGTCAAATATCTAGAGCTCCTTCATGCATTTTAAAATAAAATAAGTAATTCCTTCCAATTTGAATTAATATTTTATTTGCACTGATTTATTAATTAATACTCTAATTATTCCTTATTGTTTCAAGTCATATATTGTTCTTGTTATCAAATCTTATTTTAATAGTTACTTTATTATCATAAAGTAAGAGATTTTGTGGTAGCTTTTAGTTTTATTTATTTCTCTTTAAAACTTTATTTCAAATGATCATTTATTTCCTTATGTTAAGTCTCTTCCAGTATTTTTTCCTTTTGTATTATAAATCAGTAAACTTCGAATTTTAAGAAGCTGCTCATTTAGAATTGTATTTTGTCAATCTTTTGACCCTCTTTTTATAAAAGGCCTACATCAGAGAAATAAATGTTTTCCCATTGTGTTGAATCCAAAACTTAACTATATTTTAGAAGCAGTTCCATAATTGTTAATTTGTAAATCTCCAATTTAGACCAATTTAGTTTCAATCATCATATTTTCTATTTTAAAACCTTAAAGAATGATCAGCCTGTTTTACATGAGTAAAGTTAACCGTGTCACTAAATATCAAAAATGACTTACTTTAAATCCCAAAATTTCAACCATTTTTACCTTTGATCCATTTATTCTTTTGAAAACCTATTTATATTTAATTGGATAATGAATTACCCTTTTTATATTGTTTATCAATCTTCAATGCATTTTCAGTTTTGGGGAGAAATTCCATACAGCTAAGTTCATTAAATGATGCAAATATTTAGTTTAGACCTTCCTGGATGTCTTAGTGAAACAACTTATTTTAAATCATATGAAAGAGATTCAACAATCCAACAATCACCTTCCCTGTTTTAAGAAACACCGTTTTATGTAAATTATTTGACAGGTAATATTAAGTTTAATGTATTCAATTTATAATTTTTTGTTATTCCATATTCAAATAGTTAGCTCATATTTAATGCTGCTAATACACCATAAAATATTTAATGAATTTTGATTTAACTTCAATAATCTCTTTTTCCGAAAAGTAAAGAGAGATCCAAACTAAAAATTTGCTTATTAGATCAATTCCATTCATGTCCCCCTGTTTCTATAACAGAACAAACGTTCTGTCATAGAATACAATAAAAATCCTATACAAGTCATTGAGATGAAATCCGCTATCACCACTAACTTTAGCATCATATAACACAGTTGGATGCAATTTAAACATGGTGTCCCAGATGCATTACAATCTGCACACCTCAAATAAAGAATTTAATGTTTGATTAAATTTATGAAATCAACATAGAACTTGGTGTCATTAGCTCAGTACGCTCTGCAGACACTCATCAATCCACTTTAACACCTTAATTTTAAATTCCATTTAAATTTAAATTCAGTTTTCACTGAATGGTAGCCACTGTACTATGCAAATAAAATTTAGATCATCTTGTTTAGTAGATGAAGCGTAACACACAATGAAATTCAGCTATGGTTAAGAAAAACTTATGTAATTGTAATAGTTCCCTTCCCATTCCTGTTTTAGGCAGGAAGGGAAAAACACATTAGCATTTTGTGAGACAAACAGAGTGAATCATGGAGGAAGTTAATGCATTTCCGAGAAATGCAGAATCGTAACAGTTGGGTCACACGAACTCTCTAACTGCATTGTAAAACCTCAGACACCAGGAGATGGGGTGTCCTCAACACTTAGCATTTCACAGCATGGGTTCAGGACGTGAAGGCAACAGGGTGCATCAGTGCTATAACTAAAGTAAGGAGAGAACAATGGCATCACACACTACAAAAATTTAAAAGAACTTATTCACCACTACCAAGTTTTGTTGGCATCCATTTCATCTCCAACCTGCAGACTGAAGGGAACCCCAGGAGTGGGCTTTGGCGCCCAGGTCACATGATCAGAGGTGAGAATCCAGGATCAAACATGAGAACACACAACAGGACCACTGCTGAGCGACTTGCCATGCCCCAATTCTTTATCTGCTGAATCAGAAGGTGTCCAGAGTAGCAGTCATTCCCGCAGTGCAGAAACATCTGGATACAGTCCCTCTTTGATGAACTTTGGTCAGCCTTTCGTGGTCGACAGAACAGGACGTAGAAACCAGCAGATCAGTCATCCTCTGAAACCCCCGTCTGGGTTTGGACAAAAAGCTTTGATCTTTGTGGTCCCGACTCCCTGCTGATTCCCGGCCATAGAGGACTCTCGCAGACAACGCCTGAGTCCCTTTTGTTTTCAGCCAGGTGTGAAAAGCAACACTCAAAGCAGACATCTGTTGCCAGGTCCTGTGAGCAGCACTTTGCCCTCACGTGACAACACAGTTCATCTTCACTGACCTTAGTAATTGTTCAACAGTTTTTGGCTTTCATAGAGCAGTCCAGCAGAAGATGGGCACAGTTCAGCATCGTCCTTGTTCAGCAGCAACAACAGCGGCCTGATGTGGTAATCAAGAAGATCCTTTCTAATCACACCGTCCCATGATCTCTGAGTTAGAAAGACCCTGCCCCCAAGATCGCCATCAAGTCAGAAGGAAGGAGAACTGCCAGAGAAAAAATAATACAAAGTAATTAAAAACTCAAAACTTATGTATGCCACATTTTGTTACTTCACTATTCTAATTAAAATTTCATTTTATCTTGTGATGCATCCTCCCGTGTGGCTCTAGATTTGTTGTTGTTGTTATAGCACAAACGGCCAACTGCCCCAAATCCTGAACTGCAAAAAGAATAAACATAGAAATGTATTAAAACATTCCACCATCAGATGTGCCAGAATTAAGAAAATAATGACACTTACTGTTCAAAATCTAGACGTCAATACCTCGATGACATTCACTCTGCTTGTGCCAAATATCAACTACAAATTTTAAAATCACAACCTCACAAACTCATTAAAGAATTAGAACAAAATCTAGAATGTCCTAGTACTGACACTTATAAAAGTTGTGATTGAATTGCACTTTGTCAAATAATTATGAATTTCATATTGTTCTACTAAATACCAAACATCTTATCATTGTCCCACGCTTCAAGACAAAGTCCTATTTCAAAATTTCAGAAGTTATTCACATTTTATTTGAATTTCATAGCAGTTTTAACCAAAATTTTCTTCAAAATTAACAATTTACACCCAACTGTATATAATTAAAGTCAGCAGTGATGCAGATATCCATCAACAATTTTAAATGTAAATAAAAATGACATAGATGTTGTTTAAAGCTGTTCAATTCTAGATGATCAAATCTAATTTAGTAGAAGCTTCTATATCACATGCACCACATTTTAGTCAAGCAGGAAGGCAATATCACTCTACATTAAAGAAATCCATAATTCACTATTGTTGAATGAACAACTCAATATTATTGATTAACAAGTTTACAATTAACCGTATCCAAAAAATTTACCAGGAATTAGGGTCTACTTCTCCTTCTCCCCCTGTTGATATAATAAAATTATCATTTTGAAAACAATTTTGAATCTGTGTCACTGTTATATAATAATTTGCTGAAAAACCATTTCTCCATTTCTCCAAATCTTCCATCCAGTATTCAAAATAGACTGGGATGTTTCAAATTTCAAAGTTCTATCTGTAATATCTTATCTTTACAATATCCCCCTGTGTTTTTCTTATTTCCAAAAAGAAAAACAATTTATAGGTGGAAAACCAAAATAGAACTTTCCCCCATTATGCTAAAATTTCAACATGTCCAATCAGTTACCCATATGAAATATAAACCAAGTTAATTTAGTTAGAAGTTAGGTTAGTTTGTTAGTGTTGTTAGTCAAAGTGGATGAGACAGTTTCCTAATAACTACATCTATCTGCTTTAAGCCAAGGCTGAATTCTTGTTTCGTATCAATTCTACTGCACAAGCAGATGATTCAGCTTTAACCAGATTGTGATACCAAAATATGTAATCATCACCTTTAAGATTGTCCGTAAAGCAGTAGTACAAGTAATTTTATGAAACAAAACCTTTACTGTCCCTAAATAGTGTAAGATAAAAAAATATATCACACAGCTACTCACTAAAGTGACGTCATATTTACAAAGCGCTTCCTAAAACCCATCAATGGCCATCTGCATACACATTCACTCTCATTCACACTCAGACTCTTCAACATCCCATTGTAAGAAAGATGCAGGATGTTACCCCAGATCAAGCTGACCAAACAAAGTGAGGTGTGATCTGCCCCCAACACTGCCGTGAGAGCAGGAAGAAGACCCCATTCTCAGTATTTGAAGGCATCTTTACATTAGTTGACCTATAATGCAACAAATATACTTTCCAATTCTCCTCAATGACATTGGGAAAACACATTAAGTAGAGTAATTCACTTACAGCAACTGAAAAGACGCCCATGTTCACCTGTAATTTTCCGTCACACTCCAATATGTAAAATAAAAAATTTGTGAACCATAAAGTTAGAACCTCCCAATTTGTACTGGTTCCATCTTCCAAACACACATTTATCCAAATTTCAAACCAAAATTCATCCTGTAGAAAGTATTAAACACAATTATTATAACACCATGGTTGAAAGAAACTTAATTATCCAGTAGTTCAAATGTTGTTCAGTTTTGAGTGAACCTATTTCAAAAACTCCATTTTATAGATACAACCTTATTTCATGATAGGCCACTGTTATTAAATGGCTACCTAGTAACTAGATCCCCTGTAGGAAAATCCCAAAACCATTCATGTGGTCTTGTAATATGCAAAATGGACTGCACACGAAGACCGTCCTACAAGAAACAAAGTCATTCATTAGTGTTCCAACATGTCCTACATTAACAGTATAGAAAACACTGTCAAGCAGAAAAACCATCCATATTTATCAGTTCTGCTCCCCGTTCAGATTAGTGAGGGTGTTCCATCCAGTGTCAGGAAACCTAGGAATTGAAGTGATTGTAAATGTTACAATATTATGAAAAAGCAATGAGATCATTCCAGTGCTCCAGCCTGGAACTGATGCCACACATTTCTCCCGCTGAGAAAGTAGAAACATCTGTAAATCTGTTATTTTGTACTTTTCATTTCAACATAAAACACAGTTCTAAAAGAACTCCCAAAATGCAAATGGAGTGGTCAATCAGGCCCCCGCAGTGAAACTAAAGACTGCAAGATCTGTAGAAGAAATCTCTGTCCCACAGAAACCATGTGCTCCAACAGGCCATGTGTTAACATAAATTTAGCAATATAACATACAGCAAAAACATGTAATAACATGTCATAAAATATTCTCATTCACCATCCATGGAATCAGTGCAGCATTCAGAGGTTGCGGTGCTGGTGAGTTTAACAACACACCTTCCGCAGGTGCTGGCAGTTTATGGGGACATTGTTTGATCCAATGTCCCAGTTCACCACAAAAACGGCAGGGGCAGCGATGCATACTGCTCCTTCCGCCCCACAGTGAAAAATAAAAACCTTCACATCCAGCCGCAATCAAAAACAATTAACAGTAAACACACAAAAAGGTTAGTGAGACGCACAAAGACACAAAAACAGTAAACTCATTCAGACGAAAGAAATCCCTACGGACACCGGTGTCATAAAATAACAAACGTGTGGGCCTCACTCTTGTCCCTTCGTAACGCTAGTCGTCACAGGTGGATTACACACCCAAAATTGTTCCAGTCCTTCCGAGTCGAGTGCAGAACTCGAGGGGGACCGACCCTTCAATTTAACGTACTCTTCGAACCACAACGAAGCAGTACAACCAGTGCCAAATCTGAACAACACTCGGCCAAATCCGAACATGTCCCTTTAGAGTGGATCAAACTCTCAGGCTGATACAAGCCTGTTCCTACAATATCAGTCCTTTTACTCCTGGCAACTCAATTCAGAGTCCCAGAGTAGGGTGATTCAACCCGCTTTAGTCCTTTTACTCCTGGGAACTCGATTCAGAGTCCCAGAGTAGGGTGATTCAACCCGCACTAAGATCCAAAAAAGAAAAATCACACAATCGTTTCTCTGCAATCAAACCAAAGATCCGGTCGAAGCCACAAACCAGCGCATCAAAGAGAAATCAAACTCACATCAGGAGACGCACCTGTATCGTGGGCCAACACGGAGCTCAAAGTCGCCTACTGCGGTCCCAGCGTCAATCGCACAGCACTTGTTCAGAAACGGACGAGTCCCCAATTGTTAAGAGAGGAAAAATTCTTGAACTTTAAAAACTTTTTGACTCGTTAAATCCTCTCTTATGCCCGGGTTCAGAAAAATGCTGTGTGCAAAGACTGAGATCACGCAGAGGGCTCAAAGACGTGACGCCCAATTTTTTTGTCCGGCTCTACTTTTTACAGTTAAAAAAAGGTTTAAACTCATAAAAAGAAACCATAAATATGTAATATATCTCCCACATAAACGCTTTATTGAACATTTCAAAAGCTGTTCTTTTTTGGCCATTTTTGGGGTCTTTGAAGGGTCAAAATGTCATGCGGTGCGACTGTCCAAACTCAATTACTGTTTCAAAAATGTCTTTAAAATTACATTAAATCTGTTCAAATATATTTTCTTTCCTGTTTGGCATGATTTTCAAAGTCTTTTCTTCATCCTGTACAAATTTTCAAAGCATTTTTAGTTATAATTCCATTATAACATTTAAACAAACTTTGTCCGAAAATGTCATTTAACAAAATATCATGTGGTGCGACCAACAAGAAATTCCCATTTTTGGACTTAAATTTTGAAATCCAGTCAAAAACAGGAGGTTGAATCATCCAACAGTCTGCCAAGAATCACTGGATACAGCAAACAGGTTTGTTTATTTTTCTTAAATTTCAGAAAAAGTGTCACTTTTAGCAGTAGGTATGCAGTTGCCATATTTGGGTGTCATGTGGTGCGACCACCAAAAAACTATTAATATTTAAATATACCTACTATTTTCTGTTTTGATTATAAATGTTATATTTGCCTTATGTTTGAAGCTAGGTTGTTTTTTTAAGGAGGCAAATTATTTGCCGGTTAATAATGACTGAACATGAAAATATCATTTGGTGCGACCAAATGTCATGTGGTGCGAGCGTTGTAATGATACATTTATGTGTTTGAAAAGGAGTTTCTGTGCTTTTATTTTTGATTTCAAGACTCAAATGCAAAAACAATACTTTTGTATTATTATTTCCAGAATAGGTTTTTGTACAGTTTTATTATTGTTTTGCATTGTATTGTATGATAAAAATATAATGGAACATGTAACATTACGGGAATAGTTATAGCATGTATTTTGTCATTTATTGTTTTTATCTATTTTACTAGATTCCACTGTCATCAAACTGAGCTATGATGAAGTACCATATATGGCCCAGGTACTTCAAGATGTGAGAGAAGAAGATGAAGTCAGCACCATGCGACATGTCTGATGACAAGAACTTGGTCACATGGTCACATGCTAATCAGAACCTGAACCAGGAAAACCTCATAGAGTTCCAAGTTGAACAGCCAAGACTGGGCAAAGTTCACAAAATGCCTGGTTCTAAAAACTGCCTGAAAATAAGCATTTTCCTTGGCTCACTTGGGCATTAAAGTACCCAGGAGCAGTGGTGTGCTGATCAATCGGCCACCGATGGTCCCACCGGTCCAATTGATCTGGCAAAATGGTTCCATTTTTTCAGATCACATGGTGCCATTTATACCTAGAGCCAAAAATTAACAGTCAATCCATGTGATCAGTAATGGTGATCGGCAGTGATCAGCCCTCATGGGTGATCAGAATCGGCAGGAAAAAACTTAATCGGAGCGTCTCTACCCAAGAGTAACATGATGGTTTTTAAGTTCATTAAATTTTTACGTTTTGAAACCATTACTTATCATACATGGTTCTGTTTAAAATGGTTAAACTTAAACTGAATTATTATATTTTCATTAATGTACTTACATTTGGGAGATTGAAAATGTCTTTTCATTTTTTTATATAAAATTAGGAAATTAAAGCAATGCCCAGTACATTCTGATTTAATGAGGGATGTGTTTGAAAGGTTTACTACAAAGTTGATTACTGCGTTAATTTTTAGGCAAATTAAATTGGTGTGTTCTATTTGTGTTGTTATTTTGTAATGTACTGTAAATGAATGTAATTATATTTTCATGTTTTAAAAGGATTTTGACCAGTTTCCTGGCCTACGTTTATTGTATAAATCATGTGGTGCGACCATAAGTCATGTGGTGCGACCGATTAAAAAAGTACATTTATTGAATTCAAAATAGAATATCTAGTATCTGGAAGATAAAAATTAACCACTAATACAGTATCCTTAAGTGACTGGTACTTATTTATTTTTTTTAACACATTTTGATGAAATGGTGAAGAAAAATATTGGTCAAATCAATTACAAATGGAATTTGGCAGGTTTTTGGGGGGTGAAAACTGTCATAATTGCCAGAAAAATAAAAATAAAATTAAAAACTTTGTTTCTAAAAACCTTAAATAAATGGAAACTTATAAAACAAATGTTTAGTATATCATGGAAAATACCTTATTTGTAGATGAATCACGGTCGTACCACATGACATTTTTTAAGACCACAACCAAATCATATTGATAAAAAAGCCTTGAAAAGGTCTAATTTGAATGTGAAATTATGATTTCTGTATGCACAACATTTCAAATATTCTAGTAATTGAAATGGATGTAAATATTTTTAACATTTTTAATTTAGCTCTGTGGAAATCCTTATATGTCAATGACCCAGAGATAACAGCATCACAATAATCAGCATTTATTCAAGACAGATGCATACTATGACCAGACAAACACATCACAAAACACCAGAAACCTAAGAGCACAAACAACACATGAATTTACCTGAGAGAGAAAAAGACAAAAGATGGAAACGACAAACAAAAAGCAAAGACGTCTTTGGAGAAGTTGCAAGCGCAAAATCTGATTTGTTACTTCTGTGTAGAAAGTTTTATCCTCTTGTATTTAATTTATTCAAATAAGGCGTACCTTTTCTCCTCCAACCAGGAGCTATCTCTGACCCTCTCTCTGAAGCTTAAACCCCTGCAGTGTTTACGGCCTTTCACAGATGAGTGTGAAAAGCCAGAACTTCCACTGTATTGTTTTCTCACAGACAAAAGGCAGTTTAAACGATCCTAGCAAACCATCTGCTGGAACTACAGGTAAAATAAAGGTCAAAGAGCCAGAATACATTACTAATTTCAAAACCACAATTTAGGCCATTTGAATCAAGACATATTAAGTTTTAAAACTAGCTTATTTTAATCAATCAATCAATCAATCAAATTTTATTTGTATAGCACATTTCAGCAGCAAGGCATTTCAAAGTGCTTTACATGATTTTCAAAACATCGTTTGACAAGGAAACAGTGAGAAAGAAAAATAAAAAGAAAGTAAAAAGAAAAGATGAAATCGTTAAAAAGATTAAAAACATCAAAAACATCAAATACGTTGAAAGCATTAATTGCCATAAGCAACTCTAAACAGGTGGGTTTTAAGCTGAGATTTAAAGGCACCCAGTGTTTTAGCTGTTTTACAGTTTTCTGGAAGTTTGTTCCAAATCCGTGGTGCATAGAAACTGAATGCTGCTTCTCCTCGTTTGGTTCTGGTTCTGGGGATGCAGAGCAGACCAGAACCAGAAGATCTGAGGGGTCTAGACGGTTGGTACAGCAATAACAAATCTTTAATGTATTGTGGTGCTAAACCATTCAGTGATTTATAAACTAGCAACAGTAAAGTCTATCCTCTGAGCTACAGGGAGCCAGTGTAGGGACTTTAAAACTGGTGTTATGTGCTCTATCTTCCTGGTTTTAGTGAGAACACGAGCAGCAGCATTCTGGATCAGCTGCAGCTATTTGATTGATTTATTAGTCAGACCTGTGAAGACGCTGTTGCAGTAATCAATGCGGCTAAAGATAAACTGTTCGTTATTCTGCAATAGCCAGCCACGCCCTAACCTCACCACTGACTGACTATTGACCAGTTCTCTGTCTAACAGGTCCGGAAAATCCCTGAAACCTGGGTCTTACCCTATCATAGGTTTACTAGAGAATTTCTGTTTAAACTGGTGGCGGAGAAAACTCGTCTAGCTCTAACTACCTTCAGATCCAGAAGTTACGGCCCTTTTCAGTTGAGAAACAGTCGACAGAGTAGCGCTAGCTGTCGCGTAGTTCCAACAACCACTCCTGTTAACGGTAGCTTTCCTCCTTAAAATAACGTGCACTTGTTATCGGCTAGATTGGATTTAGTGACTTAGATATAAGTCCCAGGGCCATTATTTATTGCTCGCCAAAGGAAAGTACGAAGCCACCAATTTCTAGAATCATGCATTTAGATTTTACTTATACCAGAAGAACCCTCATCAAACAGTGACTCAATTGAATTCAATGTCCACAACCTCTATTCTTATATTTTATTATTTTTTATTAAGCAAGCTTTAGCAGGGGTAAATGACAAGCAGATTTAATAAAAGTAATTGTAAACTTGTAACAAGTATTAATCTCAAATTATAAAATCAACCAAATCAACCATATCCTATCTTATTTCTATCCCTAACCTGTGTCACTAATCTCACTGAGCGAGGCTTTAGGGGCAGGGCAACTCACACCCGATGTTAGTCGATCTTGGCAGCCGAAATCTTTAGACGTCCTTGGTTAGAGTCTCTGTCCTGGCCGGACAAAGTCCTTTTCCGGAAAAGCAGCAAAGTCAATCTGTCCAACCTCTTTTAGACGAACAGAATCTTCATCACTAGGTGACCTTTGTCTTTTCCCCAAGTCTGCTGCTGTTGAATAGGGATCGTAGGGTGGAGGCAGAGGAAACGGTCAAATTCAGGGGCCAGGGCTGGGGCTGACGGATCTTGTCCTTCTTTGCGGCGAGAAGTCTTAAACTTTTCCCCGGTCCCAGGGTGTGGTCCTCCGCTGATCTTTCGCCTGCGTCCTCTTATTGATTCTCCTTCAGCGCCGCGGACTAAGAACAGTTTCCTCCCCAGCTCGCTGGCTTTTAAACCCTCTTGGCCCACAGTTGTGTATGGGAGAGGTCTTATGACTCATTCTTCCCGAATATCTCATCGGGAAGTACCGTCCTGCCCAAACCTTGTTCCACCCTGAATTTGGTAATACACAGACCTCCCTCTTTTGCGTTTGACTGCTGCAACTCCTTTGCAACACTTCTCTCTTTTCTGTTGGCCATCTGGTAGTTATTACCTTTTTTGGCAATTTGTTCTGAGGCCCCCGCCCAGCCAGCTCAGTGCTTGTGACCTGATTCATTCTTTTATTTTCCTGTGCTCAACTCTGCAATCTTCTTATAATGTACCATGAAACACAATTAACTCAAAACATAATCAATTTGTTTTACCATTATCTGAAATCGTGTATAACAACTAAGTTGTTACTGTTACTGCAGATCATAAATACAGATTATATATTTCAGTCACACATTACAGACATGGTGATTACAATACATCAATCATTTCAATTATTACACAACTATGTATTTTGTTTTTCATTTCTTTAATCATCTTAAATCAATACAAGATCATCGTCACTCCCCAGGCCTTTCACCCTGCTTTCTGCGTGTACCTAGAGAGATCTCACAAGTCCATGCCAGTTTTCTTGACACCCCCTCCTTGAGATCGAACGGTGCGTCGCAGAAAATGGAAAGTCCGATCAAAATAATTCCAACACGTCACCACTGTGGATAGTCAGAATGTCTCTCGTAGCAAGTGACGGGCGAAGATGACGGTGTCCACGTGTCAACAACCTCGTACTCCGTCAGATTTGATGGCGGGGAGATCCAGGTATCTGCATCCAGCACTTCATTTACTGTGGAACTACACGGCTCAGATAAGTCGCATTGCTCCAACTGCAGTGGTGGGGGTGGAGTGGACTCGTCCACCTCCAAATCTGGCTGTGTGGCAGCTGGGAAACCACAGCATGCCTCCAACTCCTCAAGCAGATCCTGAAAATCCTTAGCAAATGAAGGAGACTGCATCTCACAAATGCAGGTGGTGGTGGAGTCTGTCTGACTCCCTTGTTCCGCGTGTGAGGCGAGAGGTATATCCTCAGTCTGGCATGCTTGGTGAGATGAACTGAGAAACTCAGCTTGGGTACCCTGGTCGTGAGTTGCAATGCTGGTCTGACATCCGACGTCCACGTACGTATCTGGAGATGCCGGGCAAACTGGTGGAATGGGGTCACCCACCGCCACTACTTTGCCGTCCATAAGGTGCAGAGTGAAAAGGCACTGACGGGTGATCTGATTCTCCCAAAGCTTCTGAACAATGGGTAACACTCGGCCACTCTCCAAAGGCGACGTCTGAAGTGCGTCATCGGTCTGGCCCAACGCAGAGGTCCACACGACTTTATGGTCCCGTTCCAGGGATCTAGACGTAGAAGCCGCAATGTAAGGCAGGTCCTCACGTCCATGGAGGCAGAGGATTGCCGTTACATTTTCAAGGTGTACGCAGTCGTGACACCAACGGGTAGACGATGCAACCCATATGAATCCAGAGGATTCTGCGGTCGTTCCACATCCCACGCAGCAGATCGGTGCCTGAAGAGAAACAGCAACCCAGGTAACTTTATAATTAGTAGTTATCGATTAGCTTTACTCATAATAGGGAAAAGAGGTGAAAAAGCAATAGCAGGAGCATATAAAGGGAGCTGATCTAAACTCGTGTGCCTCTTTGAGCTGCTAGCCATGGGGAACGTATCACAGGGGGAACACTCTCCGACACTTGTGAGTCCTGATTCTGCCCAGAAGATGTGTCATGAAATATCGCCGCATGGGTCATAAACCACACAACAATGGGCAGAGTGGACGTCTTCTTCATCCAGTAGAGGATCACTAAAACTCCCCACCCTGTCGCCCAAATGGTCAAGATCGCCCATCTTCGGAGCCAACGGCGTTTGCCTTGACCTTTGATGGAGAAAGCCTGGTACGCCAGGTAGATGAGGATGGATGTCGCCAGAAGACCCTCGACGATGGCGGTGAGAATTTTCAGTGGTGCAGCACGGTCAGCATGGGTTCCTCCACAGACCAGCTCCATTATTAAGGCCGTCGTGTCGATGGTAAGCCAAAGACACGCCACAGCTCCTCTGCGCCAGTTGATGCGGGTTCGCCCCATCAGATAACAGACAAAAAGGGAAGGGGCATGCTCCCATCTTCGCATGAGGATGGGTCGTAGAAGGAGCTTTGCATATCCTTGGAGCACGACGAGCACTCTTAAAGGTTGCCCAATGGTCCAAGACCCGGTATGGCAGTAGACCACCCAGGCGAGGATGAACCCGACTTGTTCAAGGGTACTCACTTGGATTGGCTCAAAGGTTGGAGTGGTAGCAGAGGAGTTGGTCGTAGAGTTGGATGACATGATGTTCCCCTGGTAAGTTCTTGGTTTGAATCCGGTCTTGACAGCAGCTCTGACGAACGATGACTGGCTCGTCGGCACACAGCAGCTTCCTTTTATACAGATTCAGGCTCCTCCTTTGGGGGGAGGGGCTTGTGATCCCTCCCCTTGCAACGACAAAGTGCTTTTAGCCACACCTCTAGGACAACCTTGCCTACTATTAAGGCTACGGCTATGCCTAGGAGGCCCAACAAATATGGCCACAACATACTCAGAGCGTTGAGCAACCAATGCTCAACAATGGCAAGGCCCCCACCTACCACGCTCGTGACTTCCTCCACTACGGTTGTTACGGTGGTTGTTAAAGTGGAGCCCAAGGTTTCATACCAGCGACAGTCATGTTGTTGGAGGCCTGTCCCACACTTTTGCCAGATCTCCTTAGAGATATTACATGTAAGGTTAGAATAAAGGAGGTTAGGTCCCACCCAGTCAAATCCATTATCCACCACCCCATCACACAGACTCTGCCGGAACGCATGTCCTTCAGCTAGGGCGATGAGGGTGTCAGGGATAAAAGGAATTGGAAGGTCGAGGATACTTTTGCGCTTCTGGAGGTGATATCCCAGAATTGCATCCGTGCAGGTTCTTCCGCTCACGAGTGCTCTCCGCCATTTACCCTGAATTTTCCTCCACGTAACCTCTGATGCATGGGTTGCATACTCCTCTGCATAGTGTTCCTTGCAGTAGTCACCCCAACCTCGAAGCTGGTGACAGGATTCCCTGGCTAGCCCAATAATGCACTCCGTGTTGTTATGCGTGCACGTCATGCGCCAAGGCCGTGGGACGACGTAGTTGTCGGGTCTCCAAAAAATCCCCGGCCAAATCACCCGGTCTTTGGAATAGACTGTGGCAATGTACTGGTATTTGATCCAATAGTTGTCGGATTCGGTGAGACAAGGTATAACCCAGGCTTGTAGTTCTTCTTGGAGTCCCCACCATTCCCAATCCCACGCACGGTAGTAGTCCTCCCACCAAGCTCGGAGAACCAACTTGGCTGTAGGGAAGGTATTAGGATTGGGGCAATGATATTTCCAGGTGGAGTAAAAGGTGTTACTGGTTTGCCAAAGGTCGCATCGCGGAGAGGACAAAGTCTTCACCCAATCAGTGTTGTTAAGGCTATCAAAAATTCGTTTGGCTACACACTTGTCAATTTTTGCAAAGTGATCTTTTGGAGCACTCAGCAGATCATCTGGAGTTGGAAGAAGCTGTACACGCATGTCAGCCACATGTGGTCCTTTCAACCCGGCAGGGGAGCGGACAGCCCCTTCTGGGAAATCTCCCTTGAAGTATACTTGTTTATTGATTACATAAGTCCATGGGAACGAGTCATTCAGCCAAGTTTCGATCTCCGTGCGCACTGCACTCAGACGAACCCATGAAAGTGTCCAATACTCTTTCAGCGCCAAAGCAATGTAATTTTGGCTGTTGCAAATGTAATATTTGTTCCACAGGCATGGACTCAACAGATTAAACTTAGTTCTATAGCATTCTAGCTCATCGAGCTGATACATGAACCGTCTGGGTCCTTGTCCAATTAAGAAGGCTGTAATGTTTGTCCAGACCAGCCCAGGCAGTACTGTCGGTTGCGGTCGAGTGACGTTGCTGGCGTTCCTGTTCTTGAACAGCGTCGAGGTGTCCACTGCCTCCTCTTCACAGTTCAAATGATAATCTCCCCAGAACTCTCCTTTTGGAAGCCAAGCTTTGCAGCCTGAGGATCTATGCGGGGCCGAGTAAATTACCTCATTGTCCCAGTATCCCTGAAGCGGCAACGACTGCAGGGGTCGACAGGCCATGTTGCAGTGCCATTCGGGCATGCCTCGGTCCGGATGGATCCAGTTGCACCTGACGGTCCGACGTTCTTTCCGTTGCAGAATTCTTATCCAGCAGATTACTCCATCGCTGAGAAATTCATGGTTGTAGATTTCCCAGGTGCGGTTCAGTAGATTATCGATGGTGGAATCATTCAAACCATAAGCTCGGCTTTCCACATATTTTTTCCCATTGTCCTTGCCAAATTTCTGAGTCTGGTTCTGAATAGATGACCCGTTGTCCCATGGTACAAAGATGGAGATGGTACTCGTGTTCCAGCAATTGAAGGTAGCATATCTGGAGCGAGCATAGGTGACTCTTGAATGCGTGAGATGCCAGGGCCCAACTCCAACGAAGTATAAGATTGCGATAAGGATAGATGCGGCAAACAGTAGCGCAAGTAGCGTAAGCAAAGTTTTTATGTACAGTGGGGTTTCCGTTCTCGTGGTCTTTTTCCGTAGCAGGGGTTCGTCAGGGGTTTCCGAGTTATCATCGTCGTCAAAGTCAGCGCTATCTTCCGAATCCAGAGCATTTTCTAACAAATTCGTTCTGGTATACATACGTCTTAAACGTGTTTCTTCCATCCTGGTCTTCTTGTCATGAAGAGAGGATTAGCAACTCTCTGGGGTCTTTGGTATTGGGCTTTGTGCAGATCTTCTTCAAGGCTCTGGTGCGATGTTGAGCAGTAGTCCTCATAGCCGCTCGTCTGGTGGCTCTCCCTTGCAGGAGGGAGTTATACACAGGAGAAGGGTAGGGTAGGTTAGGTTCCAACCCCCTCCACACCCATTTCCAAAGGAACACCCTCCAGAAGTCAGGTTGAGGAAATGGGCCTTGGGCGGTGCCACCCCGTAGCTGGTCATCTTTCCAGGCCTCGTGTTTGTATCCTACTGATGTTGTTACTGAAACATAGGTACATAATGATTGCCCATGCAATGTCAATCTCGTACGATACCCCCAAGACGTCGGAGTGAAGATCCTCTGATGAGGCGGATTGGGGTAAACTCTGTCTAATCTCAGTGGGAGCCTGGTGTTGTTAAAGACATAATAGTCTGGGTTTGTTTCCATCTTCAGGACGACCTTCGCCATACCTGGAGAGGTAGTCCAGAGGATCATGCCATTTACCGAGAGTTCACAGTACTGTCCTTGCAATGGTTCCAAGTAATGGGGACCCCACCGAACCCGCACTTCCTTCCCCTCAATCATCAGATAGACTGTATTGAAAATCCATGGAAGGTGTTGTGAACAGTCCGGTGAAATTCCATCATAGCTAGTCGCCTCGGGTGACATTTTTCCTTGCCAAATCGGGATTACCGAGGGGACAAAGTAATATGGTTTCTGCCATGGACGTGGTGATGCCTCCTCATTCTCCTCGACTTCTTTCACCTCACGGAGATCGGGGGGTCGAAGATAGGTGAGGTGCCTGAGGTAGTAAGCTTCTGTAAGCGGATAGGAGACAGTGAAATCTTCTCGTGGCATGTCCAGTAAGATGGAACCATTTGGCAGTTTTAAGAAGGGCCCTTTTTTAGAGAACCCAGACCAGACCTCTGGGCCTACTTTAAATAATTTGCTTACAAAATATTTCTTCCCCTTTCGTTTTTTATCTCTTCTCTGACTTTTAGACTTGGTAACTCGGTCCCCTTCTTCCAGAGTGTCCTTTAATTCTGACTTTTCTTCCTCCATGCCGATGTGAGTGACTGCCAGGCGCTAGTCTTAAACTTCTTCTTGGGAGGTTCTAGTTCGACGGTGGCGTAAACCTTTTCCTCGTGCACCACCTTAACTGTTGCTCCTACTGAGTACACTCCTTTGTAAGGGATGGTGAGCATCTGCACTGACAGTTGAACTTTACGGGTGGTGCTAGGATCAGTGGGCGTTCTCACTCTGTGGGCCACGCCTCCTGGGACTTGGAATATTCCGTCGCGGAAATTGAGCTCCGCTGTTACTGTGTACAGGGCCGACTTTTCCTTGGGTCTTGCTGCATTGCTGCCCCACCCATCTATCTCTGTGGTGTAGTAATACAGGTCTGACGTACGTACTCCCCTCTCCCTTGGTACGTCTGGTAGATCCGTCACTGGGATGGTGCAGTCATTAATAATCTCCAAAATTAAGTGAGCCCAGGTGGTCAGCTCCCAGGGGCCCGTCCAACCCCCATTAACAGCTTGTACTTTAGTCTCATCGGGGAGTAAGCTTAGCTCCTCAGCCATGGGGCGGTTTGTTTGAAGCCGATACACCCGGAAGACCAATGGGGAGTGCGTGGTACTTACTGGTGGAAATTGCAGCTGGGTTCGCGCGGGATCATAAGGCCAGGCAGAATGGACAGAGTCCCACAGGTAATCGTGTGGTCCCTCTTCCTTCCGCCAGATCCACTGTTCTCTCGCTGAGGAGTCCTCTGGGGTGTTGGGAGGAGCAGAAGGTCCTGAGAACCATTGAACCGATGGTATGGGGCTTCCATAAGTACACTGTACCCCTCCGTATGTTTGGAAGTACCGCAGCGAGCTGTAAAACCTCCTCACTTGCCAGCCGTCAGCTTCCCCCGACAGAGTCACCTCTCCTCCCTGGATCTGCTCGTTGCAGACAGAACAGCTGCTCAATTCTTCTCCGTCCCATAGACAGGTACATCTTCTTGGTTCCTCCTCCCGCCATCCCCACTGACTCACTAACACCAGCCGAGGCAGGTAACCCATTCGACAGCTTCCACATATCTGGACATTCATGACAGAGACCGGGGAGACGGGAAGGTGTTGCAGTCTGTTGGCTATTGCTTCTTGTCGCCTGGGCTTGTCGCGACCTGGTCCCTCCCAAGTGATGGGGAGTTGGCTAATTGATAAACACACAGGGCAGCGGTTCTTCGCTTTGCTCCACATCAGCATTTCAGGATCGTCCGACAGGACTCCATTTTTGGCCCAATCCAATTTCTTCAGGGCTCGTCCTGCCCAAATCCCTGAAGTTGTTCTCCTGATCACAACCACCCCTTTCACGGTGGCCAGTCCGAGATAGGGTGGAACAACACATGATTCACTGGCCATTTCACCGGCTTCTGTTTCTCTTTAGTCAGGAACTGGTTTGAGCTGCTCAACTCCTTGGATCCCTTTCTTCTCCAGCAGTACTGTGTTCCTATCCAGTACCTGCTTAACAGTGTCTCTTGTCTCAAACTTAGGTTTTACTGCTGCACTCACAGGTTGCTCTCTTGCTTTGACCCACACTCGTTGTCCCACTCTAAATGGCATTTTGGGCGTTGGTTCCTCCTTTTCTTTGCTGGAGCCCCGCCCCACTTCCTTCGTGGTGAACGGCCGTTGGTTGAGCTCCATCGAGGGGGCGGGTCTTTCTGCTCTGCTTCGGTCGTTTAGGGCCCGCCCTATTTCGACCGCCATGGTGCTCCAGCTCTTGTCGTTAGCATTCTTAGCTATCCAGCCCTTTACTAACCCAATGGTGCGCTCCACTACCCCGTTAGCTTGGGGTGTATAGGGCGGCGAGTATACTCTCATTACCCCATATTTCTGACACCATTGGTCAACCTGTGCATTACGGAAATGTGTCCCATTATCCGTCCGCAGCTCCTTCGGGATTCCCAGGGCACTGCATACTTGTTCCAGCATGCTGACAACACTGCTGCCATTCGCTTTCCTGGCTGCTTTCACGGTCACAAATCCCGACATTGAATCCACTAGTACCAAAAGGTACTTCTCACCCTTTCTTCCTGTTATTCCCATGGGGCCTGCAACATCCATGCAAACTGAGCCCCAGGGGATCATACTCTTGATGGTCAATCCTTCCAACCGCTGCCCTCGGCGACCTGCGTTGTATTTTCCACACACTTCACAGTCCCTCAGCACGCGTTGGACTTGTTTCACTGGGATCCAAAGTTCATGCTCCTCCAGCTCCTTACGGGTGGGTTGTACGCCTGCATGACCAAGGGCTTCATGCACACTCCGCACGACCTCATCCACGTACTCTTCTGGGACCTCCCGTCCTCTGGGAGTGTTGTCCCATTTCTCGATTCCGACAAAGACAATCTTCCTTTGTTGGACATAACAGTCCACTTCATCATTTCCACGCCAATGAGCTCCCTCATGCGTGTGCGCTCGTTGGTGCTCTACTTCGAGCTCCAGTTGCATTTTCAATTCAGCAATCTTCTTCCATAAATCTCTATGCGCCACCGGTTTACCTTTAGCTGTCTCAAAGCCATTTTCTTCCCAAATGGCTAAGTCTTCTTTGAGGGCTTGGGCATAGTAGTAACTGTCCGTCACTAACCTGGCGCTCTTGATCTTCCTTTTCCCTAGCTCCAGCAGTCCTTCCAGTATTGCTGTCACTTCCCCAGCTTGTGCACTGCCGGGGGCCTTTCCTTTCTGCCGGTATCTCTCCTTGCCGTCCTGCTTCAGGATGAAACCCCAGTAAGCTACTGGGTCGGATTCTTTCTTTGATCCATCGGTGTAGATTGTCCATTCCGGTTGTCCTGGTTTCTCAGGTGTTTCTTGCTGTCGTTTCTTGTTGGTGGGTTGTGCTGGCCCAATTTCAAGCTCTGGGTCTAGCAGGATGTCTTCCCATCTCCCCCACCGTGCATTTGTTGCTTTAGTACTTTCAACGGTACCTTTTCTCAGGTACTTGTGGACCTGGCTCTGCGTGATGACTTTAACCGGTTGTCCTTGCGCTAGATCTTTCAGCACGCTCCAGTATCGAGCTAGCACTGCCAGCTCCTTCTCTTCTTGTGGGTACTTTTTCTCAACGGAGGTCAGGGTATAACTCCATAGTGTAACCAGGCCTCCGTTCTCATTACTCACTTTAATCATGGCATCGTCTTCTTCGCAGTTGATTTCTGCCACCAATCTATCTGACAAACTTCTCGGTTCCAGTCTTACTGCGGCCTGAATTGCCTTTTTTAGGTCCTCCAAATCCCTTTGGTTAGCCGCTGTCCAAACCCAGGGTCTTTTTCCTCCTTCGTTTTCCACACTCTTCTTCAGGCAGTTATACAAAGGTCTGGCATACTTCTGGTAGTTGGGTACGTGGTCTCTGACGTAGTTGCATAACCCCAATATCTTCTGCAGTTCATTTTCTGACTGAGGGGGCTGAATGTTCATCATTTTTTCCCTATACCCATCTGAGAGTCCCAAGTCTGATGTGACCTGGAAACCCAGGTAATTCACCTGGAACTGTCCAAATTGGCACTTCTTGAGGTTCAGTTTAAGGCCCGCTTTTGTAAGGTTCTCAATCACTTTCTGCAGCCTTTCTAGATGCTCTTCCTCGGTGTCATCAGCGATAAAAACATCGTCTATGTACACGGTTGCCCCCACGTCCCCCAATACTTCCATCACAGCTGACTGAAAAACGTTTGGTGAGTTCTTATATCCTTGGGGCAACCTTTGCCAAACATAACTTTTGCCTTTATGAGTAAATGCTGTCTTACCCTGGGATTGTCTTGCGAGGCGGAGAGAGAAAAATCCATTAGCCAGGTCGATGCAGGACTCGAATTTCTTGACGCGCAGTGTCTTTAACGTGCCTTGGGGATTGATCAGGCTGGCCCGATTCGCTATCGTCCTCCGGTTCAAGGCCTTGAAGTTGATGACTGGCCTCCAACCCCCTCCTGCAGATTCGGGTTTCTTCACCGCTTGGATGGGGCTGTTCGTGATCGGGTTGAGCTCCTCTCTGATGATTCCTAGGGAACCCAGCTCCTTCACTATCTTGTCCATCTCCTCAACCGCTCCCGGATTCAGCGGGTACTGTCGAACCGGCGGGTGCACCCCACCTTCAATATGGTGCACGAACCTTGGGCCCAAATCTCCGCAATCGTTCTTGAATCTGGCTACATTTGCCGAGGCAATGATTTCACGCAGCTTCTTCTTCCCGGCCGGGGAGAAGTCACTCTCCTCGATCTTCTGCTTTGTCACTGCCGGTATATCCACAGGTTTGTACCATTCTTGAGTGCTTGATCCTGTCTGTGTCGGACCAACTTTTACCAACCTCGCTTTTAAGTTTATCAACCGTCTTTGGAGGGTCCGATAGTTGCACTTCTTCTTACTTAACTCTTCTAAGTCTTTAACAGTGAGAAGATTGTATGGTCCTTTGATCCACACCACTCCTTTCCATGTCCCATATGGCATCTTCTCTATTTTTCCATTGGCAAATTGTACTTTCAGGTGTCCTGCTGTTTCTAGGTCTTTGCGGGTCATCGACACCTCGGCTCCCGTGTCCACTAGGTAGGGTACTCCTTCCACTTTAGCGTAGATCTCGTCCCCCTCCCAGTAGGCATTTTCTAATATGACCCGCGACCTAGACTCCATTACTTCGATGGCCCTCCGGTCCCGGTCCTACGGGACTCGTGGAGGGCCGTTCTCTGTTCAGGGCTCAATTTTCTGTATTCTTCCTCCGTCAGATATTGACTTCCCCTCGGCTGGTTAGATGGTGCCGATTGATTAGTCGGTTTCCCTTGCGGCCCCGGTGCTCTCGGTTGAAATGTCCTGCTCTGGAAGTTGGGTGGCGGCCTATTTTGGTAACTGGTTGATGGTCGGCTCTGGAAGTTGGTTGACGGTCTGCTTTGGAGGTTGGGTGGCGGTCTAACGTTTGCCTTGTTAGGTGGTCTTACTTGCTGGATCGATTCCTTCTTCCGCTTCTCTTCGTAGTACTGCTGTTCCAGATCGAAACTTTTTACAGCTACGTCCATTTGGGTGACGGTAGTGCCTTTCGCCGGCATTTTAACAAATGTCATCTCCCCTCTTCGGCCCCTTGTCACCTCACGCAGCACTTTCACATATCTTGCGGGGGGAATAGTCTGTTTTAGCGTGTGCCACAGAGGTTCCAACCTGCCTCCTTTGTCGAGCCGTCCCCTGGCCCTCTTAATCTGGGAGTCTTCATCATCCATGTCTTCCAACACCAGCCGCTCATAGTTATCTTGTGCTGATTCTGATCCGATCATCGGATCCGCTGTCACACTGGTTAGCCACAGCTTCTTGGCTCCATCGTGGCTTGTGGTAGACAGCACTGTCGGCCAAATGTCTTTCAGATACTCTTCATTGCTTTTGTCCGCATTCTTACTCCTGACCACCAACCTGAGGTTTTTGAGCTCGGCGTAAGCGTCTTGGCCGGTGCTGGGGACAGTTGGTGGTGCCGGCCCGCTCCGGGGGGCCACAGGGCTACGCTGGTTTGCCCTTGATGCTGTTTGTGGCAGCTCTTCCTCGTCCGCTGACACTTCATCTAGCTTTTGCTGGGTTTCTCGGGAGTACTTGAAAGCGGCCTTCTTGAGTCGTCGCAACATTACGTCGTGCATGATTCCAATATATGTCGATCTAAAGTTGGAGGTTAAGGGCTGGTGCGCCACCAGTGTGGAGCGAGACGGAGTCATCAGGATGTTGGCCCACTCACCGATGGTCGCCTCGACCCCCAGGGTTACTCGATCATCCAGTCGTCCGGCCCACTCCCCTGGTATCTGGTAGTCGGTCTGGCCGACTTCTGGAACATACGCACGCCGTCCATCTTTGGCTTGGACCGGACCCCAGGTTACATCTCTTGCCATTCTTTCAGAGACCTTTTCGATGTCGAAGGTCTCTGCTTCCTTCTTCTTCCCTCGATGTTGACCTGTGCGAAGGGGCTTGTAGTTACCTAGGGGGTTCCTTGGGCCGGAGAAGGCACTCTCTTGATCGCTTTCTTCTCTCTCCTCTTCTCCATCTTCGTCCCCCTGTTGCTCTCGTTCCCCCTCTGATTCGCTGACGTCGCTGTATGGTGGCTGTCGTATGTGCTCATCCTCGAGGGAATTCAGCGGCTGTATCTTGGCTGGCCTCATAGGTCCATCCCCTGCCTCCACTTGGGGTTCTTTCTTCTGCTGGTCCTCATCACGCTTCCTCTGTTCGTAGTTGTCCGACTCAATAGTGAGCCGTCTAACGTACTCTGGTGCTTGGCCTTCCGGCTCGATTGATGACGTCTTCAATTTTATTTTTATTGGCTTGAACACCTTGGCCCGGTCAGTTTGACTGCCGTTCGGGGGTTCGCTCCCCTGGATTCCCGGGGGGTGATTGCTGGTTTCAGGAGGTGAACGTTCGGCGTGGTACTGTTCCTCTATTTCAGCTGCCGCCCTCACACCTTGTTCGGTCTGGAGTTGATGCAGGCGGGGATCAACCACTAGCACCACCTCTCTAAGCCCTAGGAGATGACTGTTGGTCTTGGCTATCGACACCACCCCTTTCTCTGCGACTGATTGCGCGGTGTTCCCTCTCAGATCCGGAGATCTCAGTCCTTGCACACTCACCACTACTCTTCTCATGCCTTCGTTGCTTGCAGCTGTAAGCCCTCGGTATAATCCGTGCCAAATCTTTTTCCGGTAATCCTCGAGGTTGTCCTTTTTCTTGTAAGCGTCGATTGGGACCAAGATCACCACCCCGTAAGTCAGGTTGTAGCCATTTATCGTGACTATTTCCCCCTTAGTTGTGGCGCTGCCTGTAGTTCTCAGAAGGCGTTGGTCTCGTTGGTAGTCTTCTCCCGCTCGATGTTTGAGGTCCATTCTGAACTGTCGGTTGTGGATTTTGTACTTATCGTCGGTGAACGCGATCAGTCCGTCACCCTCGATGTCCCACGGCTCTCCGATGTAGCGATGCACTTGGAGTCCCGTCTGCAGCCTGACGCTGATGATTTCTTTGGGCATTGGGGCCAGTTCTCGGGGCATCTTCCGGGCGCTTGATTTCTGAAGCTTCTTCCTGGGGCTGTCGGTTGCTCCTCTCTCTTCGTCTGTATCACCTCTCTCGTCATCCGAACTGCTTCCAGACTGCTGTCGTGGGGGAGCCACTGGCTTCCTCTCGGTGCTGTATACTTGTGGCTGGAACTCACTCCTCCAGTCCCGTCGCGGAGACCAGACTTTCGCTGCTTCCGCCCACTGTCCTTCATCGAGGTCGAAGGCAGACGTCCTACCCTCGACCCCTTGTCTCGATGGCTCGGAGGGTCTTTGTCGGTTCCTTGAAGGGCCTGGTTGTTCTTGGCCTTCCTCATCGTCATCTTTTGTCAGGTCTATTAGGTCCCCTGACGCTGGCTTTCTCAGCGGCGACTGGTCACGGCTGGCCCTCTGGGTAGGAGGTTCAGACATGTCCGACTCTTCCAGGTCCAGCTCCCGTTTTCTCTCTTGTTCTATTCTGTAAGCTGCGAGTCTCTGTAAGGCTTCAGTACATTCGGCATAACGGGGCGTTCCGCGGACCTCTGGGTTCACCAGGACCCCGTCTATACCGGCGGCTAGTGTCGCCGTCTTCACTATACTGTCATATTTTTCAGAAGGACTGTAGATAATTCGTAATTTGCCATCTGTCCATCCTTCCAGTAGGTTAGCAAACCACTCCAACCACTCCTTGACTTCCGTCTTTTTGGCCACCTTCTCCGGGCATTTGACGACCCCTAGGCGGTGACCATCTTGGAGCTGAGTGCAGTAGTAGACTTTCTGATGCCTTATTAGTGCTTCCAGCATCCTCCTCCCGAGCTTCGGGTCATCTGAATAATGACCCCGTTCGAAGCTTCGCCGATTGGCCGTGGTCCAGGTCTCTATTCCATCACCGAGCAATATCAACATTACTGGAAGCTGTTGCAAGACAATCTGGGAGCGTAGGAGCTGGGCTTCTTCCTTTGGTCCGGTGACGCTTGTCTCCCGCTCTGTCGCTGATGCTTGCGGGGGTTCCATTCCTCCTTCTTCTTCTTCTTTTCCTTCATCCATGATTGTCTTTGTCTTCGAGTCGCCTTTCCCCCAAAGCCTCTCTTTAGCCTTCAAGCAGGGATGGGTTTAGGCTATTGGCTACTGGCTTCTCGTCCGGATATTCGAATCTATCCTCAGCAGAAGCCCTCCCTCACCTGCATGCCATACAGTTACTGCGGGGGTTGTGACTGACAGCCGGATCAGTCACCACTAACTCTATTCCTTAAGAGCTAGCCTCCAAGTGAGCTATTCAGATACTCGCCTCTGTTTTTACTGACTTGGTTAAAGTAGGGTCCTCCTACTCCTTTGGGAGGTGCCCACCCAGGGACGCCATGTTCGTTATTCTGCAATAGCCAGCCACGCCCTAACCTCACCACTGACTGACTATTGACCAGTTCTCTGTCTAACAGGTCCGGAAAATCCCTGAAACCTGGGTCTTACCCTATTATAGGTTTACTAGAGAATTTCTGTTTAAACTGGTGGCGGAGAAAACTCGTCTAGCTCTAACTACCTTCAGATCCAGAAGTTACGGCCCTTTTCAGTTGAGAAACAGTCGACAGAGTAGCGCTAGCTGTCGCGTAGTTCCAACAACCACTCCTGTTAACGGTAGCTTTCCTCCTTAAAATAACGTGCACTTGTTATCGGCTAGATTGGATTTAGTGACTTAGATATAAGTCCCAGGGCCATTATTTATTGCTCGCCAAAGGAAAGTACGAAGCCACCAATTTCTAGAATCATGCATTTAGATTTTACTTATACCAGAAGAACCCTCATCAAACAGTGACTCAATTGAATTCAATGTCCACAACCTCTATTCTTATATTTTATTATTTTTTATTAAGCAAGCTTTAGCAGGGGTAAATGACAAGCAGATTTAATAAAAGTAATTGTAAACTTGTAACAAGTATTAATCTCAAATTATAAAATCAACCAAATCAACCATATCCTATCTTATTTCTATCCCTAACCTGTGTCACTAATCTCACTGAGCGAGGCTTTAGGGGCAGGGCAACTCACACCCGATGTTAGTCGATCTTGGCAGCCGAAATCTTTAGACGTCCTTGGTTAGAGTCTCTGTCCTGGCCGGACAAAGTCCTT
The DNA here is from genome assembly GCF_051168715.1 of Poecilia mexicana. NCBI lineage: Eukaryota > Metazoa > Chordata > Actinopteri > Cyprinodontiformes > Poeciliidae > Poecilia > Poecilia mexicana. The sequence continues at coordinate 22,328,552 of NW_028263383.1, forward strand.
TTCCGGAAAAGCAGCAAAGTCAATCTGTCCAACCTCTTTTAGACGAACAGAATCTTCATCACTAGGTGACCTTTGTCTTTTCCCCAAGTCTGCTGCTGTTGAATAGGGATCGTAGGGTGGAGGCAGAGGAAACGGTCAAATTCAGGGGCCAGGGCTGGGGCTGACGAATCTTGTCCTTCTTTGCGGCGAGAAGTCTTAAACTTTTCCCCGGTCCCAGGGTGTGGTCCTCCGCTGATCTTTCGCCTGCGTCCTCTTATTGATTCTCCTTCAGCGCCGCGGGCTAAGAACAGTTTCCTCCCCAGCTCGCTGGCTTTTAAACCCTCTTGGCCCACAGTTGTGTATGGGAGAGGTCTTATGACTCATTCTTCCCGAATATCTCATCGGGAAGTACCGTCCTGCCCAAACCTTGTTCCACCCTGAATTTGGTAATACACAGACCTCCCTCTTTTGCGTTTGACTGCTGCAACTCCTTTGCAACACTTCTCTCTTTTCTGTTGGCCATCTGGTAGTTATTACCTTTTTTGGCAATTTGTTCTGAGGCCCCCGCCCAGCCAGCTCAGTGCTTGTGACCTGATTCATTCTTTTATTTTCCTGTGCTCAACTCTGCAATCTTCTTATAATGTACCATGAAACACAATTAACTCAAAACATAATCAATTTGTTTTACCATTATCTGAAATCGTGTATAACAACTAAGTTGTTACTGTTACTGCAGATCATGAATACAGATTATATATTTCAGTCACACATTACAGACATGGTGATTACAATACATCAATCATTTCAATTATTACACAACTATGTATTTTGTTTTTCATTTCTTTAATCATCTTAAATCAATACAAGATCATCGTCACTCCCCAGGCCTTTCACCCTGCTTTCTGCGTGTACCTAGAGAGATCTCACAAGTCCATGCCAGTTTTCTTGACAAAACGCATGGATGAGTTTCTCTAGATCGTGCTGAGACATTAGTCCTCTAATCCTGGAGATGTTCTTCAGGTGATAGAAGGCCGACTTTGTGACTGTCTTAATGTGGCTCTGAAGGTTCAGGTCAGAGTCCACCACTACTCCCAGGTTTCGGGCCTGATCGCTGGTTTTCAGTTGTAATAACTGAAGCTGTGCATTAACTCTAGTTCGCTCCTCTTTAGGTCCAAAGATAATAACTTCAGTTTTGTTTCTGTTCAGCTGGAGAAAGTTTTGGCACATCCACACATTTATCTGTTCTAAGCACCTATTCAGTGATTGGAGGGGTTCAGAGTCACCAGGTGACATCGTGATGTAGAGCTGTGTATCATCTGCGTAGTTATGGTAGCTGATCTTATTTCCTGTTATAACCTGAGCCAGTGGGAGCATATAAATATTGAAAAGAAGGGGTCCTAGGATTGAGCCTTGGGGTACCCCACATGTGACCTGTGACCTCTCTGATGAGAAGTTTCCAATTGAAACAAAGAAATCCCTGTTCTTTATGTAAGATTCAAACCAGTGGAGCACTGGACCGGAGAGTCCGACCCAACTCTCCAGTCGATTCAGTAAGATGTCGTGGTCAACAGTGTCGAAAGCTGCACTGAGGTCCAACAGTACCAGCACTGTGGTTCTCCCACTGTCTGTATTTATATGGATGTCATTGAACACTTTGACTAGGGCCGTCTCCGTGCTGTGGTGAGCACGAAAACCAGACTGGAAGGAGTCAAAGCGATTCATTGTTGTTAAGAAGTTATTTAATTGTTTAAAAACTGCTTTTTCAATAACTTTGCTGATGAATGGGAGGTTGGAGATCGGCCTGTAATTCTGCAGTAGTGATTTGTCTAGATTGTTCTTTTTTATCAGTGGTTTGATAACTGCTGTTTTCAAAGTCTGGGGGAAAACACCTGAAGACAACGATGAGTTTACTATTTGGAGCAGATCATTAGCAACAACGGGCAGGACTTTCTTAAAGAAATGTGTGGGTAGGACATCCAAACAGCAGGAACTGGAGCTTAATTGACTTATAATTTCTTCTAGGGTTTTATAATGAAGTAGTTGAAATTGGGTCATTTTTCCTGCATTTGTTTTGTTTGGGCACAGCATTGGTACTGGCTTTGGAGTGGATGTGCAGATTAATCCTCTGATCTTTTGAATTTTCTCTGAAAAGAAACTGGAAAACTTGTTGCAGGCGGCATTAGATTGAAGTTCAGGTGGTAACGTCACAGGAGGATTTGTGAGCCTGTCAACAGTAGCAAATAAAGCTCGAGCGTTGTTAGTGTTTTTGTTTATGACATCTGCAAAGAAAGCCTCTCTTGCATGTTTTAGTGTGGAGTGATAGTTACGTAGTCTTTCCTTGTAGATGTCACAATAAACGTGTAGTTGAGTTTTACGCCATTTCCGTTCGGCCCTACGGCAGAGCTGTCTTGCAGACAGAACTGTTTGTGCATTTCTCCATGGAGATTTCTTCCTACCAGTCACAGCCTTCACTTTAATGGGGGCAATGTAATCAATGATATCTGAAAGTTTGCATTGAAAATCATCTACCAACTTATCTACGTCATTATATGGTAAGAGCAAGGAAGAAGAGTAGATTTGATTAAATGTTCCTGCTGTGTTTTCTGTGAAAGTACGTTTTGTGATAGTAGCTTTTTGTCCAAGTGGGTTAACAGATAAAGAACTTTCAAAGATAACAGCAAAGTGATCCGACAGGGCGACATCAGTTACAGAGACATTGGAAATATTCACACCCTTACTGATAACCAGGTCCAGTGTGTGTCCATGAGTGTGTGTTGCTTGTTTGACATGTTGTGTTAAACCAAAACTCTCTAATATATTAAACAGCTTTTTTGCCCCTCGGTCTTGGGGGTTGTCAACATGAATATTGAAATCACCGACAATTATCAAACAATCGTAATCAATGCATATGAGAGATAGAAGTTCATTGAAGTCCATAAAGAAATTTTCCTCATATGTTGGGGTTTTGTATAAAGTTAGTATTAAAGTTCGTTTGTGGCCTTTTACCTCAATTCCAAGATACTCAAAAGACATAAAATTACCCAAAGAGATTTTACTACAGTTCATGGTATTCTTAAATATTGAAGCCACGCCTCCTCCTTTTTTGTGTTTTCTATTCTCACTTAAAAAATTGTATGTAGGAGGCGCTGATTCAATTAGTATGGTTGCTTCATTATTGTCATTCAGCCATGTTTCAGTCAGAAATAAAACATCAATATTACGCTCGGTGATGAAATCATTAATTAATAGAGCTTTAGCACAAAGAGATCTGGTGTTTAAAAGAGCCAGTTTAAGTGACTTGGAGGCTGAAAGTTCTTCAGTCTGAGGTTCCTGTAGGCAGGGGATCAGTCTGAGGTTTGAATTAAGACCGCTGCTTTTTGTATTTCTGTGTTTTCTAACTTTTCTTCTAGTGATCCGGACAGGTAATGTCCTGCTATGAAATGTCGGGGGGCCAGACACATTCTGGTGGAAGACGGTTGTAAAAATAATATCTGGACCCCGGTCTCAGACCTCAGAAACGCAGAGTGCCGGATCCTCAGGGAGGCCAGAGGCAGGTTTTAAATTTATTTTCTCAACAAGTGCTACATGATGTCAGACAGAATGGATCAGGAGAGGAACACTGAGACCCTGTTTACACGACAATGATCCAACGAAAATGGAATTTTTGTTTTGATCCTGTTAATACATTTACATGAATACGTTCTAATTACAATCTTTGTTTATACAGTAACGGTACACATTACTCTCGCCACGCCACTAGTCGGTGCTAGGTTCTTTGAAACAAAGTGCGCATGTGTCAAAAAAAAAAAAAAAAAGATCTACTTGAAAGCACGTCGATTCGCGTTTCCCCATCAAGTACCGTTCCTCCATATATTGGGGGAATACACGTACTATGTGTGTCTGATTAGGGCGCAGTTGAGAAGGACCTCGCTGCAGCAAACAGAAAGGGGCGGGAAACTAGAGGTTGTGTACAACCTCTAGTTAGTGTTGAGATGCTTTACCAAGGCCGAGAAAGAGTCACATGCTGTTAAACAAAGGGCCCATAGTAAATAGTTACATTTTTGATTCTGTTAGACACCAAGGTCAATTTCCCACGAGAAACAGAAACTTATCAGGCCACAGAGTCATGGTGTGATTTCAGGGAGTGTCTTCCATCCATATAATCAGCTGCCCTCCTCTTTCTCCTCAGACGCTGCACAGACTTTTTTAGAAACTCTTCTCGGATGTAATGGTAAAGCGTCTCCTTTCAGCCCTGAAAGTTAATAAAATAAGTAAAGTCTGAATGCTTTTCTTGGCTGATTTTATGCTCCGTGTGTCAATACAAATTATGATTCATCGATTGAGATTCTCGTTCTCAACATTAGGTAGAGGTTGTTGAGTTAAAATGTTAAAACTAAGCATTTTAACTTGAGTTTTAACTCATCTCAAGTTAAAACAACATTTTAACTCAAGTTTTAACTTTTCATCTCCTCGGTTGGTTTGGTCACATGAGCTGCAGACTAACAGACAATCTTTTAAGAATACTTTGAATGGCAGGTAAAATGGTAGGTAAATAGTGGTGAAACCAAAAACAACTCTGTCTCAAGTGTTTGCTGAAAGAACATGAAAGATGGCAAGAAATATTTTAGCAGAGAGCATCCATCCTCGTTATTTATCAGTTTGAACCTCTGAGCTCATGAAGGTGTTACTGTGTTCCTTTGGCAACTAAGGACATCTATTAGAAGTCATTTATTGACAGTGCAATAATTATTCTTAACCAAACTAAATAATTTTTATCTACAGCGTGCTAAGTGTTTTGCTTTATTCACAAATTGTTGATAATCAGTCATATCAATCAATCAATCATATCTTTATTCCAGACACAAAAAAGGTCTATAGAAAAAGGTAAAAACAAGTAAAATAAAATAAAAATAAACATGACATGATATTATTCACCGAGTCACAAATAAATGATGACACCAATGATTCCATAATCTTGAAGAGAATCTCACACTAAAAGTAGGATTTACTAAAATTGTAATTATATTATTGCATGACACAGATAATCTACACATGCATTTATACATAAGATTCCTGAGCACAGCTGCAAATGTGGGAACAGCATTATGTACAAACATATGGCTAGCACTTCTCCATCTAGGCACTTTCAGTAGTAGCCTCATGCCATCATTGTATGCCAAATAAAGTTTCTGCAGGCAACTTTTTTTTATCGTTTTTTTGTATGAATGGCCTATTTTAAAACTTTTTTCATATATAAGACGCACTGGAATATAAGGCACACTGTGGGCTTTTGAGAAAATTGAAGGTTTTTAAGTGCGCCTTATAGTGTGGAAAATACGGTAGTTGTGTGACCACCCCCACGCCACTAGAGGAAGTCGCAAGCCTGAAAACATGTGACTAAGGAGCAGATTTAAAAGTACAACAAAAGCTACAGAATTTGCTAAAAACTGTGAGTTGCGCTGAAGTAAGTAAAAGAGAGAAGTTCAAAAACATTCTGAGAGTGAAACTCGTTCCTAAAGGTGAAAATATATCACAGATTTCAAAAGAAAATAAAAACGGAAGTATAGGAAATAGTGCCCCCTTCACTTACGGAATGCAATGGTCCCATTTCCAAATAAGGTATGAGACTGACAGTGGTCCGTCCCTGCCCCTTTCTGTTTGCTGTAGCGAGGTGTACTTGGCAGAGGCGCAAAAAGTGGGTATGCAGCGTATGCAACGCATAGGGGTGCAGCACCAGAGGGGGCGCCAAAACCCCGTCTGGAGGGGGCGACGCACCGATTATGTTTTCCCATACACTTCAGCGTGCCTCACGCTCCTTCACCTCTCGCACATAACGAGGTAAATGTAGCGATTTTTACACTTCACGTATCGTCACCTCGGCGCTCCTTCACTCCAACGTTCCTTCCCTCTGGGGAGGGTGGGTGAGGGGGAGGCCCTGATTTATGTTTTCGCATCCACCTGAATAATGTGTAGTTGCGCCACTGGTACTTGGATAAGAGTGCTGAACAAGCGAGTGCCTGTTATGATCGCTTGACAAGCACACGTGTATTTTGCCACCTGGGCTGTGCAGAGCGGTGAAGAGAAGCTGGGGGAACCGTATCTGATGGGGAAACACGAATTGTAGTAACACCAGCATTGTCAGTAGCTTCTTTTTCTTCTGTGGATTGTCGGAAGGAGTTTTGCGTCATACTATGCATGAGCTAGGGATTCCCTGACAGAAAATATCCATTTATTCTGTTTACAAGACAACGGACACTGGTACGTTTTAGAAACATTGCACTCTGGAACCCGTTTTCAAACTGTGCCGTTGTCAGAGAAAACATTCACCATTTTCGTGTGAATGTACAGTACAAACTAGGGCTGTTGTAAACGAATATTTTAGTAATCGAGTAATCTATTGATTATTCTTACGATTAATCGAGTAATCGGATAAAAAAAATTATAAAATGAAATATTGGTAAATCTAGCATAATACCGGTGTTACTATCAGATATCAATATCAGTCCAATTTTTCATATTTGTGCATCCCTAACAGTTGCTTTTTTGTAGTTTAGAAAACTAACCTGTAACAATAATAGCTCACTTTCTAAGTTAACCAGAAGAAAAGTTATAGAAAAATCTGAAATTATATTGAATTTAATAACAAAGAGGCAGGCTCACAAATATGCTTATAAAAAATGTCTACAATCCAGCTTTTGGTTTATGTGTTCATCTTCAGTGAGTTTAATAGATTAATTAAACTCACCTTGCCACCTAACCTGTCACGCTTTGGGTTTGAAAATACGGGAAATGCCGCCTGGAGTGGGAGGAGAGGGCGAATGAACGAATGTAAGATGGGATGGAGGGGAGGAAATAGACCAGCGGACTGACGAACCGTTAGGCCGGGGGACGAACACGGGGGGAAGCAATACGGGATATTTACAACACCTTCACTGGTCACACTCAGAAACTCATCTACCAGCCATGTACGATGCGCTCCGCCACCCGTTTCTTCAGACCGGGATATGAAATTTATTGTGCGGTTCGTTGGTAAAGCTACATTTACACGGTAAGCATCAGCTACTCAGCCGCCCGCCCTGTTCAGTCTATCCGCTCACCTCAGCGCTCTTCCCGCCGTTCGCTTTCAACCAGCAGCCCCGGAGGAGAAATGCTGCCGTACTCCAGGCATCCCCCAGTCATTTTAAGGATGCTTATTGGTTCCCCAAAAACGATAAAAAGTCGTTCAATAGTCAATTGATGATTGATTATCATCAATCAATAAAATCCCCACGGGCCAATCTTGAAGATTGGACTTTATGCCGCTGAGATTTAGCTTTTGTCAACAACTCAGAGGCGGAAGTGAGAGCTCCGCGTAACGCAAATGAAGTCCCGGCCGGAACACGGTGCGCTAACTAATAAAACATAAATTAACGAAGCTTCGAGGCAGGTAAATTTTCCTCGAGGAATTTTAGTAATCGAGGTACTCGAACCATTCGAGGAATCGTTTCAGCCCTAGTACAAACACAACGCAACTCTTCCGTTTTCACACGAAATTGTTGTCGTGTAAACAGGGCCTGAAGACCCGGTTAGAACCCAAAGAACAAGACATCAGCATCTCTTCATCCCTCAATCATCTCCTGAGGCTGAGAACATTTTGCTATGATTGATTAAGTTTCTTATTGTGGTTTTAGTAGACTGTTATGGTTTGATTAGATAATCAATTATTTGCTTATTTAATGTATAATCGTATCAGCCAAAATAATACAAATGGCCATTTAAAGAACAAATCATATTAAGAGATCAACAGTAAATGCATAAATATTTACTATTTTAAAAAGATTTGTTAGGGCTTTCTGTTTGTTTTATTAAGAAATGTTGACATATTAATTCAGTGTTCATTTAATGTATTTTTAATGTCAGACACAGACCTTCTGCCCAGGGGCAGTTCTAGATGGGGGTCAGCCGGGTACAGAAGAAATTATACTAAATAAATGTATTTTGTTAACATTTAGAGGTGAATTTTTTTTAACCTTCACAATTTTATTTTAACAATGAATTAACAATTATAGTGCTGCACTTTTAGCTGCTGTATTGAGATGGGATCATACTTTTCATCTGCTTGATCAGGATCTGCAACCTGAATCTCTGGAGACACAAGTGGCTCTTTGGTTTACTTGATATATCAAATGATTAAATATTGCTCTGTTTTTTTGTTTGTTTTGTTTCATTCTTTAAGTGTTGCCATGGAAAAACACCCTCGTGGTAAATTTGATCTAGAACCAGCCTCCAAACCTAACTCCTCACTTGTATAAATATTCTGTACAATACCAGAATTTTCACATAACTTTCATACTTTTGGAGCCCTGTTTGAGGACACATTGTTATTATTAAATTAGGTATTCAGTTACTCAGTACTTGAGCAGTTTTGACACTATCAATTTCAACTCGGAGCCTGGAGCAGCTAGCAACTGCTGAAGCTAGGTTTATTGTTGACGTGTTGAAGCAAGCACACAGCAGCGCGCATTGAAGCGGGTACGAGAGGCACGCACCGCATGCACAGCGTGTAGCAGCACCTCATGCATCTCTGGATGTTAGTAACTCGGCATGGATTGCGAGCGCTACCGTTCACACAAACTGGTCGATATGGAAGATGCTCTTCCAGGTGGCTCCAATGTAAACCTTATCTGTAAACGCAATACTGCTGTCTTGGCTCAAAAATGCGCTCACCCCAAACTGTCAAAAGCGCAACTATAACTCAGTCTTGGGTTCCTGACATCACCGCTGTCAGGGACCTTTTCTCTCTGTTGGTGGACAGAGAGAAAAGGGGATGTAAGCTGCCTAGCTGGGCTGATACAATTTACAATTAGTCTACAGTTAACTAACACTTTGTGAATAATGTCAGAGTTGCTATCTATAACTAGTCCGGTTCTTTCGCTGGGCTGGCAGTTTTGGCGGGTCTCAATCGCTGCTAACAGTGACTGAGAGGTTCAGAGTAATCTGGGGCCTCATGCATAAAGCGTGCGAGTGTAACATAGTGCACACGGTTCATCTTTTCTTGCTCTCTTTTTTCCATCCTTTTCACTTCGCCACTCCGTGGAGCTCCACTCATGTTAACTTAGTCCGTAAAAATGCTCTAGCAGCTAGCTAAGGTCTAGCTAGTTTGCCATCTGTTGCCAAGTGACTGATGATGACAGTGGAGGGCTGGTGACAACCCTGGTAAAAAAAAAAGAGTATACTTTAGTATACTAAATTTTAACATACTTTAGCGATGTACTTCAACTGTACTATTTTGGAACAACTAATTTTGTACATAGTATACTTTAGTAGTATTTAAATAGTGTAAAATTACAATTAATAGTATACTTTAGCATACTATACGTACTTTTTGGAACAACTTCAAGTATACTTAGTGTACTTAAAGTATACTTTTTAAATTTCATATTTCAGAGCTTTATTATTATATTTTGATGTCATTATATTTTGAGTGTTATTATTAAGAATATAATAATTATGTCTCAAAATTATATTAAATATATATTGCCGTGCTTTTGGTTCCCGGTGTGACGGAGGTGTGTGGGTAGCGAAGATTCACGACAAAAAAAGAAGGATTTCTTGCATGAACTTTACTTCTTCCAGCAACAATGAGTTACAATGGCAACTGAGCTGTTTCAACGCAAGAACTGTGTGGTTTCCGGCCTCTAGCTCTGGCACAGACAGCATTTAGCAATGTCCGGGCAGTGAGCAGTGAGACCCATTACCAACAACAACATGAACAACACGATCTCGCGATACTAGCCTTCCCTCCAGAGCTGTGTTGCATTCGCTGACCTAACTTAGGCTCGGAGAACTAAAATACAAAACCAAACTCAAAGTCTAATAAAGTTTAACCTTCCTTACACTACCCCCCCTTTTGGAATACTGAGTCCCTTCAGTACAGGTTACACAACCAAAAATTGGGAAAGAAGTAGTAGTTAGAACTTAACTACTGAAATGTGTATGCCATAAGGGCAAGAAAACACAACCCAAATCATTTAAATCCTGTAACTGTAACATTCAACTAACTCACTAACTTAACTAGTGCCCAAATCTTTGTGGTCTATTGACTAGACGACCACTAGATGTTTTAACAGTCTTTTCTGAAGAGTTTGGATCCCCTTGTTTTCCATTTGGCTGGCATCCTGGATCCTTGGGCTGGAGGTCTTCATCCTGATCTCCTGGCAGTGGTAGTATAGGAACCAACAGAACATCCTCTTCATTTGATTGGAAGTCTTGGCCTTGGCAATTTTCCAGCAGTCTGCTTCTTTGGCGTAAAACCCAGACTGGTATCACGTCGCTGTCATATGGCTTGAGACGATCGTGATGCATCACTGTGCTACACTTGGGACCTTGTATTTCATACAATACAGGACCGCGGCGAGCTGCAATGATTAACGGGCCTTTCCATCGTTTCTGAAGCTTAGGGCTTAACCCTTTTTTCTTTGCATCATCTTTGACAAGCACCAGATCTCCTACACTGTAGAAGTGTTCTTTGGCCCGCAGGTCATGCACCCTTTTCTGCCGCTCTTGTGCAGTGCGAAGGTGGTCTCTTGCCAGGTCATGTGCTTCTTTTAAGCTTTCTTCCAGATTGTAGAGGAAATCTGCAGATTCCTGAGCATCGACCTTGAGTTTTGCAGTGCCAGACTGGATGTCTTGTGGTTGGTGGACTTCCCTGCCAAACATAAGCCTATTGGGTGTGAACCCTGTCACTGCGTGTCGTGAGCTGCGATAAGCTGCTGTGAGTAGTGGCAGCTGTTTGTCCCAGTTCTTTTGGTCCTGGTTCACATAACATCGAAGCATTTGCAATAAGGTCCTATTGAATCGTTCTACTTGTCCATTGGAGGAAGGGTGGTAAGGGGTAGTCCTGGTCTTAGTGATCTGCAGGAGCTTGCATACATTCCGAAACAGGGAACTATCAAAATTCCGACCTTGATCTGTGTGTAGCTCGAGCGGAGCTCCAAACCTGGCAATAAAGTCATAGACTAGCTTCCTTGCAGTCGTTTCAGCACTTTGATCAGGAACAGGGAAAGCTTCAACCCATCTTGTGAACTGGTCAATAATAACAAGAATGTATTTGTTCCCAGTGCTGGACATGGGTAATGGCCCGAGGATGTCTAGATGTAAGCGGTCCAGAGGTGCTCCAACTTGGTAGCTCTGCAGCTTTGCTCTCCTTGCTGGGCCTGTGATCTTACATGTACTACAGTGTGGGCATCTCTTGACAAACAGGTGAACATCTCCACCCATGTCAAACCAATGGTAGCTCTGACGCACACGCTCAAGGGTTTTGGCTTCTCCTAGATGGCCAGAGTATGGAGGGTTATGGCATGATTCCAGGACTTCCTTCTGCATGGACGAGGGAACTAATAACAGCAAATTTGGATGCTGGCGTCCGATTCTCTCCCAGGAATAATAGAGAACTCCTTGCCTCAGTGTGACTTGAGGCCAACAGAGCCAGAACTTTCTCACTGCAGGGCTCTCCAGCGCCACTTCATCTTTGGTAGGAAGTATCCCTGTTTCTTTCCATTTGTGAAGGACAGTGAGAACAGGGTCTGCTTTCTGGAGTGTTGCCAATTGCTCAGGGCCAAGTGATTCAAGCCAATTGACTTCTGGCCTTTCTGGCAGGGACACAGATGGCTGATCTCCTAATGTGTGTGATCCATCATTGGTGCTGCTTCTCGGCTGGATGCACCTTACGGCTAGAGGCACAACATCATCCACGTCATCTTCAAACTTGGCCCACTGAAAGTGAATTTTTTGGCAGTACTTGCACCCTTTACATGGCAGATCTGACAGGTTAACCCCTGCCTGGTAACAGTCACAGTTCTCCACCTTTTCTCCTGGCATCCTTGACATGGCATCTGCATTACCATGTTGTTTTCCAGCTCGATGTTCAATTTGAAAGTCGTACTGGCTTAATTCTTCAAGCCAGCGGGCTAGTTGTCCTTCAGGACATTTGAACCTAAAAAGCCAGGTGAGACTGCCATGGTCTGTCCTAAGTAGAAACTTTCTACCTAGTAGATAGTGGCGAAACTGCCGTGTGAAACGAACAACAGCAAGTAATTCACGGCGAGTGACACAATACCTCTGCTGAGGTGGTGAAAGACGGCTACTAGCATAGCTCAGAACTCGTTCCTCTCCCCATTGTACTTGTGACAACACAGCACCGACACTGTTGTTTGAGGCATCCGTATCCAGAATGAACTTCCCATCAGCTTGGGGGTACCCCAACACTGGTGCATTGGTCAGTTTCTCTTTGAGCCTTGTAAATGCAGACTGCTGCTCATCAGTCCATAGGAACACTGTTCCCTTTCTGAGAAGAGCTTGGAGGGGGCTTGCCAGCTCTGCAAAATTGGGTACAAACTTCCGGTAATAGTTACACAGCCCAAGAAAGGTTTGTAGCTCTTGCAAGTTATTGGGGGAGTTCCACTGCTGTACATCCTTGATGAGGGCTGGGTTTGGACTGATTCCTTCGCCACTCACAATGTGACCCAAGAAGAGAACTTCTTCCTGCAGCAGATGACATTTTGATGGTTTAAGCTTTAATCCATAGCTTTGGAACCTCTGAAAAACCTGCTCGAGCCGGTCCAAACTTTGGTCTACTACAATGACATCATCCAGGTAGATGAGAAGAGTTTCCCACTGAAGGCCCCCGAGAACGAGCTCCATTGCTCTCTGAAACGTACTTGGAGCGTTGCATAGTCCAAATGGCATTCGAGTGTATTCATAAAGGCCCCATTTGGTGATGAATGCCGTCTTCTCTCGATCTTTACTATCCACTGCAATCTGCCAATAGCCAGATTGAAGGTCAAGGGTAGAGAACATTGTGGCTCCACCCACAACATCAAGACATTCTTCAATCTGGGGTAATGGATAAGCATCCTTGATTGTTAGATTGTTCAGACAGTGGTAATCTACGCACCATCTTACTCCTCCATCCTTTTTTCGAACTAGGACCACTGGCGAGGCCCACTCAGATGCTGATGGTGTGATTACACCCTCCGCCAGCATATTTTTAAGATGTGCTTCTTCCTCACCTTGAAATCCAAGAGGGGTTCTTCTCACAGGTTGACGCACAGGTCTGGCAGACCCGGTGTCAATTTTGTGTGTAACAGCGGACAAGTAGCCAAGGTCAGAGTCACTTTTAGCAAAGATGGATTGGTACGTGAGGAGCAGCTGAATGAACCGCTGTTGCTGTTCCTCACTGAGGGCCTCACTTATGGTAGCCACCAAACTTTGGAGGTGCTCTGGAATGTCGGAGACTGTTACTACTCTCCCAACCACCATTGATGGTGCAGTTCCCTCTGGAAGACTAGGCATTGCATTTTGTTTTGGTGCAATGGGGGGTAGAGGATAAACTTCGACTAGGAGTCCAAGACATACTCCTCTCTGTAGAGCCACTTGCTGGGTTGAAAAATTGCACACTCTGATTGGCACCTTTGGCTTCATGGTGACAACAACACTTCCAGAGGTTACATTGTTTGTAATGTTCAAGGGTTCCAATAACGCTGTAACCCCTGGCTGTGGGTCCTCCACTTCACCCCACATGACACATTCAGATTTGGCTGGGATAATTGAGGTTTTTTCCAGAGTTACTCTAGCCACACAGTAGTCTGATCCATCATCTCGCACAATTTTTGAGGGGACTAATTCATCCCCAATGAAAACTTTGCCTTGGGTATAGATGATAACATCATGGGCCTTCATAAGATCCAATCCAAGAAGGACAGAATCTCTTATAGGGGCTACATGCACTTCCCAGTCTATGGATTTGGACCCAATCTGGACGGTCACTGTGAGTCCATGTTTAGCCTTCATGCCATCTCCAACTCCTGCATTTAGTAGGTAGGTATGATGTAGATCTGCGGGTGCAGGGTTACCGTTCAGGATTCTCTGATACATCTCCTCTGATATCACAGTTGTCTGAGCTCCAGTATCAGCTACGGCCTGTGTTGGGATGCCATTTATGGTCAGAAGAATTTGCAGACTCTCACCCCTCTTTTTAGTGCAGCCAACCTGTCTGCCTTGTAGTTGGAAATCTGAGGCCAGGGTTCCATCTGACTGCAGCGGGTTGTCTATAAACTTGTCACCATTGTTTCTTGTAGTCACAGGACTGGGAGTCCTAATGCAGTCCTTCCTAAAATGTCCCGTCTCTCCACACTTAAAACACGAGCCAGTTGCTCCGCGATTTGGACTTGGAGTTTGAGTTGTTCCACGATTTGGACTTGGAGTTTGAGAGCGCCCTCTGCTGTGTTGCATGTGCTGGTAACTTTGTTTTCTCTCTGTTACAGAGCTCTGGGCTGCCTTGGAGTTTTGAGATCCTACGCTTATGGGTTGGAAATTGGCGACCTGGAGCTGCAGGTTTCCCACGGTGCTAACAAGGATCTTTACTTGTTCTGCTAGTGCAGCAAACTGATCAGCTGTAACATACTGGGGAGTACTGACCCTGCGGGACGTTGTTGCACTGTCATTGCACATGTCTCCCTCATCAACCCATGAAATGCGCCTTGCTCTGTTTCTTACATCCGTGTCCCTACCTACAGTAGCTCTAAAGTTATGCTCATGAGCCTCCACAAACTTTTGGGCCTCTATGAAGGAGCTTGGGTCACGATTCATGACTTCGTATGCCACTTTCTGATTTTTTAAGCCTTTGAGGAAAGCATCAGTTGCCAGTTGGTCCTGCAGCTGGAGATCTACTCCTGGATATGCAAGTGTGGTCAGGCGTCTTACCTCCTCTGCAAACTCAGTTGATGTCTCCCGCCCCTGTCGAAGTTCTCCCAGTCTCCTTCTTATTGTTGTGGGAGGGTCTTTTTTTCCAAACCGTTGAGTGAGTTGTTCCACCAGGAGAACAGAATCTTCCTTTGTGCGCTCTGGTAATGAACAGACATAGCGTACTGCAGCTCCCCTCAAACACTCATGCAGCCTGTCCACTCGTTCGGTAGCACTCCACCCGTGTTTCCTGGCTTGGCGTTCGAACGGCATCAGAAAAGAGTCCCAATCCTCATCTCCATCATATGTGGCTAATTTAGGCCTCTGAAGCTCTGACCAGTTGTTATAATAGCCTCCAGTATTATTTTGCCTTCTTTCATCATGAGAGGTAAAACTGTGTTGGACCTCGGGTTCACTGTCCCTAGTGTCTCTGTGTCCTTGGTCAGGTCCAGGGGTTGTAGTTTGTCTCACTGGGCCTGAGCTTCGCGATCTTTGATTTATAACCTCCAGCTCAGCTGCAAAAGGAGGACGAACACGTGGTCTAGTTGTCACATCCAAAGAGGAATTTGTTTCACGTGCATGCCTTTCTCTTGTAGAATGCATTGGGATTAAGTCATCACTTTTATCAGGAACAGTATGTGATGCTTGGGTTTGTTGTACAGCTGATTGTCCTGTTATATGTGAAAGGACAGGAGCCAACATCATTTGAAAATGTCTTGTTTGTTGATTCTGATTTTCCAGCACAGCTTGTAACCACTTTGGAGCTGTCTCTGCCTCTCCAGGGCCTGCTGTAGCACCTTGTAAATCCTCTGTCATTTTATCTTATTTTTTATTTATTTATTCCGTTGGGAAATTTTGTTATGCTCTTATATTGAAGGGCTGGACCGGAAGTGCTACTCGGCAGTACTGTAGCAGCTTTATACCGTCTCAGCGCGATTTCTTGGTTTTTCTTTGCCTTTTACCCGGCTGTGGCTAGTTGTAGCTTGTCTTTAAGTTGTAATTAGTTCAGGATGCGCTTGGATATTGTCTTTACAATTGAATTCACTCACAGAAGTCTTGTAGATGATCCCACTTCTGACACCAGTTGTCGTGCTTTTGGTTCCCGGTGTGACGGAGGTGTGTGGGTAGCGAAGATTCACGACAAAAAAAGAAGGATTTCTTGCATGAACTTTACTTCTTCCAGCAACAATGAGTTACAATGGCAACTGAGCTGTTTCAACGCAAGAACTGTGTGGTTTCCGGCCTCTAGCTCTGGCACAGACAGCATTTAGCAATGTCCGGGCAGTGAGCAGTGAGAGCCATTATCAACAACAACATGAACAACACGATCTCGCGATACTAGCCTTCCCTCCAGAGCTGTGTTGCATTCGCTGACCTAACTTAGGCTCGGAGAACTAAAATACAAAACCAAACTCAAAGTCTAATAAAGTTTAACCTTCCTTACAATATGTAACAGCTCTGTCTTTACCCCTCCATCCTGTTATGCACACTCAGAGACCGGTTGGTTGGTTTTTAGATGATTTATTACAATCTGTAATCAGTGGTTGATAAAACACATATGGCGCAGTGAGCCTCTCTACCGGTCAACCTATGGCTCACAACAGAGCGCTGAACCAACTGTGTAATTTACAAACAATTATAGTGAATTCCGACATATTTTCTAGGCCATTTGATCGTATAGTTTTAGAATACAAATAAAAATATGAATAATAAATACAACAACAGTCATTAAAAGCTCTCTGGGGATTAGTGGAAAAGAACATGTCATGTTGCCATAGAACCCAACAAACAAACAGAATGGCAACCACAACTGACAAACTGATAAATATAACAAACTAACTGACAAACTGATACACATATCTGACAAAATAAATTACTGACATTTAATATAATATAATTACCTGTAATCAGTGGTTGATAAAACACATATGGCACAGTGAGCCTCTCTACCGGTCAACCTATGGCTCTGTGCAATGCAACAAAGATTCCAGTCACCCTCCTGAACAAACCTCCAACACCATTTGGAAGAGAACCGGATTTGTTGACTTACCACAACAGAGCGCTGAACCAACTGTGTGGAATTTTTGGTTTCTCATCCAATTTATAGGTAACCAGTAGGGGGCGCCAAAAACCACAAATTACAGGATAACTGTGAAACATATTTTAGTAGGAATTTCATCTGTATATCTAATACCCGTTACATACACCCCCCTGAAATTCTGCTAAATATCAAAAGTAATGCCTCAGACCAAACAAAAGGAACAACAAAAAAATTGGGTGCACTAAGGAGAAAGCAAAAATTATGCAACACTAGGAACAAAACTGGGTATACTTGTCAGTGCAAACACTCTCCCAAAAGGAAGTATGTAAAGAAAGGAGGCGATCAAACTCCTAACTAAAACTAGACTCAAAGGTGCCCATTACACCTCTGAAATGTAAATACTGTTCCTGTTGTTCTAAAAGTACTACTCAAGCACTTCTATGGTTAACACTGTTCTAACTCTGCTACTTAACTGAAAGTGCACTTGAAAAAAACTGAATCAGGGAATTAACGGACACAGCAGATAAAGCAGTCTCATCTACTGTTTGGTTATTCATCTCACAAATAAGACGTCTGGGGGGCCTAATGGAACTACGGTCCCTAAGAATACGGCGGTCAAGTTGTGAGGAAACAATAAGTCTGGAATAGCAGTGTCTGAACAGTCACCGTCTACAGTAGCTATTACAGGGTTGTCAATGTCTCGAGGATTGTCAACCGGGGGGGGAGTCCGTGAGGAGTTTGTCAGGACAGGGCACGTCTGGATGGGCAGAGTTGGTCTTGACCATGTCTGGGGATAGAATGTCTGGACAATGTTTTGAATCTTCTACATTATCGACTGTTGAGTGGCCAATATTGTGGATGGGAATCGGGTGATTGGCTGGGCTGGATGTGACGACTGTGAGAGATTGGGCACAGGATCTCTGGTCAAATGAGTCGTCATCATCTGAATGGGTTCCATCATCGCCGGACTGCATCAGCCAGTTGACCGTGCGGACATCACTTTCCTCCATCACATCAGGTACATCTGGACATAGACCACTTCCATGCGTAGCAGCAGCACTGTCAGATTCATGGTCAGATTCATGGTCCTCAGCACTCTCACAGGGCAAGAAGTTAACAGAGAGCAGCAGGTTTCTGTGGACAACTCTCTCTCTGCCCGTTAGGACATCTTTAACTCTGTAGACATTGATATCAGGTTTGACTGATATGACCTCATAAGGGGTAGGTTCCCACTTGTCTGCAACCTTGCATTTCCCCTGTACTCCTCTGTTGGCGATCAATACTCTATCTCCAATGACAAGAGGTGACCCCTTGATCTTGCGGTTGTATAGCTTGGCATGGCGAGTCTGTTCTTTGAGGCTGTTTTTCTGCACAATCTGAGCAGCCTCATGTAGATTTTTCTTTAGGTCAGACACAAAGTCTGAGTAGCTGACAACAGTATCATTGGTGAGGGCATGTTGAAACATCACGTCAACAGGTAGACGAGGGATCCTTCCAAACACCAGGTAGAATGGTGCGAACCCTGTTGTCTCATGCTCTGTGCAGTTATAGCAGAAGGTTAGTAGCTGTAGCATTTGTGGCCACTTTGTTTTTGGCTGCGGGGGAAGGGATCTGATCATGTCTCCCAGAGTCCTGTTGAATCTCTCTGCGACACCATTCCCCATGGGGTGATAAGGGGTTGTATGGGATTTCTCTATTCCGGCCATCTCTAGAAGCTCTTTGATTAGCTTGCTCTCAAAGTTGGCCCCTTGGTCAGAATGTATACGGCGAGGAAACCCATAAATGAGAAAGAAGTTGTTCCAGAGACGACGAGCAACTTCCTTGGCAGTCTGATTCTTGCAGGGGAAGGCGTGTGCCATCTTGGAGAAATGATCAGTAACAACTAGAACATCTACAGACTTGTTCCCTTGCTCAGCAGTCCAAAAGTCTATGCAGACTAATTCCATAGGCTCTGTAGTGACTATGTTTTGGAGTGGTGCACGACTGTGTGGTTCAGGTGTCTTCCCTACAATGCAGCGCTGACAGGACGGAACATAGTTCATGACATCGCGGCTCATGCCACTCCAGAAAAACCTTTGCCTCACCAGAGACAAGGTATGGTGCTGGCCTTGGTGACCCTGCTGCGTCATGGAGGCCATGAAGAACTTCTGTTTCATTGAGTCAGGTACTATGAACTGGAGGATTTTCTTGTTCATGTGAGGATCTTTCCTTGCCTTGTACAGCATGCGATTCTGTATGGTGAGTCTGGTCCAGTGTTTCAACAGCTTAATCACGCTCCGTGATTCATTAGCCCTTTCACGTTTGGTAGGTCTTCTATGTCTTCGTACGAAGTACATGGCTCTGCTTGATTGTGTTGTCAGCCTCCTGCCAATTGACAAGCTGACTCCGTGGAAATGCAGATGATTGGTTTTCATCCAGCAGAAAATTGGGGTCAACACCAGTTCCCATCATATGGCTCACACCTCCACTGGACTGAACATTGAGGATGGCAGCAACTTCCTCTGCTGAGACTGAGCCTTTTGTATTTGGTGGAACTGTGTCTTGAACTGGCTCATTTGGTATCTCACCACCATCGTCTACAACAGCTTGACAGTTGTTGGACACTCTGAAGACATCCTGCACGAGTCTGTCATTCACACTGTTGACCTGATCCAACAACAAGTTATATGGCTCATTTATGAGGCGATGACCCACACATGACTGGACAAATGGCTCACGACTCAAGGCATCTGCAACAATGTTCTTTGAGCCAGGGATGTATTTCAGGTCAAAGTCGTATGCAGCAAGCTTTGCCACCCACCGCTGTTCACATGCATCAAGTCTGGGCTTAGTCAGGATATATGTCAATGGATTATTATCAGTCCATATGGTGAAGTGTCTGCCCTTCAACCAATGGGTGAATTTATCCCATTTGCCCATTTTAATGCAAGAAATTCTAGCCGGTGAGCAGGGTAGTTTAGCTGGGAGCGTGAAAGGGTTCTACTTGCAAAGGCAACTGGCCTAGCCACTGTTCCATCAGACGGCAGTTGTGACAGGACTGCTCCAATCCCATCAAAAGATGCGTCGACAGCTAGAATGAATGGGGCATTGAAATCTGGATGGGCTAGGGTAACACTTGTCATGAGGTCGTGTTTCAGTGTCTCAAAAGCAGTCTGGCATGCTTCTGTCCAATCAGCAGGTGTCAGCTTCACATGACCTCTCTTTTTGACAGGTTTGCTACCCTTTTTGTGCTTGTTTTGAGCATCCAGTCCAGCTGTGAGCTTAAACAGTGGTTTTGCCTTTGCGGAACATGCTTCAATAAAGCTCTGATAGTACATTATCATGCCTAGATATGATCTGATTTTGCTAGGGCAAGGTGTTTTCCCTTCAGACTCCATGAGGTCAGTGACTTGGACATCATTTATGGTTTTTACTTTCGCAGGGTCTGTTTGGACACCATTGTCACTGATGACATGTCCAAGAAACTTCACAGATCGCCTTAGGAAGAAGCACTTCTTGGGTGCAAGTTTAAGATTGTGTTCCTTGAGGCGGGAGAAAACCATGTGTAGGCGATGGAGTGCAGTTTCCTCTGTAGGTGCAAAAACCATCAGATCATCGAGGTAGCACAATAGGCTTGTGAAATTCTCATCACCGAATATGGACATCATCATCCTCATGAATGTAGCTGGGCTGTTGCACAGGCCTTGAGGGAGGCGATTGTATTCATGAAGTCCAAATGGACATGAGAATGCTGTATATTTTTTGTCATCAGGGTGCAGAGGGACATTATAAAAGCCTGATGTCAGGTCCATTGTTGAGAAGAAGGCATTACCACCAAGAGCAGCCAAAGCATCAGCTTGATGCAGTAGTGGGTAAGCATCCTTCACGGTTCTCGCATTGAGCCATCTGAAGTCAGTGCAGACTCTGAGGTCACCATTTGGTTTCCATACCAGAACAAGTGCAGATCACTGTTTGACTTCTGGATAATGCCTCTCTCTTCCATTTCATTCAGAGTCGTTCTCAATTTCTCGTACTGGCTTGGTGATATGCGTCTGTAGGGTAAACGGAACAGTTTGTCATCAACAAGATGAATGCGGTGAACAAACCCCTTAGCTTCTCCACAGTCCATCTTGTGACGGGAGAAGATTGACTCATGCTGCACAATAAGGTCAAGGAGCTTGTCTTTCCACTGCAGTGATACTTCGCATGATTTCAGGTCAATATCTTGCAGACCCAGAGCTTTCAGTGCATACATCATGTCCTCCTCTGACTTTGGCTGCACAACTTCACTCTGTACACACTGCACATTACACTCAATCTTGTCAGCTTTTGGCAGGTCCTCAACTGCAATACATGGAGACACATCTGCTAATTTGGTATTTCTCCTCAGTACTACAACTCGGTCTGTCGGATTGATGACCCTAATAGGTACCCATCGATCTCCCCAAAGAGGAGTGACAACTCTGCCAACAAGGATATGTTTTGGCCCAGCTTTAGACCGTGTTGGCTCCACAATCACTGTACTGCCTGCCGACATAACTGCTGACTCAGGTAACTTGCTCCAGACAAGGTGTTCACTCTGTGGTTTCAGGGTCACACAACTCTTGACTTTCGCTGTCCCTACTTTATCTGGAATGCAATCACCCCTCCAACGTTCTGTGTTGGATAGCAGTGACAGAAATTGGCAGTGGTCGGGTGTCTGGCCATTGTTAGGTGAGGAAACTAGTCTCCAGTAACTGTCAGTGTTCTTTAGTTGGGTTAGAATGTGTTTGATGGCATTGCTGCCAAGAATCATCTGTTCTGTCTGGCCTGGAACAACCATTGTTGGAATTATCATCCTGCATCCATAAACCATGACATCAAGGTCATACATGTCTTTGGGGAAAATCTGTTGTCCACCACAGCCTATGATGACATAATCTTCAGCCGTGCTTTTTGCTATGTCAGGACACTGCTGTAAAAGGGACTGAACAGAGGTCTGACTTATTGTGCAAGCCATTGAACCACTGTCTAACAGTGCTTTGAGGGTGGGCCCATTCTGTACAGACACAGGTGTGTAGAACAGGCTGTTGGTTTCTGCTATTCTTTGGGATCCCTGGAGTATCAGTTTCTTGGATGGTGTCAATGTACTACTGTACAACTCATAGAGGGATGCATTATCTTGGATTTCTGGTAACTCATTACTGGTGGGAGGTTTATTGAGTTCATCTGCACTGTCCTCCCCTGTGTGCAGACCAGTCAGTTTTCCTGATGCTCTGGAATAGCTCTTTTGGTTGGACAGTTGTGGCGTGAATGGCCTGGATCATAACACTTGAAACAAAGCCTATTTTCTCGGCAATGTGACAAGGCACTGTGGTCATCAGCTTTGCAAATAATACATGGTTTAATAGTGAAACCATCAATTTTGTCTGTACTGTCTACAGGTCGCCTGGGTGGAGCTTGTCTTCTTACATGTGACTGATCAGAGGCTCCATGCAGCAGAACCTTCTCTAACATGGTCATTACATCTGTCAGGGACACATATTGAGGGCTGTGTGTCTGGGGGTACTCCTGACTGTTATGTGTAGGGACTAAGCCATGGTTCACCTCTGCTTTGTGCACTTTAATGTCCACTCTCTTCTCGTGGTGTACTGGGGAAGTTTCTTTACAGCGCATCTCAGCATGGTACTCATTCAGCACCTCGAGGACTTCACATGCTGACCACCTATCAATAGTTTTGGACCTGAAAGTGAGAGCCAGGTCTTTACAGGGACAATTCCTAATAAACATACGGGTCACCTCCATCTCAGGGTTTTCCAATGATTTGCCCTGCTCTCTCAGGCAGTCAGAGGTGAAGTCAGCTGCTCGGTTTAGTCTCAGCCAGTAGTCATATGGGTCTTCCTAGTCTTTGGGCAAAGTCGAGTAAAAGTCGGCTAAGGGGACAGCAGAGTACTTAGTAGAGCCAAGGTGTTTTCTGAGGAGATTATAAATCATGTCAGGGTGAGCAGTAGTATTAATGTTGCTATTTCTAATCCCAAACTTAACTACATCCTTAGCTTTTCCCCTCAGATGCATAAGTATTTCATCAGCCTGTTCTTCAATCTTAACATTGCTTTTCCTAACAAATGTTCTCATCTGATCTTCCCAGTCATGGAATGTAATGGAATCTGAGCCATTACCTGCAAAACATGGAGGTTCTTTGACCTTTCTCTGCATGACAACCCGAACTTGGGATACATCAGATACACAACCGGACTGACCCACAGTTTGTGTGGTTGTTGAACTGGGAACAACTGTGTTATGTGGTTGTATGCGTGACATAATGGTGTCAGCCAACTCATGTCCTATCTCCTGAATAACAGATTTCATCTGGGCTGCTACACGCTCAGAACTATCACTATTAGGATTTGGTGTTGGTATAATATTAGGCATACATGTGCTGCCATGATAGTCAACAGTATTATGAACTCTAGCACCAGGAATCTCATCTAATGAGGGCATAAGACCACTTGGAGCAGGACTATCAACAGAAAAAGGAATAGGAGCAAGCACACCTCTTCCCCTACCAATACTAATGGGTGTGCTAAACCAAAAGTGGTTACTTTGATTAGACATTGTTCAGGAGTTTGACAAATGTAAAGATATTCAGAATCCAAAATACAATAGGAAATAAAATCACCAACTTGGAATAAATAAATAAACAAAATAAATCAAAACAACAAAAGAAAATTAGTAATTTGTGAGTTACTGTAATGGCACATAAAAGTTCTCAGTGTACAGTAATATCTTTACACTGCATTGTAATGCTACCGTATCAACTGTGAACATGATCAGATACACAGTGTGAACTGATGTCTTCAAAACCCGATGTGGCAGCTAGGACGGTCACAGGTTCGATGAGCTTGATTGAAGTCCAAGGTCACAGCACCAATGTAACAGCTCTGTCTTTACCCCTCCGTCCTGTTATGCACACTCGGAGACCGGTTGGTTGGTTTTTAGATGATTTATTACAATCTGTAATCAGTGGTTGATAAAACACATATGGCGCAGTGAGCCTCTCTACCGGTCAACCTATGGCTCACAACAGAGCGCTGAACCAACTGTGTAATTTACAAACAATTATAGTGAATTCCGACATATTTTCTAGGCCATTTGATCGTATAGTTTTAGAATACAAATAAAAATATGAATAATAAATACAACAACAGTCATTAAAAGCTCTCTGGGGATTAGTGGAAAAGAACATGTCATGTTGCCATAGAACCCAACAAACAAACAGAATGGCAACCACAACTGACAAACTGATAAATATAACAAACTAACTGACAAACTGATACACATATCTGACAAAATAAATTACTGACATTTAATATAATATAATTACCTGTAATCAGTGGTTGATAAAACACATATGGCACAGTGAGCCTCTCTACCGGTCAACCTATGGCTCTGTGCAATGCAACAAAGATTCCAGTCACCCTCCTGAACAAACCTCTTACACCATTTGGAAGAGAACCGGATTTGTTGACTTACCACAACAGAGCGCTGACCCAACTGTGTGGAATTTTTGGTTTCTCATCCAATTTATAGGTAACCAGTAGGGGGCGCCAAAAACCACAAATTACAGGATAACTGTGAAACATATTTTAGCAGGAATTTCATCTGTATATCTAATACCCGTTACATATATATTAAATATACTTCAAATATATTTTAAATATACTATTAATATAATAATGTATTTAAATTACACTTCATTTTTATTTTGGATTTCCTGCCATTGATAATAAACTACAATTTTAATTACTCTTAATTCGTCTTTATTCCTACGTACCTATTTTGTACATAACATGCATAACTACACTAAAGTAGTTACACTGTTGTAGGCTAAAATTACATGGAAAGATTAAATTTTTTTTGCTGAAAAAAAGAAAATTTTCAGCAATTTTTCTATTGCTGAAAAAAATTGTCAGCAATGTCATAGAATCAGTTGATGTTGGCATTAACTATGAAGCTGTTTTAAGTGTGGACTTAAGGAGACAAACTACCTTAAAATCTTTCCATCCATGATCTGAACACACTGATCCTTGCAGGGTGGTGAGGGGGGCTGGTGGTGCCCATCTCCAGCAGCCATCAGATGAGAGGCAGGGCTCATCCTGGACAGGTCACTTACAGGGCCCTGAAAGTCAACAACAAATAAAAGAAGAAAGATAAATGTTAGATTAACAAGGAGAAAAATTCTTTCCAGTTTTACCTTTAAATCAAATCATGTTTATTAAGCACTTAGTGTTGGTAACAGCAGATTTTGTTGAAAATGTAGCTAGCTCCTCATTGAAAAAACAAACTTACATCATGAAGACGATGTGGAGGTTCATCTTCATTTGCTTAGTTAGACTGCAAACATATGTTGAAGATAAAAACATTGATGAACGAGTTAGAACAACCTCACAATATCAAAGTCTCTCTGTCATATGGAGCTTAATTAAAACCAGGTTAGTTTATGAATTAAAGTATAAGTCGCAACAAACAGCCTCCATGCAGTTATAACATGAAGCTGAATGATTACTATAGTAATAATCATACAAGTCACAATAAAATTGATAAAATAATTATTTAAGAAACCAACGTAAGTTATATATCTTTACTGCACTGTTTATAATTAAATGAAGATAATTAATAAGCAAACTTGCCATCAGCTAGCAACACTTGGCAGCCTTCGTCCCCCCGGGCTCTCTTTGTGACACACATTTCACTTCCATTGGTTGTTGTCCCGTTGGGTTGTCGTCTAACTCGGATTAGGACGTCACCAGCTTGAATTTACCAAAATTAGTAACTACTGTCAAGGCCCTCTCTACTTTTAAGGCAGTATTATGCGAGTAAAAATGGCGAATTTGAACAGCGTCTGTTTTCTTCCCTGCGTTCAAGTTTTTTCTTCTCTTTGTGGCGTTTATTAAATAAATGAAAGTGTGCCATACCGCCACCATCTGGTCTGGAGTGTGAACTGGAGCTAATGCCGTTGATTATAAGGTTTTACATCACACATCTGAAAATTGATTGGGTATTTTCTTAAAAATTACATCATGATTATCCTTTTTTTTATTGTATGCAATTTTAATAAATAGTAAAAGATTATTAAGGCACTTAAAAGTTCATACATATTCATTCATATTTTGTTCACTTAAAGTATACTTTTATTTAATATATTAAAAGTGTATTTTGGTACAATTATGTTTAAGTGTGTTTAAAGTACTAATTTCGAAATTGGTACAAGTGTATTGTTCGTATACTTCAGATATACTTATAGGTAGTACACTTAATAATTAGTATAATTAAAGTGTACTTTCACAAATCTAAGTATGTTTGAAGTAGGCTATACTAAAGTATACTTTTTTTTTTTTACCAGGGAAGCTTTACCCAGAATACACTTGGAGACAATATGGACAACCCACTTGTAATTTTGTGTTTCATAAAGTTAAATGTAAGAGTGAAAATAAAGCCAGTCATGTAGCACAACATTTTATTCAATATTTTACACCCACTATGTCACTAAAATCAGTAGGTCTTGTAAAGTTTTTAGCAACTGTTAAGGAAGAAATAATTAAAATAGGTTAACTTTGGAAAAAAGTCTGGCTCTCTCTTCCTTTAGATCCCAGGTCCTCTCGGCAGGCCACGTGTAGGCACAAGGAAAAACAACAATGCGTGTTGACATCACAGAATTACAGAATTTAATCCAATATAAGACAATGCATAAACTTACACCAGAAACTGCAGAACAACGGAGACATACATTCATTTACCTGACATAAATGGAAAGAAGGAAAGAAAGAAAAGCAAAGACGTGCAAAGACATCTTTGGAGAGTTGCAAGAGCAAATCTAATGTGTTACTTCTGTGTAGAAAGTTTTATCCTCTTGTATTTAATTTTTTCAAAAAAGGCGTATCTTTGCTCCTCCAACCAGGAGCTATCTCTGACCCTCTATCTGAAGCCTAAACCCCTGCCGTGTTTACGGCCTCTCACAGATGAGTGTGAAAAGCTACAACTTCCACTGTATTGTTTTGCGACACAGACAAAAGGCAGTTTAAACGATCCTAGCAAACCATCTGCTGTAACTACAAGTAAAATAAAGGTCAATAGGCCAGAATAAGTTACTGATTTAAAACCACAATTTAGGCCATTTGAATCAAGACATATTAAGTTTTAAAACTAGCTTATTTTAAATTTATTTTCTCAACACAACCATGAGTCAACAATGACTAAGGCAGCCTACTATATAATTCTACATGCTCAATAGGATGAGGTTTAGCTTCTCCAGCTCTAATCAATGATAAAAAAGGATTGGATCCCTAAAGTCATATTCTGCCTCCCATCTGGCCCCCAGGGCCCCCTGAAGCCCCGCCCCTGGTTTAAACAATAAAATATTGAAAAACATAGGTTTTGATGCTTCTTGGTCAAAATAGCATTGAATGAAGTCAGGTTTCAGTGTATTTAGTGCTTTGTAGTTTGTCATTATCCACAAAACAAGTTTGCAGCGTAATTTACTTGTGTGTAAATTACACTGTCGCACATTTTTTGTGCGCATAAACACTTTATACATGAGTGTTTTCTTGGTTAAGAACTCTAGTTTTGGTCTTAGTCTTTTATTAAATGATCTTGACTACAGAACTACCTGAAAATTCTGGACTAATTTTTCTTATATAAATATCTGAATTAAACAAGATTAATGTTAGTTATGAATTAAATACTGTGTGTGAAAAGTTGAAATAGTTTAGGTAAATTGCCTTTGGATTCAGAGGATTCAGGACAATATGCCCCAAAAAGGGGTTATAGGTGATTTGGATGAGATTTTTCTTGAAGGCAAATTTGAGAACATATTTTACAATAAAGATCAAGAATACATTTTTTTAAAACCGGTTTATTTTTGAAGGGTCACAAAAATGCACAACTTAGATATTTTATAAGCAAATCTTAATTGGTCAGAATCTTCGGCAGGTTTAAATAGAAGATAGTGAAAAACAACTGCAAAGCCTTAAATAAAAAAATACAACTACAAATAAGCAACAAATACAGACAAAAAAGATCACAAAGAGAAACCTTGATAATACATACATAAATATTGTTAAAACATTAACAACATATATATAAATAATAAAACATACAAAAATGCATTAATAGCTATCCAAATGTGTTTTTGTGATCAATCTATATTTTGATAATAATCTGATTGTAACTACTTAATTCCCATGAAAAGTAAGACTGAGAATTCTTGAATTTACTCTTGTTGCTTCTGATTCATGATTTTCACACAATGACAAGAAAAAGAAAAACCAAGACAGGAAACATGCCCATTCTGACACTAAAAGCACTACTGGTTGTTGATGTTGTGGTGGCTGACTGTGCTGCTGAAGTTGTTTTAGTTGTGCTTCTAGCTGTACTTGTCATTGTTGATGTTGTTGGGTTAGTTGTGGTGGCAATTGTTGCTGAACCTGTGGGTGGCTCTGTTGCCGAGTTTGATGTGTATGTGGCTGCAGTTGACAATGTTGAGGTGGTTGTTGTGGTTGTTCTGGCACTACTAGCCAGAGTTGGTAGTGTTGTAGTTGTGGTGAATGGTGTTGTGGTCGCTTTTGCAGTAGTGGTGATTGATGCAACAGGTTTGGTGGTTTGTGCTACACTGGTGGTGGCTGATGCAGCAATTGTGGAGGTTGGTGCTGTGGTTGGAGCTGCTATTGTGGCTGTTGCAGCAGTTGTGGTTGGAGCTGCTGTTGTGGTTGGTGATGAAGTTGTGGTAATTTCTGCTGCAGTTGTAGTGGTTGGTGCTCCAGTTGTGGTAGTTTGTACTGTGGTTGGGATAGTTGCTGCTGCAGTTATGGTGGTTAGTGCTGAGGTTGTGATGGTTGGAACTGCACTTGTGGCTACTGCTGCTACAGTTCCAGTGGTTGGTGCTGAAGCTGTGGTGGTTGCTTCTGCTGTTGTAGTGGTTTCTGCTGCAGTTGTGCTGGTTGGTGCAGCAGTAGTGGTGGTTGGATCTGCTGTTGTGGTGGTTGCTGCGGCAGCTGTTGTGGTAGGTGCTGCAGTTGTGGTTGCTGCTGCAGTTGTGGTTGGAACTGAAGTTGAGGTGGTTGCTGCTACAGTTTTGGTGGTTGGAGCTGACCTTGTGGTTGCTGCTGCTGCTGCAGTGGTGATGGCTGTTGCAGTTGTAGTGGTTGGTATTGAAGTTGAGATTGCTGCTGCTGCAGTTGCGGTGGTTGCTACTGTGGTTGTGGTAGTAAGTGACGAAGTTGTAGTGGTTGGTGCTGCGGTTGTGGTTGTTGGTGCAGCAGCTGTAGTGGTTTGAGCTGTGGTTGTTGTTGATGCTACAGTTGTGGTGGTTGGTGCTGCAGTTCTGGTTGTTTGTGCAGAGTTTGTGGTGGTTGGTGGAGAAGTAGTGGTTGGTGCTGCAGTTGTGGTGGTTGGTGCTGCGGTTGTTGTTGGTGCTACAATTGTGGTGGTTGGTGCTGCAGTTGTTGTTGGTGCAGCAGTTGTGGTGGTGGGAGGTGCTGTTGTTGGTGCAGCAGTTGTGGTGGTTGGTGAAGTAGTGGTTGTTAATGCTGCAGTTGTGGTGGTTGGTGCAGCGGCTGTGGTGGTTGGTGTTGTGGTGGTTGATGTGGTGGTTGGTGGTGCTGTTGTGGTTGGTGCAGCAGTTGTGGTGGTTGTTGCTGCAGTTGTGGTTGTTGGTGCAGCGGTTGTGGTGGTTGGTGGAGAAGTAGTGGTTGTTGGTGCTGCAGTTGTTATGGTTGGTGCAGCGGCTGTGGTGGTTGGTGTTGTGGTGGTTGATGTGGTTGTTGGTGCTGCAGTTGTGGTGGTTGGTGGTGCTGTTGTGGTTGGTGCAGCAGTTGTGGTGGTTGGTGGAGAAGTTGTGGTTGTTGGTGCAGTTGTGGTTGGAACTGAAGTTGAGGTGGTTGCTGCTACAGTTTTGGTGGTTCGTGCTGTGGTTGTGGTGGTTGGTGATGAAGTTGTGGTGGTTGCTGCTGCGGTTGTGGTGGTTGGAGCTGACCTTGTGGTTGCTGCTGCTGCTGCAGTGGTGATGGCTGTTGCAGTTGTAGTGGTTGGTATTGAAGTTGAGATTGCTGCTGCTGCAGTTGCGGTGGTTGCTACTGTGGTTGTGGTAGTAAGTGACGAAGTTGTAGTGGTTGGTGCTGCGGTTGTGGTTGTTGGTGCAGCAGCTGTAGTGGTTTGAGCTGTGGTTGTTGTTGATGCTACAGTTGTGGTGGTTGGTGCTGCAGTTCTGGTTGTTTGTGCAGAGTTTGTGGTGGTTGGTGGAGAAGTAGTGGTTGGTGCTGCAGTTGTGGTGGTTGGTGGTGCTGTTGTGGTTGGTGCAGCAGTTGTGGTTGTTGGTGCAGCAGTTGTTGTGGTTGGTGCTGCAGTTGTCGTGGTTGGTGCAGCGGTTGTGGTGGATGGTGGAGAAGTAGTGGTTGTTAATGCTGCAGTTGTGGTGGTTGGTGCAGCGGCTGTGGTGGTTGGTGTTGTGGTGGTTGATGTGGTGGTTGGTGGTGCTGTTGTGGTTGGTGCAGCAGTTGTGGTTGTTGGTGCAGCAGTTGTGGTGGTTATTGCTGCAGTTGTTGTGGTTGGTGCAGCGGTTGTGGTGGTTGGTGGAGAAGTAGTGGTTGTTGGTGCTGCAGTTGTGGTGGTGGGTGCAGCGGCTGTGGTGCTTGGTGTTGTGGTGGTTGATGTGGTGGTTGGTGGAGAAGTAGTGGTTGTTGTTGCTGCAGTTGTGATGGTTGGTGCAGCAGCTGTGGTGGTAGGTGTTGTGGTGGTTGGTGGTGCTGTTGTGGTTGGTGCTGCAGTTGTGGTTGTTGGTGCAGCGGTTGTGGTGGTTGGTGCTACACTTGTTGTTGGTGGAGCAGTTGTGGTGGTTGGTGAAGTAGTGGTTGTTAATGCTGCAGTTGTGGTGGTTGGTGTTGTGGTGGTTGATGTGGTGGTTGGTGGTGCTGTTGTGGTTGGTGCTGCAGTTGTGGTTGTTGGTGCAGCGGTTGTGGTGTTTGATGAAGAAGTAGTGATTGTTGGTGCTGCAGTTGTTATGGTTGGTGCAGCGGCTGTGGTGGTTGGTGTTGTGGTGGTTGATGTAGTTGTTGGTGCTGCAGTTGTGGTGGTTGGTGGTGCTGTTGTGGTTGGTGCAGCAGTTGTGGTGGTTGGTGGAGAAGTTGTGGTTGTTGGTGCTGCAGTTGTGGTGGTTGGTCCAACAGTTGTGGTGGTTGGTGGAGAAGTTGTGGTTGTTGGTGCTGCAGTTGTGGTGGTTGGTGGTGCTGTTGTGGTTGGTGCAGCAGTTGTGGTTGGTGCAGCAGTTGTTGTGGTTGTTGCTGCAGTTGTGGTTGTTGGTGCAGCGGTTGTGGTGGTTGGTGTTGTGGTGGTTGATGTGGTGGTTGGTGGTGCTGTTGTGGTTGGTGCTGCAGTTGTGGTTGTTGGTGCAGCGGTTGTGGTGGTTGGTGAAGAAGTAGTGATTGTTGGTGCTGCAGTTGTTATGGTTGGTGCAGCGGCTGTGGTGGTTGGTGTTGTGGTGGTTGATGTGGTTGGTGCTGCAGTTGTGGTGGTTGGTGGTGCTGTTGTGGTTGGTGCAGCAGTTGTGGTGGTTGGTGGAGAAGTTGTGGTTGTTGGTGCTGCAGTTGTGGTGGTTGGTCCAGCAGTTGTGGTGGTTGGTGGAGAAGTTGTGGTTGTTGATGCTGCAGTTGTGGTGGTTGGTGGTGCTGTTGTGGTTGGTGCAGCAGTTGTGGTTGGTGCAGCAGCTGTGGTGGTAGGTGTTGTGGTGGTTGGTGGTGCTGTTGTGGTTGGTGCTGCAGTTGTGGTTGTTGGTGCAGCGGTTGTGGTGGTTGGTGCTACACTTGTTGTTGGTGGAGCAGTTGTGGTGGTTGGTGAAGTGGTGGTTGGTGGAGAAGTTGTGGTTGTTGATGCAGCAGTTGTTGGTGCAGCAGTTGTGGTGGTGGGAGGTGCTGTTGTTGGTGCAGCGGTTGTGGTTGTTGGTGCTGTGGTGGTTGGTGGAGAAGTTGTGGTTGATGGTGCTGCAGTTGTTGGTGCAGCAGTTGTGGTTGTTGGTGCAGCGGTTGTGATGGTTGGTGTGGTGGTTGGTGGAGAAGTTGTGGTTGTTGGTGCTGTGGTTGTGGTTGTTGGTGGTGCTGTTGTGGTTGGGGCAGCAGTTGTAGTTGTTGGTGCTCCAGTTGTGGTTGGAGCTGTGGTTGTTGTTGGTGCCGCTGTTGTGGTGGTTGGTGATGCAGTTGTTGGTACTGCAGTTGTGGTGGTTAGTGCTGCAGTTGTGGTGGTGGTTGGTGCTGCAGTTGTTGTTGGTGCAGCAGTTGTGGTGGTGGGAGGTGCAGTTGTTGATACAGCAGTTGTGGTGGTTGTTGCAGCGGTTGTTGTGGTTGGTGTGGTGGTTGGTGGAGAAGTTGTGGTTGTTGGTGCTGCAGTTGTTGTTGGTGCAGCGGTTGTGGTCGTTGGTGGTGCACTTGTGGTGGTGGGAGTTGCTGTTGTTGTTGATGCTGCAGTTGTGGTTGTTGGTGCTGAAGTTGTGGTTGTTGGTGTTGCAGTTGTGGTTGTTGGTGCTGCGCTTGTGGTTGTTGGTGCTGCAGTTGTGGAGGTGGGAGGTGCTGTTGTTGGTGCAGCAGCTGTGGTTGTTGGTGCTGCAGTTGTGGTTGTTGGCGCTGTGGTTGTGGTTGTTGGTGCTGCAGTGGTAGTTTTTAGTGCAGTTGTAGTGATTGTTGCACTTGGAACATTGCACAAACTAGTTGTACAGCAGGTTGGTCCACTGGTGATTGAACCAACACTCTGCATGAACGGCAAACTTCCCAGACCTGAAGCAGCTGTACAGGTGTTTGGTGATGCACAACCCAGTGCAGGAATTGTGTTTGTTCCATCGTTCACTGTCAATGTAAAAAACAGTGTAAAGTTACATTATTTGTTTTAAATATAATATAGTTGTATTTTTTTAAGATGTAGTATTAATATAAAATTGGGATTTGTCTTCAGTTTGTCCCAGCTATTAAATATGAAAACTTACAAATTGCTGAGAAGCAGTTGGTCTCATCTCCTGAACAGATTATTGGAGTGGTGCACTGAGAAGTTGTGGGGTCACAAACAAGGCATTGAAGGGATTTAGTAGGCTGAGGACTGGGGGCTGAAATAAAAAAGGATAATGGAAGAAACTGGTTAAATATTAAAGGAACAAAATGAAATCGTAAAGGAAAGTAGGATGGCCAGATTTTTTCTTTTTAACTCTTGTTGAAACCTACCAGGCAGAGTCTGTGAGTTGCAGTTGTCTGTGTTGCAGCACTGAGCAGATGCAATTGCACTTTGGGAACCCAAGTTGACTGAAAAAGTCGAGGTGCCTGTAGCCGGACACAGAGAGGACGCTGCACAGGCTTTGTAGAGCTGTGTTACTGAAATTCCAGATTGAGTAGCTGTAGAGTCAAGGAAAAGTTTGGTGGTGTTAGGAAATACAGCAACCTCAATGCATGCAGTGTGTTCCATCATAAAGTAAAAGAAAACATAACCAGAACAATACCTTGGATGGTAGCTATTATGCACATCGTCTCTGAGCCACATTTTAGTGGTATTGAGCTTGAACATGTCTGGTCTGTGCAGGTCAAACATGTCAGGGCTGCAGCTGCAATCATTGGAAATGAGAAAAGGACTTATTTAAATGTTCCACAAGTTTGAAATGCCCAAGCAGTTTTTTATAATCCACATATGGTAAGATTGCTTACATCCGGAACTTTGGGACAAAAAGTATCTTTGCTGGTAGGTAGTTGTTTTCCTGCTATCAAACTATAAAAATTGCTGAATGAAGCAACCTAGAGGGGGGTGTGACGTTAAATGTCTCATTGACATTAAAAATGCCACAGGAAATGAGTTGCTCTAAAACATGATAGCGATAAATGAGGGAACTGTGGAGCAACAAATATGAGGACCAAAGTACTGCAGGGACTATATTTATATTGTCATGTTCCGTGTTTCCGTATGTTTATTTTTGAGTTCTCTGTGTTCAGTCCTGTGTTCCTGTGAGTGTCTGTCCTGTCCTCCCCGTTGATTGCTCCTCAGGTGTGTCTCATTCCCCTTATTACCCTGTGTGTATTTAAACCCTCCTGTTGTCTGTGTTCCTGGTCGGGTCCTCGTCGTTCGTCATCGTCTTTGCTTTGTATCACTCGCCAGTAGAACTGTTAAGTCCTGGTTTGTGTTTGTTTCCGTCACTCGCCAGTAGAACTGTTAAGTCCTGGTTTGTGTTTGTTCCGTCTAGTCCGTTTGACAGTTGCTACCGGTATTTAGCTGCGTGCTTGTTCCTGCCGTGCTGCCTGCCTTGGACTGTTTGTGTGCTTTATTATCATTAAATCTTCATCATCACCATAACCTGGGTCTCAGCGTCTCTCCTCACCACCAACACCCCCACCTCATGACATATATAGTCCATAGGAGAATTATTCACATGTCAAAAGGAAGGAGTTAAAAGCATGATTCATGATTCACTTAATTTATGTTTCAAGTTTCTTACTGTTTCATGGAGAATACATTATATGTTAATCTTGATTGCTTTGTAATGCTTGCAAAATTCCAGATTTGAAGAATTATAATAGAACAAGAACATAATTCCATCTTGTCTCTTCAAATGATGTATTTTTTTTAAACCAGTGTTCCCTGAAGCTAAGCAAAATTAAAACACCTTAAATATTATTGTGCCTAAAATTGTAATTTAAAGTCAGAGCTGCATCAGCAAAAAGGTGAAAAGAAGTTCATTAAAAATCATTACTTAAAATGTTTTCAACAGTCAGAAACAAACAGCTGTTTGTTTTTTAAATCCAACAAAGGGCAGTGTTTGTGACAATGTTAAATTTCATGGAAAATGCTTCAATAGAAGACATGATGAATGTCTTCTATTTAAGCGTGAGTCGCAAATATCCAATATTTTAAATTCCTTATTTTTTCATTAAGAGTCAAAACTTTTTTGTTGTATTATTACTAGAATAATAAGAAAATCAGAAACAAACCAATAATCAAATATGTGTAATAACATATTCTGTTAGATTTCATTTATTTTAACCACGTCAAAGAGAAAGGCTTACGTACTTTGAGGAAATAACATTGTTTTGAAAAGGGATCAGCGGCACAACACAAGCCTGACTTGCATCTTGTTTAAAATAAAAGTGATTAATACCATCCATCCATCCATTTTCTATACACCCTTGTCCCCAGTGGGTCGGGAGGGTTGCCTATCTTCAGCTAACGTTCAGGGCGAGAGGCCAGGTCATCCTGGACAGGTCGCCAGTCTGTCGCAGAAAGTGACTAATACGTGCTATGAAAATATACTTGTTCAGATGCATAAATTCTGAAATCTTACAAAATTAATAGTTACTTAAAATTTCATACACTGCTTTTACTATCTTTTAAATAACATGATAAACAATTAGCTGCTGAAAAAAATTATGTATAGTTTAATTCCAGAACTTTATACAAGAAAAGAAGGAAAATATATATGTAAAAATTATTCTTACTCTTGCTGTAGAGAGCCCAGATGAGAGTCAGAGAAAAGATCAGCTTCATTGTGATGTTCAGGTGGATCCTGCAGGTTATTTCCCCTGGTTCTGATACTGAATCTTTGACACTCACATCTCTTTAAATACTGCTCGGATGACATCAATGAACAGGTGTTCCCAAGTTTTCAACGTCAATCATCAAAAGCAATGTCCAAACGTCACAGTGTGAACACACCCTTACCACACCTATTCCTGCATGAAAAGAATAATTTCTTGAAACCCAGCATGTAAATAAGATTATAGCATTATGGTAAAAGAAAGTTCTGAGCTTCTGTGTTGATGTGATACTTTTCTTGATTTTTCACAATTCATAACCAGAAAACAGCCTGGGTTTTTTATTTTATTTTATTTTATTTTTATAAAAGTATTCAACATATTTTGGTTCTCATGACCAAAAACAAATAGGTTATGAGCATGTTCTTTATAAAAAAAAATTTCAAGCTGTTTTACAATTACGGTGTTCCTTTGCAAATTTAATTATTTTATTTTCAGTCTGTGCCAACTTCAAAATGACGAAAACCTGAAAAAAACAAAAAACAAAAACTTCAGCAATAATATTAAAATTCATAATTAGTAATGAAATAGACTAAATCAGATCAGCTAAAAATAAATGTTTCTGGGGAAATTCTTAGTTTTATCTCATCTTTAGCTCTTTCAAAATGATTTTTTATTTTCATTTGGATTACATTTTTGCTAAAAGAGTTGAAAACATAGAATATGCTAATTTTAATATCTGTGAGAAACATAATTTTTCAAACAATTACAACAACCGCTGTTCGTAAATAAAAACAGTGACCGGACACATGACTTAGCCAAATACATGATGTGTCACAAAGAATTTCAGTGACGAAAGCTGTTTGACTCTCCTTCCCTGTTGAAGCTGACTGCTACTCTCTGGTGTTTGGTATGTATATGACAACTTCTTACATAAGCATTATGTATCTATAAATTGTATGTAGAAAAAACATTTATTAAAATATTATATAATATTTTAATTTTCAGACTATTAAAAATCAGGCTAAAGGATTACAAACATATTGTTATGTTTGTAATCCTTATGTCCAATGTTAAAAATAACAGTTCTAAAATCGTACAAAACCTGCTAAGTGGTCATAATTTAAGATAATCACAGTAAATAGTATTCATCATAATCAAACTTTAACATAGCAACATCCCAACTATTCTGGAAAAACTTTATTTTGTTGAATTCATATTGTTAAACTTACTGTCGCACTTCCTTCACCAGTAGGCCTGACAGTTATTACCCTGAATAATCATAGCAGCAACTGTTTCTTCTCTTTTCTATGCAAAACAATTGTTTTTATAATGATGATGATGAATTCAAAGACCAATCTTCAAAAAGGAAAAAAAAATACATGAAGGTATTGTTTATGGAAGTAAATATGTGCCATCAGAATTTGAATAAAAAATGCATCCGAATTCAATTTTTAAAAAAATTCAGTGTCATTATTTGTACATGTTTGCAATTTTCATATGTTAAAAAAATTCACATTCCTATTTCAAAGATAAAATTTTCAATATATATTTTTTCAGTGTTAAAAAAAATTCAGCATATAAAAAAATTCAACTTTTAAAAATTCAAATGCAATATTTTCAGTGTCCTAAAAATTCAACTTGCTCAAATTCGCCGTCTCAAATTCAGCGTCTAAAAATTCGCTGTACAAAAATGGCAAGGTTACTTCAGGTCACAGACATTAGCAATCGTTGTCAGATTTCAACACCCAGCCAATCACATGACGCAGGTGTCATAGTGAAGAAATACCAGCATCACCGAGGCTAGCGACCATGGAGGCGAATGCAAACCCAACCCCAACGGTGAGTCTATGCTTTCATATTTCTGTGGTATATTTTATTTTGCGCATGAGGTTTGGTACATTATCTTAAAACTTGATTTAAAACACGGGTTTGGGCCGTTGTTAATCTTACACCATGTAATGCTAGCATATTAGTTCTCGCTACCTCCTAGAGACCCCAGTCCCTCCCCCCTTCTCCTTCTCTTGGATGTCCCACACCCAATGTTCCCGTGTTTTATTTCAAAAAGAAATACCACTTGCGCCAAGTCTAGAATCTTTTAAGATAACTGATGGATGGCGACTTTCCGGGTTTTGTTTGTATGCTGTCTTAGGTGAGACCGAGACAGGCAGTCTTAG
Organism: Poecilia mexicana; assembly: GCF_051168715.1. Taxonomy (NCBI): domain Eukaryota; kingdom Metazoa; phylum Chordata; class Actinopteri; order Cyprinodontiformes; family Poeciliidae; genus Poecilia; species Poecilia mexicana. The sequence goes on from NW_028263383.1 coordinate 22,365,970, forward strand.
TAAAGTCGTAATTTTCCGGGAGATGCTACCGCTAATGACCGCAGTGAAGTTAGTTTCAAGTTGGATATTCGATATTCGAGCTCCGGGGAGTAAGCGGCGTTTAGCTCAAGGTTGATCCGATTTATGAACGCTACTGTCGGCCAGCGGTTCTCCACCGCTCCCGGCCGCAGCGCCCGAAGGTTGACTTAGGGACTGTCAACAAATTACCAAACCAAACATTCCTGTCAAAGAAACGTTAATAAATGCCTTGAATTGTAACCAACGAACTAATTGTCAGTGCTAATTCAGGCTTTTACATGAGCCAAAATAGCATCTATAAAATTTTAAATTCAATATTTTCAATAATTTTAATATTAAATAATATGTTTTCTTCAATAGCTTCCAGGTCATGTGACCTAATGACTCAGAATCACTTTGAAATAATTATACTAGTCTCTTTAGATGTGGCACATTTGTTTTCCATTTTAACATATTTTTTTTTATCTTTTAGCAATTTGTTTTGTCAATATTTAGTATTTTTATTCAATAGCTTCAAGGTCTTGTGACCTATTGACCCAGAATCAGTGTGAAATTGTTCTTTTATCCTGTATAGATGAGGCACAGTCATTTGTTTCATATTTAAATTTTTTTTTTATTTTTAGCAATTTTATTTGTCAAAATTTAGTATGTTTTTGCAATAGCTTCCAAGACGTGTCCTATTGATTCAAAACCACTTTGAAATTGTTTTACAAATCATTAGAGATGAGGCACCCACATTTTTCCCCATTTTAGATCTTTATCAATGTTTTACATAATTTAAATTTACTAATTTAAAAAAAAAAGATTGGTGTTTAATAGCTTAAATTTCATGTGACCCACTGACAAGGAATAAAAAGGGCTAAATGGAATAAAAATGAGTGTGCCCCACCTATCCAGTCTAGTAGAATAATTTCACATTGATTTTGATTAACTTATGGGTCTTATGACCCATAAGCTATTGAAGAAAAATCAATCAATCAATCAATCAATCATCTTCCCCTTGTCTGCAGTCGGGTTGCGGGGTCAGCAGAGGCCCAGACTTCCCTCCCCAGCCACTTGTTCCAGCTCCTCCAGGGGAACCCCAAGGCGTTCCCAGGCCAGCCGAGAAACATCGTCCCTCCAGCGTGTCCTGGGTCTTCCTGTGGGCCTCCTCGTGGTGGGACGTGCCCAGAAGACCTCACTAGGGAGGCGTCAAGGAAGCATCCTAATCTGATGCCTGACCCACCTCAGCTGGCTCCTCTCAAAGTGAAAAATCAGCAGCTCTACTCTCTGTCCCTCCTAGATGACTGAGCTTCTCATCCTATCACTAAGGGAGAGCCCAGACACCTTATGGAAAAAACTAATTTTGGCCGTTAGTTTGTGATTTTGTTCTTTCAGTCAAGACCTTTAAGCCTATGCCATCGATGAAGGTAGGGACGTAGATCGACTGGCAAATCAAGAACTTTGCTTTTTGATCCAGCTGTCTCTTCACCACGACAGACTGGTACAGCGACCACTTTACTGCACCAATCCTTCTATTGATCTCCTGTCCATTTTGCCCTCATTCTTATGGATTCTGTATTTTCCTCCATCTCTTTTAGCCTCTTAACACGCTGCAGCATACATAACCATGTTTATATGTGACTGCTGACATGTAAACAGACTGAAACTGATTACAGTACCGTTTAGGGAGGGTACAGACTGCAGAGATGAATAAAAAGCTAAACTTGCTACAATCTTTGCCTCACTTGGCCCAACGCTGGACGGTGAATGTAACATAAGAAGCATGAAGTTCCATTTGGATGATAAGTATGGCTTGTGGAATTTGATCATCTTTTAGCATTAAAGCTTGTTTTTATATATAACCAAATCTGATTATTTCTCAAGGTCATTTACGATGAGTGGTTCTGGTCGGGTCCTGAAACTGGTTAACGGACATGGGTGGTGAACAGAGACAGAAATGAATGAACTCCAACAGTGAACAAGATCCTAAGATGCTTAAACTCCTCCACTTGGGTCAGGACAATCTTCCCTGACCCAAATAAGGCGCTCCAGCCTTTTCCAGCTCAAGACCATGGCCTTGGATCTGGAGGTACTGATCCTCCTCATCTGCATCCTGCTCCAGTAAAGCTGTAGATCACGACCTGATGAAGCCAGTATAGGGCCACATCATCTGCCAAAAGCAGAGGTGTGATCCCAAGGCCACCAAAATGGATCCCTTCAGAACCCCGGTTGGGCCGAACGTGGCCTCGGACAGAAAACACCCAAATCCAAAAATCTAATGAAATTTTATTTATATATCACATTTCAACAACAAGGCATTTCAAAGAGCTTTACACCATAAAAACACAAAAATACAAAGTCATAGAAACACAGCCAACAACTGAAACGTTACATTATCTCACTACATATCAGATTGTTTATTAATATTCCATTAATTAGCGCATGGCTCTCATCTCGGGTCATGCGATGAGATGAGACTATTTCTAGTTAGAACCTCTCAACCTCACACACCAGCTCAGGCTCCCACCAGAGAGGTGATGCCCATGAAAAGTCTATCGCCCAGGGTCAGATGGCCAAGGTCCCCTCCCTCGGCCTTCTAACATCCCACATTGCACCCAGCCCTTTTGGCCCACAGTTGGTGAGCCCTTGGGAAGGTGAACCCACTGTGGGCTGAGCCTGGCCAGACTCCATGTGTTTTGGCACCAGATGCTTGCCACGGAGCACCAACTCCAGGCCCGGCTCCAGGGTGGAGCCCTGGTGACCTGCGTCCAGGTGAGGGGACACTGTATCCATTAACTGTGCTCTTCATAAAGGGTCTTTGGGCTGCTCTTTGTCTGGTTCATCACCTCTAGCATTGGGTGACCCTACAAGGGGTATGAAACCCCTGACAGCATAACTCCTAGAGTCACTTCAACACTCAAACCCTTTCATCACGATAAGGTGGCAGCCTATGGAGGTGAAGAGAAAATAGGAAATATATTTTTTAAATACAAAATTGCCTAAAAAATAATAAAATGGGTCAAAATGAATTAAAAATGAGCGTACCTCATTGTTCCAGTCTACTAAAACAATTTTACACTGATTTCGAGTAATTGGGTGAAAGTTTAGTGAGAACTCCTGCTCGGGTTCTCACTAAAACCAGGAAGATAGATCACATAACACCAGTTTTAAAGTCCCTACACTGACTCCCTGTAGCTCATAGACTAGAATAGAAAAATACTGTTAGTTTATAAATCACTGAACGGTTTAGTACCTCAATACATTACAGATCTGCTGTTGCATCAACCTTCCAGACCCCTCAGGTCTTCTGGTTCTGGTTCTGGTCTGCTCTGCATCCAGAACCAGAACCAAACAAGGAGAAGCAGCATTCAGCTTCCATGCACCACAAATTTGGAACAAACGTACAGAAAACTGTAAAACAGCTGAAACACTGAGTGCCTTTAAATCTCGACTAAAAACCCACCTGTTTAGAGCTGTATTTGAAACGTAATCAATTACGAATTTAATGACAGTTCTTAACTTAATTTCTTTGATTGTTGCATGACTCTGTGTTTTCATATTTTTATTATGTAAAGCACTTTGAAATGCCTTGGTGCTGAAATGTGCTGTTCAAATAAAATTCGATTGATTGATTGATTGATGACCTAGAAGCCAATATAAAAATACCTACAAATTATAAAAAGGACTCAAATCGAATATAAATGACTGTGCCTCATCTATACAGACTGGTAGAATTATTTCAAAGTGATTTTGAGTCATTAGGTGACATGACCTGGAAGCTATTGAATAAAAACCCTCAATTTTGGTGAAAAAAATTCCTAAAAAATGGAAAATTATTTAAAATGGAAAAAAAAATGACTGTGCCTCATCTATAGAGACTAGTAAAACAATTTCAAAGTGATTTTGAATCAATAGGTCCCATGACCTGGAAGATATTGAAGAAAAACCCTAAATTTTGACGAAAAAAATTAATAAAAAATGGAAAATGGCTAAAAATGGAAAACAAATGTGCCACATCTAAAGAGACTAGTATAATTATTTCAAAGTGATTCTGAGTCATTAGGTCACATGACCTGGAAGCTATTGAAGAAAACATATTATTTAATATTAAAATTATTGAAAATATTGAATTTAAAATTTTATAGATGCTATTTTGGCTCATGTAAAAGCCTGAATTAGCACTGACAATTAGTTCGTTGGTTACAATTCAAGGCATTTATTAACGTTTCTTTGACAGGAATGTTTGGTTCGGTAATTTGTTGACAGTCCCTAAGTCAACCTTCGGGCGCTGCGGCCGGGAGCGGTGGAGAACCGCTGGCCGACAGTAGCGTTCATAAATCGGATCAACCTTGAGCTAAACGCCGCTTACTCCCCGGAGCTCGAATATCGAATATCCAACTTGAAACTAACTTCACTGCGGTCATTAGCGGTAGCATCTCCCGGAAAATTACGACTTTACTAAGACTGCCTGTCTCGGTCTCACCTAAGACAGCATACAAACAAAACCCGGAAAGTCGCCACCCATCAGTTATCTTAAAAGATTCTAGACTTGGCGCAAGTGGTATTTCTTTTTGAAATAAAACACGGGAACATTGGGTGTGGGACATCCAAGAGAAGGAGAAGGGGGGAGGGACTGGGGTCTCTAGGAGGTAGCGAGAACTAATATGCTAGCATTACATGGTGTAAGATTAACAACGGCCCAAACCCGTGTTTTAAATCAAGTTTTAAGATAATGTATCAAACCTCATGCGCAAAATAAAATATACCACAGAAATATGAAAGCATAGACTCACCGTTGGGGTTGGGTTTGCATTCGCCTCCATGGTCGCTAGCCTCGGTGATGCTGGTATTTCTTCACTATGACACCTGCGTCATGTGATTGGCTGGGTGTTGAAATCTGACAACGATTGCTAATGTCTGTGACCTGAAGTAACCTTGCCATTTTTGTACAGCGAATTTTTAGACGCTGAATTTGAGACGGCGAATTTGAGCAAGTTGAATTTTTAGGACACTGAAAATATTGCATTTGAATTTTTAAAAGTTGAATTTTTTTATATGCTGAATTTTTTTTAACACTGAAAAAATATATATTGAAAATTTTATCTTTGAAATAGGAATGTGAATTTTTTTAACATATGAAAATTGCAAACATGTACAAATAATGACACTGAATTTTTTTAAAAATTGAATTCAGATGCATTTTTTATTCAAATTCTGATGGCACATATTTACTTCCATAATTGTTCTTCCTTGATCATCGACACTGATGTTTTCCTTGACTTGCACTCAAGAAAGTTCAGAATAGGACCATTTCTAATACCGAAATCAAGAAATTAACCAAGAAATCATTACTGATATATTTTTTTTATAAAAGTATTACTGATTACACTTTAAAAATGAGGTAACTTTATGTTAGTAAAGGTAAAGTTTAAACAGTAATGATTTATTGGTTAATGTCAAGTTGTCATAAAAATATTTTGAATAATGTCAACTTTGTATTAAAAGTGTCATAATTTACAGAATGACTCTTTATGACAACAGTCATAAATATCCATGAAGGCTTATTCATGTTCATGACAGGTGTTATTTCATGTTTATGAAAGTGTTATGACAGTCTTATTCACCCCCCTTCAAATAAAGTGTTACCGACTTTTGTTTTTTCAATCACAGTATCTGTGATTATCTATTTGTCGGCATTCATTACAGATCATTCAAATATAAATGTTTTGTAACAATTTGACATTCATTTCTATTATTTTATTCATCACAGACACTCTTACTTCTGTTCCACGGCGTTTGTCAAAGCGTTTAACCTTAAATGCCTCTGATGTGTAGTTTGTTACAGCACTACATGTAACTTTACCAAACATACATTGCACTTATAATGGCTTCAGGTCTGGTGCCTCATGTTGTGCTTCCCTTTTAGCACAACATAGAGAAGGTAAGTTGATTTCTTGTACCTCAGCAGCCAACACGGGGCAAAGACTCTACACAGATGCAACAAGGTACGGAAAATCCATTTTGAAAAGAAAACAGATTGTATTTTTGTAACTGTGACTTGACTCCATTAGTTCTACTGTCAGTAGAGCAACTGCTCACAATACCAAAAAAAGTGCCAATGTGATTAAAGCTAATTTCTATACAAGGATTCAACTTATTATTAATCCACTCTGTTTAATTAAACAGAGTGGATCAGTAGAGTGATCAATCAAAAAGAAAGATGAACTTGACTTCAAAGGTGATTTTTTTATTATTATTGCCAATTGAAACATACAATTTCAATATTTGGCTTTAACCAAAACAGACAAAGAGCTGTAACTCTGCTTAAAATCCATTCATTTCTGTCAGATCATACAGTCCAAGCACATAAGCCTTAGGTTGTGCTTGGAAAGTCAATGAAAGGAATGTTAGAATGTGGTGCTGGACATAAATTCAAGGTGTATGAAGAAAAACAAAGAGACTCTTTTGTAACTTCATGTGATGTGGGAAGCAAAGTAAACAAAACAAAACAAAACAAAACAAAACAAAACACCTGAATCATAGAACATTTATTTGTCTGTCTCAAAGTGAGTTGGGCAAAACATTCTTGATGTTTTTATGTAAGTCTCTGAACTCTGCTACATAACTTCAGACATCATGAGGGAATGATCATCCGCTCAGATAAGAAACTGGGGTAAAGTGAAAAGCTGTGCCCCATTATGCAAATGAAAAATTATTTTAGTGGAGAGCCTGACAGACTTTAGGAAAATGTAGTGTTTAACTAAAACAGTCTAGAGTTGCTCTCTGCACCGGAAAGAGTAATTTCAATGGATGAAAGCATTTTTTGAACAATGGTAAAATACTGAGCATTTGGTACTAAACCCTGTGTGAATAATTTTAAATAAAAGCAAAGGCTCTTTGTATTCTTGACTTAGTGAGCGTGAATTATACGCACACCACATTTTTCAGACTTTTACTTCTAAATATTATGAAAACGTGATGTTGTTCTCCATCTGTGTTACAAATATGAGATATATTTTGTTGGTTATGAAAGTGCAAAAATGTGCAAAAGGTCCTGGGTTGTGAATACTTCAGAAAGGCACTAAAAATAGATTGGACTAATAGGCTACCTAGAAATGTCTTGTCACAAATATGACATTTTAAATCCAAGCACTTCCAGTGATTCTAGCTAGCTCAGCCAACAAGCAGGAAAATAGACTTTGAAATACTTATGTTTGTTTATATGTCATTGAATGGCTTAATATCAAAATACATGAAAGATTTGTTGTCTTTGTATCAACCTTTCAGACCTCTCAAGTCTTCTGGTTCTAGTCTACTCTGCATCCTGTGAGTGTTCTACACAGACCAGCCAGAGAGACGCTGAATGGATTCCAAAAAATATTCTTAATTTATTACAAAAAGTCCAAAAATAGTTCAAAAATGATGAATTGGGTCCAAAACTGGGGTCAACATAACAAACTACAACTCAGTAACACAAAGAACTTAAGTACAAAACTGACCTAACAAACAAGACCTGAGGGGAACTTAAATAGAGGCTGATCAGACCACTGCTGAAACACAAGGGAATAATTAAACATACAAGAACTGAAATAAGTACTGGTTAACATACTGAACTAACTGCTAAAAAGAAGAAACATTAAAGAAATGGTAAAATTAAACTAAAGAAAACCAAATTTCCCCTTCCCCTGGCAAACAAATGGAATGACCTGCTGAGGAGGTTTGTCAGCCATATAAGGACATCAATTAGTGTAATAGTGTGTGGTCTGCATGGTATGGAAACATTGAACTACAAAAAAATCCTCACTAACATCTAAATTATTCGCAATGTCTAAGACAAGTAACACTAAATGAAGAACAGTGTGGGAGCAAAAAAATAAGCTCTCAAAGACCATAGTGAATCCACAAGTCTTTTTAAGGGGAGAGTGCACTTTAATAAAGTAGTGTCACCAGAATATTATGTATTATTTTTTGCAACAACAGTGCAACAAAAGCTTACAGAGCTTTGGTAAATGACCAATGGTTTGGTGCATTCAGGGCAGTGTCCCACTCCCAAAGGTCACATCAGGTGTTTCTTATCACATTTGATAACATAGTTTGCAATAAACATGGACAAAATTAATTTTTAAAATAATAACTCAGATCAAAGTCTTAGGCATATCTAAATAAAATAATAGAAATTAATGTCAAATGGTTACAAAACATTTATATTTGAATAATCTGTAATGATTGCCGACAAATAGATAATCAATAAATACTGCCACCTAAAAGAATAAACTAGAAGCAAAAATATGTCATTTATTTAGTATTAAGATATAATGATTTAATTATTGTGATTAATTGATCTTTTTTGAATTAATATGTTTGGTCCCAAATTGGGACCAAACAATCCCAAATTGAGAGTGACTTTGGGAATCTTTTGAATTTAACATTTTTGTTATGGTTCTAATTTATGATTTTTGTACAATTACAATAGAGAGAAAAAGTAAGACATGAAGCATGGCCATTCTGATACTAGAAGTACTACTGGTGGTTGATGCAGTGGTGACCGACTGTGCTGCTGTAACTGTTGTGGCTTCGGCTGCATTTGTGGATAATTGTGCAACAGTTGTGGTGGTTGGTGCTGCTGCTGATGGTGCTGCTGCTGCTGTTGCTGGTGCTGCAGTTGTGGTGGTTGGTGCAAATGTTGTGGTTGTTTGTGCTGTCATTGTTGTTGGTGCTGCTGCTGCTGTTGGTGCTGCTGCAGTTGTCGGTGCTGCAGTTGTTGGTGCTGCTGCTGTTGGTGCTGCAGTTGTGGTGGTTGGTGCAAATGTTGTGGTTGTTTGTGCTGTCATTGTTGTTGGTGCTGCTGCTGCTGTTGGTGCTGCTGCAGTTGTCGGTGCTGCAGTTGTTGGTGCTGCTGCTGTTGGTGCTGCAGTTGTTGTGGTCGGTGCTACAGTTGTGGTGGTTGTGGAACATTGCACAAAGTAGTTGTACAGCAGGTTGGTCCACTGGTGATTGAACCAACACTCTGCATGAACAGCAAACTTCCCAGACCTGATGCAGCTGTACATGTGTTTGGTGATGCACAACCCAGTGCAGGAATTGTGTTTGTTCCATCGTTCACTGTTGACCCAGAAAAGAGAGTACATTCATATTCATTGTTTCAATCAAAGTATACTAACCAACTAATAACCAATTTGTCATTCTTTTGGCATATTGTACATTTTTCTAAGATGTGGCATTCATACATCTGTTGTGTTGTTCCAGCTTTCATCAATATCACACCCATGGTTTTTATTTTGTACATTAATAAATACAAAAACTTACATTTTGCTGAGTAGCAGTTGGGCTCATCTTCTGTACAGTTTATTGGAGTGGAGCACTGAGAACTTGTCTGGTCACAAACATTGTACTGAAAGGATGTGGTGGGCTAAGGGCTGGGACCTGAATCAAAGAATGACAAAGGAAGAGAAACTTCTTAAATATTAAGGAAACAAAAGGAGGATCTGATTTTTTTTCTTTATCTCATGATTAAACTTACCTGTCAGCCAGTGGCGCAACTACACATTATTCAGGTGGATGCGAAAACATAAATCGGCGCCCCCCCCCTCAGGGAAGGAACGTCAGGGTGAAGGAGCTCCTGTTTTCAGAGCATTACAGGAAGACTATTACGAAAGAGATGGCTGACATAATCAAAGCAAAAAATGTTATTGTTGAAAGAACCTATTTTCTAAAGTTAAAGAATAAATTATTCTGTTTTAGTTTTTCAATCAGTATTTCAGAGTAACAATATACTGACCAGACATTAAACCCTCTGTTATCTTAGAACACGTTATCTTTTGTTTTATTCCAATGTACAAAGGGTTTGTTCTACAGCTGTGATGGTAGTTATAAGTAGTCCAGTGTGTTTCACTTCACTTGAGGTAAGACTTAATATCAATGACTCTGTTAGCATAGCATTTGACACTTTAATAACACTAAATTACATCTTTATAATTGTTGCTACTAGTTTCACTTTACTTGAGGTAAGAGTTATTACTTAATGACACTGTAATAACATTTAATGACATATTCATAACTGGTGCTATATGTTCCACTTTAGTTGATGTAAAAGAAATTGTTAATAAGTCTGTTATTAAATCATTTGACAGTGTAATAAAGCTTAATGAAATCTTTATTGCTTGTCCTACTTGTTTCGCTTTATTTCAGAGAGTGGAAATGTTAATCATTGTTTTGTTAAAGCTTTTGCTAGTGTAATAATTAAATCATTGTGACTACTATTATGACGAATTTATGTCAGATCATGATTTCTTGGTTAATGACAAGTTGTCATAACGAAGACAATTTTGTCTAGGTTAATGACAAGTTGTCATAATGAAGACATTGTGTCTAGATTAATGTCAAGTTGTCATAACGACATTTTGAATAATGTCAACTTTGTATTAAAAGTGTCATGATTTACCGAATGACACTTTATGACAACAGTCATAAATATTCATGAAGACTTACTGATGTTCATGACACTGTCATGTTTATGACAGTGTCACAACAGTCTTATTCACAACCCTTCAAATAAAGTGTTACCGAAACGACAGTCCTCTTCTGCGCCATTAAATCTAACAATCAAGCCAACGCACTAACAGTAAACGACACTCATCTAAGAACATTAACCAAAGAGCAACAAGAACAGGAAGGAAGAAACCAAGAACGGATCGTACCATGTCGCTACCGGCCTCAGAGTAGCAGCAAGGTAGTCCACCGACTACCAAATGAGTCTTGATTTATTATCATCTGTTGCATCATATTTTAGCTTAAGTTGGCTCTTGGAGCCAGTTCGTTTGAACACGGCCCATCATTAATGCAAACCATGCTTCTCAGATTGCTATAGTGGCTCCCTGTAACTCAGAGAATAGAATTGAAAATACTTTTATTAGTTTATAAATCAGCACCAAAATACATTAAAGACCTGCTGCTGTTGTATCAACCTTCCAGACCTCTCAGATCTTCTGGTTCTGTTCTGCATCCAGAACCAGAACCAAACATACATAATTGACTTTCTGCTGTTGCTACATTAGTATGTAGCAACAGTGGGAAGGCCACTGACTAGTGTCAGTGGCTTGATGGTCTCCTGACACAGAAACATGTTAAACTACTTTGAATAATTAACTGATCTTATTGTACTGTTTGATAATAAGGATCAACTGGAAGTTGAATGTATGGGTGAATTACATTTATTTTCTTTGTAAAGTGCCCCAAGACACTTTTGTTGTGAATTAGCAATATAAAAATAAACTGAATTGAATTTCTGAAATGTACTATACAAATAAACTTGACTAGCAAAACACATTATTTTAATACTCTAAAACAGAAGTCATAGAACTGTCTTCCTGTCTTGTCTTGTTCATGTGTCACTCTGTCTTTGTTCCTTTTCCTCAGGGTATAATTAGAAACCAGTCAGACAAACATTTCATTCAGCAGCAGAACAATGATCCAAAGCTCAGTGGAAAGGCCAACTCTCAGTAAAAAAAAGCTAAATAAAATTTTGGAGTGACTAAGGGTCAGAGTACCAGTTGTGTGTGTTAAGTTGTGTTTAATAGATTGTCAAAAATGTACAAATGTACGAAAATGACCTTTAAGTTTGTTATCCGTTTTTACATCAGATTAAAAAACAAATAATGCATTGATTTATTGATAAATGATGTATGACATCATTTACAAATGATATTTGACTTAATTTTCACATATAATTTGGAAAACCCTATACTCCTTTCAGATTAAACATTTGGCTTTGAGGGAGCTGAAAAAGTCTTCACAGATTTTAAGCTTCAATCAGCAGTAAAAAAAAAAATCCTCCCTTTGAAGCCAAGTTAATTTTTATTTTTGATTCATTACTTCTAATTAATCAGTGAGTAGATAAATATTCAATTTAACTCTTGTATTAGAAATTAGCTTTCATCACAATGGCACTTTTTGATATGTGTAATGTGGGCAGCTGGAACACACCGAAGCATTATGATAGGATGGCATCTGGAGATTTTTATGTAATTTATAATATTAACTATCAATTCTAGTTTAAAGGTCATGGTGCCCTTTTAGTGTTTCCATTGAAAAGAAGTGGGAGTGTCTGCAGGCTTTGTGATTGAGGGTGATGATTTTACTTAAGACTTTGAAAAGCAAAAAAAATACAAACCATTGTTGAATTGTGTTGCTGCTTCCTGACTACTTTCTAAATCTGAAAGTTTATGTCTGTAATAACTAAAGAGCATCATCAAGCAGCTTTCGCCAATGAAATCTGCACTTATCACATTGTTGAATGACTACATCATACTGTATGTTCCATCACTGTTTTTTTTTCCCTTGGCAGTGCTTGTAATTAAAAAAAAAAATCCTTATCACACATTGAACACAGTACTCAGAAACAATTATTGTTGTTGATCTGAATACACTGAACTATATCTTTAATAATATTTTATTATTAATATTATTACTCATGTTACTACACAATGTAATGTACAGACTAAATATCAACATTTTTCAGATTTTCTTCTTTTTGAAATCAAAAAGGAAAATATGAAATTCATGAAGGCACACAGCAGTCATAAAATATCTTGAAACATTTTATTATGAATAGCATGTTAAAAACATGATTGTTTTTTGTGTGAAATGAAATATATCATATACTTTAAAGAACCTGTTTACCAGTTTTATGGATTATGAAAATTCAAGAAAGACGTCACATCAGCAGCAAAGACACAAATGTTCAGAAGGTTTTTGACAACATTTCACTAATAGTGCCATATGTCACAATGTCAAGTCGACATTCTCAGGCTGGTTTCTCATTTCACCCTGAGGGAAAGGAAGAGTGACGGACTGACAGATAACAAAACAGGTTAATTTTGAGGAAGAGTGTTCAATGACTTCTATGTTCAAGTATGCAAATAATTGTTTTGTTGCTTGAGCCGCACTATCCACTTTCATGTTGGCAAACTAGCAAAGGTGTGTTAAGGTGTCTTTGTTTTAAAAGAAGAGCTTAGGTTTAAGATGTTTTACTTGTGACAAGACATTTCAAAGCAGCTTATTAGCGTTGTCTATTTACAGTACATTACAAAGCTATTCCTACCCCTGGGTCATTTGAATATTTTCCTACCTTACAAGCACAAATGTCAGCACAACCGTGGTTCATAGCAAAGTGTATGGAAAAAGACATCACATTTGCAAGAAATTTACAAGACAAAATCTGAAAAGTATTATGTTTTTTCATTTTTTAACTTATTTAAGTATATAAGCTGATTGAGAACAAATTCTCATCTTTCCCAACAACCTGTTCAGAAAACATTAAAACATCATACAACAGAAAACAGAATATCAACATTCTTCTGTTTTTACATTCACACCCACCAAGTCAAGACTATGTAGAATAACTTTTCACGATTATTACAACGAAACATATATTTTGTGGATCATAAAACTGATCTTTTAATCTCCAAAGACTCTGTGCTGTTCTGTCCTTTTGTTGACCATCTAAAACAAATGAGTCATATATCTTAAAAGCATTTATCTAATCCTTCATAACCATGTTTTTCCTACTTGTATCATTGTCCATCCATCCATCCATTTTCTAACACCCTTAAAAATATAGGATACTACTTTGTGTCAAATTTTAATTAATCGAGTTTGATGGATTAAAATGCCACGCCCAAATCAAAATCGATGTTATCGCACACAAACATCTGTTTATTTACGTCATAAAATTGCTTATCGCACACAAACACCTGTTAAATCTGCGTCATAAATGCTTATCGTATAAAAACATATGTTTTGATTTAAATTAAGTTCTTATCAATAATAAAACAGGCAGTGTTCTGGAACATTCTCTCTTGCATCATATCAAATTAAGTTGATATCAATGTAAAACAGACAATGTTCTGGAATATTCTCTCTCTCTTGCATCATATAATTTCTTATCAATAATAAAACAGACAGCGTTCTGGAACATTCTCTTTTGCATAATATAAATTAAGTTCTTATCAATGTAAAGCAGGCAGCATTCTGGAACCTTCTCTTTTTATATCAAATGGTTAATAAGGGGTCAGGCCCTCTTTGTGACTTTTGACCCAGTTATACCAATGCAACTCCTCCTCACGCAGATAGACTCCTCCCCCAACTGCTTTTATCTTCCTGCTCCTGGCAGATTCCCCAGCCCACTTTTATGAATGAGCCAATAGAGAAAAAGGGGTGGTATTTCTGTTTTTCTGCTTTAAATAATTTTCGGAGGCCCTGTCATTCTACTTGTTGCATTTGTTAGAGGAAGATCTACTTTGCTCTCACAGAAAACAAACAAACAAACAAACAAACAAACAAAAAATGGTTCGCGTTAAAAGAGACAAGCCTCAAAAGAGAAGACAGCAAGAAGCTAATCCACTAGCATGTAGCTCATCTGCTCCAACCTCACAGACTACAGATGGACAAACCATCACGAGGCCCTGCTCCATGGCTGATGCTCCACCCTCTACACTTCTGGATACAAATCTGGTCTTACCTTCATCAGCAGCGTTCGAATCCTCGATTCAGCACGAAATTCCCACCTTCCAGGACTCTGAGCATGTCACGCCTGACTCCAATGAATCACACTCTGCTGAAGCTCCTTCATCCATCTTGGGAAAAACCAGCACCACCCGGTGTTGTCCAGTGGGACCTCCCGTCTCTGTCAGACTCCAAGCTCGGTCTATTAAATTCCAGTCCATAAATTGGATGCTTCCCAGAAGTCCTCCTTTTTTTGTGAAAGAGAAAACCTGAAGACAAAAGGCAGCAGGTTGTGAAGTGAGGTGGAGAAGCTAGTCTGCTAACATCCAGACTAGCTTCTGGATGTTTTGAAGATCCAAAAACAATCAGATGGGAATCCCACCACCTGCTCCATGCATCACCCCAAGAAGTAAATCATTACAGTTGGACAAAGTTTCCTCTCTATTTTTTATATATTTATTTATTTTTATTTTTTATTTTTTGCTTCATTCATATAAATTTAATCCAATAAAGAACTTTTATCTCCACCTCCAAGCCTGGATCCACTCTCAGTCACTTCATCCCAGTCAAGGCTGATGAAGAAATTAAGATCAAGGAAATTATAGTCACTATCTACTCAATAGTTAAGCATTTAATAAATCATGTTAATTGTTATATTAATTTCAAATCATAATTAAAAAAACAGAATAGTTTATTTCATAAACAAAAATGCATCTGTGTTTAACTTCCTCACCGTTTCTTTCTCTGTGCTGCTTTCAGCTGGTATCTGATGAACCGTCCTCCACTCTGTCACTTCAACCAACCGACTTGGCTCAGGGTGAATAAAGATCCAAAATAATGTCGAGTCATTATCTACTAAATTGTCAAGTATTTTATTGACTAATATTTTGTTTTTTTACAGTAAATGTAAAAAAAAAAATGCAATTTAAATAAAAAGAGAATGGATTAATTTTGTGGACATGATGTGTATTTTTAACTTTGAGAGATTTTCTTTCTCTGCACTGCATCAGCTGCTGAGCTCAGCCTGCATCAGATAAACCAACAGCCCCTCAGCAACGGTCACTTTACCCCTGCTAGGGATGGGAAATAGTAAAAGTCAAAGATATGTGGAACTGGTAAACTGTCAACCATCAATACATTTTAGAATAATGATAAGACAAGCATATTGTTACAATTATTACAATAGCTTAATCCTATGAATAAATGTTTGCTGTTTCTTTCTCTGTGCTGCTCTCAACTTGTATCAGATAACCCAGCAGCCTGTCTCCAACAGTCACTTTAAGCTGTTGCTTATTTAAAAAAAAGTCAAGGAAATCTGGTTCTACTGTTCCCTAACTCAACAAGTATTTACTAAGCCATCAAACATGTACAAAATTATTAATATTAGTACAGGTTAATCATTTTAAATTAAGTTAGAATTGCTTACAATGTCTTTAGTTTTTTTTTTCCTTCTGTCAGGTAGTTTTCTATTTATCATTTTAAACTCCTCTCCTATCTAGAGTTACCAAAAGAAAAACAACACCGTAGCACTAGCACACGATTAAAGAACATACTTTTTCATAGAGATTAGGACAGAGCACAAGAATGACAGGATTGAGTGGAAGTTTGATATCTTGGCCTCTAGTCAAACCTGAGCCCATATAAAAATAAATGCATAATTAAAGATTAGCTTTGTGCATTTCATCGTAAACCAAAATGAACCAGCTTTAATAAAATTCCTCTTGTTCATGTGTGTCAGGCTTAAACACACACACAAAAAGAAGAGTCTCTTATTCAATATTAGTTTATGGAAAACTATTTTAATATTTAGTTGTTTTTTTCTGACTGAAACAAGCCTGACCTCTACTACGTTTACACTACATCTACCGATACCTGCACAAGACATATGAGGAACATTTTTATCATCCTGTCTGATTATGCATTGCCCATGCTGTTAGTGATTCTATTCAATCGTTCAACCTTATTTTTCCTCAATATCTTTCCTAAAACTCATTTAGTACCATCTATGGTTCAATTACTGGTTGCCATCTTCAAAACACCAGGGCAAGAACATGCATGCAGTTAAGTGTTGTAGGAAATAGACCTCCCTGAAAGGAGAAAAGTTGGAAAGAAAAAAAAAACAGGAAAACATGACCACAGAAGCAAATCCACTCAGACCTGGTCTCCAAATTCAATTCTGAAGCAAAACTGTATCAGTAGATCCACAAGTCCGCCACACTTTTCAGATGTTTTTTTTTTCTTTTTTCTAATCCTTAACTTTATAAACCATGTATCCCATATAATTGTCAATCTATTGGAAAAAAAAGGAATACACTGACATATGTGGTTATTTACTTTCTTACATTTATTAAGCTCCTGCACTGGACTTTCTTTTTTCTCTCTCTAGTTGTATGTCTGAATGTTTTAGCACGTTGAATTCTCTCATTACTGAAATCATCAGTACAGACAAAGTTTCAAAAAATGAACATTTATCATTTTCATATTGTTTTTTCTTGTAAGCTAACAAGTGAGCCATTATTTATAATAAATCCCTCTAGTCAATATGTCATCACCAACAGTTTACTTCATTAGGATGAAAAAGGTGATTGGGCAGTTTAGCTGAAATGTTAATTTAGTAGATTTCTTTTATTACCTCAGAGGCAGGACTTTGATTAGACCCTAGCCAGCAGGCTAGTCACACAGCAAAAGAAGTTTGCTGTGTGGTCATTAGCAAATGACCACACAGCAAACTTCTTTCTGCTTTTTCTAATGTAAGTTTTTGCATCAGTGAAATAAGAACAAGTTTAGTTTACGGGCACGGATGTACTTGCAGCCAGACCCGAGTCATACAGGACACAAACTTTCATCTTTGTTACCTTCTCCCTTTTGCAAGTAATAAGTTATTTTTTAAAAAGTAGTTGACAGTCTTTTTTTTTTTTTTGCTCGTCAATATGTGATCGCAGTAAAGTCAGAAACACAAGCATTATGCTAACAAAGTATTTTTTTCTCTCTCTACTAAAATGTACGATCTTTCAAATTCATCTATGTTGTGAATTCGTACTGTTAAATTCTGTGCTGTGTAATCGAAAAGATGGTGACCAAAAAACCCTGCAAGACATGTTTTTGACAACCTTGATTTAAGTTTTAACTCTGTCTGCTAGGAGGGGTCCAGTGAACATTTTAGTTTATTTTCAGTTGCATCTGTTTGACTTTCCACAAAGAAAATTTTTGTAGTCCTCAACTTGATGAAGTGTGGAAATGAGTTAAGCATGAAAATCAAGGAATGTTCAAACTGTTTAAATCATGATTTCAGCAAATGGTCTTCACTAAACATCAATATGAAAAAATATATATTTTTCTTTCAATGTTTGTTGCACAAATTCACATACTACCTGTTCACTAATGTTCACCAACAGACAGTTCACCTCTTGTAATTGATAAGCTTATAAATGATCAATGTTATCCTTTCAGTTCCCTTCCAGTGAGGCGGTGCTTCACTGGGAGGGAACTGTCCGTCTCAAGCAGAAGATGTTAAATGATTAGCAATGTTTTATAGGTTGATGAAAGCAAAGATTGGTATTTTTTGGTAACATCAAAAGTTCATTTTTGAGGCAAACAGAAAATCCAGCTTATTGTAGTTTACTATAAACTTGCACTGAAATCCCCCTTGACAAATTTGGAAAAAAAAAAAATTCAGCTAAAGTGGGTGGTGCTTTAAGGCACAGAGTGACTCAGCCAAATCACATAGTGACTCAGCAAGTGTTGGGAGTTAAGCAAGGCTGTAGTAAGCGCTGTTACCAACTCGGCACTTTATTGTTATAGTTTTCTCCAAGTAGCTAGGATTTGGAGAAAACCTCAACATGTGCAAAACTGAGAAACTCCATCGATCAACCAGCTGGACATTGAAGTATGTCACTGGAGATTTGTTCTCCTGCCCTCGGGATGAATCCTTGGCCCACTGCATCAGTAAGACTGTCACATGGGAGCAGGCATAGCGGTGATGTTCAAGAAGAAGTTTGGCCGAGTCTCAGAGTTAAAGGAGCAGAGTGAGTCAGACTAGTCTTTGTTTGGTAAAAAATGTTTCATGCTTATGCACTTCATTCAAATGTCTGATTTCAACATCAAGTGCTAACTCATATCCTGTTTTGCATTTTTAATGTATGTCCTAATAGAGAAGCTGCCAGGGCAGTGTGCTGTCCTGGCACATGATCAACGTTTCATCTACTATCTGGTAAATATTGTCATGGAGTGTGGTTGGTGGTGAGGATAGAACGCGGAGACCCAGGTATGAAGGTGATAATGAAGAATTTATTGATGCAGCTCACAGTCCAACAGGCAGCACGGCAGAAGGAAGCACACAGCTAACACCGGTAGCAACTGGATAACGGACCGAAACTCTTGAGCTGACGCCGACACAGGACTTAGCAGTTCCACTGCGACGACGGACAGACTGATGCAGACGACACCGACTACGACAGACAACAATAGACACGACGAGGATCCGACAAGGAACACAGACAACAGGTGGGTTTAAATACACACAGGGTAATTAAGGGAAATGAGACACCTGGGGAGCAATCAACGGGGAGGACAGGACAGAGACTCACAGGGAAACAGGACTGAACACAGAAAACTCAAAAATAAACACACAAAAACATGGATCTTGACAAATATACCACGGTCAATTTTACTGCATACGACCAAAGTTGGTTCATTATTCAGTCTGGTAACTGTACATTTCCTATTATTTGTCTTAGATCACAAAGAAAAAAGCCAGCCAGAAACCGACATATGTCAGCCTGAGACAGAGTCTGGAAGACATGAAGTCTCACTGCTTCCAAAATGGTGTCAATAGGATATCAATACCCCGGTTTGTAGAAACTACTGTGGATACATAAGTATAATAAGTACCCTTCATTCTTCTTCTTTATTGGGAATAATTGTTTGTATCGTGTCTCTCTCTCAGAATTGGTTGTGGCCTGGACCAGCTGCAGTGGTCAAAGGTGTCAAAGATCCTGGAACAGGTCTTTAAAGAGACAAATATCTCTATCACTGTGTACAGCCTGCCCTGCGTTGGGTCAAAATAGCAGATGCATGCCATGTAGTACATTTTTCATTGTTTCTTTTGCTTAAAATCATTTATAATCTTATAAATTATGAATGAAATCAACACTCCTTAAACAGTTTTAAGGAAACAATAACTAAGGAAACTATAAAAACCTCCCTATAAGATGTTTTGATGCAAAACTTTTAACATCCCATTGATGTAAAATAAACAAATGAGGGTGGAAAACAGGAGTAAATACAACATTGTGTCCTTTTTCACCACTCATATCAGAATATAGTTAAACTCATATTACCTTCATGGTGAAATAATTTATGTATTTTTTCCTGAAACATAGAATTCATATTCACTAGATATAGAAACTTCTGAAGCACTTTTATCGAAGGAATAAAAGCGATATTGTTCAAATAAAAGTACCACGATGAAAACTCAGTTTCCTGCCATTGATTCATATAAGACGCAAAAAAAAAAAAAACTTATCGCAAACTCTGATGTTGCACTCTGTCACTAAATTTTTTTTATTCTAAAATTATATAGTTGTTGAAAATGAAACTTTCCTATAAATATGTAAATTGAAATTGTGGAAGAGTTTGCTCCTCTATTTCCTGACCCAAATTAAGGAACAAAAATATTTTCACAAGGTTTTTTGTCATGACTTTATTTTGATTTATAAGCTTGTTTTTAGACTTTTTAGACTGTGTGTTCTGTAAATTATGTTGTAAATTATGTTGTGTCTTTGAAAATTGCTTTTAAATAAAACTTAAGATAATGGTTTCTGACAACAGCTTCTTATTGTTGCGAGGGATGACCTGTACCTGCTCAGACCAGGCTGCAGTATGTGAGAAATGTATTGGAAAACATTTTTTAAAAATTCTTAGGTTCTTTTGCCTCAAAAAATGAACTTTAGTGCTACATGTAACCCTTGTTTAGACATGAGTCTATACACAACACTGGTTAACACCAATCAACATGGTCTAAAAGTGATCTAAGTTTACGCTTAAAAGTTAAAAGGTTTACCATAGAACTTCAGTAGGTCATGCAAAAAGTATCAAATAGCATGTCATTTGATTCAGTGTGGAAAAATGATGATGTATTTATAGCAGCCCAGAAAAAGGCAGAGCTACCTTCTGTCTGTAGACAATATAGACTTTCCTGAAATACACACTTTCTTCTTTTTGATAGATTATAAATTGTGTTTTCAGGATGAGCAGAAGATAATTATAAAAATCAGCAACCATCCCTCAACTGATTTTTGCTGTAAGTTTTCATCGTGGTACTTTTATTTGAACAATATCGCTTTTATTCCTTCGATAAAAGTGCTTCAGAAGTTTCTATATCTAGTGAATATGAATTCTATGTTTCAGGAAAAAATACATAAATTATTTCACCATGAAGGTAATATGAGTTTAACTATATTCTGATATGAGTGGTGAAAAAGGACACAATGTTGTATTTACTCCTGTTTTCCACCCTCATTTGTTTATTTTACATCAATGGGATGTTAAAAGTTTTGCATCAAAACATCTTATAGGGAGGTTTTTATAGTTTCCTTAGTTATTGTTTCCTTAAAACTGTTTAAGGAGTGTTGATTTCATTCATAATTTATAAGATTATAAATGATTTTAAGCAAAAGAAACAATGAAAAATGTACTACATGGCATGCATCTGCTATTTTGACCCAACGCAGGGCAGGCTGTACACAGTGATAGAGATATTTGTCTCTTTAAAGACCTGTTCCAGGATCTTTGACACCTTTGACCACTGCAGCTGGTCCAGGCCACAACCAATTCTGAGAGAGAGACACGATACAAACAATTATTCCCAATAAAGAAGAAGAATGAAGGGTACTTATTATACTTATGTATCCACAGTAGTTTCTACAAACCGGGGTATTGATATCCTATTGACACCATTTTGGAAGCAGTGAGACTTCATGTCTTCCAGACTCTGTCTCAGGCTGACATATGTCGGTTTCTGGCTGGCTTTTTTCTTTGTGATCTAAGACAAATAATAGGAAATGTACAGTTACCAGACTGAATAATGAACCAACTTTGGTCGTATGCAGTAAAATTGACCGTGGTATATTTGTCAAGATCCATGTTTTTGTGTGTTTATTTTTGAGTTTTCTGTGTTCAGTCCTGTTTCCCTGTGAGTCTCTGTCCTGTCCTCCCCGTTGATTGCTCCCCAGGTGTCTCATTTCCCTTAATTACCCTGTGTGTATTTAAACCCACCTGTTGTCTGTGTTCCTTGTCGGATCCTCGTCGTGTCTATTGTTGTCTGTCGTAGTCGGTGTCGTCTGCATCAGTCTGTCCGTCGTCGCAGTGGAACTGCTAAGTCCTGTGTCGGCGTCAGCTCAAGAGTTTCGGTCCGTTATCCAGTTGCTACCGGTGTTAGCTGTGTGCTTCCTTCTGCCGTGCTGCCTGTTGGACTGTGAGCTGCATCAATAAATTCTTCATTATCACCTTCATACCTGGGTCTCCGCGTTCTATCCTCACCACCAACCACACTCCATGACAATATTTACCAGATAGTAGATGAAACGTTGATCATGTGCCAGGACAGCACACTGCCCTGGCAGCTTCTCTATTAGGACATACATTAAAAATGCAAAACAGGATATGAGTTAGCACTTGATGTTGAAATCAGACATTTGAATGAAGTGCATAAGCATGAAACATTTTTTACCAAACAAAGACTAGTCTGACTCACTCTGCTCCTTTAACTCTGAGACTCGGCCAAACTTCTTCTTGAACATCACCGCTATGCCTGCTCCCATGCGACAGTCTTCACTGATGCAGTGGGCCAAGGATTCATCCCGAGGGCAGGAGAACAAATCTCCAGTGACATACTTCAATGTCCAGCTGGTTGATCGATGGAGTTTCTCAGTTTTGCACATGTTGAGGTTTTCTCCAAATGCTAGCTACTTGGAGAAAACTATAACAATAAAGTGCCGAGTTGGTAACAGCGTTTACTACAGCCTTGCTTAACTCCCAACACTTGCTGAGTCACTATGTGATTTGGCTGAGTCACTCTGTGCCTTAAAGCACCACCCACTTTAGCTGAATTTTTTTTTTTTTCCAAATTTGTCAAGGGGGATTTCAGTGCAAGTTTATAGTAAACTACAATAAGATGGATTTTCTGTTTGCCTCAAAAATGAACTTTTGATGTTACCAAAAAATACTAATCTTTGCTTTCATCAACCTATAAAAC
Source organism: Poecilia mexicana (assembly GCF_051168715.1). Classification (NCBI taxonomy): domain Eukaryota; kingdom Metazoa; phylum Chordata; class Actinopteri; order Cyprinodontiformes; family Poeciliidae; genus Poecilia; species Poecilia mexicana. Next base: position 22,388,726 of record NW_028263383.1, read on the forward strand.
ATTGCTAATCATTTAACATCTTCTGCTTGAGACGGACAGTTCCCTCCCAGTGAAGCACCGCCTCACTGGAAGGGAACTGAAAGGATAACATTGATCATTTATAAGCTTATCAATTACAAGAGGTGAACTGTCTGTTGGTGAACATTAGTGAACAGGTAGTATGTGAATTTGTGCAACAAACATTGAAAGAAAAATATATATTTTTTCATATTGATGTTTAGTGAAGACCATTTGCTGAAATCATGATTTAAACAGTTTGAACATTCCTTGATTTTCATGCTTAACTCATTTCCACACTTCATCAAGTTGAGGACTACAAAAATTTTCTTTGTGGAAAGTCAAACAGATGCAACTGAAAATAAACTAAAATGTTCACTGGACCCCTCCTAGCAGACAGAGTTAAAACTTAAATCAAGGTTGTCAAAAACATGTCTTGCAGGGTTTTTTGGTCACCATCTTTTCGATTACACAGCACAGAATTTAACAGTACGAATTCACAACATAGATGAATTTGAAAGATCGTACATTTTAGCAAACTTCTTTTGCTGTGTGACTTTGATTAGACCCAAAGTCCTGCCTCTGAGGTAATAAAAGAAATCTACTAAATTAACATTTCAGCTAAACTGCCCAATCACCTTTTTCATCCTAATGAAGTAAACTGTTGGTGATGACATATTGACTAGAGGGATTTATTATAAATAATGGCTCACTTGTTAGCTTACAAGAAAAAACAATATGAAAATGATAAATGTTCATTTTTTGAAACTTTGTCTGTACTGATGATTTCAGTAATGAGAGAATTCAACGTGCTAAAACATTCAGACATACAACTAGAGAGAAAAAAAAAGAAAGTCCAGTGCAGGAGCTTAATAAATGTAAGAAAGTAAATAACCACATATGTCAGTGTATTCCTTTTTTTTTTTCCAATAGATTGACAATTATATGGGATACATGGTTTATAAAGTTAAGGATTAGAAAAAAAAACAAAAAACATCTGAAAAGTGTGGTGGACTTGTGGATCTACTGATACAGTTTTGCTTCAGAATTGAATTTGGAGACCAGGTCTGAGTGGATTTGCTTCTGTGGTCATGTTTTCCTGTTTTTTTTTTTCTTTCCAACTTTTCTCCTTTCAGGGAGGTCTATTTCCTACAACACTTAACTGCATGCATGTTCTTGCCCTGGTGTTTTGAAGATGGCAACCAGTAATTGAACCATAGATGGTACTAAATGAGTTTTAGGAAAGATATTGAGGAAAAATAAGGTTGAGCGATTGAATAGAATCACTAACAGCATGGGCAATGCATAATCAGACAGGATGATAAAAATGTTCCTCATATGTCTTGTGCAGGTATCGGTAGATGTAGTGTAAACGTAGTAGAGGTCAGGCTTGTTTCAGTCAGAAAAAAACAACTAAATTGTCAGGTTCTGGGTTTCTCTTTAAGAAAGGTCTCTCTCCTTCGGCTTCCCGTTGGGGAGTGGCCTGGAGTGGAGCTGCACGCCTGAAGCCAGTTGGATCATCAGTCGAGAGGATTTAAGGAGCCATCGGACCTCTCCTCTCCGCCGGATGATTATCCTCCCACGGTAGTCTCTAGCTCGCTAAAGCCTTTTGAAAACGCTAGTCTTTTTGTGATTCTCTCGAGAGTATTTCTGCTTGTAGACCTTTTCCCTCTCTGCTCATTCACTTCCAGGATCTGGCCACCTCTCACTGACGAACCTACCTGCAGCTTTCTGAGCCCACCTGCCTGCCCGCTCCAGCCCACTGCTCTCGTCCTTCCCCCCCCCGTCAGAAGCCTTTCAAGAGAACGTAAGCTGGAACTCGGTTCCCTATCGCACTTTGCCCTCCTCTGGCCAGACCTTTAACCTGTTCTCTCCGCTTCCAGGCGTGACTCGGACCTAGGTCCTCGGATCACCTGCAGAACCTGAGATTGTTTCTTTCTTTAATAAAAAAAAGAAATAGTACTCACCAATTGTTTCCGGGTCTGATTCTGCATGTGGGTCAGAGGTTTACCCTCCGTTATGACAGAATCATCCGGCCAGCAGTCTGACCCAGCAGGATCTCGCCCAGACCCATTAACAGTCTTGGCTAGACATGACGACCTCCTAAATTCTCTCACTAACCAGCAGAATCAGTCTAACCAGCGGATGGATCGCCTGGCACAGCTCTGCCAGGATATTGATCGAAAACTTTCTGCCTTGGGTTCACCTACTCACCCAGCCGGCGCAGCGGCCGGCGCAGTGGGCGGAGCAACAGCCAGCGCGGCAGCCGGTGCGGCGCCCGGCGCAGCGGCACTAGATCCACCTCCATCCCGTTTTAGAGACGCTGTCTCTCCCACGCCAGAACCTTTTGCGGGTGAGATCGGCAGATGTGGGGGTTTCCTCCTCCAATGTTCACTAGTCTTTTCTCGTTCTCCCCAGTCGTTTCCTGATGACCCCTCCCGCATTTCCTACATTGTTGGATTACTTCAAGGAAGAGCATTAAGGTGGGCTGAGGCCAAATACTCACAACAGACACTGTTACAGAGTTCATTCACTAACTTTATTTCCGAACTCAAACAGACATTTGGTTATGCTGAGTCAGGGTCTGAAATCACCAAGAAGTTATGGAGTCTCAAACAAGGAAGCCAATCTGTAGCTGAGTTTGCGATTGATTTTCGCACATTGGCGGCCTCTTCTGGCTGGAATGATGAGGCCCTTAAGGGGGCGTTCCTCCAGGCCTTAAATGAACAACTAAAGGATGAGTTGGCCTATCGTGACGAACCTGAGACATTGGAGATTCTGATCTCCCAGGCGATTAAGATTGACAACAGGGTGCGAGAACGATCTCGGGCTAAGAGGCGGTCCCTCCCTGTTACTGCACCAATTTTCCCTCCTATTCCCCCCTTCGCCGACAGTGGCTCGGAACCTGCCACAGAGGAGCCCATGCAAATTGGTCGAGCAAGGCTGTCACCTGAGGAACGGCAGCGCCGTATGCAGACAGGAGCTTGCCTTTATTGTGGTCAGTTAGGGCATTTTGTGGCTGCTTGCCCTCTGCAGTCAAAAGGCAGAGCCCGCCGGTAGGCTCGGGAATACTGGTGGGTGGAATTAAGAAATTTGATTCCCGGGTAACACTCTCTTGTGCTCTAATGAATGACAAGACCCATTTCCAGACCTTTGCCCTGGTTGATTCAGGGTGTGAACAAAACCTCCTTGATGAGAACCTAGTAAAACAACTTCAGATACCAGTTATTCCCCTTCCTGCTCCCATCCAGGTGTCTGCTCTTGATGGAAATCCATTACCCAGGATCACGCACAAGACCAAACCCATTAACCTTCTGGTTTCAGGTAACCATTGGGAGTCTCTAACCTTTTTTGTGTTTCCTTCCCCCCAGGCACCAGTTGTTCTTGGTTTTCCATGGCTGTCCTTTCATAACCCTCATATCAACTGGCGAGATAATAGGGTGGAGTCTTGGAGCACCAAATGTCTGGCCTCCTGTCTCCAATCAGCTTGGGGCGCTCTCCAGGCCCCAGTCTCTGAGGAGCAGGTTAGCTCTTCAGCGCTCTCAAACGTACCTTCTGAGTATCATGATCTGCACAGAGTCTTTAGTAAGTCTCGAGCCCTATCCTTACCACCACACAGGCCCTACGACTGCGCTATCGACCTCTTACCTGGTGCTCCACTCCCGTCCAGTCGCCTTTTCAACCTATCTGGACCTGAAAGGGAGAGCATGGAGAAATATGTTAATGAATCTCTTGCTGCAGGTCTTATTCGCAAGTCATCTTCACCTGTAGGTGCTGGGTTTTTTTTTGTGGGGAAGAAGGATGGAAGTCTCCGTCCGTGCATTGACTATCGGGGACTCAATCAGATTACAGTCAAAAACAAGTATCCATTGCCACTCCTTTCTGCAGCTTTTGAACCCATCCAGGGGGCCACCATTTTCACTAAGCTGGATTTGAGGAATGCTTACCACCTCATCAGGATAAGAGAAGGCGATGAGTGGAAAACAGCATTCAAGACCCCTTTAGGGCACTTTGAATATTTGGTGATGCCGTTTGGTCTCATGAATGCACCAGCAGTTTTCCAGGCACTCGTTAATGATGTCCTTAGAGACTTTCTGAACCATTTTGTATTTGTGTACCTTGATGACATACTCATATTTTCTAGATCTCTTGAGGAACACAGAAGACATGTTCGACTGGTCCTTCAGCGTCTGATGGAGAATCAGCTGTACGTCAAAGCAGAGAAGTGCGAGTTTCACGCCTCTTCCCTCACCTTTCTTGGGTTCGTCCTCGAGAGCGGGCAGGTGAAGTCAGATCCAGCAAAGATCCAGGCCGTCCTAGACTGGCCCACCCCGTCTACCCGTAAACAGTTGCAACGGTTTTTGGGTTTTGCCAATTTTTACCGCCGTTTCATAAGAAATTACAGCCAGACTGCTCTCCCACTCACCAGTCTAACTTCCATTAAGAAGCCTTTTGTCTGGTCCTCTGAGGCTGACAAGGCCTTTAAGGAGCTCAAGAGGAGGTTTTCCACTGCCCCCATCCTCATTCAGCCTGATCCATCCAGACAATTCATTCTGGAGGTCGACGCCTCAGATACCGGAGTGGGGGCTGTCCTCTCTCAAGTGTCTCCCTCAGATAATAAGCTCCATCCATCTGCCTTTTTTTCCCGTCGGTTATCTCAAGCTGAGAGAAATTATGACGTGGGGAATAAGGAACTCTTGGCTATCAAATTAGCTCTAGAGGAGTGGAGACATTGGTTGGAAGGGGCCAAACATCCCTTTATTGTCTGGACAGACCACAAGAACCTGGCCTACCTGCGTGAGGCCAAACGTCTCAACCCAAGACAGTCACGGTGGTCGCTTTTTTTCTCTCGTTTCAACTTTGTTATTTCATATAGACCTGGTTCTAAGAATGCTAAGCCTGATGCCTTGTCTAGACAGTTCTCCGCTGACCATGAAGAAACTACTGCCCACATTATTCCTGAGTCTTGTGTGATTGGGGCCCTTACATGGGACATTCAGAGAGAGATTCTAGAAGCCCAAAAACTAGAGCCGGACCCAGGGTCAGGGCCTCCTAACAAGATCTATGTTCCCTCTGCAGTCAGGTCTAAACTTCTCCATTGGGCTCACACTGCCAAATTCTCATGTCATCCAGGAGTTAACCGCATGCTCGCATTAATCCGTCGTTCATTTTGGTGGCCAAGTCTTTATGCTAACGTTAAGAGTTATGTACTCTCTTGTCCGATTTGTGCCAGAAGCAAGACCCGCAATCAGCCCCCCAGTGGGTTGCTTCAACCTCTCCACATCCCAGGTCGCCCCTGGTCTCACATTGCTCTCGACTTTGTCACTGGTCTGCCATGGTCTAAGGGTTTCACCACCATCCTCACCATAGTTGACCGTTTCTCTAAGGCTTGTCACCTTGTCCCATTACGTAGACTCCCCTCCTCACGGGAGACGGCTCAGCTCCTTATTAAACATGTTTTTCGTCTTCATGGAACCCCCCTTGAAATCCTATCTGATCGAGGTCCCCAGTTTGTCTCTAAAGTTTGGAAAGAGTTTGGGAGGGCGTTAGGGGCCAAGGTGGCGCTCAGTTCCGGTTTTCACCCACAAACTAATGGCCAGACTGAGCGTTTGAATCAGGAACTTGAGGCCTCTCTCCGCTGTGTCTGTGCCTCTGATCCCACCTCTTGGAGTTCACAGCTTCACTGGGTTGAATATGCCCATAACTGTCACGTGTCATCAGCTACTGGGTTGTCACCATTTGAATCTTCCCTTGGTTACCAGCCACCTTTATTTCCTTCTCAGGAACAAGAACTCTCTGTCACTTCTGTTCAGCACCATCTCCGTCGATGCAGGCGTACCTGGAATCAAACCATCGCTGCCCTAAACCGCTCCGCAGCCCTTAATCGACGCCTGGCCGACAGAAAGAGGATTCCTGCACCCTCGTACCAACCTGGTCAAAAGGTATGGCTCTCCACCAGGGACATAACACTGAAGTCGTTTAATAAGAAGCTTTCTCCCAGATTCATTGGACCTTACGAGATTTCCTCGATTCTCAGTCCCACCTCAGTTCGTCTCAAGTTACCTGACTGTTTACGAATCCACCCAGTTTTCCATGTTTCTTTGATTAAGCCCGTTGTCTCAAGTCCCTTGTGCCCTCCTTCCGAACCCCCTCCACCCGCCCGAGACATTGATGGGGGCCCCGCGTATTCGGTTCGCCGTATCGTGGGTGTTCGACGTCGTGGCAGGGGATTTCAGTACTTGGTGGATTGGAAGGGTTATGGACCTGAGGAACGATCCTGGGTTCCTCGCTCCTTCATCTTGGATTCACGGTTGCTCCGCGATTTTGAGGCTTCTCGTCCATCCTGCTCCTCTTGGCCGCCAGGTGGCGGCCGTTGAGGGGGGGGTAGTGTCAGGTTCTGGGTTTCTCTTTAAGAAAGGTCTCTCTCCTTCGGCTTCCCGTTGGGGAGTGGCCTGGAGTGGAGCTGCACGCCTGAAGCCAGTTGGATCATCAGTCGAGAGGATTTAAGGAGCCATCGGACCTCTCCTCTCCGCCGGATGATTATCCTCCCACGGTAGTCTCTAGCTCGCTAAAGCCTTTTGAAAACGCTAGTCTTTTTGTGATTCTCTCGAGAGTATTTCTGCTTGTAGACCTTTTCCCTCTCTGCTCATTCACTTCCAGGATCTGGCCACCTCTCACTGACGAACCTACCTGCAGCTTTCTGAGCCCACCTGCCTGCCCGCTCCAGCCCACTGCTCTCGTCCTTCCCCCCCCCGTCAGAAGCCTTTCAAGAGAACGTAAGCTGGAACTCGGTTCCCTATCGCACTTTGCCCTCCTCTGGCCAGACCTTTAACCTGTTCTCTCCGCTTCCAGGCGTGACTCGGACCTAGGTCCTCGGATCACCTGCAGAACCTGAGATTGTTTCTTTCTTTAATAAAAAAAAGAAATAGTACTCACCAATTGTTTCCGGGTCTGATTCTGCATGTGGGTCAGAGGTTTACCCTCCGTTATGACATAAATATTAAAATAGTTTTCCATAAACTAATATTGAATAAGAGACTCTTCTTTTTGCGTGTGTGTTTAAGCCTGACACACATGAACAAGAGGGATTTTATTAAAGCTGGTTCATTTTGGTTTACGATGAAATGCACAAAGCTAATCTTTAATTATGCATTTATTTTTATATGGGCTCAGGTTTGACTAGAGGCCAAGATATCAAACTTCCACTCAATCCTGTCATTCTTGTGCTCTGTCCTAATCTCTATGAAAAAGTATGTTCTTTAATCGTGTGCTAGTGCTACGGTGTTGTTTTTCTTTTGGTAACTCTAGATAGGAGAGGAGTTTAAAATGATAAATAGAAAACTACCTGACAGAAGGAAAAAAAAAACTAAAGACATGGTAAGCAATTCTAACTTAATTTAAAATGATTAACCTGTACTAATATTAATAATTTTGTACATGTTTGATGGCTTAGTAAATACTTGTTGAGTTAGGGAACAGTAGAACCAGATTTCCTTGACTTTTTTTTAAATAAGCAACAGCTTAAAGTGACTGTTGGAGACAGGCTGCTGGGTTATCTGATACAAGTTGAGAGCAGCACAGAGAAAGAAACAGCAAACATTTATTCATAGGATTAAGCTATTGTAATAATTGTAACAATATGCTTGTCTTATCATTATTCTAAAATGTATTGATGGTTGACAGTTTACCAGTTCCACATATCTTTGACTTTTACTATTTCCCATCCCTAGCAGGGGTAAAGTGACCGTTGCTGAGGGGCTGTTGGTTTATCTGATGCAGGCTGAGCTCAGCAGCTGATGCAGTGCAGAGAAAGAAAATCTCTCAAAGTTAAAAATACACATCATGTCCACAAAATTAATCCATTCTCTTTTTATTTAAATTGCATTTTTTTTTTACATTTACTGTAAAAAAACAAAATATTAGTCAATAAAATACTTGACAATTTAGTAGATAATGACTCGACATTATTTTGGATCTTTATTCACCCTGAGCCAAGTCGGTTGGTTGAAGTGACAGAGTGGAGGACGGTTCATCAGATACCAGCTGAAAGCAGCACAGAGAAAGAAACGGTGAGGAAGTTAAACACAGATGCATTTTTGTTTATGAAATAAACTATTCTGTTTTTTTAATTATGATTTGAAATTAATATAACAATTAACATGATTTATTAAATGCTTAACTATTGAGTAGATAGTGACTATAATTTCCTTGACCTTAATTTCTTCATCAGCCTTGACTGGGATGAAGTGACTGAGAGTGGATCCAGGCTTGGAGGTGGAGATAAAAGTTCTTTATTGGATTAAATTTATATGAATGAAGCAAAAAATAAAAAATAAAAATAAATAAATATATAAAAAATAGAGAGGAAACTTTGTCCAACTGTAATGATTTACTTCTTGGGGTGATGCATGGAGCAGGTGGTGGGATTCCCATCTGATTGTTTTTGGATCTTCAAGCAGTTGAGTTGGATGTTAGCAGACTAGCTTCTCCACCTCACTTCACAACCTGCTGCCTTTTGTCTTCAGGTTTTCTCTTTCACAAAAAAAGGAGGACTTCTGGGAAGCATCCAATTTATGGACTGGAATTTAATAGACCGAGCTTGGAGTCTGACAGAGACGGGAGGTCCCACTGGACAACACCGGGTGGTGCTGGTTTTTCCCAAGATGGATGAAGGAGCTTCAGCAGAGTGTGATTCATTGGAGTCAGGCGTGACATGCTCAGAGTCCTGGAAGGTGGGAATTTCGTGCTGAATCGAGGATTCGAACGCTGCTGATGAAGGTAAGACCAGATTTGTATCCAGAAGTGTAGAGGGTGGAGCATCAGCCATGGAGCAGGGCCTCGTGATGGTTTGTCCATCTGTAGTCTGTGAGGTTGGAGCAGATGAGCTACATGCTAGTGGATTAGCTTCTTGCTGTCTTCTCTTTTGAAGCTTGTCTCTTTTAACGCGAACCATTTTTTGTTTGTTTGTTTGTTTGTTTGTTTTCTGTGAGAGCAAAGTAGATCTTCCTCTAACAAATGCAACAAGTAGAATGACAGGGCCTCCGAAAATTATTTAAAGCAGAAAAACAGAAATACCACCCCTTTTTCTCTATTGGCTCATTCATAAAAGTGGGCTGGGGAATCTGCCAGGAGCAGGAAGATAAAAGCAGTTGGGGGAGGAGTCTATCTGCGTGAGGAGGAGTTGCATTGGTATAACTGGGTCAAAAGTCACAAAGAGGGCCTGACCCCTTATTAACCATTTGATATAAAAAGAGAAGGTTCCAGAATGCTGCCTGCTTTATTATTGATAAGAAATTATATGATGCAAGAGAGAGAGAATATTCCAGAACATTGTCTGTTTTACATTGATATCAACTTAATTTGATATGATGCAAGAGAGAATGTTCCAGAACACTGCCTGTTTTATTATTGATAAGAACTTAATTTAAATCAAAACATATGTTTTTATACGATAACCATTTTATGACGCAGATTTAACGGTCATTTTATACGATAAGCATTTATGACGCAGATTTAACAAGTGTTTGTGTGCGATAAGCAATTTTATGACGTAAATAAACAGATGTTTGTGTGCGATAACATCGATTTTGATTTGGGCGTGGCATTTTAATCCATCAAACTCGATTAATTAAAATTTGACACAAAGTAGTATCCTATATTTTTACCCTTGTCCCTAGTGAGGTCGGGAGGGGTGCTGGTGCCTAACTCCAGCTAATGTTCTGGGTGAGAGGCGGGGTACACCCTGGACAGGTCGCCAGTCTGTCACAGGGCAACACAGAGACTGACAGGACAAACAACCATGCACAAGGATGCACAAGGATAAATAAGGATAAATTATCCTTATCACACCTAAGGATAATTTAGAGAAACCAATTAACCTGACAGTCATGTTTTTGGACTGTGGGAGAAAGCCGGAGTACCTGGAGAGAACCCAGGCATACACAGGGAGAACATGAAAACTCCGTGCAGAAAAACCCCAGGTCGGGACCTTCTTGCTGCAAGGCAACATTGCTACCAACTGTGCCACTGTGTATCGTTGTCATTTCTAATTTTCTTGGACAATGCAAAAGAGCATAAAGATCAACCATTGCACTCTCTTTTATTTTAAATTGTCCATACTTAATTATGACATGGTTCACTACTCAATGTTAATTTTAAAATTATGAGTCAAACACTTTTATCCTTTGAAATAATAAGTGTACAGAGCAACTCTAAGCACAGACAGTTAAGAGACATTTTCCTAATGTCAATAAGGTCCTTCAATAATTTCATTTAATATTTGCAAAATGGGGCAACGTTTTAACTTTATCTCAGTTCTGCTTCTGACCAGCTGATCAGTCCCTCATGGTGTCTCTTTTTTACTTCACTTCTCTTTTTAAAATCAAGTCGTTTTTTCTCAATGCTCCTTCAATTCATGCCCAGAACAATGTTCTAGCATTATTTGTCTTCTCAAACATATAAAGTATGGTCCAGAGAAACAAACTTCATCCATACAAACCCTTTGCCAGGTTTTTGGCAGAAATCATAACAAATTAAAATATATATTTTTTAAATCCCATTGAAGCTAAGTTCGTCTTTCTTCTTGATTTATTACTTTATAGTGTTTCTATTACTTAATCAGTGAGTAGATTATTAATGTATTTAGTCTTGATTTGTTTAGGAATTAGCTTTCACCACAGTGTCCTTTTTTGATATGGGTTATGTGGGCAGCTGCTCAGAGTGAAACTAGAACTAGTTATACTCCATTACAAAAATGCAATCTGTCTTTCTTTCCAGAATGGCTTTCAGATGTTTCAGTGTTTGGAGTCTTTGCCCCGTGTTGGCCACTGACGTACAAGAAACCAGCTTACCTCCTTTGTGCTGAACGGAAAACACAGCATGGGGCACCAGCATGGGGTGAAAATGCAATGTATGTTTAGTATAGTTACATATACTACTGTAACAAACTCCACATCAGAGGCATTTAAGACAGGAAGCTTTAAAGTAAAAAAGAAGAACATTTGTAGTGTGTTTCATAGTTTGTAATCTTAACTACAGGTACTACTTCAAAGGTCATGGTGTTTCCCTTTTGGTGTTTATATGGAACAGAAGTAGGTAGTGTCTGCAGGCTTTGTGATGTAGGGTGATGACTTGAGTTAAGACTTTGAGATGCAAAAAACACAAACCATTGTTGAATTTTGCATCCTGACTACTTTGTAATCCCAAAAGTTTTTATATGTAATAACTAAAGAGTATCGTTATGCAGCTTTAGTCAATGGAATCTATAGTTACTCGTCAAGTGTTTGACTGATGGAACATTTTGACATTGGACATAGGTCTGTCAGGTTTTTTTTCTGGCAGTGCTTGTAATTGTTTTGAAAATAATGTTTATCACAGATTGAATCTAGAACAGTGGTTCTTAACCTTTCTTGAGGTACCGAACCCACCAGTTTCATATGCACATTCACTGAACCCTTCTGTAGTGATAAATAAAATATGATTTTATTTTCTCCAAATTCAAGACTTAGTGATCTTGGTCACCCCAAGATCACTAAGTCTTCAAGGTAGAGTCTCTGAGAACAGTTCTTCAAAATATAATCAGTGTTTTCAGCAAAGTTGAGCTGACTGTCCAGGAACGACCCAAGGTATTTAAAATCTGCCACAGTTTCAACAGGTTGGCCATCGAGAGAAACTGGGACCACTTTGAGGTCTTGTTTAGATAATTTAATTAGCTCTGCATTCTTAAGAGAATGAAAAATTAATAATAAATAAAGACTTTGCGGTATTCTGATTTAGTAATGCAATTATATTAGTTGTGTTACCACCCCCACGCCACTAGAGGCAGTAGCAACCCCGAAAAGATGCGACTAAGGAGCAGATTTAGAAGTACAGTGATCCCTCGTTTTTCGCGGGGTTGCGTTCGGAAAATAACCTGCGATAAGTGAAATCCGCAAAGTAGTTACCTTTAGTTTTTACAATTATTATACAGCATAATTAAATACTCTACATTGAAACCAAAGAACAAAACTGTCATAAAGTGGTTTTGGTGAGGTGAGGAGAGACGCTGAGACCCAGGTTATGGTGATTAAGATGTATTTAATAATGATGATGCTCGAAACAGTCCAAGACAGGCAGCACGGCAGAAAACAAGCTCGCAGCTAAATACCAGTAGCAACTGACAAATCGGACTAGACGGGAGCAAGCGCAAACCAGGATTTAACAGTTCTACTGGCGAGTACGGACAACAAACTTAGACATTAGACATTGACAAGGACCCGACCAGGAACACAGACAACAGGTGGGTTTAAATACACACGGGGTAATCAGGGGAATGAGACACACCTGGGGAACAATCAACGGGGGGACAGGACAGAGACTCACAGGAAAACAGGACTGAACACAGAGAACTCAAAAATAAACACACAGAAACACGGATCGTGACAAAAACCTGTGCATCAATCGGGCCTTAATGTGATCTGGAGTCATGACTCCTCCCAGCTGCCCCGTGAGATTAACAGCTGTATCTACGGCAGAGCGATGGATCTCATCAACCGAGCCTCCGGTCGGTTTTGCGCTGCCTCTGTCCACAGATTTTTCCAGCAGGCATTTAAAGTTTTCAGCTTTCATTGCCTGAATGGCCAATCTGTATTACTTATATTTAAATACGTTATTAGCACGCAGGTAGAGAAGGAGATAGGAGACTGTTTAGCCAATCAGGACGCAGAACACAATGCACTGTGAAAAAAACTGCACAAAAAAAAAGAAAAAAAAAAAAAAAAAACGCGAAGCAGCGAGACCGCGAAAGGTGAACCGCGTTATAGCGAGGGATCACTGTACACCGAAAGCTACAGAATTTGGTAAAAACTGTGAGTTTTGTTGAAGTAATTAAAGACACAAGTTCAAATCCATGCTGAGAGTGGAACTCCTTCAATCAGTTCTCCTCTGCAGCACTGATTAGCTAAGCAATGTAACGTGATCCTCTGCAGCAAGTGATGGCAAAGCGGGGCGCGTCATCACGACTTTACATAAGTGTGTCTTTACCTCCGCGGCAGAGGCTCCGTCGAACCCCTGAGACCGACTCAAAGAAACCCCTGGGGTTCGATCGAACCCAGGTTAAGAACCATTGATCTGATTACATTTATCTGATTCTTTAACAAGATTGTTTTTAATATTATTGCTCATGTTGCTTCTGTTCACAGAATGTCATTTAAAGACTAATTGTCCTAGTGAAATTAGCACAAACAAAAAAGAAAAGAAAAATAATTACAAAACTCCCTAATTCATACAGCAGTCATAAAATTTCTTGAAACATTTTATTAGAAACAGTTTGTGAATAACCTGATTGTGTTTGCTTGTGGGAAGAGAAATAAGCTGACTAGTTCTAAATGTTCCCAGGCTCTTTTAAAGTTTTATGGCTTGTGAAAAATTAAGGATGACGTCACATTAATGATGTGACATAAAAAGCATTAAAGTTCAGAACATTTTTTGGTAAAACTCCTATTATTATAGGACCTATAATTAACATTCTTATAATTAACATTCCTATAATTAACATTCTTACATGCATCACTATTGTGCTGCATGTAAGAGTGATAGGTCTGGTTTTCAGAAATTATATTTTTTAAATACTTGAAAGCAGCAATTGGTGTGTTAAGGGAGTGTAAACATTTTTAGGATGCGTTGGATTGCCTTTGATCAGTATCTACATGGAAGCACGCCTGTTCATTGAGGTCATCTGAACAGTATTTAAAGAGTAACAATGTCTAGAGATTTAGTATCAGAACCAGGAGAACGAACCTGCAGGATCCACCTGAGCATCACAATGAAGCTGATTTTTTCTCTTGCTCTTGTTTTGGTGCTCTTCGGCAAGGGTAAGAGTAATAATTGCATTTTTATTTATTTTTTTTTTCATAGTAGAAAATACTGGAATCAGATTTTACGTGATTTTTCCAACAAAAGTCAAAGTGACAATTAAAATAGGGTTGTCATTATTTTACTTTTAATTTTCTGAGTTGTGTTTAGTGTTTATGAATCCTGAATTTATAAATCAGAACCAATGCATTTTAAAATATGTACTAGTCATTTTTGCTTTAAAATATAAAAGTCGTAAGGATTGTGATGTGTCAATTGGCATAACTGTCTACAAGTTTCTAGCTTAGACTGGTTCTGTTTACAGTGCTGAAAACAATGAAATAGTTTCATCAAAGAATATGAACCTTTCTCTCTCTAATTTGGTCAAACATTTTTTTTCTCTGACTAGTATTAAAATTAAGGAACTTGAAATATCTGATATTTACGATCTGTCATTATGGTGACATTTATACATATTTACATGTCTTCATTTTTTAGCATTTTCTCTGAAACTCTACAGTCTTAAAAATGCTAGCCATTCTTGGATTTTTAAAGCACAGATGTTAGATTCTGACTGTTAAAAAGTTCTTAAGCAATAATAGTTTGGTCTTTTTAACTGGTTGCTGCTTCAGATCTGACTTCTAATTACAATTGTAGGGATATCAATTTGTAAGATTTTTTTTTTTTTCGGGGTCAGGGAGCTGGCCTAAAAAAAGACAAGATACAATTGTAGTATCTGATGTCATCAATTCTGTAAACTTTGCAAGGTGTTGCCTTCTTGAAACATTATCAAACTTGAAACACTGCAGGAATTATTTACTAAGATGTTTTACATGTTCAGGTTACAAAAAACAAAAACAAACAAAAAAAAAAACCCTTGGGTATTTGAAAACCTGGAGAGCATATTTAAATATTTAAATTTTATTCTTTAAAGAACCCTTCTGAAATGGTTGCTGACACTGACCCTGACACTGAAAGACAATTTTAGGCAGATGTTTTTTTTGTTTTGTTTTGTTTTGTTTTTTTTAGATTTGTTGGGTTTCTTTTGTTGTTGTTGTTGTTGTTGTTGTTGTTTCAGGAAGCATTGGCTTAATAAAAGTAGAACAATGCAGAATTATGTTTTTATCCTGCCCTAACATTTCACATCTATTCTGTGAAATTACAATAATAAATTTTTATTGAAATAATTAACTTTTTTTCCTGACACATAAACAAATTTAAAACTCAGATTGTTTGTTAAGATGTTTGGTTTATAATTTACACCTTAATTTTTTTTAAAAATGTGTAATATGTGAATGTATAATACTCACCATGTGTAAATTAGAAAAAATCCTTTGGCATTTCAAACTTGCAGAGCGTTTAAACAAATCTTTCTGTTCTTCGTCCTGATTGCAGCTGGAGCCCTGACATGTACCACCTGCTCAGATCTGACATGTTCAAAGTCGAGATCAGTCAAATGTGGAACTGAGAATATGTGTATAACAGCTACCATCCTAGGTATTGTTCTACTTATGTCTCTTTATACTACATGATAAAATACACTGTAAGAAGTGAGGTTGCTATTTTTTCTACTTTCACAAACAAACTGCTCTTTGACTCTACAGCAACTGAATCTGGGAGTAAAGCAACACAAATCGTCAAACAATGTGCAGCATCCTCTCTTTGTCCGGCTTCAGGCACCACAACTTTTTCAGTCAACTTGGGTTCTCAAAGTGCAATCGCAACTGCCCAGTGCTGCAGCACCAACAACTGCAACTCACAGACGCTGACAGGTAAGTTTAATCATGAAGTAAAGAAGAAAAAAGTCTGATATTCATTTTGTTTCCTTAATATTTAAGAAGTTTCTCACCCTGTGTTATTCTTTGATTCAGCTCCCAGCCCTCAGCCCACCACATCCTTTCAGTGCAACATTTGTGACCAGACAAGTTCTCAGTGCTCCACTCCAATAAACTGTACAGGAGATGAGACAAACTGCTTCTCAGCAACTTGTAAGATTTTATATTTATTAATGTATAAATTAAAATATTAATCATGAGTACAATTTTAAACTAACCTGAAAGAACAAAATGTAATTAACAATATATCTACAAACAAAATGTAAAAATAAATCAATGAATAAATCAATGAATAAATAAATAAATAAATAAAAATCACAAATTGGTTAGGGAGACTATGAGTTTAATTGTATTCTGTTTTTTGATGGCAACAGTGAACGATGGAACAAACACAATTCCTGCACTGGGTTGTGCATCACCAAACACATGTACAGCTGCGTCAGGTCTGGGAAGTTTGCCGTTCATGCAGAGTGTTGGTTCAATCACCAGTGGACCAACCTGCTGTACAACTACATTGTGCAATGTTCCACAAATAACTACCACAACAGCAGCACCGAGAGCAACTGGAGCACCAACAACAACAACCACAGCATCAATCACAACAGCAGCTCCAACCACCACGACTGCAGCAACAGCCACAACTGCAAAACCACCAACCCCAACAGCAGCTTCAACCACTACAACTGCAGCACCAACCACAACAAACACAGCACCAAATAATACTGTAGCACCAACAACCACAACTGCAGCACCAACAACCACACCACAGACCACCACATCTGCAACACCAACCACCACAACAGCAGCACCAACCGCAACATCTGCAGCACCAATAACCACAACTGCAGCACCAACCACCACAACAGCTACACCAACAACAACCACTATAGCATCAACCACCACAACTGCAGCATCAACCACAAACGCAGCACCAACCACCACCACTGCAGCACAAACCACAAAAGCAGCTCCAACAACCACAACTGCAGCACCAACAACCACAGCACCGACCACCACAACCCCTGCACCAACCACCACAACAGCTACACCAACAACAACCACTACAGCACCAACCACCACAACTGCAGCATCAACCACAAACGCAGCACCAACCACCACCACTGTAGCACAATCCACAAAAGCAGCTCCAACAACCACAACTGCAGCACCAACAACCACAGCACTGACCACCACAACCCCTGCACCAACCACCACAACGACGGCACCAACCACAACAGCAGCAGGTCCAACCACCACAATTGCAACACCAACAACCAAAACAGCAGATCCAACAACCACAACTGGAGCACCAACCACAATAGCATCAACAACCACCACAACTGCAGCACCAACAACTACAACTGCAGCACCAACCAAAACTGTGTCACCAACCACAGCAACTGCAGCAGCAACAACAACCACTACAGCACCAACCACCACAACAGCAGCTCCAACAACCACAACTGCAGCCCCAACCACAACTGCAGCAACAACAACCACTACAGCACCAACCACCACAACAGCAGCTCCAACAACCACAACTGCAGCACCAACCACAACTGCAGCAACAACCACCACAACTGCAACGCCAATAACCACAACTGCAGCACCAACAACTACAACTGCAGCAACAACCACAACTGCGT
Source organism: Poecilia mexicana (assembly GCF_051168715.1). Lineage (NCBI taxonomy): Eukaryota > Metazoa > Chordata > Actinopteri > Cyprinodontiformes > Poeciliidae > Poecilia > Poecilia mexicana. The sequence continues at coordinate 22,406,034 of NW_028263383.1, forward strand.
CACCAAGCAGCACAACAGCTACACCAACAACAACCACTACAGCACCAACCACCACAACTGCACCATCAACCACAATAGTAGCTCCAGTCACCACAACCCCTGCACCAACCACCACAACTGCAGCACCAACCACAACAACCACAGCACAGACCACAGCCCCAACAACAACAACAACCCCTTTGCCAACCACCACAACTGCAGCACCAACCACCACAGCTGTAACACCAACCACCACAACTGCAGCACCAACCACCACAGCTGTAACACCAACCACCACAACTGCAGCACCAATAACCTCAACTGCAGCACCAACCACAACTGCAGGAACAACAACCACAACTGCAGCACCAATAACTACAACTGCAGTACCAATAACCACAACTGGAGCACCAACCACAACAGCAGCACCAACCACCACAACTGCAGTACCAATAACCACAACTGCAGCACCAAGAACCACAACTGCAGCACAAACCACAGCAGCAGCTCCAACCACAACAACTGCAGCAACAACTGCATCACCAACCACCACAACAGCTACACCAACAACTGCTACAGCACCAACCACCACAACTGCAGCATCAACCATTGTGGCTCCAATCACCACCAGTGCAGGACCAACCACAACAGCTTCTCCATCTACCACAACCACAGTCCCAACAAATGAAGCAACAACCACCACACCCGCACCACCAACCACCACAACTGCAGCACCAACCACCACAACAGCAGCATCACCAACAACCTCAACTGCAGCACCAACGACAACAGCGTCACCAATCACAACAACTGCAGCAACAACAACCACTACAGCACCAACCTCAACAGCAGATCCAACCACAACAACTGCAGCATCAACCACAAACGCAGCACCAACCACCACCACTGCAGCACAATCCACAAAAGCAGCTCCAACAACCACAACTGCAGCACCAACAACCACAGCACTGACCACCACAACCCCTGCACCAACCACCACAACGACGGCACCAACCACAACAGCAGCAGGTCCAACCACCACAATTGCAACACCAACAACCAAAACAGCAGATCCAACAACCACAACTGGAGCACCAACCACAATAGCATCACCAACCACCACAACGGCAGCACCAATAACCACAATTGCAGCACCAACAACCACAACTGCAGCACCTACCACAACAGCAGCTCCAACTACAACAACTGCAGCAACAACAACCACTACAGTACCAACCACCACAACAGCAGCTCCAACAACCACAACTGCAGCACCAACCACAACTGCGGCAACAACCACCACAACTGCAACGCCAATAACCACAACTGCAGCACCAACAACTGCAACTGCAGCACCAACCAAAACTGCGTCACCAACCACAGCAACTGCAGCAGCAACAACAACCACTACAGCACCAACCACCACAACAGCAGCTCCAACAACCACAACTGCAGCCCCAACCACAACTGCAGCAACAACAACCACTACAGCACCAACCACCACAACAGCAGCTCCAACAACCACAACTGCAGCACCAACCACAACTGCAGCAACAACCACCACAACTGCAACGCCAATAACCACAACTGCAGCACCAACAACTACAACTGCAGCAACAACCACAACTGCGTCACCAAGCAGCACAACAGCTACACCAACAACAACCACTACAGCACCAACCACCACAACTGCAGCATCAACCACAATAGTAGCTCCAGTCACCACAACCCCTGCACCAACCACCACAACTGCAGCACCAACCACAACAACCACAGCACAGACCACAGCCCCAACAACAACAACCCCTGTGCCAACCACCACAACTGCAGCACCAACCACCACAACTGTAACACCAACCACCACAACTGCAGCACCAATAACCACAACTGCAGGAACAACAACCACAACTGCAGCACCAATAACTACAACTGCAGCACCAATAACCACAACAGCAGCACCAACCACCACAACTGCAGTACCAATAACCACAACTGCAGCACCAAGAACCACAACTGCAGCACAAACCACAGCAGCAGCTCCAACCACAACAACTGCATCACCAACCACCACAACAGCTACACCAACAACTGCTACAGCACCAACCACCACAACTGCAGCATCAACCATTGTGGCTCCAATCACCACCAGTGCAGGACCAACCACAACAGCTTCTCCATCTACCACAACCACAGACCCAACAAATGAAGCAACAACCACCACACCCGCACCACCAACCACCACAACTGCAGCACCAACCACCACAACAGCAGCATCACCAACAACCTCAACTGCAGCACCAACGACAACAGCGTCACCAACCACAACAACTGCTGCAACAACAACCACTACAGCACCAACCACCACAACAGCAGCTCCAACAACCACAACTGCAGCACCAACCACAACTGCAGCAACAACCACCACTACTGCAATGCCAATAACCACAACTGCAGCACCAACCTCAACAGCAGATCCAACCACAACAACTGCAGCACCAACCAAAACTGCGTCACCAAGCACCACAACAGCTACACCAACAACCACAACAGCACCAACCACCACAGCTGCAGCATCAACCATAATGGTAGCTCCAATCACCACAACCCCTGAACCAACCACAACAGCAGATCCAACCACAACAGCAGCACCAATAACCACAGCACAAACCACAACAACCACAGCAGAGACCACAACCCGAGCAACAACAACAACCCTTGAACCAACCACGACAACTGCAGCACCAACCACCACAGCTGCAACACCAACCACCACAACAGCAGCACCAATAACCTCAACTGCAGCACCAATATCCACAACTAGAGCACCAACCACAATAGCAGCACCAACCACCACAACTGCAGTACCAATAACCACAACTGAAGCACCAACAACCACAACTGCAGCACCAACCACAACAGCAGCTCCAACCACAACTGCAGCAACAACTGCATCACCAACCACCACAACAGCTACACCAACAACAACCGCTACAGCACCAACCACCACAACTGCAGCAACAACCACCACACCTGCAACACCAACCACCACAACAGCAGCACGAACCACAACTATTGCAGCATCAATAACCACAACTGCAGCACCAACCACAACTATTGCAGCATCAATAACCACAACTGCAGCACCAACAACTACAACTGCAGCAACAACCACAACTGCATCACCAAGCAGCACAACAGCTACACCAACAACAACCACTACAGCACCAACCACCACAACTGCAGCATCAACCACAATAGTAGCTCCAGTCACCACAACCCCTGCACCAACCACCACAACTGCAGCACCAACCACAACAACCACAGCACAGACCACAGCCCCAACAACAACAACAACAACCCCTGTGCCAACCACCACAACTGCAGCACCAACCACCACAACTGTAACACCAACCACCACAACTGCAGCACCAATAACCTCAACTGCAGCACCAATAACCACAACTGCAGGAACAACAACCACAACTGCAGCACCAATAACTACAACTGCAGCACCAATAACCACAACAGCAGCACCAACCACCACAACTGCAGTACCAATAACCACAACTGCAGCACCAAGAACCACAACTGCAGCACAAACCACAGCAGCAGCTCCAACCACAACAACTGCAGCAACAACTGCATCACCAACCACCACAACAGCTACACCAACAACTGCTACAGCACCAACCACCACAACTGCAGCATCAACCATTGTGGCTCCAATCACCACCAGTGCAGGACCAACCACAACAGCTTCTCCATCTACCACAACCACAGACCCAACAAATGAAGCAACAACCACCACACCCGCACCACCAACCACCACAACTGCAGCACCAACCACCACAACAGCAGCATCACCAACAACCTCAACTGCAGCACCAACGACAACAGCGTCACCAACCACAACAACAGCAGCTCCAACAACCACAACTGCAGCACCAACCACAACTGCAGCAACAACCACCACTACTGCAATGCCAATAACCACAACTGCAGCACCAACCTCAACAGCAGATCCAACCACAACAACTGCAGCACCAACCAAAACTGCGTCACCAAGCACCACAACAGCTACACCAACAACCACAACAGCACCAACCACCACAGCTGCAGCATCAACCATAATGGTAGCTCCAATCACCACAACCCCTGAACCAACCACAACAGCAGATCCAACCACAACAGCAGCACCAATAACCACAGCACAAACCACAACAACCACAGCAGAGACCACAACCCGAGCAACAACAACAACCCCTGAACCAACCACGACAACTGCAGCACCAACCACCACAGCTGCAACACCAACCACCACAACAGCAGCACCAATAACCTCAACTGCAGCACCAATATCCACAACTAGAGCACCAACCACAATAGCAGCACCAACCACCACAACTGCAGTACCAATAACCACAACTGAAGCACCAACAACCACAACTGCAGCACCAACCACAACAGCAGCTCCAACCACAACTGCAGCAACAACTGCATCACCAACCACCACAACAGCTACACCAACAACAACCGCTACAGCACCAACCACCACAACTGCAGCAACAACCACCACACCTGCAACACCAACCACCACAACAGCAGCACCAACCACAACTATTGCAGCATCAATAACCACAACTGCAGCACCAACCACAACTATTGCAGCATCAATAACCACAACTGCAGCACCAACCACCACCACTGCAGCACAATCCACAAAAGCAGCTCCAACAACCACAACTGCAGCACCAACAACCACAGCACTGACCACCACAACCCCTGCACCAACCACCACAACGACGGCACCAACCACAACAGCAGCAGGTCCAACCACCACAATTGCAACACCAACAACCAAAACAGCAGATCCAACAACCACAACTGGAGCACCAACCACAATAGCATCACCAACCACCACAACGGCAGCACCAATAACCACAATTGCAGCACCAACAACCACAACTGCAGCACCTACCACAACAGCAGCTCCAACTACAACAACTGCAGCAACAACAACCACTACAGTACCAACCACCACAACAGCAGCTCCAACAACCACAACTGCAGCACCAACCACAACTGCGGCAACAACCACCACAACTGCAACGCCAATAACCACAACTGCAGCACCAACAACTGCAACTGCAGCACCAACCAAAACTGCGTCACCAACCACAGCAACTGCAGCAGCAACAACAACCACTACAGCACCAACCACCACAACAGCAGCTCCAACAACCACAACTGCAGCCCCAACCACAACTGCAGCAACAACAACCACTACAGCACCAACCACCACAACAGCAGCTCCAACAACCACAACTGCAGCACCAACCACAACTGCAGCAACAACCACCACAACTGCAATGCCAATAACCACAACTGCAGCACCAACAACTACAACTGCAGCAACAACCACAACTGCATCACCAAGCAGCACAACAGCTACACCAACAACAACCACTACAGCACCAACCACCACAACTGCAGCATCAACCACAATAGTAGCTCCAGTCACCACAACCCCTGCACCAACCACCACAACTGCAGCACCAACCACAACAACCACAGCACAGACCACAGCCCCAACAACAACAACAACAACCCCTGTGCCAACCACCACAACTGCAGCACCAACCACCACAACTGTAACACCAACCACCACAACTGCAGCACCAATAACCTCAACTGCAGCACCAATAACCACAACTGCAGCACCAACGACAACAGCGTCACCAACCACAACAACTGCAGCAACAACAACCACTACAGCACCAACCACCACAACAGCAGCTCCAACAACCACAACTGCAGCACCAACCACAACTGCAGCAACAACCACCACTACCGCAATGCCAATAACCACAACTGCAGCACCAACCTCAACAGCAGATCCAACCACAACAACTGCAGCACCAACCAAAACTGCGTCACCAAGCACCACAACAGCTACACCAACAACCACAACAGCACCAACCACCACAGCTGCAGCATCAACCATAATGGTAGCTCCAATCACCACAACCCCTGAACCAACCACAACAGCAGATCCAACCACAACAGCAGCACCAATAACCACAGCACAAACCACAACAACCACAGCAGAGACCACAACCCGAGCAACAACAACAACCCCTGAACCAACCACGACAACTGCAGCACCAACCACCACAGCTGCAACACCAACCACCACAACAGCAGCACCAATAACCTCAACTGCAGCACCAATATCCACAACTAGAGCACCAACCACAATAGCAGCACCAACCACCACAACTGCAGTACCAATAACCACAACTGAAGCACCAACAACCACAACTGCAGCACCAACCACAACAGCAGCTCCAACCACAACTGCAGCAACAACTGCATCACCAACCACCACAACAGCTACACCAACAACAACCGCTACAGCACCAACCACCACAACTGCAGCAACAACCACCACACCTGCAACACCAACCACCACAACAGCAGCACCAACCTCAACTATTGCAGCATCAATAACCACAACTGCAGCACCAACCACAACTATTGCAGCATCAATAACCACAACTGCAGCACCAACCACCACCACAACAGCTACACCAACAACAACCGCTACACCATCAACCACTACAACTGCTGCATCAACCACAATGGTAGCTCCAATCACCACCAGTGCAGGACCAACTGCAACAACTGCAGCACCATCCACAACAGCTTCTCCATCTCCCAGAACCACAGGTCCAACAAATGAAGAACCAACCACCACACCCACACCACCAACCACCACATATGCAACACCAACCACCACAACAGCAGCAGCACCAACCACAACTGCAGCACCAACCACAACAACAGCTACACCAACAACTACCACTTCAGCATCAACAACCACTCATGCAGCACCACCCACCACAACTGCAGCAACAACCACAACAACTGCTGCACCAACCACAACTGGAGGAACAACAACCACAACTGCAGCACCAACCACCACAACAGCTACACCAACAACAACCACTACAGCACGAACCACCACAACTCCAGCATCGACCACAATGGTAGTTCCAACCACCACAAGTGCAGCACCAACCACAACAGCAGCACCAACAACAATGGCAGCAACAACCACAAGAGCAGCTCCAACGACCACTACCACAGCACCAACCACAACTGCAGCACCAACTAAAACAATAGCACCAACCACCACTGCAGCACCAACCACTACAACCACAGCACCAACAACCACAGCAGCACCAACCACCACAAACACAGCACCAACAACCACAACTGCAACACCAACCACAACAACCGCAGCACCAACCACCATATCTGCAGCACCAACCCCCACACCCGCACCACCAACAACCACAAATGAAGCACCTACCACCGCAACTGCAGTACTAACCACCACTCCAGCTCCATCCTTCACAACTGCAACACCAACCACAACAGCAGCTCCAAACACCACAACTGCTGCACCAGCAACTGAAGCACCAACCACCACAACTGTAGCTCCAACTACAACAGCAGCACCAACCACAACAGCAGTTCCAACCACCACAACTGTAGCACCAACCACCACAACTGCAGTACTAACCACCACTCCAGCTCCATCCTTCACAACTGCAACACCAACCACAAGAGCAGCTCCAACCACCACAACTGCTGCACTAACAACTGAAGCACCAACCACCACAACTGCATCACCAACCACCACAACTGCAGCACCAACCACCACAACTGCAGCATCAATCACCACAACAGTATATCCAACCACCACAACTGTAGCTCCAACTACAACAGCACCAACCACAACAGCAGTTCCAACCACCACAACTGCATCACCAACCACCACAACTGCATCACCAACCACAACAACTGCAGCATCAATCACCACAACAGTATATCCAACCACCACAACTGCAGCACCAACTACAACAGCAGCTCCAACCACAAGAGCAGCTCCAACCACCACAACTGCAGCACCAACCACCACAACTGTAGTACCAACCACAGCTCCAGCTCCAACCTTCAAAACTGCAACACCAAAAACCACAACAGCAGCTCCAACCACACTACCAACCACCGTTACCACAGCATCAACCACTGCAATTGCATCTCCATCCACAACTGCAGCATCAACCTCTATGACAGCAGCACCAACAATCACTACTGCTGCAACAACTGCAACAACTTCTGCATCAATGACCACAATGGCAGTATCAACCGCTACTGCAATACCAACCCCAACTGCAAGAGCAACCACCAATACTGCAGGACCAAAAACCACAATTGCAACTCCAACCACCACAACCATGTCACCAATAACCTCTGCAGCACAAAACAACAGCACTGCTCCACAAACCACCAGAACTGCTGCAAAAACCATAAATACTGCAGCACCAACAGCCACAGCACCTATCACAGCAAATGCAGCACAAACTACCACAACTGCAGATACAACAACCTCAACACAACAGCCAGGCACAAGTGCAACAACATCCAACCCAACCACATCAATGACAATGACAACTGCAGCTGGAGCCACAAGAACCTCAACAGTGCAGTCAGCCACAGGTGCAGCAACAAGTCCCACAACAATAACTTCAACCACACCAACAATGACAACTGCAGCTGTTGCTACATCAATATCAGCAGCACAATCTTCCACAGATGCAGCAACAAGTGCAACCACAACCACCCCAGCTACATCAATAACGACAACAACAGCTGCAACCACATCCACATCCACACCGTCAGCAGCACAACCAGCCACAGGTGCAGCAGCAAGTGCCACAACAACCTCAACCACATCAACAACAACGACAACTGCAGTTGCTGCCACAACAGCACAGTCAGGCACCACTACATCAACTACCAGTAGTGCTTCTAGTATTAGAATGGGCATAATTCATGTCATGAGTTTACTGTTTGTTGTCATTGTTTAAAAAAATATCATAAATCAGAAATATCGCAACAATTTAAGAGCTTGTCAAAGTAACTCTTCATCTGGAAATTAATCATCTAGAAACAAGCATTCATGGATTCTCTTTGTTGTTAATCATTTAACATTATTTACGGTAAATATAAATTAAAATATTTCTACTTATTAATCTTTTTGTCTGTATTTGCTGCAAAGTAATTTTAGTGGCAGCTATGCCTTATTTAAATACATGCTTATGTCACTGTTTGATACTGATTACTATTCTTTTATTTAAACATGCTTAAGATTCCGAGTGATAAATCTCTGCTTACAAAATATATAATTTGTGCCTTTTTGTGACTCTTAAAAAAGTTTTTTGTCAACGTTTATTGTAAACCTTGTTTTCAAATGTAATTATCACCAAGAAACAACTCATCCAATTAATTTGTCTTGTGTGAGGGTTTTACAGACCAGCCAGAGACGCTGAATGGATTCCAAAAAATATTCTTAATTTATTAAAACAAAGTCCAAAAATATTTCAAAAATTATCATTGGGGCCCAAAATTGAGGTCAACATAACAAACTGATAAACTTGCAAAGTCAAAATATAATGTTAGTTCTTGATTTAAGTCATCAGAATTGCAGGTAACCAGTATAAGTCTCTCCCGGTATTCTGTCGGTAAAGTCCAGCATAATGGTCTTCTGCTGGAATTTGTTACTTTTTAGGCCACACAGAAATTTTGGATTCATTTTTGAAATAGTGTAAATTAAATACACTGCTCAAAAAATAAAGGGAACACTCAAATAACACATCCTAGATCTGAATGAATGAAATATTCTCATTGAGTACTTTGTTCTGTACAAAGTTGAATGTGCTGACAACAAAATCACACAAAAATCATCAATGGAAATCAAATGTATTAACCAATGGAGGCCTGGATTTGGAGCCACACACAAAATTAAAGTGAAATGTTCCCTTTATTTTTTTGACTCTAAGCATTACATATTAGAAAACTGCATTTCAATCTGGAAAGACTCAGACGAAGAAAAAGGAACAATTAAAGATTTAATGACAGCAATGAATAACAGTTCTTTGGCGCTCGGGCCCCGGCAGCTGATCTGAGCTGAGATTTGATGTGAACTCGATGAACATTCCGATAACCGATTAGGGATGCTCTCCCCCAGGGCCCGAAGCTGGTGGTGGAGGTCTGGAAAGGGTGCCATCCTGGAGAGCCGAAGGATGTGGGTGGAGAAGGGGCGGTGGTGGGTTGGACGCAGCTGGGAAGCGGCTGACGGCTTCGGTGTGGATCCTTTTATGCAGAGCTTGATTGATGATTGGACACGCTGGGTTAGGTCCAGAGCTGAGGTCGGAGATGAGCATAATGCCGATGGGCGAACGGAGGTGATGGAGTCTTCCAGGTTGAATTTTCGCTATCAGCTACATATTTTGTTCAAAAGAAGAGTTTAATGAAAATTAATTATTTCAGTTGATTTAATGGCTGAAATTGCATTAATATCAGCCATTTCATTTGAATGGCTGAAATTAAAGTCATATTGTTAGATATTGAAGCAAGCAATACTTGACAAATTGATTTGAATAAGTACATGATACTAACTGTGTTGCACCTTATAAAGTATTTAAAAAGAGTCTTCAAAACTGAACATTATTTTAAAGAAGGAACAGCTTGGACAACTGTTCTTTAATAAACTTTGTTAAGATCTTTAGCCTGTTTAATCCCAAATTTTTTCCTGCAAAATAAGTGCATGCATTTCAATCCTTGGACCTCCCTAACACATGATATTTATGAATTATTACATTTTATGTTGGTTATGTTAGTGAAAATACAGGTTTTATGCTCGGCAACAATTGTTGACAGTAGGAAACTGCATAGTCTAAATTACACAAATCTGACCTATTTATACATATAAAAACTAAGAAAAATCATGACATTTGTAACCTATTTAAACAAAGAATGGTTACAAGAGTGTTCAGAAATATTTTAAATACATAAAGATTCAATGCTACATCCAGCAGATCTCATTGTCTCAATGTGCCAAAAGTGACCTTTGACCTCATTTAGTCATTTCTTCAAAGAGGCAAAATCAGGTAAAAATGTTAGTATGAACAAATCTGCATCTGAGAGGGCATTTTCCCTGTTCAAGACCTTTGCCTTGTCCTAAACTAGTTTCAGGCGTGGCATCATCTTGTAGTTGTCATTCAGTGCATAGGCCATACTTTGGCATTTGGGGAGGGGGGTGAGATGGAGGGAGAGGGGGTTTAACTGTGGGATGTAGAAGACATCATTTTGAGGTTTTTTCAGGTTTAGAAGATCTAAAACATCTGATATTTTTAAACTATGTGGGAACAGCAAGGCATATAGAATAAACAGCAAACCTATGGACAATAGCATAGTGCTGTCTATGTATTATGCTAGCAGCAACAATTGTTGCCACACTTACATTCACTCTTCCTATGATTAAAAGATGAATGAATGGATACAATTTTCTTTATTTATCAGTGGAAGATGCTTGATATGTACAAAATATTTTATTTATATTTGTTTATTTAATTAAATATTTTACTGGCTTCCTCTTGTTCAAGTCTGTGACAGACATTTACCTCCAGCGTCATAGGCAGGAAGTAAAGAGGTCTGGTCATGTGACCTTTCACATATTGCTTAGAGTAGACACTCTATTATTTTATTTAAAAACTTCAATTAGTTGCTAAAAGTCAAAACAATTCTTTTAGAGGTTCCAGAAGTTAGAAAAAATGTCTGGCAACAATTGTTGCCGGTGGGATTAAACGGGAATGAAACTTAAGTTTGAGGATCCCCTCTAGCGCAAACCCCAGGTTGTTCCAAACTAAAAAATCCAAAATTACATTATCACTCACACTGTACTTAAAGTACAGCTAGAATTTAAATTATTTTAAATTTATCTTTTAACATAACAAAGATCATGTACACTGAAAAAGGAAAATAGTTGAACCAACTTAATTGAAGTGCTTCAGTTGATAAGTAATTCAATTGATGCCCCTTTGTACAGCATTTTACCTTCGCTTGTTTCTTATCTTTGCGTGAATCTACGTGCTTCGATTGTTTCTCATTTTGCTGTTGCATCTGAGTTTCCCCTGTTGCGAGATAATAAAACATATTATATGACATCCTATTATTGTAAAATGGCTAGATATCAGTTCTCTAATCAAATTGTTATGAATTATCAATTGTAGAATGAGCAATAAACCTGAAGAAAACGAGTGGTTTTTTATCCATGGCTGTATGCATGCATAGGTCTAAAACTTACAAGTAATTACATTTTGTCTTTAATTTATACTATTCCAGTTATTTATAATTCTGTATGGTTGGATGGTAAAAAAAAAAGTGTTTGCATGTATATATAAAGTAACATGTCTGTTTTAAATAATTCCTTATGTGTATGTAACTTCCACATTAGTAACTGTTATTTATCTACATTTATATGCTATAAGCATCATCATTCTATCCACTCACTGTTTATCTGTCTTCCTGCAGAATCTTCAATGCAAGAAAGGGAGAAAATGTGTCCAAAACCTGTAACCTTAATTAGTGATAAATAAGACTGAGTTTAAACTTTTAATTCTTAGATAAGATAAGATAAGATATTCCTTTATTAATCCCGCAGTGGGGACATTTACATTGTTACAGCAGTATAAAAAGCAAAACCAATATGAAAAACTATATATACACAGTAAAATCAAGTGAATATAGAAATACTAAAAAACAGTATTATTCGAAATATAAATAAATAAACAATTTCCAGGTTTATTGCCTGTAGTAGAGAATGGTGAACTACTTAGAGCAGTGGGTATTGTACAGTCTGACGGCGGCTGGAAGGAAAGACCTGCGGTATCTTTCCTTCACGCACTTAGGGTGCCGCAGCCGGGCGCTGAAGGAGCTGCTCAGTGCTGTCAGAGAGAGGTGCATGGGGTGGGAAGGGTATGCCAGCATGCGCTGGAGCTTAGTCCTCATTCTCCTCTCTGCCACCACCTCCACTGGGTCAACAGGACACCCCAGGACAGAGCTGGATTTCCTGAGGATCTTGTTCAGTCTCTTCCTGTCAGCAGTGGAGATACTGCTGCCCCAACAGACCACTCCGTAGAAGATGGCTGATGCCACCACAGCATCAAAAAAGGTCCTGAGAAGAGCCCCCCGCACGCCGAAGGACCTGAGTCTCCTCAGGAGATGTAGTCTGCTCAGTCCTTTCTTGTAGAGGGCAGCTGTGTGGTCAGTCCAGTCCAGCTTGTTGTTAAGGTGAACACCCAGGTACTTGTAGGACCTCACGATTTCAATGTCCATTCCCTGAATATTCACTGGCACAGCAGGAAAGTGTTTGGACCTGCAGAAGTCCACCACCAGTTCTTTTGTTTTTCCTGTGTTGATCTGCAGACAGTTCCTCTGGCACCATTCCACAAAGTTCTGAGTCAGTTCTCTGTACTCCTCATCGTCATCATCCTTGATGAGACCGACAATGGCAGAGTCATCCGAGAACTTCTGCAGGTGACAGCTGGCAGAGCTGTACCTGAAGTCAGCAGTGTAGAGAGTGAAGAGGAAGGGGGCAAGGACTGTTCCTTGTGGAGCCCCAGTGCTGCAGACAACCTTGTCTGACTGACAGCCCTGGGTCCTCACATATTGTGGCCGTTCTATAAGATAATCTAGGATCCAGGTAATGAGGTGGTTGTCCAGACCCGTGTACTCCAGTTTGTCCTTCAGTATCAGGGGTTGGATGGTGTTGAAAGCACTTGAGAAATCAAAAAACATGATTCTCACTGTGCTACCAGTATTCTCCAGGTGAGAAAGAGAGGTATGTAGAAGGTGAATGATGGCATCCTCCACTCCAATGCCAGGTTGATATGCAAACTGAAGTGGGTCCATAAATGGACTCACCAGGGGGCGGAGGTGGGCAAGAAGCAGTCTCTCCAAGGTCTTCATCAGATGAGACGTCAATGCAACCGGCCTGTAGCTGTTGAGGTCTTTTGGGTGTGCGGTCTTTGGCACTGGTACCACGCAGGATGTCTTCCACAGCTGTTGTACTTTCCCTAACCTCAAACTGAGATTAAAGATGTGCTCGGTCACGTCACACAACTCATCTGCACAGGCCAAAATGTGAAAACATGGAACTAGAACCAGTCAGATTGGAAGGAATATGGTTTTATTTGTTCTCAGTATACCTTGGACATCAGGTGAATCATAATTAAAGTTAAAAACAACAGATTGTTAATGCACTTCAACTCTGTAAGAACAGACACATTTTTTTATCAGAAATGTTTCATCAGCATATTGAGCTCATGTGATTCCTGCTCCAGAAAGGTGAAGGTCTCTGGACATCCTGAAGGTAAACACCGACCAGCAGTCAGGAAGACGGACACTGATGAGATCCTACAGCCAAAAGGCTGCACGAAAAACCACGATGGTCTGCGGCGGCAGTTTACCAACATGAAAACACATTGAAATATATTATGAATTAATTCTGATATTAGTAAGTTATTTGCAACACCCTGACTGACATTAGCTCATGTATATTCGGCACTATTACAAGTTTTATCATAGTTTAATACAAAAATCATCGTTAGCTTACCTGAACCGTCTGAGCCACCTGCTTTCCTGCCGCTGCAAGGCGGAGATCAGCTCCTCCTCACCACATCGCTGCTTTCCTGTCACATTTTCTTGAAGTCTCAGAAAAATCGCAATCGGGCTATAAAAAAAATAGCTCAGCTCTCTTCTTCTTTTGTATCAGAAAAATATCAACTCACATTAGGTCCCATGTAACAAAGCACAGCAGGTAGCTCCTGGAGGCGGGGCGCTACACCCCCCCGCCACCAGGAGGCGGTACCCTGCAACAGAGCCAAGTGGGCCGGTGGAAACGCGGTCACTCCGAAACAGCCGAGCCTGGTTGTTGAAATAGAGCCGGTGGAAAAGGGGCATTGGTATTCTGTTAAAAGTACCAAAAAGCACCCGCCGGTCATCAGAATGAGGTGCTGATGCACCTTTTAATCCTTTTCTTCAGCATCAGTGTAGAGTTCATTTTCCACTCGGATGTCTTTTTTCTGCTTCAGTTGGGAATTTCTCTTTAGTGCTCTTGGTTGTGTGTCGACAGAGCAGAAACCCTCTTTTTGTGCCACACTGCCTCTAGATGCTCATGCTTGAAACTACTCTGCTTCACATTCACAAATGATGATGATGATTTACATCTGACAGAAAGGCTTGAGGACACAAGTTTACCACTCCTGGTCAACGGATACCTCCAGTAGAGCCTTTCTGTTGGACGAAGCAAAGACTAGAGACTTACTTGAATATTTTGAACTAAAACCATGCTTCACCCCTTACAGTGCATCTGTTTAACACAGCTAATCAGGTCCACGCTTGCCTTCTTCCACTCGGAGCAGAGCAGCAACGTTGCAACAGGCCGTGGCTTTATTGCGTTTTACAAGGAAAACATTTAGCTAATGACAGCATTATCAGTTTGCCTCTAATGGTGTCTAACTGAGCAATTTGAGTTGCACAATCGTCATGACAACATGAGTGTGTGCAATATCACAAATCACTTGAAAGGCTATCCCATATAACATTTATATATCTCCTTATTCTAGCAATTCAACTGCCATTTCCAGACTCGCATGGCATAATGGGGCGGTGTGGGAGAGTAGGTGACAGTTTCTTCTGGCCCTCTTAGGGGTGAATAGCGGGGTGTCTTTATGCTCCCCATTATCATCCGAGTGGCGGGACAAAGTAACCAAAGGAACTAGGTCAGAGAGCTACAGAGCACCTCACACAGACACATTAGCTCCAGCTTTTTCTCAGCAATTGAGTAGCTGAGCAATGACAGGCCACCGCCTTACTGGGAAGAACTGGAGATAGGAGTAATCCTCAAATCACACAAAGCCTTTATTTACCAAACACCATGAAGAAAGTCATGTAATGCTCAAGTTTGTTCATTTTCACCAACAATGTTTTCAAAATCTAGTGAGACGTCGAGCCAAATCTCTTTCCAAAGAACTGAGCTCCTTTTGGAACAACTTGACTTTTGTGTCAACTTTTACGCAATACCTGACTGATGCATGAGCGAGCATTTTCTGCTTGTACAGGAGTAGAAAAACTGAAAGATACGGAAATTATTCAGCAGAAAATATGCTGAGATATTTATGCAAATTACTTTCAGAAGACAAAAGTAGAGTAAAAAAATGTTATGTTCATATCCTATATGCAAAATAAGGGAGTAGAAAAACACGGTGATGGCTGAAAGACTTGAG